>NC_133951.1:9219095-9861595 GCF_031877795.1 Strix aluco
TTTATTCCAGATTTTCTGGCACTGCTGGAGATCTCCTATCACCTCCACGAGGAGTCTTGACAAGGCTTTGCCATTCTCCTCCATGCTCTACAAAGGAAGGAACAGCTTATTTTGGATGCTCAGTGATTCTGAGATGACCTGGGCTCTGTTCTGATCCATTTTGTTTCTATGATTTGTTCTCGTGGGGTAGCAATCTATCATTAGGAGCACCAAGAAGTTGTTGGTAACATCCACTGTCATCCTATGCTTACATGGCTGGGCTGGGGGCCACCTCCTGTTCTCCTGAGCACTGCACCAAGGCCTTAAGCTTCAACACACCTCAGTGGCCGCAGGTAACATGGCTCATGGTATTTTTAAGCTGAAAACCCAAATGCCTTGACTGCATCAAAAAAAATGAAGAAGCTTCATCTCAGTCTTGTCTTCCCATGCCCTCGGGCCTCCCACCTCAAGCCTGGGAAATTGCTTCTTATAATGTCAGAGATGCAGAGATGGGAACTGACCTTCACCATGGGCTTGAGGTGCTGCTTCTCCATGTGAAACCACTCCGTCGTGCCTGACTGCAAGAGAGGAGTCCTGGTGAGATGTCAGGGAAGCAGGAGGAGCAAAGCCAGCTCTGTCACCCCCTTCATTCTCACTGTCCCCTGAGTGTGGTCAGGACCCAGCTCCATGTGGTGGGAACCACAGGCTGGGACCACCAACTTGAAGAGGGGCGGGTATTTTCCCTCCTGCCACGGTGGTGTGTGTGGCTTTGCTGTGGTGTGGGCACTGGGCAAGGGATGGATGGGAGGGGAGAGCTGGGGCGTCCCACCTCCCCAGGGCTGAGGAGGGTGAGACCCCCGGTCCCCACTACCTTCAGTGCCATGGAGACCATCTGGGGGAGATCAGGGCTGAGCATGCACAGCTCATGGAAAGCTTTCATTTTGCACATCTGGACCAGGACCCTGCAAAGCGAGACCCTCGAGTGAAACCAGCACCAGCCCATCAGAAACAGCCACCTCTCCCCGCAGAGACCCTACCCAAACAGACCTTCCCTCCCAACAACATCCCCAGGGGGAGCCCAGGAGGAGGGACAGGCCAGGGCAAGTGTCACAACAGCCTAGAAGGGGGCAGAAAGGGCTCAGGTGAGTTTTTGTTCAGCCATATGGCCCCACGCACAGCCGACACCAGTGCTCGACTCACCGGAGCAGGGACTGGAGCCTCTCTGTGGACCTCGGGACAGAGAGGGGGAAAATGATGCGGTACCTCCGGATGAGGGAGATCCCATAAGTCAGCAAGGACTGGAAGGACTCAGCCAGCTCTGCTTTCTGGGGAGAAGGAGGAAAACATGTGCTGTCCGCCTCAGCGGGGGACAGAGATGCTGGCAGGACTGTGGCACCATGGTGGAAGGAGCTGGTGGCTCCTGTTCCTTTCTAGCCTTCTCCAGGGATGGGAAAACCCCCTGATGTCTTGGGTAGCTGAGCTTGAGCTTAAACCTTTTTTCTATGCATGAAAAATCTGGAGTCTCAGCATGGTGCTGGGATGCCTTTGGAAAACAGGTGGGGAAATTAGGAATGGGGTCATATTTAAGTTTTGTAGAGGGTGTGATTGACTTGATAGCAGCTATGGAGGAGGGGGATGCTGGTGCAAAGGGTAAGGGTTTCTCTGTGGAGAGGGGGAATAAACCCCCAGGGTAAAGGGGCTCCCTGACCCGTGGGTTGTCCTGGTCCCTGTGTCTGGTTCTCCCCAGAGACCCTCCAGCTGCCCTGGCACCCCTGTATCCCATAAGCTCCTGCTCTTCCTGGAACACAGGGAGGGAAACAGCCTGGGGAGCTGGGAGGAGAGGCTCGGGGTAGGGTACACAGGGCACGTTTCCCTGATCTCTGCCCCCCATGTGGTGCCGGAGCCCTCTCACCTGCTCTGGCCTCAGGCGCTCCTGCACCCACTGGTACTCGATGCTGGTGATCTGGTGGAGCAGGCAGTTGCTGTTGAACTCGAGGCTCTGGTAGAGCTTGCTGTACGCCAGCCACTGCCTGGGGAGGAGGGAGAGGCTTTACTGAACCCTCGGGGGTTGGGGGGCACCCAAGAGACAGCACAGGGCTCCCCACACCACAGCTACAGCTGGGATTGCAGGGGGAGGACCTGGGTCTCCCGGTGTTGCTCAGGGCAGGGAGCAATACCAGCCACACTGAGCTCATGGGAGAGACCAGCTGCAGTCAGATGGCCCCAGGGAAGGTGTCGGGGCCCTTGACCCCCACCAATGCTGCATTGTGGCTCCCTGGGCATGGGCTACTCACGCCATGACCTGGTGGAAGTCAGAGAGATCCTTCTGCGTGGCGTGCAGGTACAGCACGGTGCTGGCGTGTTGGCTCAGCTCCCCATCCCAGGAAATGCTGCCGGCCTGTGAGGATGCAAAAGGAGGGTGACATGTCCTGGAGTAAGCTGGGCTCAGTGAGGAGGGGGACTGGCAGCAGAGTGGGGTGTGTTTGCAGGGCCACAGGAGGAATGGGTGCCCCATGAGGATGCCAGGCACAGGCAGACATCATCATAACCCTCCTCCCCATCACACTACACCAATGGAAGCCCTCACCCTACGCGAGCTGCTGGGGGGCTGCTTCTCCCCCTCGGTACCTGGTGCTGAAGGATCTCATAGGACACCAGCTGCTGCAGGAGGTGGCGATGGACAGTGTAGCTCGGCTGTGTCCGGCTGCTCGTGGTGGCCCTCTGAAAAGACACAAGGCATAGAAGCAATAACCATAATTTGCCCGAACACACAGGAATGCAGGCAGAGAGTGGGGACACAGGAACCCCAAAAGCATGGGGCCGGAGAGTCCTGTCTGAAGCCAAGCCAAGGGGTGCAGGAGCACTAGAAGCAAGGCCCCCCATGCTGGCATGGAGCTCAGGGGAGAGTCAAGCAGGTTTCCAGCACATGCAAACCCTGGTGCCGGCACCTCTGGCCCTGGGACAGGGATCTGTGATCCAGGATAGGCCCCAAGGGACAGGCAGCTGCCCCGTCCTGCCAGGGCAATGGACAGGGACCCCCTTCCCCGTTCCCTCCTACCTTCTTGTGAGTCAGCAGGAACTGCAGGTGACACTGTCCCCGGTTGGGGTATGTCTCCGTCCGTGGCTCCAGCTGGTACCACCGGTCATCCCAGCAGTGCAGATCCTGCACACACAGAGATGGGGTGAGGCCTCAGGCAGCCTTCCCAGGGGAGGGATCCTGCTCAGGTCCCACTGCATTTACGGGGCAGAAAGATGCTGTCTTGTGTAACTATAATATTTGATTGAAAAAAAGATATATAACGACCAAGCAAACATGTTGGACTGGCCAGGGCACCTGTCATCAAGCTGGAGGACCTGGCATTAATTTGCAGCTCTGAGCCAGGATCCTGGGTGAGCCTGGTGCTGACACAGGGCTAGATCCTGCTCAGACCCCACGAGGTTTAACTGGCGCCTGGGGAGTCACTTGGAGGAGAGGATGCACCGTGGCACTCACCTTCAGGCGAAGGACCACGTTCCCCAGGAAATCATCCTGCCCTTTGTCTTTGCGAGCATCTTTAAAGATCCTGAAAGGCACAAATGAAGGAGGGGGTGAAAAAGTTTCCTGTAGCCATGACCCAGCTGCAGTTGGGGCGAAGAAGGGTGACACAGACCTGAGGTCCTCCCTCCCTCCTTCCAAAGGTGGTTTTTAAAATCCAGCAGGAAAATAAGCATTTTCCAAACCCTCTTTCTCAGCAGCCGTTAGGGCCATGCCAGCACCAACCGTTTGAGGCCATGGAGGTCCGTCAGCTCCCCCAGCTTGTGCCGCACTGACTCCACCACGTCCGAGTCCCTGCAAGGGTGGGTAGTGAAACCCACCGCCGGGGAAAGGAGGAAATTCAGGCAATTGCAAAACAGTTCAGGGAGCTGCAATGACGGCAGAGAAGGGAAGGTGCTGGGCGGGGGAATGTGTCGGGACTGAGATCACCCCCAAAATTGGATGTCCAGCCAAAATCTGCAAGTATGTGACTTCTTTCCATAAACAAAATCAGGGCTCAGGGTCAGCCCTGCCTGGGCAAAGCCAGTCTGGGATCTCTGCTCATGCTGGTCACATCCTGCACTGTGCACTGCTCCAGCAGAAAGTGATGGGGAAAGGGGTCCCCAGCTGGTTTCTAAAGGGTGCAGGTTGAAGGATCACCCCAGGGACCCTACCAGGAAGCAGGACCCTGATCAGGGCCAGGGATTGGGGTCACTGGCTCGGGGTGTTGCTGCTCACCACATGTCCAGGTGGAAGCTGGCCGTCTCCATGTCTTCAAACTCCCTGCAAGGCACCAGCAGGATGCTGTTACTTGAGCAGCATCCGAGGGACCAGCAGCAAGCAGGCAGGACAGCTGGGCATTGCAGGCAGGTGGCTCCTCCCTGGGAGAGACCCCAACCACCCCACACAGCCTGGGAAGTGGTGGGAGAGACCCGAGGGAGGGATTTTTGCCACAGTTTATTTTTTCACCTCCCTGGACCTGCTGCATGAGTTAGACCAGAAGCCTGGTAAACACGGTAAACCCCGGCAAAGCCCCAGCTCCTGGTTGGGGTGAGTAATGAACCCCTCCATCCACCCCCAAGAGCCCTGGGCACCCCCTGCAGCCCCAAATAAGCAAAGCCAACGGGTGGCAGATTACAGGATAAATGTCTCGTCCCACACTGGGCTGAGGGTCTGGCTTATGACTTGTGTGCGATGGATCTGGTCTTCGGGGATGAGGTCTTTGACCACAGCCTTCATCCGCTTCTTGTGGTCGGGGTGGGCCGGTTCCTGGCTCTTGGTCTCGATGCCCAGCAGGCAGTACGGGTCACTGAACCCTGCGAGGGTAGAGGTGTGCAAGTTGCTGTCGGGAGCAGCAGCTGTCCCTTCTCTGACTGGGACACCCACCCATCTCCACTTACCACTGACGTCTTTACCCAAAATCCCCTTGGCTTCCTTCACGGTTGCTTTCAGGCAAAAAATTGGGCTCTGTAAGAAAAGAAACAAACAAAAAAATTGCTTAATGTGGGGTTACCAACCCCACAAAGAAGGATGGGGCTTGAGAAGGATTGCATCATCAGCTGCTGCTCGTGCCAGCAAACAGCTCCTGAGCAACTCCCTCAGCACAGCCTGGAGCACACCATACCCCAAACACGGGGGCTGGGAGGCACCGCAGCTCCCCAGCACCATCCCAATATGGGGACCCCCCTCGGCTGCAACATACTGGGGAGATGTCATCTTGCTGCATACCTCCAGTTCCTTGACTTGCTGCATGATGATGCTGTGCTCCTCTGCATCCATGCCGAAAGCCTGTTGTAGATATCATGGTCAGTAACGGATGCTGCCCTGTTAACAGCGGCTGGAGAGCAGCCAGGGGCTTCCCTCTGCTCCCCAGGAGCCAGCTGCAGCTCGAGGGGAGAGGAGAAGAGCAGAGCCCAGCAGAAGGGCTGGTGACCAGCTGAAAGCTCTCAAGGGAGAGCTTTCTTCCCACCACCCCAAGCCTAAGATAAATAATTCCCCCTAAGGTTAATATTTCCCAGCCACAAGCTGTTCCAGCCCTCCAGCTGGATGCCGCTGCTATGTCTTTTAAGACGCTTGCTGAGAGCTCCTTTCAAGTGCTCCCCATCTCCTTTAGCCAGGAGGGTGGACATATCAGGGGACATGTTTTGGGGACCCCGCTGGGGAGGTGGGGACCCACCTTTTGCACGTAGGCATAGAGTTCCTGGGAGTCTGCAACATGGTGGTGCTCAGGCTTGCCCAGGCGGTGCCGGATGGTGTAGAGGACCTCCTCATAGAGCAGGGCCAGCTGCAGGGGGACAACCAACACCTCGTGTGGGACCAGGCCAGCGGGGACATGCTCCGTGCATCCCCTGGAATTAGCGGGGCATCCCTTCCCGCCAGCCCCCCAAGCTCCCTGCCTGTCCCTGTCACCCGCTTCCCAGCATCCAGCGCTGCCTTGCCACCACCAGCTGTCCCTGGCGAGCATCTTTGGGAGCTCAGCCATGTCCCCAAGCCCCAGCAGTGCTGCCACCCCCTCCTGTGCCACCAAGGGAGACTGTGGCAGAGCCACACTCATACCTCTTGCTTGGAAAACCTGTGGGACAGATCCATCTAGAGAAAGAAGAGAAGCAGAGAGGTTTCCCATCAGGTCTTGTAGTAGAGCATGATTTTAGGACGAAACTGCAGGCAAGCAGGGCTGGGCAGAGGTGGCATCACCCACAGCCCATTGGGAAGGGATGCCCCAAAGGATGCCATGAGACCCCACAAACGCCCCACGGCCGGTGGACCACTTCTTCCATCACCCACCAGTGGGCAGCAAGGGGTCTTCACCAGCAAGCCCCGTTATTTGATAGCAACAGCAATTTGGGGTGACTCATAGGAGGCTTGAAAAGCCAGCCAGCCATGTCTCACCCCACAGAGCTTCTTGCTGACCAGGCCAGGCCCAGCAGGACGAGGCTGGAGAGCAAACTAGCCAAGGGAGAGGGCAGGTGGCCAAAGCACAGCGGGGAGCTGCAGGCTGGGCAAGGCAGCAATGGGCAAGGAGCCACCAAAAAGCCATCGGGATTCATGACTGGCAGAAAGAAAAATGAGCACTGCTGCAATGGTGCATTGCTCATCGTTGAGCTGAAGGTCCATTCCCCACTTGAAGGATGACCAGCAATAGCATTTACTTTCTAAAAGACAATTGAATTAAAATGGTGCCACGCGACGAGGCACAGCCCCAGCACTGGCTGAGGGGGTCCTGCTGCCCTCGCAGCCCCTGTTGACCCCCACCTCAAACGTCACTTCGCACTCATCCTGGATCCACATGGGTCCAGCTGGGAGATCAAACCACCACTACCAAAAATACCCTTTTCCCTGACAATCCCCAGCTCTCACTCCCTGTTCTCTCCCCGACGCTGAGGCTGAGACTGTCCTGCATCTGCTTCTCTAACCACGGTCTGGATTCTGCCACCACCACGGCTGAGCAACTCATTCCTGCTGTGAGGCCTGGCTGGGTGACGGTGACTTTGCCACTGTCACAAGCCGGGTGACGCAGCCAGAGGGAGGGGAACCGGTGACCCTGCACCATCCGTTACAGCTCCCAGTGCTGGAGCCTCTGGGAGTCCGAGGGAGTGACGCCATAAAATATAATGGAAAAGTTTGAAACAAGTTTGGCCCTTTCTGTGCTGAGGGGCGTATGCCAAGCACAGTTCCATCACCCCGCTCAGTCAAGGCAGAGCCTACCTGTGGGGCAGCCCAGGCCCCAGAATGACCTTAGGATCCCCCTAATAGGAAAAAAAACCCAGCCCAGGCTGAAACATTAGCATTTGCTTATGGCAAATCTGTGGCTGGCATGATCCCCCAGTCATCTGGTCTAAATTCAACTCTTCCACCCTCGTGCTTAGCCATATGCGCATGGGACTGGTTAAGCTAAAGCTGAGCTGAGCCACCAGGATGTGTTTACTGATGTTAATCCCCACATCAAGAGCCCAGCTCAAATCCAGGAGCAGTGCTTAAATCCAGGTCTGGATACAGCCACCAGCATCCCTCCCACCCTGCTAGCTGTGGCAGTGTCACTGGTGCGGGATGCCAGCTTGGCTGCAGGGATGGTGACACTTGGGAGGAAGGACAAGTCCTGGGGGGGGGAGGACTCATACAGGGAGTCCACCATGGGGAATCATTCCTGCATGCTCCCAGCAGCACCAGGCTGAGCACGCAGAGCTGTGAGTCCCATCTCCATGGGGGCACACACAGGGACACCGTCTGCCCGGCCACTGCAGAGGAAGTCAGTTGGGTTGGGCTGGCCAAGAGCAGGACTTTGGGAGATCTGCTGGCAGCGGGGAGCCCAGAGGGGCTGTTTGATGCTGGGAAGCTGTAGCCAAGCTAAGAGGGGACCCTCAGTGCCAGCACAGAGCTGCAGCTGATCCCATTACACAGCCCTCAGGTGCACGTTTACACGGGTGTGGTAGCCCCACAGCCCCATCCCCATGCCTTGCTTGCCCTTGCCAAGCATCCTGGCTGGGACAGGGACCTGGCCATGTTTCTCTCATTCCCCTTTTACAGCCTCAGCACCCAGCTCTGCACCCTGGGGTCCCCTGGGCACAGCCAGCCTGACCCCCTCCTTGGGCTCATCGCACCCCAAACACCCTCCCCAGTCCCAAACACACTCTTCAGCCCCCCAAGGTCAAGGCCACCTACCTCGGGGCTCTCCTCCCTGGGGAGAGTCCCCATGGGGGTCTCGCCAGCAGCATCCATCTCAGGGAGAGGCTCAGCGTGGGACAGGGGAGCGGCTGCAGCTCTGCCTGCCGCTGCTGCCTCTTCCCCTCACTCACGTGTTCAAAGGAAACCACAGACCTTATCTCGCCGTGACCATTTTAACAAGCGGAAACACACGCAGGCCTCCTTCAAGAGCAGCATGGGAACGCAGGCGCCAAGGCCCTGCTTCCCACCACCCTGTCCTGCGTGAGCAGCCCCTGGGCCATGGGGACTTCATGGCACAGACGGGACAGGGGCAAAAGAAAGGTGTCACATCCAGTCCCTGCTATTATTTATGAGCAAGGAATTGGGAGCAAGTGGACAGAAATAGTCCTGAGAAGGCAAAGCCCAGCAGGGAAAAGGGTGATGGGAAGGATGGGTGGGGGCAGCATGGAGGATATGGGCTCTGATGTGTATTTGGGATCCATGTGCCCTGGAAGCACAGACAGGGGCTCTGCAGAAGTCACCTTCAGCCCCGGGGTATGGAGGGGATATGAAAACCAGTGCAAAAGCTGCAGGGTGGGAAATCCCTGCGGCACCCCAGCACGTTGGACAAGGTTGGGCTGAGAACTGATGCAGCCAGCGCACATGCCGGGGATGGCACCGGGAAAGGGTGCGGAGCCTTTTTCCCAAACAGGATGTCCAGGCAGAGCTGGTTACTGAGAAAAAAAGCAGCAGGAAACGGAGTTAAAAACTTGTGCTCTACTGTCAGCTTTCATTCTTGTAAACACTTTATCTGATTGCAACTGGCAAGGCAGTTGCCTATCACAGACTGGCAGCAGCACCCTCCCCTCTAAGATCCCTATCGAAACGCCTGAGCTGATGGCAAACAGGGAGGGAGGGAGGGAAGGCACAGGTGGGCACCAGGACAAGCCACAGGAGATGGCCAAGAGAAGAGCTGGGTTGCTGCTGGATGTCTAACGTACTTACATGCACAGCTAAGAGCACCCTCGGGCTTGGAGGGGCTGCTGAGCTGTGCAAGCATTTGATGCTCAGCAGACAGACCCACAGCCCAGGGAAGGACATCAGCCTGTGCTCAAGACTTGCATGTCACTGCTGGGGCTGCTGAGGAGCCACAGGCTCTGTGAAGCAGGACTGGGACCACAGCTGATGCTGCGCTCTCCATCAAGGGGAGTTTTTGTCTTTCCAGCCTTCCTATTTCCAGCCCCCAGACACTCTGGAAGCCGTAAACAAGGATGCTTCAGATGCGACTCAGGGGCAGAGGCTCTACATCGGGTTCAGTGGTGCTGTGCAGCCTGGAAGGATTTCTGATTAATCCAAACAGGAAACCATGACCATGGAAACTGCACAGGAAAGTTTGTGCCCTTAACTACCATATGAGACATGGTGAAGAGCTGACTCCAATAGCACAGAGGTACCCTGCCGCATGCTGGCTCGAACCAGGGCTGCAAAGAGCTGCGGGAGGATGCTGGCAGCAGCATCTCTGTGAGAGGACATGGGGGGAGGCAGGCAGCCAGTCCCTTTCATCCTTGCAATCATCTAGTCCTTTAATTAAGGCAGGTTGCACTGTTTCAGCCGCTTTAAGAGACACACAACTTCCCTTTGCCCTGAAACACTGTAGGAGCAAAAGGGGTTCTCTGGTGCTGGGGGACCAGGAGGTGGGGAAAGGGCTGGTGGTGTTGACAGTGGTTTTCTTTATCCAGGTCAGCCAGCACAGGACTGGGGCTGTGAGGGGCTGCACAGCACACACACAGTGAGTTCCCAGAGATGGGGCTGGGGGTGTGTGTGTGTGTGTGTGTGCTGAGCTAATCTACAGAATAAAAATCCAGAGATACAGCGAGGCACTGAAAAGCTGAAATCCATCTCTGCTCTCACAGCGATCATCCAGCCTCATCCCTTGAGGTCTGAAAAAAGCTGCTCGTTACACTTCTGCTCTCTCCCATGTCAGGAGGGCTCTTTTGTAACTGTCCCCAGGCACCAGCGCAGTAGCCCCAAGGAACTGGGCTGCAGCATCACTTCCTCTGGGCTTCCCAGTTTGGCAGTGGAGCCGCATGCCCCATGCCCGGTGAGGGTGCCCTCCTTTACTGGCAGAGGTGCTCAGAGGTGCTCACCCAGCCCTGCCAGCCTTGACTTTAACCAGCCTAGCACTTGCTTCACCTTGGGCAAAGAGTTTAAAAGCATCCCCTCCCTTGCTGATGGCTATTTCTATTCTGCATCCCTCTCCCTTGACACACACAAATGCTGTTTATTGATCTGGGACATTAGCACCGTGCTCCACTGCAAAATGTTGTCAGTGGGAAGTAGAGATGTAAAATGCACAATGGCATTTGAAAGTGATTGCTGTCATCTTTGCTTTTAGCTTTGATTGCAAAAGCAAAATCTGGCCTAGCAAAGAGCAACCACTGAGATAAAGGCAGGACGCGGACTCAGCATCCCCGAGCTGCTCACACCTTTTGCTGCTTCTTGCCAACAAAAAGTAACAGGGGTCGAAGAAATGTCTCTTACCTCAACAGCACAGAGAGAACAACTGCTAAGAGTTGAGTTAAACCTCAAATCCACCTCCCTTCTCCTCGTAACGCTGAAGAAATAAAGTCCACTGCAATCATAAATATTGCTAAGCATCAGGCAATCATTCTCCAGCCAGGAGCCGGTGGCTGTGCTGGGGTTTTGCAGGGTTTAGAAAGAAGAAGTTCACCTTCAGTATGGACATGTCTGTTAAAAAGCACTTTCCCTGAAAGTTCCCCAGCTGATCACTGCATCGCTTGTGGCTGGAAATGCTCAGGCAGAGCCCGGCAGGGTGGGCAGCACATGTCTCCCATCAGAGGCCAACATGATCTGTGCATGGTTTTGAGCCTCTGCGTGTGCAAAGGGAGAGTTATCTGGTGATCCTGCTTCATTAAGAGCAAATAGCCTTTTTTCCCCTGGGTTTTACCAGCAGCCACCTGCTCCACAAAATACCAATGACAAAAATCACTGAGCTCACACATCTCATCGTATTTGAACCTTGAATTAATCCTCGTCCAGGAAACAATAAGAAAAGTCCTAAAAGCTGCTCCAGAATTAGCACAGATTTCTGCTTAGTAGAGACAATCCCAATAAACTCCATGCCCCAAACCTGCAGGCAAGCAGCAAAACATCCCAGACACCCCAAGCCAGGAGCTGCAAAAGGACTTTGTTTTCCAAAGGGAGTGGGTCAGCATTCCCCAAAATAGCCCTCCCTCTCCACAACATGAGCCTTCCTCCCAAAATAACTAGCCAGGGGCATGTACCATACACATGCACAATATAGAGTGAACCCTTCCATCCCTTTTAAGAACAACTCATCTGAAAGGAAAACCCTTTCCCTTGTGCACAGGGTTATAGGTGCTGCTGAGAGACCAGCTCTCCAAAGAACAAGTGTTATCACCCTCTTTAAAGGGTATCATCTTCCCTTTAAAGGAAAACTTGGTATGAAAGGACCCTCTACAAGCATTAACAGCAGTTTATCTCCCTACCTCTCAGCTTGATAATCCTGGAGCTGCAGCCTGCCCTCACTCTTATCTCAATCTCTCGTCTGGAAATGGGCAAATAGTCAAAAAATTGATTTCAACATGTCCCTCCCTCACTTCTCCTTTTAAACACGGGGTCCAATGACTCTGCAAAACCAGGCTGTGCCTGCCAGAGTTTGGCAAGGCATACAGTGAAAACCCAGTGCAGAGGAGATGAAGGTGATTTCAAAACGAGATCAGGGACAGTTGTGCTCAGCTGGGGCACCCTCCCAGGGACCTGCAGGTGCTGCGTGCTCTGGGACCAGCGATTTGATATCCAGGAGGGATGTCAGCCAGTTCACTTCCTTGTCTACTGCGGGGCCTGCTAGTTATTTCTGCCCTAAACCTACATCTTTTCTTCCACAGGCTCTCCTGAGTGCTTTGAGTGCACCTAGCAAAAAGCAGTGGTACCTGGGAAGGATGCGGGGTGACACACAGCCCCCCCACCCCATTTGGGATATCTTAGAAGGCAAACCTTGTCCTTCTGGGAAGAGCAAAGGGGACTTCCAGCCACCTACGTGGGGTTGTGAAAGCTGCGTTTCCCCCTGGAGCCCGAGCAGGAGCACAGGTTTGGTGCAAGAGCGTGTGAGGATGACTCCGTCCACGCTGCCCGCGAGGCAGTCAGCACCCCGGTCACCCTGGGGGGTCTTCACCAGCCAGCCCCAGCCCCAGCCCCTCCGGAGGAAGCACCACTGTGATGCCAAGCTCTGCCCACCGCTGCGTGGAGCTGGCTGGGTCCCGAAGGGGAAAGCACGGCGTGTCCTGCCCACCCTGACCCCACTTCCCTGCTGTCCCCCTGGGGCCCAGAGCACAGGGCTGACCTGTCCGGACACCACCCCCACTCAAATGCTGCATCTGGCTGCCTGCGTGCATGCACAAGGCAGGGGGAGAGCACAGCCCCCCCCCGGGCTTGTCCTTTGGAAGATCAAAAACTTCATGTATTGACCTGGATGCCATTTGTTTGGCTTGGGGCACCCTGTGACAGATTTAAAACATTTTCTCCATCACTGCCATGTGCTATGTGTATGCAGCAAATATTTCATCCACCTCCCTCTCCCGGTGAGATGAATTCAGTGTCAGACACTGGATTTATCATCCCTTCTCAGCAGGGTCGGGACAGCGGCTGCTCTCACTGCAGGGACAAGAAAGGGGGGACACAAATGTCAAGGCCATTTCATCTGCTGGTCTCGGGCACTGAGTTCAGAGCAGCAGGACCTTCAGCACATGTGTGAGCCAAGGAGGGACCAGGGTAGGTGCTTGTGAAGGTGAAAGAACTTGGGGCTGACACCTGGGTACCAGACATGCCCCATGGTGCATATTAAGCACCTTCGTGCCTATCCTGGAGCACACATGCCAAATTACTGACCGGCTTCAGCACCAAAATGGTCCCTCCCTGTTTTTTCTGCTGCCACCTCTCCCCATACGTGTGTCAAAGCCCCCTGAGGAGCCCACCAAGCCCCGTGGAGCCACACACTTGGACGACAGGAGGAAGCTGCAGGACTGAACCCCCCCCCACTGCCCCCGGATCCCAGACCAACATGCCAAAACACTGAATATTATTGCAGCCGATCTTGTCGTGGGGAGGGACACCATGTCCCAAGCAGAACCCAACCCTTATGGAGCAAAGTACATGGAGGAGGAGGAGAGACTGAACTCGAGCAAGGGAAAGGAAAGGTTTAGAAAGATGGGATTTGCTGAACTGAGCTCACGCATGGAGCCCAAGCTGATACCTTTTGCTCCAGTATCTGGACGCTGAAGGAAATGCGTAGGAAATGGCAGGCGGGTGGCTGGGAGGAGGCAGCAGAGATGGATCTCGGTCCGTTTCACCCTGAAGTGTGAGATCCAGCACCCCCCGTCGGCAGGTACGAGTCCCCGCTCCTGCTCGCTGCTACGTGGGTCTCTTCACATCCCGTTGTGGCCTCTCTCAGCGGCACAGTGACAGCCCTTGAGCAAGGAGGGTGCTGAAATACCGGTTTCCAGTTCAGTCTCATGATGGCAGCTCTTTGAGCTGACTCACGTAGGAGAGCAGACGGGTGAGTAATACCCGGTACGGCTGCAAAGAAACCCCTTGCCTAAAACAAAGATCTGTGCCCTACACGTCCCAGCATTTCCTACCAACCCACAAAAACCCACTTTTGTCACTTGGGCTTACTTGTACAGCCTTAAACCTGAAACTACCTCTTGATCACAGCCCATCTTAGCAAAACCCATCTTCTAATACCAACCTGGCAGTTGCTTACAGCTGGAGGTGTCTGCGATGCGACTGCATCGGCCAAGGTGAGCCACTCGCTGGCGAGGGCTGGCCCCGCTCCGGCTGCTGTGGGAACAGCTGGGTCCGAACTTCACCCCACGCCTCCTGCCACCTCCAGCGGCGCTTGCGAAGGGAGCCAGCGCTGCAAGCTCATAAATCACAGTGTCCATCACGTGGCAGAGATGCAATTTGACCGTCTACTGCTCGGAGAGCAGTGGGAAGCCCTCGTGGTCCCCAAAGGAAGACACGCGCACGTACACAGGGCAGGCAGGCGCTGGGCAGGCTGGCTTAACCCCAGTCCCTATGACTGCTCAGCGCATCCCCCCAGCTACAAAGAAATTAATGCAAAATAATGATTTGGTTTATTTTTTTTCTTGGTAGTATGTCACACGAAGCAGAAATGCTCTAGGTAAAATCGGGGCAGAATGGTGTGGAGGAGGAGGAGGAGGGCTTGGTGTCTTCCTTCAGCTGGAGGCAATCCTGGGCAAGCACGCACACGCTCCATCCTTCCACAGTAAAAACCTTCCCCAACCCCCAGGGATATCAGCAAGATTTCAAAGCCGATAGTAGAAAACCTGTAAGTAGTACCTGCAATTCCTGCAATAACAGTTTTTTGCATAAGATCTCAAAGCACTTTAGAAATACCCAGTTACACCACACTCTCGTGAAGGAGGAAATAGCCGTGTATTCCGAGTGGGGAAGCAGGCACAGGGTGCAGTGGGCGACTTTACAAATGAAAAACTAAAGTCACATCAGGGAGACAGAACTGTACATGGTGGTAGAAAATTTGTCTATGCCAAAAAATCAACTGGATCCAACACTAACTGTCCCCTATGCCCCCTCTTTTCCTTCAGTAGTATAATACCATCCAAATGTTGGAATTGAATGGTGCTGATCTAGCTTTCACAGGACAGCCTTTCTGCCACGTAGCTGATTAATCATTCAAGCAGGGACCAGATCTGGAGAGGTATTAATGCACAACATTTCCTCCTGCCCTATTCCTTCCAGAGCAGAAGCAGACTTTGAATTGCACTTCCCTGCTTTAATATTTAAAATCTTCTCTGTGGGCAGCAGGACCGGCTGACCCTTCCACCCCCTCTAAGCCCTTTCCAAAGCAGAGCACAGCTCCAGGTTCTCGTCAGGGAGATGGCAGCAAGCCCTGAATATCTAAGCCAAACCTGGGTTTTCAGGTTTTAACGAGCAAGGCAGGAATTCTCACCAGCCCAAATCTGCACCCTCCTGAATCATGCTGCTCCACTCAACCAAATACCTGCAGGAGCCTTGCTGACTGGGTGCCTTGCCCGGCCTTTTGGCCCACAGCTTCAGCACTCCCAGAATGTGCTTCACTTCTCATCAGCACGCTCCAAACACATTGAGAAGACCATGATCAATCTATTTTGGCTTGCTCCTTCTCACCACCCCACAGACCATGCCAAGCTCTAGCCTGGAGGAACGGGAACATTCACCAACAAGCCATTGTAAAAAGTGCACAGCTCAAAAGCTGCTGATTTAGCTCACTAATACCCAACTCGAGGAGAGGAATATTTCATTTATTCCAGCCTGACTCATCCTCTCAACATATTTTCCTTTTTTCCAGGCAGCAAACCTCATGGTCTCTCTGCCGATCTTACCACTTGTCCACACTAGTGGAAGAGAGAGTCAGCTTGAACCACGGAGCCAAGTTCTCATCAGAGCAGATAGCTAAATGCTTTTTCTCACACGCACACTTAGTTGAGGAAAGATTTTAAAAAAATCCTCATGGGTTTGTGCTGATTGTTGGCATGAGAACTGCATGGTGAGTGGTGCTGGGCAAGAGACCTGGAAACTTCATGCAATCTTTATTTTCTAGGATTATCCGCCTGGGAGGAGAGGGTAGCTGCGAGGGAGCCATTTTAAAACAGAACAGAGTACAGAGATGTTTCTGCAGCATCTTACAGTTGGAGCGATGCGATTCAGAAAACCTCCATTTGAAGTAATTTAATTCACAAAACAGGGTTTATTAGGTTCCTACTGGGCTGTAACGTTTTTTCTCTCAATGCTTTCCTTCCCCACCCACCTCTTGCTACAGGAAAAAAAAACCCAAGTGGCTCAGCCAGCCTTAAAATGCAGTAAAACAGCTGTGTGGGAGGACATGAGAGTCCAAAGTGATGTAGGAGGAGAGCAGAACTGGAAGATGTCCACCCCAGTTGGTCAGGGAGTTCAAGAGAATTAAGGCAGCTCGTGGCAGCTGGGAAGAGGAATGAAGCTAGGCAAGGTTTGGATGGTACCTGTAGAGCAGCTTCTGAGAGACTTCTGCTTGACACGTATCAGCTCAAACCGGAGGGACTCGCCTGATCTCAGCAGCCCCAGGACCAGACCCCACGTGGAACGTCCCCCCCTCCTGCCCCGGCACCCCTCGCTGTGCTCACGCGCAAGGAGGAAGGGCTCTGGCGCTGCCGGCGCACCAGCACCTTCGAGGGCTCAGACCTAACTCAGCAGAACTACCCAGGCACCTCTGCACACACACGCAGGATAAATATATAGATTGCTTCTAATTAGAGACGTACTTTAGAGGAACAACTATGCTGCATCCCTCAACTACTTCTTGCAACTTTTACAAAGACAATCAATCTGGAAAAAACATCGGGGCAAAGTGTTAAGCAGCCAGCTCACCAGTTTACAACAGGAATTGCAAAATGGGCATATGTTAAAAGATTTTAATGTCTTATTTTCATCCAGCAAAGTCAGGCAAGAGAAATCAATCAACTAATATCACCAGTGAACAGCCAGCAACAAAATCCAAGTGATTCTGCTGTTTAATTCTCCCTCTCCCCATCCAAAGCTACCAAGTCACCACCAAGTTTGCCCACTCACACACACGGAAATGCACAAACACCTTAACTTTTGAGCTGATTTCTCTTTACTTCACAGTCTTGGCAAAACAAATCTGCATTCAAAAGTCATTTCACATTAATATATTAATCAAACGTTTTCAAAATAAATATTTTTTTTAAAATAACCATTTCTTTACATCACTGCAGTAGCAATTCTAGAAAAGTCAGTGCACAGACAGTAGCAATTTGATTAACCAGCTAGACTCAAAACAAAAAGAAAACAAGAGGTGGACCTTTTTTCTCTCCAAGCAGGTTGCATGCAGCAAGTCTCAGCAGTTTCCTAGCACATGATCTTTCTTCACACTTGCTGGGACGGATTTTCTCTCACAGCTGTCAGAAGTCAGTGAAGTCTGATTTGTGCAAAGCTTTGTACAATGCAGAATTTTACAACCTGGATTCTGATCAGTCCTGCAGAGGCTCTGCATAATGGAGTCGTTGCTAGTGAGATTGATGAATCAGTGCTACGGAAAGGAAATGCCTGAACCCTCAGTCCAAGGAGCTCACGTTCAAATTACTGGGAATTAAATTCACAGCTGATCCAGGAACACTAACAGCATTAAACAACATTCAAATGAGCAGGTCAGTTTTACCCAACAGCTTATTCCAACAGTTTGCATATTCTCTCAAGTGCTTCCAGGGCAGAAGTAAAGCAACTACTTTCTCCCCATTAGCTATTAATTCACCAGTTAAATCACAGCGGTAAGATGCTTCACTGGCCAAAAAGTGTAACTTGTGTTACAGCAAAGAAAAAAGTGCATTATAGACTATAAAGAGAATATTGAGGACTTAATCTCAAGCCCACATATTTAACTGGAAAAAAGAGACAACAGAAAATTAGTGTTCCCATATGATCTATAACAAGTTAGAGGCTACTAATCAACCCTGTAAAGAGTAGTATGTTTTCTTAAGAGGGGAAGCTCATCAGCATCATCATACACAGTGCACAGCAGGAAAATTCGGAGGGCTACCAGACTGCTATGATTGTCAGGAATGACTTAGCTAAAAAAACCCAAGAAAGTTTAACAGATATCTGAAAAATGTAACATATCTATTTCCTTTGAGATCCCAAAGGTTCCCTTTGAAGCCCTTTCTCAGTAGCAGAGAGAAAAGCTGGATGTGATACTCTGGGTTGAGAGGAACACCCAGACATCCCTGTGTCCAGAGATGCTCTTGGCTGCACACTAAGGTACATTCAAGATGCCCCCCACCCCCCAAGAGCCTTGTTTCCATGTTATGAGCACATTAATCATCAGTTTGAAGCAGCTGCTTATTCTAAGAGATATAAATTAGGTATCAAAAGAAAAAGAAGGGAAACAATCACAGGTGAAGAGAACCTCCAGTTCTAGTGATGCCACGCACAGGGAGAAGGGAATACTGTGGTAGGACAGCAAATCCTCAGAGCTCTACGAGGTAACCCAGGCTGCTGAAATCTCTCCCCTTGCTCTGCACATATCTACCACCAGAGTCCAAGACAGCTCTGCGCCCTGGGGGAAGGCTCTACTCCTCAGCGCTATGGACCATGCCCCAAGATTCTGCCAAAATGGGAAGTAAGAAAGCAATGAGTTGTGGGGAAGTTCCGTGTTAGTTTATTGGTTTTTCTTGTCCTCTGGTGGGAAGTATGGAGGAGGGGGTGGTTGGTCCTGAAATAAAGACAATAAAAAAACATCAATTCGTGGCTAAGAACCCCAAAACCCCACAAAACAAACCACCAAAATCAAGTCAGACAAACTTTCACAGAATCATCTAGGTTGGAAAAGACCTTGAAGATCATCTAGTCCAACCATTTGCTGCATCACTGAGAAAAAGAACTGCTAAATACACACTTGGGCTCACACTGCAAACACAGAATGATACAGGGACCTACCGTGGGCATATAGACGTTATGTGGGTTGACTGGGCTGTAGTAAGCACTGGCAGCAGCTTCGGCAGCCTTCGCTTCAGCTGTCACAGAAAGAGAAGTTACAGATTTGGTAACACACAGAGAACTTTTACAATCAAAAGCTTCACATATTCCTGGCCATCAAATGTTACTAACAGAGCACAATCTGACCAACACTTGAGTTGCAAAATAGCTACAACACAATTGAGCATTATCTCTTCCAGTTGCCACAGGATTGTGAAGTCCCAAGTGAAACAGACCAAGATTTAGTTTGGAAGTGTCACCTGGGACTTGCCTGTTGGCCAACAAATGAATGCTAACAGCTGTTCTGCCCAAATACAGGCAATACTCCTTAAAAAAAGCAGTCAACAAACCATCCAAAACACAAGACAAAACAAAAATCAGCACAAGTTTATAGCAGCTCAGGGGATTCATACTTCAAACATGGTAATTTATTAAGATAATCCAGATCCTCTATTTCTTCAGAACACAAAAATCTTATACAACCATCTGGATCAGTGCCACTTTCCAAATAACAGTTTAAAGATGACTGGTTGTTTATTCAAATCAAAGAGAGAAGTTAAATCCTTATCCAGACAAATATCCTTACCCGCGAGAGATCTATGGATGTGTACAACCACAAAAGCCCTTTCCCCCACCCCCCAACATGCAGACCTTTTAAGACCATGTTCAAAATCATTTAAATAAATCCCAAATGAGTAAAAATGAGACTGATATTTCCACACTCATTTCCATCATCTATTCCTCTGTTCCATATTGTTTAAGCAAAAGTAATCAGGTTAGAGTGAAACGGAGGAAGGGGGAGCAAATATCACCAAAGCCACATTTGCTAACTAAAATGGACAAGAAACACATTGCACCATCAATTTCTTTTTATTCATCTATCAGAGCAAGATTATCACAACAGGAAAATCACAAACTCTATTCTTTCTGTCACAACAGCAATAAATCCAGCTGCAAAGTATCTGCTAATGGTATCTACCCTGGAGAGAGTGGCTGGCCTCCAGACTGAGCTGGATATACAAGGCTGGAGATTAGAAGAGCTCCCTAATCCCTCCCCTAAACAATTTTAACTTCTAAGTGGAGCTTCTAAATTGACTCTAGGTTCCCCAGTAGATAACTGACAAGAAACAACGTCTGTTTCATGGGTAACAAAACCAGTGAGCTAAGTGACCTGAACAGGGTTCTCACCTGCAGGAGTGGCAGGCAGGTCTGGACCACTGACGGGGGGTTCCATGGGCCCGGGGTAGGGCGGGGGTGGGAGCTGCATGTAACCCATGTCTCCGTCCACCACAGGAGGGCCAGGATAAAACTCTGTCAGGAGAGGAAATAACAAAGCAAACGACTTAACTCCTTTGGGTGGGTCACAGCATACAGCCAAAACAAGCCAAAGGCAAATATAATGAAGCTCGGAAACAAAAGCTGCACAAGGCATCAGATCCAATCTAAAAGACTACATAAAATTTGTGTTTCTTTCCCTTTTTACCTACTTTAACTCTTGCTAACGAGAATAAGCCCCATCCTCAATTCCCAGACTTACCAGGAGGTGGAGGGGGGTATGGATAGCCCCCATTAGCTGCAGCTGGTGCAAAAGCATAGGATCCATTTGGCATATAGGAATAGCCATAAGCTCCGTTGGGTATTTCACCTCTGGAGACTGGAAAAGTAAAGATAAGTTGACCTCATCAAAACATCAAGCCTGCATCAAATGCAGGCGAAGAACTCCAACAAACTTATCTGTCCTTATCTGAAATCAAACAAGCTCCATCCTAATAAATCTGCTGTTCGTTGGATGTGAAAAAAAGTATCTTTTAAAGCAAGCAAGTTCTAAATAAAGCCCAAAACTTGCCGTTTCTTGAAACCTGAAACGTGAATCCAACCTGTTGCAACCTAAAACCGCCCTTGCTGCGAGATGAAGGCAAGGCCTCCTGAAACCACAGAACTGTCTGGCAGACCTTGCCAGACTCCCATACCTTGCGATGCCACCTGCAGCATACGCTGCCCAAACTCGATAGCACCCCCAGCTGAAAAAGTCATCTTGAACGTGGCGGATCCTTCCCAGCCACCTGCAGGGAGGAAAGACAGAATTCAGAAGCAAGGAGAAGCCGTTTCAATGCTATTTAGTTTCCCTGCTTTATCTACAGATGCCCTGTATATAAATCTTTAAAGAGCTTATCCCAGAAATCCAAAGGAAAAAAAGCCATGCAGATAAAGTGGCAGAATTACCCTATTATCAGAAAAATTCATATTGGGGTATTTTCAGGTCAAGAGACACCTGAGGAAGAAACATCAGTAAGGGAGACCTTCAAAAGCTTTCTGAAGTTGTGCCTGCTACCACACCAGCTGCCAACAGACCAAGCTATCAGAAGCACTGGATTTGCTCTAGCTTTGTGTAAGATTAGTGTAGAAGACAGGGATTTTGTTAATCCTGTTTGCTAAAAAGCCTTTGCAACTACACCTAACTGTCAGCTATAAATTAGTTCGGGAGTTTGAGTGCCCAATGAAGCAAAGAGCTTAATGAAAAACATGGTCCACATAAATTCATTAGAGTCCATGGAAGATATTTCAAGTCAGGATAATAATAATAATAAAAATTAGTGACATCTCATATTACAGACTAAAAAAGGAAAACACGTACAGCCCAGAGTCCCAACAATGCATCAAAGCAGAAGCTGTGTCAGTGCTTAAACAGGGACATGTAGATTAAAGAGTCTTTTGAGTTAAACCAGACTCTCATGGCTGTTAAAGCAACATCCTCTTTAGAAAGAGGTGGCCTCTGGGGGAAAATTCACAAAGATTTAGCTAAAGCCATTTGCCTTTCACAGAGTTTAGAGTTTGTCACTACTGCTCGGGCTTCCTCTCACACTGGATGGTCCCACTTTGCTCCCATACAGAAGCTACAATGCCAATTTCAGGATTACAGACTGAAGCCTCCTAAGCACTGCACTGTGATTTCAGTGCCACAACTTAATAGACTAGATCAAGTTGGAAATTAAAGAGTTTACTGAACTATGTGCCTTCAGTAAAGAGGGGAAGCATAAAACAGTGATTAAAAAATTCTTCTTGAAAATGTCTACCACAACATTCTCATTGAACATAGTATGAAACTGGCCCCTGAAGATTCCTTAATTTCAAGACAGTCCAAGTCTTCTCTTCCAAGGGTCATTTTTACTGCTAAGATGCACTAGAGCAATAGCATGCTTTTCCTTGAATTGCACAAGAAAGGGATGATAGGGAACAGCACTCTGGAGATCTGCACCTGGAAACCCAAACAGGTCCAGAAAGGATCATGAGTCTTTGGCACAGGAGGAGCTGGATGCAGAATTAACAGGCAGCCCCAACTGACTAAAGCAAAAGGACATGGTCACTCTTGCCAACTCTGCTCTGATGTTTACTCGGTGAGATCACCTGGGTGGCTGAACTTCATATCTTGCACAGAGGGCAGGAGTGAGATCAGTTGCAGAACAGATCTGCTCGTTGTAACTGTACAGGGAGCAGATAAGGGGAATATTTTTAGCTGCTAGTTTCAAAGAAACAAACACATTTTAGCAGTACTGTAAAAACCCATTTGGTCAGTATCTAGTTTCGGTTACACTGGACACTTTGCTCTGAATCGTGTAGTGTACCAAGATATGGAATGTACATCTGTACTATACGTACCTCCTGCCTCTGCTTTCACTGTACCCTTGATATAATTTGCTCCAAAGACAGGCTGTTTAATCTCACAATCTTTCAACAAATAAAAGGGCATCATGAAAGACTGCATAGCATCCTTTCCCTTCGACACAAAGATAACCTGGAAAGAAAATAACATCACAAAGACTATTTAAAACAAACAGGAAACACAGCCCTGATTTATTATCTGAAGAGACTCTTCGATGGACTGAAACTCCCTCCCACATCTGAAGCTCCTCGTCAGTTCTGCAAGCCAAAAGCTACACAGAACAGCCACAAGGGTAAACGGAAGCCTCAAGGCAATAAAGCCTTCCAGGAAGACTACCCTTGCTCAGATAATACTCCTCCCAGCTTCTAGAGAACTTGCTGCTCCACACAGCTATGATTTAGTAGCTGTGCTGTTGCATTCAGCATTTCCAGACCATTGCTGATTTCCAATCTTCAAGATGCCTGATGGACTAAACAGCTGCCTGCATAAGAACTAATCAGATTTATTATCTTTCAACAAATAGATAGGATATGCAACAAATTCATAATGCTCCCCAGAGGGAAAGGATGAGCCATACTTCAAGGGGTAGTAGATTATCCTGACTTTCATGCATGGAGGACATTTAAATAGAGAATTGCAAAGAGCCCTTATCTCCTTACACAAGATAAAGCCTTTTACTACTTACTCGGTAGGGAGTCAAGAAAACGCTCCCTTTCTTGGTCCCTTTGAAGGCATCTGGCATAGGTTCAATATCACTGAAAGTAATTTCTATGTGATCATAGGTCATCAAAATGCTGCAACAAGATGAGAGGAGACACGATGTTACAGGGTAACAGCTCAAGGCAGAAGTGCAATATGCATATGTTTACTGACCTACCAAAACTGCCTCTAACCTCAGGCCAGTGCTTGGCAGACAAAATCAGTCTAACTTGCTTTTTTTTTTGCTGGCAGTAGCAGCTTAAGTAGTACTGTCTGCTTGTTCTCAGGCTTGTGTTCCCTCCTCAGTGTGCTGGTGCAGCTACCGCTGTCTGCACAGACAGGCAGTTATCTAGTCAACTGAACTGATCAAGATCTCAAGACATATATTTATTTATTTATTAAAGTTGTATTGCATTTCTGCTGGATCAGTTCCCCAATTTGGTTCACCACAAGTAACACAACAGAGGAAGGACTGCTGAAGCAGGAACTGCTCAGGCTGGCTTACGCAACATGGCTGTTGAAGGTCTAACCTCTGTCACAAAAATGTGATCAAGAGGAACTCCCCTTTCTTGCCATTAGACTTCATTAACCTGTGTTGTCTGCCCTGACTCCTTAATTCTCAATTAGAAATCGACCTCATTAAAACCAGTGCCATACCCTTGCATGGATAGAGCAGGTAACTTGTATTAACATAACAGCATCCACATTAGGGACTCTAATCCTTAAAGCTGAAGAAATCTCCACTACCTTTATCTTTGGCAGCTTACATGTTACCATCCTCAGTCACTCGCCTTTCCCTTCTGCCAGCAAGTACCCGACCCTCCAGCAAAAGCTCTGGAAGGGCACAAGGGCCACCAGCTCTGCTCAGGCTACAGCGTATCTGCTCAATCAACCATCACAAGCAGCCTGGGCTGCTGCGTGAGAGGTAACCCCCGACCCGAGGCAGGCTGACAACTGGGAACAGCAATACAAGCTGTCACGGTTTATTTCAGCAAATGCAAATTTAAGTCCCAGAGTTGATCTTACTAAATTCTTCTAAGAAGGGTCACATGCCAAATGGAAGTCAGGCACAGAATTCCTATACCAATGTTTCACTGGCCTCATGGAAAGAAGCCCTGAAGAATGAACTACTCCTTTGTCCCAGAAGCAGGCAAGTGCCATGTCAGAATCGATGCATGCTGGCAGGCACAGAGGGTGAGAACAGCCCATTGCCATGCAGACAGAGGCAGCTCTGTGGAGGCCTGCTGTTTCCATGGTTATATCCCAGCACCTTTTTCCAACACTGCTGCTCCTTCTCGAGCACACGGAGAGATGCGCACGCAGGGAAACCAGCAAACCAAACCGGGCAGACGGCCTAGCGCCCGCCCAGCGGGCAGCTCTTGAACAGAGGCACACTGCAGGTGCAGCATCCGAGCTCTCCCGCAGCACCGGGTAGCGACAGAGGGGCGAGGCTTGGGTCCAGGCCAGAATCACCTGGCTGGGGACTGAGCTCTGCCAGCCCTCCCTGAGCACTCGGGGAAGAGGCTGGGGACAGCAGTAAGAGCCAGCAGAAGGCGGAGGGGGGACGGCAGGGGGCGGGCCGCCAGGCTGCAGAGAGGAGCGGCCCAGCAGAGATCCCCCCGAGAAGGCCCAGGGGCAGGGGATAGGCACACCCCTACCCCCGCAGGGAGAAGAGGGGAGGACGCGCCCAGCCACGCCGGCACGGAGAGGGTTAAACCACCCCCCCTTCCCCTCCCCTGGCCCCTCGGAACCACGTGACCCACGGCAGCCCTCGCCCCTCCCCACACAACCGCTGCCCCTAAGGGGGGAGGAAGGCGACGGCGGCGGGGAGGCAGCTCCTCGCTATCCCCCAGCGACTGCGGCCGGAGGAGGGGAGAAGGGGATGGCACCTCACTTCTCGCTGTTGTTAACGATGACGCCGCCGCCCTCCGAGTGGTTCCTGTTCAGCGCCATGGCCGCGGACGCCGACGCCGCCTCCTCTTCCCCCTCCTCCTCCTCCTCCTCCTCACAGCGTCGAGGCCGCTCTGCGCCTGCGCGGGAGGCGGGGCTTAACGTCACAGCGGGAGCGAGGCGTGATGGGAACGTATGTGCGCGATGCATGATGGGAGTTGTAGTCCCGGTTGCCGGTCGCCATGACACCCCTGCCCTCCTCAGCAGCCGGAGGGGGCGTTGTCATGGCGACCGGCGGGCGGCTCCGGGATGCCCCCCTCCATCGCCCCCCACAGCCCAGGGGCAGCAGGCCCAGCCGCTGTGGGGAGCTGCTATCCTCGGCTTGACCACCCCTGAGAGGAGACCCGCAGCCTCCAGCCCCTTCCACCACGATTTAGAATCAATCTTCATTTACTGAGCTTAATCCATCTTAGGTTTTATTAAACTTCCTCAGTTTTCTAATACATAACAGTAGGGCTAATCCAAAGAGCCAGCCACCTGCCTGGGAGAACCCTGTAACATGTTTATAAACTCATTAATCATCCCATTATGTGTCCTGCTGACCATATACAATAAAATGATTTAAGTTCTTTGGAACTCGCCTGAACTTGGCAGCAGGTTTTCTGGCCTTTCTGCTCACAAGAGCGCCCTGGCGTAGAGGTGCTTCACGGGTGGGAGTTCCCAGAGCACCCCGACGGCGTTCACATCAATGTTTTGTTTTAAAACACTCTATTTTGCTGCAGTTTGCACCTCATTTTTTATCCTGAAGACATTTCCTGGCCGGCCCGCTAGTGGATAAAACATTTTCCCTAGGAGGCTGTCCAGTTTTGCACGTAAGAAGGGACTGTTCGCACATCCCATGCAACCACAAGTGATTCTAACGCTGTTTGGCAGGATCTCCCAGGGAAAAGCCCAGAATTAAGTGAAACGGAGACAAAATTGGCCTTTCAGGAGGTGGGCAGGGCAGAATTCAGATGTCTGTAGAGTAAAATAAAAATCACCCCACACACCTGGTAGCACTGCCCATAAAATGAGGCTTAGCCCCTTAAACAGCGAAGATGCTTGCTCCGTTTCCAACAATTTTTTACTTCATGTTTGACGCACGTTCCATGTTTCACACCCTTGCAAATGGATTTTTGAGTCTGATATTGGCTGCGCTCCATGCTGGAATCAATCACATCCTAAAATTACCCTTTTGTATTGGAGAGTGTTAAACTGGAAGGACTAACCAGTCGCCCTATAAACAAGTCAGGACTGTGTCTGTCTGTCTGTCTGCCTGGAGGGAAGGAGGGAGGGAACCTGGGAGCAGGAAAATACCTGCAGCATTTGCAAAGCTACAGTAAGGGTCTAACCTTCTGCTTCCAGGTGTGCAAGCAGGAGGAACTCTTAAAAAATCAGTGATTGCATGATTTCATCAAAAATGGGAGCCCTGCAAAACTAATCAACTGTTTTGAAGGGGTCTGCATATCAATAACTGACAACTGTATATCAATAATATACAAATACATATCAAGAGCATATATTACCCTAAATCATATAATTTTTTAACCCTAAATTATATCTTTTTATATGGATTTGAGCTCTTCCCTTCAGGGTTTGCAGCCCAGCCCTGTCTGAGCGCCTCAGATGGGGTGCAGAGGAAAAAGGAGAAAAACTACATAATGGAAACCAGACTTAAATAAATGCAGTGACATAATCTGTACAGTTCTTGGCAAGAAAAGAGCAAGTTTGTGCTTTTCATATCCGCTTTTTCAATAAGCTGTAAGTTTCCCTTTTAAGAAATGGTTATAACAAACAGTCCTGATTCCTCTCCTATTAAAGTCAGTAGCAGACATCCACTCGGCTGCCACTGAAGCACCCGGCTGAAGCATTGCCACCTCGTACGAACTAAGACTCGCCAAATGTTTTTCTCCTAGCTCCGGATGACATTTGGTATTAACAAACGCAGCCTTCATTTAAAAAAGGTGCCGGTCTTAAGTGCCAGTGTGCGTGGGAAGCTCTAGACCTCCTCATCACATAGAAAGACTGGAAATTTATACTCTAAAAACTGAAAACACTAAGGAAAAAGGGCCTAATCTGTTTATCTTTGTTATTTCTAAACTGAGGACAGAGGTAGAAGAGAGAACCGAGACAATTCATTGTTTTGAATTGCCCAGGACTGACAATATTGTTATTGGATTTTAGGATTCTTCCGCTCCTTTTGCAGTCGAGCAATAAAAAAAGCGTATTTGGCACAATTCCCTTAGATACACTTGGAAAATAAAATCTGTGTTATTTTACGCCAGATGTACAGGACACAGAAAAATAAACACGAGATAATGGGACAACTTTAACAGTTTGGTATTTAAAGGAAAGACAACCCAGAGTGATGTCTGTATAATATTTAATGGCAAATCATAGTCTCTAACATCATTATATTATTCTGTTACAGTTTTTTCACACACCGTAAAATACTCTACAGTAACTGTATTTTTAAAATCCTAATTAAAAAGAGGAATACTCTGTGACAGCAGAAATAACTCAAGAGAACATGGAAAGGCTGTTTAAATTGCCAAGTGCTATCTATCCATCTAAACTCATCACACACATTTGGCCCTTCATTTGCAACAAAATCAGCAATCCAGAGCTGGTGTAGTACACATTTCCTAATCATTCCAGTTTACACCCCAAATTATTGGCAACACAGAGCAAACTCTGGTCCAACACCCGGGGGATTGCCCCCATCTCAAATTGGTCAGAATTTGCTTCATGCCCTAAACCATGAGGATTTATAGAGTTTCCAAGCAGGATAAAAAAAAAGCAGCAGGGAGGAGAGGGTTGGGCAGCACTTCCCAACTGCATCGCACCTACAGGAGCACTCCAAACCCTCCGTAAAGCTGCTATCAGCATCCCAGCTCTTGGGGCAGAGGTGAACGAAGCAAAAGCAGTGGCACAACCAGAAGCGAAGCCCAAGCACCAGACGTGTCCTCCTGAGCTGCTCCCGTATGGTTACAGGATGGAAAGGGAAAGACATAGGATCCCTCCAAACCATCCCAAACCCTGACGGTACAGAGACTTGTGTCTGTGCATGGGGCAACACGGAGAAGGGAGGGATGCATGGCTCAAGCATGGATTTCCCCACGGAGCAATCAATCCGCCTACGGCAAAACGAAGTGGGGCAAAGGCCCAGATTTGCTGTATTTACTCTGGCAAAACTCCTCACTGTGAACGGTGGGAGTTTTGCCTGAATAAATGAGATTTTGGGCCCAGAAAGAGCTGAAATGGGAGTCTGCATGTGAGATCTCTTCCTGCAGGCGTGCAGCAGAGGTTCAGGTTACCTTCCTCTTCCTCCCAGGACGTGACCACACAGGGGCTGTTGCACATCTCTACCTTTGTTATCGGGTAAGGCATTTCTGATACCAAGTCCTCTCCAGTGATAGCAAAACAGCAGCGATGCCTGCACTGTGTCACCGCTGACATCTCGTGCAAAGGCTGAGTTTTGCAGGAGAGTGACTGGCAAGAGCCAAACAAAGCGGTTTTGAGGTAGGAGCTCAGGACACAGGGAGTGAATTCCCACTGGACAGAAGCCTGGGCAGCATTCCTGCCAGATGGGAAAGCCCAAGATTTCATCTGAAGATTTCACTCTGCAAGCTCTACCTCTGCTTTTCCCACCGCCTGCAGCATTTTAGGAGCTGCCGCATGCAGAGGAGGAGGAGGAGGAGAAGGGATTTGCAGACACATCCCAGCGGTTCCCCTCCCAGACCGACTCACCAGCCCTGCCCTGGGGAGGGGGTGGCTGCATTTGGACCCTTCAGCCCCTCAAACGAGAGCCCACAGTGGCGGCCGTTTGCTGGGGCCCAGCACCTCTTCCTGCGCCAGCAGGAATCGGCCGCGCTGACAAACGAACTGCAGTAAAGGAGCTCTTTAAGCCTCAGTGTTTATGTAAACGTGGCTTTAACTTTAAACCTCTTGGCTTTGTGGCTGCCTTTTTATTCACATTCACTTTTTTCCCTTGGCTCTTGCTTGAATATACCACTATGATTTCCATCTTATCCTTCGGGGAATATATATATATATTTCATATATTTAGCTAAATGGGCCATTTTCTATCCCTGTTGACCGTTGATGCGTCATCACTGACTCACTCACGCCAGTGAAGAACCTGATTTCTTTATTTTCTCTCTAGGTATATATTACACAGCACTATGATTCTGTAAAGCAAGCTTTGGGAGGTAGGTAGCAAACTAATCCCAGAAAAAATAAACTTGTGGAAAGGCACGGTGCACTGAGACAGGGCCTGCACTGTGCTGCCCTTACAGGCAGTATTTCTGTATTTTCCTTCTGGAAAAGCTCCCTCAGGACACGTGAACTGGCATTTTTGGCTCTCAGCCTCAAGTTTCCACCTTTTCTGGAGGGGACACTTGCTTGAGACTAGTTTTTGTTAATTGTTACTTATTGCCGGGGTCTAAAGGGTTACTTAATTACTGACTGACACTGCACCTTTTATCAATCAGCTCACAGCTGTCCCTAAACCAGACCATTTACTCCTGGGACATATTCACAGCACCTCTTTGTCACTTAAAAAAATCTCTCAGCTAAGGGGTACATTTAGAGCTCAAGTGTGCCCAGGGTACTTTAAGAGTTGGGAGTTTAACAGTATTAAAATCCCCTAAAATAGCTGGGTCATCAAAAACATCGGGGGAAATTTGGCTGTAAAGCTTCTGTAAGCAGTTCCCATGGAATGTGTTTACTAAAAGCACATCCTCTAAATTGTTTTGTGCTACTTGCTTCACCATCTCAAGGCAGGAATGGTGCTGCTGCTTCTCGACAGGAGGTTTCTCCTCTTTCCCAGCTGGGATTTTTGGCTGCGGTGGGGAACCACCCAATGGCCACAGGGCTCCAACACACGCGGGACCACAGCTTTTCCCAAATGAGCCTGTCCACAGACCAGCACTCAAAATACCAGCCGCAGCGTGGAGGAGGGCAAAGAGCCTCGTTTCACGTTTGCAGCACTAACGGGTGGTCAGCCCCGCAAGGAGAGGTACTTTGTCACTGCAGCATCGCCCCTGCACCCAGCCAGGCTCCTCTGCATCCCACCTGCCCCGGAGCACCCTGCTCACCCACACCAAGGCACAATGGTGATGCAGGCACTGGGGAAACAACCTCATCTGCTTTGGGGGTTCACCCAGTCCATTCTGGGTTTGCTACTTCGAAGGCACTTCACAAGGAGCATGCAGAAGGTGTCGATGAGCCAGCGCTTCAAAAAGCAGCAGTGACACAGAGACCAAGATAAGGCACAAAGCAGAACGTCTGTGCAAGTCGCCAGGGCAGTGCAAGCAGATATTAAGGAAAGGGACCAGGCAGCCTGGCAGCTGGCCAAGATACAGCTTGAAATCTATGTGGCACTTCTCCTGAGCAATACACTTTACCAAGAAAGGCTGTATCACGGTCCCTGATGTCCAGAAAGGGAAACTGAGGGGCAGGGAGCAGTACAGAGACTCACCCAAGTTTGCTCAGCAGCCCAGAGGCAGAGCCAGCACTCGGATCCAGCTCCCAGCCCGCAGCTCTGCTCACCAGACAGCTTCATCCACCCCTGGGTCACCAACAGCATAAAGTGAGGAGGGAGGGCTGCCACAGAGAAATACAACACTACCAAAGAGAAGCCATGATGGTGACGACACACTGCAGGAAAGACTTTTCTGGGTCTTCCCATGCTCCTGCTCTCTGGGCAGTTACCTACGCTTTAGCACCGAAACGCAATCTTTCTTCAGTGGCCCAATCTGCAGGTGGGCATCGACGCTTTCCAGGAAGAAGGCTGGTTTCAGCTTGCATAAGAAAAGAGAAGTGAATTTGTTGTTGATCTTGTTCTGGAACGGGTCAAACTGACCCTTGGCAAGATGGGAGACCTTGAGCTGCTGCAGGCAGGTCATCTTGGAGTCCTTGACTCCATAGAAGGTCAGGGCCTTCTCTGAATACTCCAGGAAGACCCCAATTGTGTGAAAAAACGGCTGCTGGATGACAGACTCAAAGCCACCAAACCAGGCCACGTAGTTCTGTCCGTTCCACTGCAGGCAGCAGGATTTCTCGTTCCGCCCCAGGCGCCCACGGTTGTAGGACTCCTGGGGGTTGAAGTCCTCAGCGATGACGCCAATGCTGACCCAGCCATCGATGAGCTCCACCTCCCAGTAGTAGTTGCCCCTGTTCATGAGGTTCACACCCAGCACCTGCTCGCAGTTGATAAACCGGGTCGGGCTCTCCGGGTAGGGGATGGGGCACAGCACCCGCTTGGCCCCTTTGGTGCCAAACAGCTGGATGAACTTGTCGGCCGTGTCACTGTCCAGGTCAATGATGAAGGCAACTGTGTGAGGCAAGAAGGAGACATAAGGATGAGGAGGGAAACAGGAGGAAATCTCCCAAGCCTGCCTCGTTCTGATCCCCTGCTCCAGCCCTCAGCGATTAACACGATCCTGCCCGACTTCCACCATCACTCTGTCCCTCTGCTTTTAAATCCCACAGCCAATTTCAGTTGTTGAGGATAAGGAGCTGAAAGAGGTGACATTCCCACAAGCAGCATGAATACAGGTAACCTGGCAAAGGAGCGAGCAGAAGGGCTGCTCAGTGATATCAGACATTGAGGAATGTAGGTAGTATGGTAGTAGGAACATCCCATATAAAAGCAGGTTTCAGGCAACCACAGACAAACACAGCAGGGAGGCACCGCAAGAAGACAGGAGAACAGCCAGACACTTCCAGGCACATCATGGCTATGAACCAGCTGCTCCTTGCGGTCGGCTCTCGCTGTCCTACGGCTCCCGCGGGAGCAGAGGCAGCCCCCAGCATGGGGGGCCACGTGAGAACTGCTGCTGGATCCCAAACAGAGGAGGGGGTGTCCAGTGGGAACAGCCCTGGACACATATCGCTGCCAGTGGCATTGCAGGTCTGAACCACTGGCACGTCCAAACCCTAGAGCAGTGGCACAACACATGCTGCTTGAGCCCAGGCTTTGCTGCCTGGCTCCCAGTGGGGTGCACTGGTGCCGCCAAGGCAGATCTTGTCCCCTGTGGACATCTCAGTAGATGACCCCACATCCCCTGTAAGGCTGGGGGGGGGGTGTGTGGGATGTTGGAGCCCAAGCCCAGCCTGGTACCCTCCAAACTCAGCCCCTTCTGCCCCACTGTCTCTGCTCAGCCACTGAATTATCCGTCTGCTTGCTGCCGCTGAAGCCGACCCTCATCACACTGCTGTTCTGCAGCAAACAAGGCAGATGCACAAACTCTGATCTAATTTAACAGAGGATCCAATTTGTCAAGGGCTGGAAGGCAGCAGAAATTACATGATATGCCTGCAACCCCCCTGGCAGCTAGTCCAGCAGAACCACAGACAAGGGAAAAAAAATATCACCTAAACAGATTATGACCGTTGTCAGGAAAGCGAGGAGGCTTCCTTGTTGGCTGAGCAATATTTCCTCCGGTGGCGGCAGCGCTCCTGCCAGCCGTCGGCTCGGGACCAGCACTGGCCAGTCATGCGGGAAGGAGCCAGCCGGCAGGGAGAGGGGAAAGGGAAGATGGACCTTAGCAACAACTGTCAAAGCAAAAGTCCCTCACTTACATTTCAGGAAGTAATCACGGCTCTCCCGGCAGGCGGGATTGTTTGACTTGTCTGGAAATCGGGACTCAGCTGCAGGGACAGGGACAGAAGGGTTTGCCGTCAGCAAAAGAAACCGATGCCACAAACAAGGGTGTTACTGGAGCATCACGCCCCACCCAACACCCTGACGGCACCCAGCTGCTGCAGCCCCCAAGCCCCAGCCAGCATCCCCAGCTCCCCCTGCACGTCCCTGCCAGCTCAGACATGGGAAAGGACAGATGCCACCTTTGCCACCCCAGGGAGATGAGCAGGGGGGGACAACGAACCGGCTGCAATTCCCACAGGCATCCAAGAAAATGAGAGGAGAGAGCTCAGACTAAACGAGAGAGCGTGGGCAAGGCTGCCATGGTGGCTTTCTAACCCTGGCAGGTGTGGGACACCACAGCCTGCCCCGTGAAGAGGATCATCTATCCTGGGAAGAAAGAGTCCCCTTTCATGGGAGGCCTCTTTGGCCACTTGCCCCCTCCCACAGGGCCCTGCCTAACTCTCAGGCTGTTTGTTGCCTCTCCAGTCTCTGGTCTCCGTGGAAAAATTCATAAAACCTCAAGGATGAGGCGTAAGCCCAGACAGGGATTGTGCAACGTGCAGCGCAACCGTGCCGGTCAGCTTCCAGGGCTGCTGGGAGAGGGGCCAGCACTCGCAGGAGCCATCGAGCCTGCAGGCATCTCCCACCTACGCAGGGAGGATGCAGGGTGACGGGGTGACCTCCGTGCAGAGGGGCTGGGTGAACACAAACCTTCCTCCATCTCCTGGAAGCTCAGCCCATCAGTTGCTTTCCCCTGCAAGTGGTCCCACTGGCTTTTGCAGGCAGCGGACAGCACATCCTTCATGGCACTCACGGCTTGGGTGCATTTGGTGAAGTTCAGCTCGTTCTGGAAGCTCAGAGACGGGGAGAGGTTTTCTTCCATGGCTACTTTTAAGGCCTGAAATTCCTGAGCCAGAAAGAGTTTCAAGAGGTTTTAAACAAGCCGGAATTGTCTCTTGTTCCACAACCCCACCCTGCCCCTGAGGATTTGGGAACTGGCAGCTCACAGGACTTGGCCCAAGAACAGCCTTGCATAAGGGAGGAGAGCGCTTTCCTGGCCACGCGTTCCTGGCACCTTCTCTTCGCTCCCTTTCAAACCTGGACCCAGACCATGCTCACCTCACATGGAGCAGCATCTCCTCCCAAAAAGGTCTCCTCTTGCTGGGCTGCTGGGCGGGGCGGGGGGATGCTGGATGGGGGTAGTGGGGCACCCCAAACTCTCGCTCTCTGCCCCCCACACCAAGATGTGCCTGGGCAGCACATCAGCTTCTCCTGAGTCATGACCAGAATAGAAGTGGGGGTGATGGAGGAGAAAGTCTTGACCGCCTGGTCCCCCCAGGAGCGGGGAGGGGAGAGGACTGTGCCAATAGGAGTGAGACTCTGCAGCTCTCACATCCCAGGGCTCCTGGCAGCCAGCTCCACATGAAATGGGGACAAAACCCCAAAAGACAACATTATCAGCTCCATCTCCTCGCCCCATCCCACCCAGGCACCTGGAGGAAGTAGATGGTGTCAGTGCCGGGGACGTTCTCCAGGTTTTGCTTGCACTGGGCCAGCTTCGCTCGTCTCTCCTCCTTCCAGCGGAGATCGGCCTCAGCCTCCCCCAGCATGGAGCGCTCCCCCTCCTCGATGAAACCGGTCACCTCCTTCTGGAAGGTCGCCAGGACCTTGGAGGCTTCTGCAAAGAGCTTCTCAACTCCTTCCCTCTCCTTCGTGGCAGCACCCTGACCGCAGGGAGAAAGGGGTTGGGGTTACCTCCTGCAGCTGAGGGTGCAGGAGAGCACCCTTGTCACCTGCCCAGCACCCAGTTCTCAGCTCTGTGGGGTCCCCCTGACACCCTGTAACCCTCTTCACCCAAGAGCTCAGAGCACTTTACAACCCAGGTGTTGAGGGACCTGGTTGGCCACATCCACTTACTGCTCCACCACGTCTCATGTCCCCAGGCGGTGAAGTGACATGTTTGCACAAGAGCCAAAGGGACCAAAACCCCATGAGCCTGGGGAGAGAAGGTGCAAGAGCCAGTGGACGCTCCAGCATGGTCCTTGCCCTTTTCCTCCTTCCAGATTGCAAACAAAAGCAATCAGAGATGCCATCAGGGTTAAGAGAGATGAGAAACAAGGATCCTCGTGGGCCCTTACCAGGGTCACCACCATTTTACGGAGCACTTGCTCCCCTGGGAGCACCACCTCTACACCCCACAATCCCCAGAAGCTCATGACCTCTTCGCCTCTGCTCCCTGGCCCAGCAGAGCCATGCTAACGGAGTGAAGCCATTGCAGAGTCACCTTAATGAGCTCCACCATCTTCTTGGCCTGTGCAATGGTGACTGTCAGCTCTTCCATCTCGTTCTCCACATCGCTGAGGAATTTGGCTTGTTGGGCCTGCAGACACGAGGGACAAACACTGAGCTCTGCCCCCCGATCCCAGCGGCAGGGAGGTGCGGGGGACCCTGTCCCTCCCTAAGTTCAACCCACAGCCCGCTCTCTGACTGTGACCTTGCTATCAGGCTTTGGGTGAAGGGTGCAAACAGAATTGCGAGTTGTTTTCCTGTTTTCCTCCCCTGCAATACCTGACCTGCAAACATCCCTTCTCACTCGCTTAGAAAACAAAAGGAGCAGCCGGGCTACAAAGGGTCATGCCCAGCTCCACGGTCCCCAGCCTGGTCCCAGCACAGGCCAAACAAAATAGGAACTTGAAAGCAAAACCATTCGGCAGCGATTGCAGCAAGCGCAGCTGAGCCGCATGCTCTTAGTGTGTATCCCAAGGCTGGGAAAAAAACGCCTGAGACTGGTGAGGAAGCTGAAGGGCAGACCTAGAGCACTCGGAAACTCAGCCCTGAGTCCCCTGGAGGTTTCTTGTTAGGAGCAAAGCAAACCAGCTCGGGAGCACGGGGTGCTGCGTGGCTGCAAAGGAAGCACTGCCTGAACACGGCGTTTCCTGACACGCTATTGTTAGCGCCAGCCATTGCCCAGCACGAGGATGGGTCCCTCGGGAGCCAGGAGGGCATCGCACTCCCCAACCGGGGCAGCTCCCGCCCCGACGCTCAGCCCCCAGCTCCCTGCGGCCATCGTGCCTGGCGAGACGGACAGGCCCCATCCGTCCTTCCCACCCCGCAGCGCGAGGGCTGTGGCAGAGAGCGGCCGCAGAGGCCGTGCAGGCGACGTTAAGCAGCGCCTGCTGAGGCCCGACAGCTCCTCAGGGCTGGGATCACACACACTTTCTATTTTAAGGCACCTGATGACTAATAACGTCGGCAAAAGGGTTTTCCTGCAGACCCAAGAGCCCGTGAGGGAATGGGAGCTGGCTCGGGGCTGCTGCTGTGCTCCCTGCCAGCGTGTCTGCAGCCCCTGGGCTCTCCCCCAGAAATACACCCCCCCTCCAAGGTCCCCAAATGCCCCATGCTGAGGCAGGGATGCCATCACACCACGAGCCTCGCAGGCTCCCATCTGCCTGCAGCCCCGCAGAGGCCCCACGCACTCGAGGCAGCAGTGCCCAGGAAGGCAGCAACTGTGCCGGGCTCCTCGGGAGGCTCGTGGGTGCGAATTTGGGAGGTGACTCAGCCGCATCTGGGAATGGGAGTGACGGAAAAAATCCCGCTGCCAAAAACGCCAGGACACAAAGGGCTGGTGGAGGGGGAGCAGAGGCCGGGCAGGCTGCCAGCGCGCCAAGAAAAACCGCCTTGACGAAACTGTGGGAACGAGACGGAGAAGACGGGTGCCCCGTGACCGCGGGGGCGGCCACCGCGGGGTGTCCCAGGCGCCCTCGCTCCCGGCCCTACGCCCACAGGGATTGTGAGTTCAGCCCCACAGTGGGACCAAACCCCACGGGCTGGCTGGCTGGCAGCGAGTCTCCCCCTAATGCCTGTCCTAGGCTGCCCACCCTGTCCCCACCCCACAGGGTGCCCTGATGGCACAGCACCCCATCCTGCGATGCCAGCGTGGGGTCCCCTGAGGGGACAGGGCTGTCACACCCACCCCACACAAGGCGTTCCACCAGTACCACACCTGCACACCCTCCCACGTGGGGATTAGGTCCCCCGTGGGGACGTGGGTGCAGCATGGACCCCTCCCAGGGGTGCCACACCTCACCTCACCCAAGATCCCCCGCTGGCACTGCACCCCGTATGGACACCCCCCTGCCAGGGTTAGGTCCCGCATGGGGATACGGGTGCAGCACCCTGCCCACCCAGCCTCCCCCATCCCTCCCCACCCAGCCCAGGCCCTGCCGGGTCTATCCCCGCGTGGGGACCTCCGTGCCCCCGCGGCCTCCACCCTCCACGCACCTCCTTGTGCTCCCGCTCCTGCTCGAGGGGCACCACATCGTGGGCGCGATGCTCGTGGGCGCGGCAGCGGGCACAGACGCAGGTTTGCTCGGCGCGGCAGAAGCCGTCGAGGGGCTGGAGGTGGCGGGGACAGAGACCCTCCTCCAGCCGCCGCAGCGGGGCGACCAGGCGGTGGGCGCGGAAGGCGGGGGCCCGGCGGTGGGGCTCCAGGTGGGCCCCGCAGAAGGAGGCCAGGCACACCAGGCACGACCGCGCCGCCGCCACCCGCGACCCCGCCGGGCACACGTCGCAGAGCACCGCCGCTCCTTCCTCCCCCGCCGCATCTTCCTCCTCGGCTCCCGGTGCCATCGGGGATGAGGCGGCTGGGGATGGAGGGGACGAACCGGCGGCGGCGGCCGCCAGCAGCGGCAGCACCTCGCAGAGGGCGCGGTTTTTGCGGAGCCGCAAGGCTGCGGGGACGGGCTCCTGGCAGAGCGGGCAGCGGGCAGCCCCGCCCGCCCCGCCGCTGCCGTCGGGGGGGCCCGGCCGCTGGCGGAGTGCCCCAAGGCAGCCCTGGCAGAAGTTGTGCCCGCACGGCACCGTCACCGGGTCCTTCAGGAGGTCGAGGCAGATGGGGCAGCCGAAAGGGCCGTCGGGCAGCCCCGGAGCCGCCAGCGCCAGCCGCAACGCCACGGCGGAGGACGGCGGGGCGCTCCCGGGCGCGGTCTCCATCCCTGAGCGCCCCGACCAACCGGCCCCGCCGCCCGCCCCGGCCCCGGCCCCGCTCCCAGCCCCGGCGGGAGGCGGGCGGCCGCCGCGCCCCGCCCGCCCGCTCCGCCTCCCCCACGCCCGGAGCTGCGGCCGCCGCCGCGCCGGGGCTCCGCTCCCCGCAGCTGGTGGGGGTCTGCTGCCTCCCGGCGGGCGGGAGGGGGGGGCTGACCCCCCCCACACCCCGCGGGACCTGGTCCCCAGTCACCCTCCGGGGTGAGGGTCTCACCCCCGGGATCTGCTCCCCCCGTCGGGCATCTGGCCCTTTCCCCCCCATACCCCGGCATCTGCTGCCTTCTGGGAGATCTGCGCCCCCCTCCCCCGGGGGATACCACCCTGCTGAGGACATCCCGCCTCTCACCCAGGGGCCACAACTTCCTAAAGGATCGGCCCCACTGGGATCCGGACCCTCCCCGGGGTTCTGCTGCCCCAGGGGTAGCTGCTGCACACCCCCCAAATCTTCCCCTTCCAATCCCCCTCCCAGGGTTCTGCTGCCCCCCCACGAGCATCCCCTGCCCCCAGGATCTGCTGCCTCAGAACCTGTTGCCACCCCCCTGCACCCTGGGGCCACATGGAGGATCCTGACCCCCCCCAGTACAGAGGTGCGGGTGCTTTCCTGCCAGCCCTTGTGCCCATGGATCCATGTCAGCCATTCCCATGGCCAAAAAGGGGCCACAGTGCCCAGGTCCTGGCTCAAACCCTGTCCCCTCTTCCTCTGGGGCCCGGCCGGAGCCCGCAGGCACCAGGCAGGGATGGGGCTGGGGAGACACCAGAGTGCTTTCGGTATGAGGATCTGTCTGGTAAACATGGGATCTCCGGACACCTCCTGTGCACAGACAATTTTTTGGCTTGGATAAGCTCCCAGGTCCACGCCGGCCCAAGGTCCCACCCAAGGACAGGCCCAGGAGTGGGGAGGTGCAGAGTGAAGGAGGAAGCACAGCAAGACAAATCGCATCTGTCTGTGAAGAAGGGGATTGATCCTTTTAAGCTGTTTTTCCCCAAAGGAAACAAGCTCATGTGATTCATTCCCCACGCGTTTGCCTGCACGTTCCCAGCACCTTTGAACCCGGTGCCCAGTTTCGCCCCGTTAGTCCTCACCAGCATCCCTGCGGGGGCGGGGGGAGATGCCGGACCTGCCGTCTCGCCCTTGGAAGAGCTTCAATCAAAGCTTCAGATTTTCCTCTGCGCCAGATCAACCTTGGGGCAGAGCCATAGGAAACCCGATTTCCTTATCGCAGTGCTACTATAAATTAAGCACCTTCTAATTCTGCTGCCAGCTGGTCACTCCATGGTGCTGGTCCCTGCGAGGACACGGAGGGGCAGGATGGGGCCCTGCAGGGATGGGTGCGGGAGCAGGGGCACCCAGCTCACCCCCTCAGTGCTGCTTGTTCCCACAGCTCCCACCAACATGAGGTGAACCCCATAGGAACATAGAGCTTTATTGGGGAAAGCAACTTTGTACAAAGAGCAGCCGCAGTGTGGCACCTCAAAAAGTTGCTCTGCCATGTCCGAGAGTGGCAAGAGGGAACTGTGAGGGGCTGGGGGAGCAGGACCTGCCTGCATGTGCAGCTGGGGGAGCACAGGGCTCCCGCCGTGTTGCTCCACAGCACCCAGTGGCTGCAGCAACCCCCTCTGGGGTCCTCCTCACCTCAAATCTCCCCCAGGCTTGGGAGGTCTGGCCAGGACAGGAGAGAGAAGAGAAACCTAATTCTTGCACCCTCCCTACCCACCCCTCACCCCCTCTGCAGGGACAGGCACCCACATGTGCCCCCACACAGCAACCAGGAGCTTCATCCCCACAGCGAGGGCACAGCCCTGCGTCCCCTCCCCTGCCCTAACTTGTGTAATCAGTGTGATATTTGCATATGCAAATCAGAGTGGGTTAATTTGCATGTCTGTCCTCATCAGCCCTTGTTAAAACACTGCACCCCACTCCTGCCTCAGCATCTGGGTCCCACTCGCACCACAACAGCCCCTGGCTGCAGCTTGGCTATGGCACTAGCCTGGGGCTTGCCAGCCCGGCTAACAGAGCAGCACCACGGCTCCGGCTCAGTCCCTCCGGCACAGCGTCATCGCTCGCCCCTCGCACAGCCAGAAGACAGGAATGAGGGGCTGGGTGAAGACATTGTGGAAGGAGTGGATGAGCTGTATCTTCTCCCCGAGGCCGTAGAAGGAGAGGAGCCCCTTACCATAGTCCAGGCTGACCCCCAGGTTCTTATATAGCTGCTCCTGGATTTTCTTTGCCTGGCCCTTGTGCCAGGCCAGGTAGCAATCCTCCCGCACCTGCAGCCCCCACGAGCCCCCGTCCAGGCCGATGTTGAACTTGTGGCCCTGCTGCCACTCCCAGGGGAGACCACGGTAGGTCACCCCCAGGATGACAGAGTGGCTGGAGATCTTCACCTCCCAGTAGTGGTGGCCATGGCCGTAGACCTGCGTGCACATCACCTGCCAGGGCTCGAAGCGGGGTCCCTGCTCCTGCCACCCGCAGATGGCACTGGGGCCGTGTTTGGCTTTCCGGTTACCTTTCGACAGCTCCAGGTACTTGTTGGCTGTCTTGGGATCGAAGGTCAGGTTGCGGTGGTCTAAGAAGAGAAACGACATGGATGGGGCTTAAATTCATCAGACCTTTACACCCTTCATGTGAGCCCCCACAACAGTGATATGGTTTAAACTGCATAAGGCTGGCTCCCAAAACAGAAGAGAACAGGCTGTAACACATTTGGAGGGGAAGATGCGATACCTGCCCACCCACCTGCCACAAGGAACGCAAAGAGCCCAGAAATAGCAGGTGAGGCACCGACACGCGACGTTTCGCGCTGTCCTTGCACAGCCCAGCTCACAGCCAGCAAGCAGCAGTGGCTCTGTGGTCATTTTGGAAGAGTTTTGCTTGGTTTTAAGAGCAAAAAATATGAACATGGGTGGGGAGAGGGGGGGAAAACCAGGCACTAAGTGAGCAAACATGGTATTGCAGGGGGTTACTCTATTCTGCACAGGCTGCGATAAATCCTCTTGCCATGGGCAGTTGCAGGCCACCAGCACCTCACCTTCCTCCCGCAACAACCCGGCCTGGCCAGTTATGCTGGGGTCATGCCCGCTGCACATAAATCATGGCTTTTTCCTATTAATATCCCTGAGAATGTTTTGTGGGGCCTGATGGAAGGAATCTTACAGGTCCCCTAGGCATCAGTCGCCTCCCTGGCAAGAGTGACATGACCAACATGCCCTAAACATTATCCAACCCTGTTCCCAACAGGGAGGAGATGGGAAAAGGAGCACTGAGGAAATCGCTAAGGAATTGGAGTGGGATGGGCCCAGGGAGGGAAGGGGACATGAAGGACTGCGGCTGCGAGTGCTGAGGCCATATCCCTGGACAGAGAGCCATGACTGCAGGCAGGGCTCTGCAGGCAGGACTCTGGACTGGTGCTGTGCCAGGGGTGGCTGGGGCAGCTCACGACACATCCCTGTGGGTGCTCACTTGCCAGCTGCTGACGTTGCCTGCCTGCCTGCGGGACAGTGCTGTGTCTAAATATGGGCCGTGGGGAACAGGCACATCACTCCTGCTCGAGCAAGATGCCCGAGGTGGGTGAAAGGGAGAGGATGGAGACAGGGCAAGATCTGGGACAGCGGCTGACCCAACGTGGGCACTGAGAGCCCCAGTTTCCACAGGAAAGTGTTCCCTGTTCGCCTGCTTTAGGTGTTGGAATGGGCTGCCCAGGGCAGGGGGGGAGTCCCCATCCCTGGAGGGGTTGAAGAGTCGGGTTGACCCAGCGCTGAGGGATCTGGTGGAGTTGAGAACGGTCAGTGTGAGGTTAATGGTTGGACTGGAGGATCTCCAACCTAGATGGTTCTGTGATTCTGGTGCTGCTAATGCCCCTAACAAGCCCTTTCCCATCCACGCAGTATCCCCCAACCCATCCACCCCGGCCCTGTAGCACCCTTCTCTGCATTTAGGGAGAGGGATTAGGAGAGTCACGGAAGGAGCCTCTGTCCCCACAGCCATGACCACCCTTCTCCCAGGCAAGAGTCTGGCTTGGTTGCCAGATCCTACTGGGGACCCCAGCAGGGTTCTGTCCCTCCAGACCCCCACGTGCTCCTCACCCTTCAGAAGCTCCGCTCGGATCTGGCACACGGGGAGAGGAGCCACCACCTTCACCGCCAGCTCCTGGGGATGCACTGGGCCTGTGGAGAATGGGGACAGGCATTTTGAGCGATGCCACCCAAAAACTTTTTCCTTCCTGGCTTTGATGGGAGGAGCAGGGGAAGGAGGAAGTCTATCGTATCCAAGCCTGGGAGTGGGCACATGCCACCGCATTTGGCATTACCAGCAAGGAGGAGGCCACAGGGAAGCCACCCAGCCCATCCCTCCCCATTGATAGCCATGTGCTGAACAGTAGATGTGTGTCCCCATCCCGAACCCCTGTGCCCAGCAGCCGTGTCCCCAGCACGGTGACATGGGCCAGGCTGTGGTTCAGGATAACTTGGAGCCCTTCAGAGTGACCCTGTGAGCAGAGGGGTTACCTTGGCCAGTGGGGTCGGGGGCTTTGGGGGCCACCGAGCTGGGCAGGTCCTCCAGCAGGAGCCTGGAGATGTTGGCAAGGATCTCATCGATGGGCTTGATCACAGCAGCTACATCAAACTCCACGGGCAGCAGCGCTTCTGGGCTCTCCAGAGCCGGGAGCAGGGGGAACTCCTGTGAACAGATGCACAGACACCTATGCACTGGGCTGGGGAGGATCCGCAGCTCCGAATCCCATCTGCACACACTACGTCTCCCCAGTGGGTGATGGAGGCATCCCCAAAACATCTGCCATTAGCTGTGGCTGGCGCTCAGGGTCAGGGGACAGTCGCAGCAGGAGCGAGAGGCTGCAGGGAGCAGAGGGGCTGCAGCACGGGATTTTGTGTTTTGTTGCAGTGGAAGAGCCTTGCTGAGTGGTTTGGGGGTGGGAGATGCTGCCCATAGCCCTGAGGGCAGCACCATCTGCTCCCATCCAGCATCACCCCCTTCAACTTTTCAGGGACCCCCCCAAAAGCAGCACTTCCCCACAGCCCCATCCCATCCCTAAGCTGGGCTGAGGATACATCCCCCATGGGGAAGGGGTTGACCACGTCTCTGTCCTCACCGAAAGGGTGCGGGGGGGGACACAGCGCAGGCACAGTACCTGGAGGAAGGTCCTGTGGTCAGGGCAGGCCAGCAGCCCCTGAGCCCTCTCCCTGTGCTGGCCGAGGACATCCAGACGGTCCTTCAGGAAGCTCCAGTCCTCCTCCACATGCCCCAGCGCTGTTGCCTGCTCTTGCTCAATCCTGGCCACTGTCTGCCACTGGAAATCCTCCAGGGCTTTCCTCAGGAGGGCAAATTTGCTCAGAATCACCGATTTGACCCCCTCGGAGGAGTCCTGGGCAGGGAAGAGCTGTGAGAGCCGGCACACTCCCACCTGCACACCCCCCACAGAGGTGGCCACAGTGTTACCTTGATGCTGCACGTTCGCTCCTCCAGCTCCTGCATCACCCGTTCAATCCTCTCTGATTCTTCCTGGGCTTTTTCCAGGGACTCTTTCAAAAGAGCCTGTGAAGGGAGTCACCAATGTCCTGCGGTGCAGCACACTGCTGCCCGCCTGGCCCCTGGGAGCTCACTCGGGGCGGCAGGACAAGGCTTGCAGGGGAAGGAGAAGGCTTGGGAAGGGGAGAGGCTGCATCCAGGGTCGCTGAAAAGTGAAATCTTGTTCTGAATTTCACCACTTTTTCAGCTGTTTCCTCTAGATTGGGGATCACAAACACACATGGCACCATTCATCTGGTGCTGCTGGATTTATCCAGCTCTCTGCTGCTCCTGACAGCCCCCGGTTTCTCGGGGAGCAGCCAAGCACTGGTGGCACCTCCCTGGCCAGAGCCCATGTTCAGCTGAGGCCAGGCACAGCTCAGCACACAGAGGCACATCACACGCCCACAGCAGGGCACGAGCCAGTGGAGGGGGATGTCATGCTGTGCCTGAGGTGCTGTGACTCCCCCTTGCTCACCACCCCCTGCCGTCGCCCCAGTCCTGCCACCCATTGTCCCCACCTGCTTTTTAAAGCGTTCCTCCTCGAAGAGCACCCGCCGGTGCTGCTGGCACTGCCGCACGGTGCAGACACAGCAGATGCACTGCCGCTCGTCCTCGCAGTACAGCTCCAGTGGGCGCCCATGCTGCGGGCACAGCTCGCCGTGGGCCACCTCAGACCCCTCTGTGCCCGAGACCCGCGCCTCGCCATCCCGCGCCAGCTCCACCACGCTGTACAGGGTGACATTCTTCTCCAGCTCCGGGCGCTGCTCAAAGCCCCTGCGGCACTCGGGGCACGTGTACCCCTTCTTGGCCCCGGGAGGCTCCTGCTCTTGCTTGTGCCAGTGGTCGCTGATGCAGCGCTTGCAGAAATTGTGCCCGCAGGGCAAGGTCACGGGCACTCTGAACAGCTCCAGGCAGATGGAGCACACCAGCTTCTCCTCCAGCTTCTGCGAGATGGCTGATGCCATCCTGCCTGCGGCTGGGATCAGGGCGACGGGGAAAGAAACCGGTGAAAGAAGCTGGGGAAACAGAAACTCAGCTGCGAGGAGGAAGAGATGGTGACGCTGAGCCCAGGGGCGGGTCAAGGCATCGAACCAGACGTGCTCTTAAAGAGACACCCAGGGGTGCCCCCTAGGCCACGCTGGCTGTGCCACACTCTGAGGGCTGGAGCCGCTCCCCCCAGCACCGGGAGGGCTGCGAAGCGCGGCAGGAGACCCTGGAGAGGAGGAGACGCTGCAGCGGCGCCGCAGGGAGACACACGCGAGAGGCTGGCGGGGCTCAGAGCAACGTCTGTGCCCGGGAAGGGGTTTGCAGGGGGACACCCACCATCGGGGATTTGATTTCGCTCCTTTCTCGCCCTTTGAGGGAACTTCCTGGCGTCCTCCCCTCTGCCAGGGCTGGGTCCCCGAGCAGAGCGGGGCACAGAGACCTCAGCACAGTGCTCCCGGCAGCTGCCAGCCTGGGAACCAGCAGAGAGGGGCACCCACCGCTGCTGCAGCCACACGCCACCTCCCTCTGCAGTGACAAGGGCTGTGACACATGCCAGCGGCCAGCCAGGGCCACATCCTGCTCCTGCACCTTTCCACTTTAAACGGCAGCTCCTGCTCTCTGCACATGCCTGGGTTCCTGTGTTGGTCCCGTCCCAGTTTGTCAGGGAGGCATCCATCTTCTTCACTTCTCCATTCTGTCACCCCCCCCTCAGTTTATACACACTTTCCTTGGGTCCCTCCCCTAGACCGACCCACATTCCTATGGGGAGGGGTAAGGTCCTTCATGGGATGATGTAATTAGCACGATCTTGCTAATCTTTATTAGCATACTCAGGGTGTCAACTTTAATTTGCATTTCATGGATAATGAAGCAAAGGTCCTTCACCCGACGGATGCCCTTGAAACTTTACAAGATGTCCCAGAGCAGAACCGTCCCGTCTCCACAGGGCTCCCTGCTCCAGCCCACCCTGTGCTGCCCAGGCAGCCTCATCAGCTCCACACTCTGCACCCCACAACCACAGTTCCGCTACGCGCGAGTGCTTGAGACGTTCCCCGGCTAGGAGGGCCTCCACTGCCCCCATCCCTTCTCTCTCTCAGGCTGTTTGTTCTCACGGGCATCTTTTGGGGGAGTTCCAAGTCATCTCTCACACCGCTGTGGTCACCTCACCAGATAATTCACCCCAGCTTAAACCAGACCCCAGACCCTTCAGGGCGGGAGGAAAGTTCAGGGAGCTCAGGTGTAGCTGGGAAGGGCCCTGAGCAAGGGCAGGGGGGAGGCATTTCAGCACACTCTCAGTTGTTTGCTGGAGGCCCTTATTTCCGGAGGAAGGGGGGAACCTTAGAAAAAAGGGACTGGGAACCAGAGCTGGGAACAGGCAGCTGCAACAGCAAGAGCATGTTGGTGTTGGGGGGTTTCAAGCTGGGAAGGGGGGATGTGCAGAGAGCCCTGCTGAGCACAGCAGAAAGCAGAGTCTCTCCCCAGCGTGGGGACAGGCTCAGCAGCAGCGCCAGCCCAGCACCCCGCGTCTGCTCCAAGCCCAGCACCTCTGCAGCTCTGCTTTTGCTCCACCTGCGTGCAGGGAGTGAGGGGAAGGAGACTGAGGTCCACACGCTGGGGCAGCTGTTGGCAGACGCCAGTCCACAAACGCTGACCTTGTGCAGGTTTACCACTTGCGCAGCCGCACTCTTCCCACTCTCCAAGAGCCAAGAGGGAAGGGGAAGGGCTGCCCTCCTCCCCTGCACCCTGCTGAGCTCCCCAGCGCTGCGCCAGGCGGCCGGGATACCAAGCTCTTCCCAACAAAGACAGCTCTGCCAGCATCGCCCAGGGTGTGTTTAATCAGATGAGGACTGCACAAATGAAAGCCAACACGGTCCTGAGCCGCAGCGCTGGAAAGAGGAGGAAATCCAGGCTGGCCTGGCTCTCTTTGTTCCATAGACAGGCAAAAGGAGAACGGTGATCCATGCAGAGGAGCAAGGCAGGACATCTTGGGGGGGACTCTACCTGCCACCCCTACTGATCAGCTCTGCTACAGAATCAGGAGCAAGATTTCAGCCTGGCCATGGATTTGCTTTCATCTAGGAGCGTCCTCTTTAAGCAGCCTTTTGACCACCCAGCTGCCAGCACTATGAATGCCTGTTGCCCTCAGCCACGCACCTCCCAGCACTGCCAGCGCAGGGGAACTGGGAGCTGAGGGGCTGAGACTGTGGTCTCCCTCCAGAGGCGCAGGTGGCTCCCAGCTGCGCCGCTGCGGGAGTGCAGGGAAGGCGGCAGCCCCATCTGCCAAGAGCCAGGAGAGGAGGCCGGGTCCTTAGTAAATGCCGTAGGTGGGCTCCTCCGTGTCTCGGTATCGGTCCAGGTACCTCAGAGGCTGGTGGCGCGGGAACTTTAACTGTGGAGGATGGTAAACGGGCGGCCGCACCAATTCAAACACAGGCTCTCTCATATCTGCAAAGGGGCGACGCCATTAGCAGGATGGCCCAGATCCAGACCCCGGCCCTCCCCTTCAGCAGCAAGGAAGGGCCCTGGCGCGCACACGGGACCAGGGCTGCTCCAGCGCGCCGCGCTGAAGGCTCTCTCGTGGTTATGGTAAAATGCTCCTTCAAAACGGCCCTTTACGGGTTGCTTCCTCAGACTGCTGTGAGGCTGGCGGAAGAGGGCTCGTTCTGTACCCAGCCTGAGCTGTAACAGCTCCTAGACAAGAGGCCAGGCCCAAACAAGAGCCTACAGCCACAGCTCGCCCACTGACACTGTGTGTCACGTGCAGGGGCCGTGTCCCAGCCCACAAACATGCCCCTTCCCACAGCCCCGCATGCTGCATTTCTTACCAAGAAGCTGATGGAAGACCTGAGTAACGGAGCTGTCCCACTGACACTGGAAAAACGCCAGCCCTGCCGGGGTCATTGCATCCTCGTGCTTCCTGTACCAGTCAAACGTGCTAAAGGTTCGCATCTTCAGGCTATGGCTGGAAACAAGACCCAAGCAAAGAGCTGAGGTGAGCCTCTTCCTGCAGCACCCTGGTAGGCAGCTACTTCCCCACATCACCCCAGAGGCTAGAAAACAGAGGTGGAAAAGGAAGTCGCCAAAAGAAAAACTCTCAGCTCTGTGCACATTTCTGTCCCAGGCAGGGCAAACCTCTTTCTCAACAGCCCGTGATAAAGTGACAGCGATCTGCAGCGCTTGCAGGGCTGCGGCTGCGGCCTCACAGAATCACCTTGGTTGGAAAAGACCTTGAAGATCCTCCAGTCCAACCATTAACCTCACACTGACCGTTCTCAACTCCACCAGATCCCTCAGTGCTGGGTCAACCCGACTCTTAAACCCCTCCAGAGACGGGGACTCCCCCCCTGCCCTGGGCAGCCCATTCCAATGCCCAACAACCCCTTCTGCAAAGAAATACTTCCTAAGAGCCAGTCTAACCCCGGCCTGGTGCAGCTTGAGGCCATTCCCTCTTGTCCTATTGCTTATTACTTCGTTTAAGAGACTCATCCCCCCTCTCTGCAACCTCCTTTTAGGTAGTTGTAGAGGATGATGAGGTCTCCCCCTCAGCCTCCTCTTCTCCAGACTAAACCCCCGCAGTTCCCTCAGCTGCTCCTCATAAGACCTGTCCTCCAGACCCTGCACCAGCTTTGTTACCCTTCTTTGGATACACTCGAGTACTTCAAATGCCTCAGGCGACACACAAACTCAAAGCAGCCCCAAACAACCCTGCAGATGAAGAGGAACTGCTCTCCTACAGCAGTAACAAGCATGGGATCATAACGAGCAATAAGCCAAGCCAAGCGAGTGTGGAACCGCCCAGTGAAAGCCTGAATTACCATGGCACTGGCCGAACATCCTCGCTGAAATCTATGGGGCAGTCTTGCTTGAAGAGGAGGAAGACGAAGCGATGGTAGCCAGTTCCCCTGGCAGGGAATGGGGGCAAGTAATGGCAGATCTCCTTACCCGACTTGATGTCGTTGCCTGGGATGTTCGTCCTGAACACAAACAAGTTTACTTCACTATATACCCACCCATTTCCCTCCATTAGGACCAGCAGATTCACCCAGCATTGCCAATTGCTCTCTGCTACGTTTTGACATGACTTACGCCCTGTTTGACAGAGAAACAGTTAACAGAGGCTGCTTTCACTGGAAGAAAAATCACACCCGGTGACTTGAGTGCCAAACAGCAGCCACGCCTGGAACTACGGCATCTTTAGCAGCACCCAGGGGAAAAGAAGCCAACGGCACCAGAGAGCGCCATGGAACCGCCGCAGCCAACGCTCATTCCCGAGCTCTGCTGGAGGAGTTTCTGCCCGCTCCACCTGGGATTTCCCTGAGCCAAGCAGCGCGCAGCTGCGAGGTGCCGTACTCACACCAGCCAGTGCAGGTACTCCGAGTCCGCATCTCTTAAATGTCCATCTGCAAACGCACACAACAGGGAAAGGTGACTCAGGGACACCCTGATGTTTGCACCAACCCCATGCCCGGATCCACTCTGAAGGGAGGGGGCAGCTCGAGACCTCCCAGCACTCCTTTCCTACCAGAAAAGTAACTCAACCTTATAGGATTGAGCTTAAAAGGAGGAGCAAAGAACTCTACAGATGGAATTCCAAGACTAAAAGGACTTCTTGCTCAGCTGCTTCACGTCACTGTGCTTTGGTTTCTCAGGGCAAACAGTGTCAGCTAACCTACCCCCCAGGCAGACTGCCAAGGGAGAGAGGGCTTTGAGGGTAAACAAAAGATGGGAGTCAGGGAATTCTTCCCTCTACACTCTGACACAGGTCCTGTTGCATCACTGTTCCATCTCTCAACTGCCAGAAATTTGGGGAGGCTACAATCTCTCCTGCATATGTAAAATGTCCCTGCTTTCCAGATATCACCTCACCTCAGCTTGTGCAGCCAAAAGAAACAGGAGCTGACCAAAAGCAGAGTGAAACAACCCAGTTTAAAGATTTTTTTTTAAAGAACCTGCTACTCACCTGGATTTGTCAGCAACAAAGTCCAGAGGGAGCCTTTATCTGCCTCGTATGACACTGCAGGGGGACTGGAAGCCTAAAAGAGCAACAGAAAGGGAATGTAAATCTCTCAAACAACAGCTTCCATTCAGACCAGATCACAATTTCCAAGGCAACGAATATGCACTTGTCACGGGCATGGCCAGGAAACCGGGCACAGCCACACCACCACCCAGTAAGCCAGCTCCACCCAGAGCCCCCAGAGGGCTTTAATAAACACCAGCCTGCTGACAGACAACGACCCTGTTGCAAAGCTCTGTCCTTGTCGTGTCCAAGAAACATATTTCTTTCATCACAGGGGAAATACCCTTGCAAAAGAAATCCCCAGAACAAGTAATGCCTGTTAGAAGCATCTGACAGAAACACACATGGGCTCGAGGCTGCTCCCAGCTCCCCTCACACACCTCTGACGGCGTCACCATGTTCCCATAGCAGACCGGCACAAGGTACTCGTCCTCTGGGCTGTACTCCACCCTCAAGGGAACCCAGGGGGTGAACGTGGCCCCCTTGAACAAGTCACGAAATATCCCGCAGTGCTCCGCCACACGCTGCTTGTGAAAAGGGCCGCTGGTCTTCTCCCACTCAGCTCTGACTTCGTCGAGGGGAATCAGCACTGCAAGGAGAGAGAAATGCTGCAGGAGGTGGCTGGGGGCCCAGACCGGCTGGGGCAGGGAGAGAGGTGTGGGGCACAGACCAGTCCGGAGCCGCGCTGCTCTTTCCATCTCGGCACTCTGGCGGTTCTCCCTCAGGATCTTTTTTCTTTCCTTCCTCTCCTGTGCCTGCAGCAGCTTATCACGCGGCAGGCTGATGTCGGTCTTTGGCTCTTCAGAGAGGGGTGAAAAAATCATGTATGGGAAAAACATGAATCTCCAAATACCCAAACACAAAACGCCTGCCAAACGGTAGAGAGCACGTGAAAGAGACACAAACTCCGAGATGTCAGAGACTCGATTCTACCACCTCTGCCCTCCCTCTGCACCTCCACCCTTCTGCTCCCTCCTCCCTCCCCAACCATCACACTCCCAGGCCCGCAGGTTTGCCAGCTGGGGAGCAGCTCTGGTCTCTGCGCCTGCTCAGCAGAGCAGCCAAATTTGCTATTATTTGCTGCAGCTCTAAAGCTCTGGGTCCACATCTGCTTTCTCTGATACTACTGGGGTTCCAAGGACTCACGACTTTACTTTGCTCCACGTCTTTTAGCAGGTCAGCCGCCCTCCTTCCAAAAAACTAACATCCATTTCCCCGGAAGACATTTGCACTCTGCAAACTTCTGCACCGGGAAAGGGCCAACCTCATGCCAAAGCACCTCATCAGCTCCTTACAGGGCAGGCTTTGGGGCAAACCCAACCACAGCTTCCCCGACCTTCAGCAGCAAAACCTCGCGCGGAGCAGCTCCTCCCACCAGTACCTGGCGGGGGGCAGGTGTGCTGCCGGTACGTCTTCCACCAGCGGGGCTTCCTGCTCTCCTTCTCCGCCAGCCTGAAGTAGCGAGTGAAACTGCGGTATTTTTCCAGCGCTTCCAAGTTGTCGACGTCAATATCCTCGTTGGGCATCGGCCCCAGCGGGGCCGCCCGCTTGCAGAGCGCAGCTGGAAGCGGACAGAGTTCCCGCTTTAGACAGAAAGCGAGAAACAAGACCAAGAGCGCCCGGGGCGGGCGGAGAGCGGGAGCGCGGTCCCTGGCCGCTGCCACCGCCCCCCCCCCGGAGCCGGCCCCGCCAGCACGCTTGCGGAACCCAGGCGGCCGAGGGCTCCCCGCCCCGCCACACACACACTCCAAACGCCTCCCACTGCCCGCTCACGGGGAACCGGGGCTCCCCGGCCCGCGCCTCACCGGCCGTGCCGAACGCCCGCCGGCCCCGCAGCGCCGCGCTCAGCAAAGGCGCCGCCATGGTGCGCGCCGCCAGCAGTCCAAGGCCCCCGTTCCCATGGCGACAGGGGCTGCGCCGCGCACCGCCGGCCCTGCAAGGCCCCCGCTGCCAGAGCAACGGGGCTGCCTGGCACCGCGCCTGACTACAAACCCCCCGACAGCCCCGCAAGGACCCGCTCTTCCCTCCGCCCTTGCCCCTCTGCCCCACGCCCAGAGCGGCCCTTGCTGCCACCCCCAGAGATGGAGGCCACACACACCGTGGCTCTTGGCACAGTCCACATCTGCTCGTAGCCGTGGTTAAGGATCGCGCCAGGGGCTACAGGTACCGCACCCAAGGGTTTGAAGCTCGGGCAAGTGGGACTTTGAAGCGTGGTCAAGACAACCTGCGCTAGTGATGAGAAATTCATACAGGATAGACTGTGATCTCCAAACCCTAGGAAACAAGTGGAACACCCTGGAACATAAAGAGAAGGTCTGGGATTGTGCTGAGGATGAAATATTGGACAGCCTGGCAAAGTGAACAACCAATTAAATTAACGTGGCAATAAAACTAACTTTTGAGTGTCCTGGAAGTGAACTACCCTCGTTATAATACTAAAAACCACACACACACACACACACAGAGGTCAAAAAGACCACTGCCCAGGTTGAGACCCTTTCCCTGAGCACACGCAGTAGCAGAAGCATGAAGTATGTTAATCACAAACCAATCAGTATCTAACAGGCGTATTTGGAAAAGCCTCTGATTTTTGTGTATACAAGCAGCACAAAAACCTGCTGTTGCTGTGCTTGATTTGTGGAAAGGTCCACCGAGCACCCAGGCCTCAATAAGTACAGAAACTCTCCTGAGCGTGTGAAGATCGGTTTATTGCTCAGCCATCCCCTGGGCACGGCATGGGGAGGCCACCCCTTCAGCCTGGCAGAGAAACAACTTTGTAGGACACTTTCTTCAGGGATTCGAGGAAGAACTGTTCGTTTTCTAAGTAATAATGGTCCTGAGAAGAGAGGGAAGAGATATCAGAGAGTGCCACAGAAGGGGGCTGACAGTCCCGGGTGTCACTCATAAGGGAGGGAAGCATCCCAAACCCTCCTTCCTGCAGTCAGCAGGGGGCAGGTACCATCCGTGGTACCCCCTGGGGTGTGGGGGCTCCCCCCGCCCCGAGTCCACAACCTCACACTCTGAGCAAGACCCCCAGCGGAAGCCTCAAAGAGCAGCCCTGCCTGGGGAAGGGCCCAGCAGGGAATCGGGGGGCTGACGGGAGAGGACGGGGACATCATGAAGCCAGAGGCCAGCAGAGCTGGCTTCTCCCACCCAGGGATAGGGCGAGGACAAGGGCAACCCCATGGAGGACATTATCCATCAGCCTGAGACCAGCTGTGAGGAGGATCCACCCGTCCTTGCTTCTAGCATCACTCCTCTAGGTTCCCAGGGCTTCTACAAGCCTGCACAGCCCCACAGCTCAGTAATGATCTGAGCCACAGCCTGGGCTGTCTCCCATCAGGCTCAGATCAGGCTTCACCCAGCCCCTTCCCACCCCAGTCTCCCACCAACTCACCTGCAGGGCTCGGAACTTCATCATCGCCAGGGTGGCGCTGAGCTCGACGGAGCTGGCCCTGGCCAGGAGTTCTTGGATACCTCCCGGGCTGCTGATGGGAGGTGGAAAGCCTGGAACAGAAGCCCAATTGTGTGGTGCTGCCGCCATCAGAGGAACTGGAGACAGAGATGACACAGCATCCCTTTGGGTGCTGCCTGCGTGTCCCTGCAGCAGGGTCCTCCCCACGCTCCCAGTGCAAATGGGCTTTAACCCACCGGGCCTCTCCCTTCCTGGCCCCTCTGCCCTCTCCTGGCACTGCCCTGGCTCAGAGCTTCACTGAGCTCCTTCAGAGGACAAGGAGGCCAACACCCATCTGAGGTTTATATACAGGGGAACTAAAACAGCCCCCAGGAACAGCCCAAGCCTCCTGAGAAGTGGAATACAAGTGCAGCTGCCCCCCAGCACGTCCCTTCCCACCAGCAGCAAGCACAAAGCCTTACACAGCACGCTGGAGCCTTTCAGAGGGGCACTGGAGTCCTGGCCTGTGGTCTGCAGCATCGTGGGGCTCTTGGACAGCTCCTGGCGCAGCTGTTGGAGCTGGCTCTTCTGCTGAGCCATGCTCAGCCGGTCCTGCCCCATCCCAGGGAGAAAGGGAGAGAGAGAAGCTGTTGGCAAAGGTTCGGGCCCTTGGCACAGCGGCCCCAGGCCCACAAGGGAAGGCGAGGGGGTATTTGCCTGGTGCAGACGCTCTTGCTGCTGCTTGACCTGCTCCAACTGCCGCTGCAGGGACTGCAGCCTCGACTGGTCCTGCGACTCGACCCTGCGTGCCTCCTGCAGGGCTCGCTGCCCTTCCTCATACTTCTGGGAGGAGAGCTGCAAGGCAGAGCAACTGGGGAGGCTGGGGACAGCGACCCTCGCTGCCCTGGGGCAGGACTCCTTTGTGCATCCCCTCCTTCCCCTTTCAGGACAGGCTTTCTGCCCCTGCTTTGGGAGGGCTGTGAAAGCCCAGCTTGCTGCCAGCCCGTGTGCAGCTGGGAATGGCAGTGCAGATGCTCCGCTTACCTTGGTCACGCTTTTCAGCTCCTCCTCCTGCTGCTGGACGCGCAGCGCAGCCCCATTCACCTCCTCCCTCTCTGCCTTCAGCTCCTGCCAGGCCTCATCCAGCAGCTCTTTCTCTCTCGCCAGCTGCTCCTCCTGGGCTCTCAGTGCGCAGACCCGTATCTTCACCTCTGCCCGCTCCTAGGATGGGCACAGGGGAAACCAATGTATGACCTGCTGTCCTGGACACTCTCTTGTGTCTTCCCAAGAGATGGGAAAGATCTGCCCCTGCTGAGCTTCTCGTGTGTGCCAGTTTGGGGTGCAGAGCCACCAGGTACTCCAGCAGTACCCTCACCCACCCAGCCTTGGGCTGCTCCCGGAACAGCCTGATTCTCACCACCCCGAGCGATGTGTCTGCCTCGAACAACTCCACGTCTCCCCTGTAGGCAGGACCCACGCGGCAGCCTGCCAAGGGGGTGCTGGAGGCCACGGGCAGGGGCTCTGCTGCGGTACCTTGGCCAGGCTCCTGACGTGGCCCTCCCCCTGGGAGTCCATCGGCAGGATTCGGGCCGTGTCCTGCTCCTTGCTCCGTGCCTGCTGGGTGTGAAATTCAGCCCACTCGGCCGCCAGCTTCTGTCGCTCCTCCGTGTGCTTCTGTGTCACCAACTTCCGCTCCTCCAGCAACGCACTCTGGAGAGCATCGCCAGAGAGGGAGAGAGGAAGCACTAAGTCCCATTTGCTGGAGCACTTTTCTCCTTTAAACCCATCTCTGCCACTGAACCCCAGCCAACACCTAGAGGCTGCCTCAAGCCCAAGGCGCCTGGCGTGAACCCTGCATGGAAAGCTCTGGCCCCAGGCTTCCCGAGAAGCTGCAGCACCGTGCATGCACACAGCAGCCTCTCACATCCGTGTGCCAGAGTGTTGGTCTGAGGGCAATTCACCATGCAGCTGGGTGTGGGATTGAGGAGGCAGAGGAAGGATGCTGCAGCCCAGCACTTTCCTCCACCACACACCACAGTGCAGCCCCGCTCAGACTCACAGGACATGTGAAAAGCACCTGGAGATCTCCGCCCCACCTCACCTTCGCCCTCTCCAGCTCTGCTCGCTCCACGGAGAGCTGCTGGGTGATGACTCGTCGCTCCTCCTCCAGCGATTCTGCTCTGGAGCGCTCCGCCAACACCGTCTGTCGCTCCTGGGTTCAGACACAGAGGAGACACAGATGCCATTAGCAGGCTCCAGGCCAGGGACCTCCAGTAGGCAAGACCTACGGCCCATCCCCAGACGGGAGGGCTGAGCTGGGCAGAGGACACAGGCTGGGCTCACCTGCTCCAGCAGCCGAGTCTGCTCATCCAGCCTGGCCTCCATTTTGGCCACCACCTCCTGGAATCGGTGCCGCTCCTCCTCTGCGTCCCTCTGCTGCTGGGACAGCCTGTCCTGGAGCACTGGGGAGAGGCAGCAGCAGGGCCATGAGCAGCATGAAGAGGGAAGCCCCGCTCTGTCCACCCCGCATTCACAGAAAAACAGCACACATTTGTGCTCAGCACTTTCTGCACCCCCCCCCCAGGACACCGTTTTGGAAAGGAAAGACCCCGAGATGCCCAGTGACCGAGGCAGGCAAGGCTCTGCCAGCCTTGGCTCCCAGCCTCTGGCCAACTCGGAGCACCTTCTCCCTGTTTCCTGGGTGTCCCCAGCCCCGGCGGGGACCCCGCGGCCATTTCGGCACAAAGGAATGGCAGACATACCCTTGAGCTGCTTCTCCTGCATCTGTGCCCCCATGGCCAGCTCCTGGGAGGTGGTCTGGTGTGTGGCCTCCACCTTCTGTAAGATGTCACGCAGGTTGCTGGAGAATTTCTCTATCTGATCCATGACACCGTTCAGAGTCCTGCGGAGAGCAGCGAGGGGAGGGTCACCCCGGGGGGACACGCTTCATCTCCCCGAAATGGAGAGGGGGTCATGTGGTGGGCCAAAGGCCGGGCAGCCCTGCCCCGAACCTCTCTGGGGCAGAGCAGAGCAGTATTCCTGCATCAGCAGAGCTCAGCGTCCCTGGAGGCAGGGGGTGGGAGAGGGGATGGCCTCTGGTGCCACGGTCCGAGGCTGCTTCCCCGGAGGACAGGGAACACCGTGGCCAGGGACCAACGTGGGGACGCGACGCTGGCCATCGGTACCTGGTGTGTGAAGTGGCGCTGGTCACCGCATCGACCTCCTGGTCCTTCAGCCACTTCAACCGCTGGAGCTGCTCCTCGTGCTCTCTACGGAGCTCCTGCACAGACACCCTGCAGGACACGGGGAAGGAGCCCACCACAGGCTGTTACAAACCAGGGCTACCCAGGACGGGCAGTGGGGACGAGGCTTGGTCAAGGGCCTGAGAACCAGGTCCCAGGAGCTGAGCTGGCACGGGGCTCTGTCCCAGGGCATCCACTGACAGGCATCCGCATTGGGCACGGACCACAGCTGGGGGGGATGGGCTGCTCCGCCAGAAACTGATTTCTCATTGACCCCCAGTGTGTGGACACCAGTGACTCACTGACCTGGATAAAAGGGCTTTGGGGGAGATAAAACACCAGGCTCAGCATCTTTCAAAATACAGTGCATTCACTCTGAAAGGACGTCTCCAGCCACACCTCCCTCTGTCCGGCTACAAAGCAAATCCCCATTCCAAAAGCCACCCAACTGCTCACAGCCCAGTGCTTCTGGAGTCTCCTTTCACCGTGTCCCCAAACCACTCCCCAGTTCCTCTGCCACAACCAGGAGCACCAGCCCCACGCGTGTGCCGCTCGGGCCGCTCTCACCTCTGCTGCTCTCGCAGCCGCTCCAGCTCCAGCGCGCTCCGTTGCTCCAGCTCTGCCTGCGCCTGCTCTGCCTCCTGCCTCTGCGACAGGAGCTGAGCCGCCAGCTGCTCCTTCTCCTGCTGCAGCCTCTGCTCCCGCTGCCTGCAGGTCTCCTCCAGCACCTTCACCTGGCTCCTGCCCGCAGAAGTCACAGCCAGGAAGAAGTGTTACTTTCAGGGCAGTAGCCAGCCCTCTCCACCCACAGTGCACGCGGGGATTTCGGAGCAGAGTGGCATCGCTGGGGGCGCGGGGAAACACGCAACTCTCCGCAGCCTGAGCCCTGGCTGGGGATATGCTGGCCCTGGGACCGGCTCCTCCTCCTTCTCCCCCACGGGACAGTGTGGGTGAGAGCAGACCCCCACCTTGGCTCACCTATGGGGCTCCTCTCTGCCCCCACCAGCTCCACACCCACACGGCTCTGGGCCTGCCCGCCCCAGGGATGGATCTGGGCAGCGGGAAGAGGGACAGGGCTGTAGGTAAGGCCCTGGCAGAGGAGGGGAGTATGTGCTCTCGCCTGTGGGTGCTCTGGAGGAGATCCAGGTCCTCCTGGTGCCGCTGCTGGAGGGTCTCCATCAAGAGTTTGTCCTGTGCCCGTGCCAGCTCCAGTGTCCGGACCTGCCGGGCACCCAGGGAGAAGGTCCTTGTGCCACCCAGGGGACAGAGCTCCCACAGCAGCACTTGCTAGCCGCAGGCTTCTCTGGACACGCAGCTTCCTCCTCTCTGCCCTGTCCCCCTGATGAGATTGGGAGCAGGCGTGGCCCCTGCTCCTCCCCCTGGGTCACCCCTGCTCCCCCATCCAGCTGGTGATGTGGCTCACCTGGCTCTCCAGCTCTGCCACACGGTCCTGGGCACGGAGCAGTGCTGCCTGACAGCCCGTTGCATCCTCCTGGGGCTGGGCAGCGGGAGCCCCCAGCCTCCTCTCAGGCAGCAAGCCCAGGGCTGGGGACTCTGCCTACAGGGACAGAGAGAGAAGACCCAGGCCCTTCAGGATCGGGGGCTCTGTGTTGTGGCCATCAGCCCCCAAAGGCAGGCATGTGCCTTGCCTGCAGCTGTGCCCTGGCTGTGCTAACCTGCGCAGACACAGGGACGCTCTTGGGAAGGTAAAGCCCTGAGGAGAGCATCTCCTCCCAGCCCGGGAATGGCGACCCAGCCCCAGCCTCCTGCAGTCCCTCCTCTACACACCTCCAGCCCAACCTCACTGCTGCCCAGGTGACACTCGGCAGCCCCTACCCAGCCACAAGCACGCTGGGCTCTTCCTTCTCTGGGGACAGACTCAAGGATAAGACCATGAGTCCTCAGGGAGACAGTGTGTGTCCTGCCACCAGGGCTGGGCCAGGAGGCCCAGCTCGATGAGACCAAGCAAGAGCTGCCCTCCTTGTCACAGGCTCCAATTCCCCTTCACTTGTCTAGAAACAATCTCAGAGCATCTTCACCGCCATACTGGGGAAAACCAGCTGAAGAAAAAGTCCTTCGTCAGCTGGAGCCTCTGATGTCTCATTAATAGGATACAGAGATGCCTGGGGAACTCTGTCAACACTGCTCAGGCAATGCAGGCTTGTCAATGCACACGATTTACAAAGCAGCCACAGCACACACACTTTGGCCTGACAAATACAACTCGTGGCATCTTGGGGCTCTCCAAAGCCTTTGCCTCCATGAACACAGGCTCCCAGAGCTGCAAAGCGGAGCACATCCATCCTGCTGCCCAGGGAGCACGGACAGTTGGGTGACCCTGAGTTGGCAGGGGAGGGCTCATGATCACCACCCCGATCCTGCACCTCTCGGGGGCACAGGCCCATCAGACCTACCTGAGCCAGCGGAGCAGGGCGCTGCGTCTCCTGCTCTCCTGGGAACGAGGCTGCGGGGACTGAAAATTCAACAAGTCTGTGATTCAGACAGGCCAAGGGGAACCATTCCCTCCCAAAAGGACAAGGGCCTGGGTCTCTTCGGCAGAGCGAGAAGGGTCCTGCCCCGCTCTGGCAGCTGGGGATGGACGCTCAGACAGGCTTGTCCAGACCCGCATCCCTACCCCACCTCATGCACAGTGGCGGGGATTCTGCTCTGCAGAGTAAGTCTGGGGGCAAAGCATGGCTCCTCCTCCATCTCCATCAACTTGGGAGGAGGCTGGGTCCCCTCAGCCACTTTCAGTGGCATCTGAAGTGGTGCTCAGCCTCAGCCAAGGGCAGGAGGGGGTCTTCCAGCACACAGCGCTAGTGGGACGAGTGTTGGGGCAGCACAAACTTAGGCCCACCCATTGCTCAGAGAGAGTAAGTCCCCGGCAGCCCTCTGAAACCCCACAGGCAGCGCTGTGGAGCTCAGTGCACCCCAGCACCATGTCCCCACCACACCACGACATGGGCATGGTGGGATCCTGCAGCCTGGCAACCCCCTCCAGCAACAGCTGGGCAAAGCCTGGGCAGCGTTCACATGGACAAGGGCGATGCTGCGGCTCCTGCCTTTCTGTGGCTGGTTGTTTTTGCAGGGCCGGGGGACCCTCTCTGCCTCCTGCTGCCCAAACCGTACAACCACACGAAACTCACCCAAGGCACTGGCGTCGCTCGAGGGATCCCCCTGTGCAGCCTCCAACGGGCGAGCTGAGGCTTGTTTCATGGTGCTGAGCCAGGGGAGCGGTGGCCTGCGTGGGCACAGAGACACGAGTGATGCACAGCAGCGCCGCAGCTCACGGAGAAGCGCGCAGACATTCTCCTGCTTGGCATTTCTTGGAGTTTTTAAACTTCAGAGCCGCCTGCCCTCCCGCTTACAGAGGTGCCAGGGCAGTGTGATCACCGCTGGCTACCAGCCCTCCCCGTTGCCCCATCTCCCACATGCAGCTGCTTTCTGCAAGACACCCCTCCCGTGGAGCACGCCTGAAAGGCGAAGGTGGCCTTACCTGGAGCTGTCTGTGTTCACTGCCTTGTCCAGCACGGCGGCTGCCTGTGGCCGTGCTCCTGGGGAGGCTGCTGGCGGGCTGCAAGCAAAAAGCATCCGATGTGGGAGAGCCAAGGAGGCGAGGAAAGACAAGATCCTTTCCCCCAACACCAGTTCCTGCCTGGCAGGGGAAAGCCTCTGTCCCACTCAGCTGTGGCAGGATTCAGCCTTTGGGCTGCAGTGGGAGCAAAGACACCTCAAAACCTCCCTCACCGCTGTTTCTCCTTGCTGCATCCACCCCCTTCCCCTGGGCAGCACCAGCCCCAGCCAACACAGCCCTGCCCACGCCACAGGGCTCTCTGTCTGCAATTCGCTTCAGAGTCCCCTTCAGTGGCACAAGTCTGGACCTGTCTCCGTGTCAACTCAGCTGGAGGAGGTGGTTTGCCTCAACTAGGAAGAAGGAAGCGGAATGAAGGCAGGAACGAGGAGCACAGGGAGGAGCTCGCGGGGGTGTGCTGATCCAGGACAGCTCCGCGGGACCCACAGCACTGTGTGCCCTCTTGGCTACAACTGGCAGGAGAGCCCAGAGGTGTGAGGGGACTGCGGGCTGGATCAGTGGGACACAGCCCCACATTATTACCCCAACCTGAGACAAGACAGTGCTTAAAAAATTCATTTCTCAGATCTGAGCCCAGGGTTTCTGAGAGCTCCTGCTGGAGCAGCTACACGCGGAGCAGACGGGAGCGCTGCGGCCATCAACCACGCCTTTACCTGACAGGAGAGCCGGGATTCAGCCCTTCGCTTGGGACTTCGCAGGGCTTGGCGGTCCTCTCTTGGGCCTTTGCCTGCGCTTGGGCTTTTTTCTGAGCCAAGGCAGCACTCAGCCAGTCCTCCTCCTCCACCGGGTCAGTTTTAGTGGCTGCCTCCTCTGCAGCCAGGAGCTGTCTGGCAGGGCCGGGCTGCCCAGCTGCGGCAGGGCTGGGGGAGCTCCCTGCAGGACTGGCCTTTGCTGGAAACGACAGCTCCAAATCAAAAAAATCTTCATGTTTCAAGCCCAGCCAGCCACTTCTATTTCTGCGGCCCCGTGCGGGGCTCTGGCTGGCTGACAGAGGAGCTTTGGAGAGGGGCTCTGCTTTAAGTTCGCTGTTCTTCTCGGCTGAAAACCTGCTGTGAGGAGAAGCAGTCACATCCCTGTCTGTGAAGGGACACCGGGGACCCTGCCCGCTCTGCTGCAGGGGCAGCATGGTCGGTGGCTGCAGCTACAGACACACAGAGAGCACAATACCTCAGAGACTGCCTTCTCGCTGGCCGGCCCTTGGCTATGGAGGCCACCGTGGGCTGGTATGCTCCAAACACAAAATCGTCCTTGTCCCGGCCCTCTTCTTTCTCTGTTCAGACAAGCGGCCTTGAGTCAGCGCCCAGAGGAGCAGCCAACGGCAAAGACTCCAGCCCTCCTCCTCCTCCCCCCCTGCAATTCCCACTGACAGTGCTGCATCTGGGAAAACACAGCTGGAAACGTCTTGCCCAGAAACCGGCGAGCAAGGGGCCTCCTCAGAGTGGCTGCAAAAAACTTTTGTTGAGAATCTGCCCACGGCCAAAGGCAGCCGAGTTACAGCTCCTGTGCAAATGCTGCCAGGCTGCCGCGAGGGCAGAAGGGCATTTCCCCTGTAAGGGCAGTAGAAATCAATCTCGCTCGCCCAAGCCAACGCTGCCACCTCTGCAGCCCTTCCCAGCATCCCTGGCTGTGCTCACCCGGCTGCTTTTGGTACTCCTTCGCCAGTTTGACCTCCCGGCGCTCTCCCAGGTCTGGCACTTCCAGGGTTCTGGTCATGGAGCCTTGTCCCAGCAATTCATCCAGCTTGGTGCGGGCTGGCCGGACCTCCTCTCTGTTGGGGACACAGCAGCAGATGGGTTTCTCCCACAGGCAGGGCTGTTCCTCCTCACACAGCCTTGCCAGCCTGCTCTGCCTCTTCTCTGCCACACAAGGCTGCTCTTGCCCCTTTCGGGGACCCACAGGCACAAGCTCAGCATCCCCCACCCACCATGGTGGCACCATCTCAAGAGACAAGCCATCCCCCTCCTTTACTCCCGCCGCCCCTTCACCGCCCTTACTCTTCTGTCTTCTTGCCCTGCCTGCCATCTCTTCCTGGGCCACTGCCAAGTCCCAGGGCAGCCATCACGTCGTCACCGTCCTCTTCAAAGGTGAGCTCCTTCCTCTTCCACATTGGGGTCGCGGTGCGCAGGGGCGTCTGGGCTTCAGGTGGCTCTGTGAGTGGGATCACACATGGTACGAGGTTTAGGCTGGGCTTGGGGCTTGTCTTTTTTTTTTTTTTCCTCCCAACAAGAGATCAGAGCAGCCCTGCCTGCTCTTATCTCTCAGGACCATTTACAGAGTCACTTTTAAATAGCTCTTTTCAGTGACCAAATCTCACAGCAAGTGACAAAGTGGCAACGTGCTACTGCCTGATCCGTGGCCACTGATGGGACATTGCTGGGTGTCACTGACACTGGGGTTTCCAGCTCTGGCGGACACAAGCAGCTTCTTCAGCTTTGCAAGTTTCCACTCAGAGAATTGCTCCCCACCTTTGCCCAAGGTCCCTCTTCCACCAATGCACCTTAGTCCTTGCCCCAACCCACCAGCTGCTGCTACTCGTGTCCAGAGGGGATTTTTCAGGGTGAAAGGAGATTTGAGGGGACTACCAGACCCATTGGCATCCCTGCTGCAGCAGCAAGAGAGACGAGTGACTGTAACACGGTCACAGTGCAGCTGGATCCCACCCAGAGGTGCAACTGTGCTTTGGGGTGGACCAGCGACGCCCTCAGCCACCCAAATCCTGACCCAGAACACCGGTTCTCGTCTGGCCGTGTGCAGAACAGGCTGGATGAGGTCCAAGGGAAGAGCTGAGGCTCCATTCCCAGAAAGGAAACGTCAGTTCTGTAACCTGTAGCACCTTTCACAGTTGTCTTCCCTGGCCTAGAACCGGGTCTCGACGCTCCCAGCAGATCCGCTTCCGGGTCGTCCAAATCCTGGAAAGCAACAGGACAGCAACGGGAGCAGGGCGAGTGCTACTCCTGCCTCAGCGCTGCTTCTCCCTTCGGAGGTTGGTGCTGGAGGCCACGGCTGCAGCCCACGCGGGGCTCAGACCAAGGGTATTTCTGCACTGACCTTCAGGCTCTGTAGCAGACCTTGAGGCTCTCCGCCGGAGGCACTGGAGCCCTGCACGCCAAGGAGGGCAGAGATCAGAGACAAGCAGACTTTGGAAACTCCTCACCCCTCGCTTCCATGCTCCACCCCCCGGTTTTCCTCATTGTTTGGAATGGGAGAATACATGCCCAGCTCCTCCTGGTGTGCCCCTCACTGGAAACCCCACGTGCCTTGATTCCTTTGCTGAGATCCTACTGCCTCTGCGAGAAGCGTCAGGAACACCCAGGCTGGTGCTTTGGGTGAGGGTCCTTCCTGTGACGCTTCCTCCCAAGAGCACCCAGCAGGGCTGGGCTGCAGCACGACGTGCCCCCCTGGCTTTGCTCCAGCCCACCCACGGCACCCACAACCCCTTCTCCCACCAGCTACCCACTCCCCCCAGCCCAGCTCCCCCACAGCTACGCCAGAGAGGGGTCACCTCTTCAGCCAGACTTCACAGCTCCCCCCGATATCCCACTGCTGACTTGCCTGGGGTGACACCAGGGGCAAGCCTGGCCCAGCTCAGTCCCAGCCCTTGGGATACCCAGGCTCTCTCCCAAAATTCGGGCTCACCTCTGCAGCTTCCACGTCCTCTGCAGGGAATCTGTCGAAGAAATCCTCCGCTACACGGGACCTGTGACACAAGCCCAGGGGTCAGCAACAGCACCCGTGAGCTCGGCAAGGGCGCATTGGGGACAGCCAGGCCAGGTGGCAGCCGGCGGAGGGGACCACGCGGGCACACCGCGGCAGCCACGTCGTGCAACAGAAAAGGAGGCGAAAATAGCACCCGCATAAAAGACAGAAGCGCTGGGACTGCTGCAGTTAAGCAAGCAACTCTCCTAAGGCAGATGTACAGGAGATGTACCGGGCTGGGCGCACCCAGCTCTCGCTGGAAAGCTGCAGGCTCTGGGCTCCCAGTTCCCAAAGGCATCGCCAGTAACTCGCCTTCCCGGGCAATCGCTGTCGGGGCAGGGAGCGAGGGGGAGAAGCCGAGGACGGGGCACGTCACAAGGACTTGGGGAGCACAGAGAGATCTCCAAGAGCAAGAGGCTGTGTCTGAAAGGCACTCACTTCTGGCTGGCTGGCGAGCTGGTGCCCCAGGCTCTCCCACTGCGGCCCCTGGCCAGCCACGAAGTTCTTGTAGAATTCACGGGGCTTTCGTCTGGAAACAAGACAGAGAGATGTGAGGATGACGGACACGGGCATATACCTGACCTGGGCACCCCAAAGGGGGATTTGCTGTCTCCCCAAGGGACACAGAGGCTTTTAATCAGAGGTGAACTTCACTGGGCCTCCCCAAGCTGACATCCAGCCTATTCAATGGCCTCTGACTCTGGAAAACCCTGTTTGCTGCTTCCTCCCCCTCAGAGATCACTGGCTGTTGCACCAGCACCTCCCGCTCCTAGCAGGGGAGTAAGAGGATAAGGATGCTGTCCTTTCAGCTGCAAAAAAGGTTCCTTTTACCATCCTCGTATCCCAGGAGGTCGCCAAGCAGATCATCCACAGACTCTGAAACCAGAAACATTAAAGGTGTTGAGGCAGAGGAGCTCACCACGCAGGTGTAGAAAAGCTCCCAGTTTCAGTATGCCTTGCTCTTTTGAAATCCCCCAAGAATAAAGGTTTAGTCTCAAGCACCATCAGCATAAGGCCTTCCTAGAGAGAACTGCCAGGACTTGACCTAGTATTTTGTGGATAAAAGACTTCACTCCACTTAGCCAGAAAGGAGATCTCTTTATCAAGGAGTCAGCGGCTTCCTGTTCAGTCTCTGGCCACAAGCAGCCCTTCCTCTGGGAGCTCTCGCCCCACAGTGGCTCAGAGGCCCTGGGCAACCCCAAAAGCGCTGCTTCAATTATCAGGGGCTGCAAGAGGCCCCCAAACAAGCACCTGGACGTTAGGTGAGGGGAAGAACTGAAATAAAGGCATCTATTCTGCTCTGGATTGGGGAAAGCCCGCAGGAAAGGGCTGTAGGACCCCGATAAGCAAAGCCCCTCGCTGGCAGAGGCAGGTCAATGTCTCTGCTTCAGGGATGAGACAACGCACCCAACTGCAGCTCTCAGCCAAGGACCAGGAACCACCGCCGCAGCCAGGACCCCCACCTGATCCCGCTGCCCCCCGCCTCTGGCCCCGCGTTCTCGCAGAACAAAGCGCCTACGGACAGCGAAGGGAACGCGCCCCAGGCTACGTACCCCCGAAACTTCTCTGGGGTTTTGTAGCCTACGGAGAGAGACAAATTCCCTCATGAGAAAAGGGCGCGGGGCTGGCCGGGTCCTGCTCCAACCCCGCCGGAGCCAGGGGCACAGTTCTCCAGAGCACCCCACAAGCAACACCGAAGCCCCCCCGCCCCCCTCCCGGCCCCGCCGCTCGGGAAACGGCCCCTGAACCGCCGGAACCCCGAGACATTCCCAACAGCAGCGGCAAGCACAGCCCCGCCCGCCCCCCGCGGGGTCCCTCCTGCCCCCCCCAGAGGGGCCGGAGCAGCACAGCCGCATTGCCCGGGCCCGCCTCAGCACCCCCCGCACTCACCACCGCGCCGCCCCGGCCTTCCCCTGCTCTCCCGCCGCCTTCCCGGCTCCTCCCGCTCTCCGCCGCTCCCTGCAGGGACACAAGGGTCTCCTCAGCGGCCGGCCCGGCCCGCGGCACCCCCCGTTACCTCTGGCCCACGCGATCTCCTGCTCCTGCCGGGGCCCCTCTCCGCCTCCGCGCTGCTCCGCCTCGCCCGGCCGCTCGGAACAAGGCTCCGGCGCTGCAAAAGAGCCCCGCAGGGAGCGAGTCCCCCCGCCGCCGCCCCGGGGAGCCCCCACCTCTCCGCCGCCGGGCGCCCAACGGCCCAACCGCCGCCTCTCCGCACCCGCTGCGCGGCGCGCGCTGCCCGCCCGCGCGGCTCTTAAAGAGACAGACCCCCCCCAGCCGCGGGCCGAGGAGCGCGGCAGGAGACGCTGCAGCGGCGCCGCAGGGAGACACACGCGAGAGGCTGGCGGGGCTCAGACACCCGGGGAGCAGGGGGTTTGCTACACCCCCAAAACGTACCTTCAGAGACAGCAAGCTGGCTTTGCCACCAATAATCCGCCCCGCTGGGCTTTAAAGCCCTGTCTTGGTGTTTAATTGATAAAGGATAATCACAGACCTCCTTTCCAGCCACCCAGAAACCAGTTCAAGCAGGAGGTACCTGCCAGAGGCCAGGCCCTGGGGTTACAGCTCCTGGGAAGCGTGCAGTCACTGCTCCTGCTCGGCAGCAGGAATTCCAGCCTGGGCCCAGGAAAAGCCCTGAACACCCCACCTGGCACTGCCCCGGGGCACAGCCCAGCTGGAGCAGGTCCCTGCAGCCCAGCCAGGACTGTTCAGCAATTAATTGAACTTGAATTAGTGACCATTGCTCCAAAGGGGCAAGATGTAGCAAATCCAACCACAACAGCCTCTGCAGTGTGGTGCACTGGCATTGCTGGTAAATGGCTAATTGGAAACAAGTTCAGGTTAATAAAAAAAAAAAGCTCACATTTAACCAAGGCTGGGCACAGGACAAAGCCAGCCCTGCTCCTGCCTTGTTTGCTTGTACTTATGTTACTTTCTGAAAATCCCTGGGGAAACATCTGCCTTTGAGATGTTATAACCCACAGGCCCACCTACTGTGGCTTTCACCATGGATACTGCCAGTCCCGGTGGGAACACGGGCTCCTTCTACAGTCTTCACCACAAGGTGACAGTTTTAAGTCTGTCATTCAAATCAGACTGGAGACCACAGTCACAGACTGCTCCTTTCAGTACTCTTCAAGAACAGTGTAGCTCAGAAGTGTCATTACTTGACACTGAAGTCACTTATACTCGAGTGGAAGAGGCTCAACCCTCGTGGAAATGGCACCATCCCGTTTTGCCCGAAGATGGACAAGCCCTCACAAGGACACAGGGCCATTTGACAGAGTTTGAATGCTGTTTGCTGACCATGAGACATGGCAAGTCAGACCAGGTTGTGGCGTTCAGGTATCACCACTAACGGCAGCAAGAGGAAAAAGGAGTGTACAATATCCTCCCCAAGAGCAAGGAAGTACAGCATTTGCCATTACATCATTATCTACTCCAAAAAAAAAAAAAAAAAGAGGGAAACAGCTTTAAAGAAATTGCTTCTATGAATTAAAGCTCCTGCTGCCAGACACTATTGTTAAATCTTTGCTGTCGGCGGTGATCAGCCTTTGTTGACCTGTGAACCATAACAATAGAGAGCAACATGCCACAGCTTTGCTCTCTGCCAGTTTTATTTCTCTGGTGGTTGAGAGCTGCAGCAGAGGCGAGGACAGCTGGGGGACGGGGCTGGCTGCCCTAGAACGCTGCAGAGCAAAGCCAGAAAGCTCAGACTAGAAATAAAACAAATAAAATTCAACTAATTTAAGGCCTTTTGAATACTTCATTCTACTCCACCTATTTCATTAAATAAGATCCACTGAAGGCAATGCATGAAAGACAGACATTTTGTCTGAAAACACATTCTTGTAATTTATTAAATCTGTACATAGTTAGCTAGTACTGTTCTCATTAACATATTTCTAATCTGCTCCTCCATCATCCCTCCTCAGGTCAGCAGTCTGCTCTATTGAACAAAGGGAAGGCAAAGCCCTTTGCCTCCTCTGGTATCCTGAACAGCAGTGGTTCCATTCGACCTGAAAGACTCAGCAGCCAAAAGGCAAGTTTAATTATTTTATTTAAAATTAAACATTTATTTCTGTTCAGCTACTGCATGTAGAGCCAAACATTGTGTCTGATCATTGTTAGTGCCAGGAAAAACTCATCCAAGAAAACTGATCCAAAATTAGAGACTAACAGATACCAAAGCTGCCAGAGAACCAGCTTCTCAGATGTTACCTCAGAATTGCAGGATTTGGGTTTATGCTGAAGCTTTTTATCATTTTAAGCTCAAAGTTGCTCTGTTGTGAAAAGAGGTTTTATTGTTACTGGACAGTTATTGGTGTTGAAAAACAGCAATGATTTTGCTTAGTTGTAGTTGCACTCATTTCACTGGGCATCAGGAGGTTCTGTTACAAGCTAAATCTTTCACCTGTTAAATCCAGAGAGCACTGTGCAAGTCCCAAGTCAATATAAAACCAAAATTAAGCAAATTGGAGAAAGCTCCTTGGAAATGCATGGATAGGAAAAAAAATCTGGACGTGTCACTTGGGATTGTCATTTTCTTGACAAATGCCTTTAAAAACCAGAGGAACATCCCAGAACAATCTGAAGACTCAAGGACCTTGGTCAACTGATTTCTGCTGTCAAATACTGGCTTCATCATTCCAGGTCAAATTTGCAGTTTCTACCACTACACGTGGTTTTTCACATCAAATCACCATAATTAAAGTTTGTAAAGTGCTTTGAGATAGTGCTACAAAAATACTAACTGTTAAAAGAAGGGCGGAACATCTATTATCAGCATGTAGCTGATGAGTACTACTTGGTTTTTTTCCTCAGAGCAGCATTAACAAAGAGTAAGGTGCCAGTGTTGGAGATGGCACACAGGCAAAAGGAGTTTCTGCAGGGCAGTGAAAGAAGGAGGTACTGGAAAACATGAGGATGTCTTCTGGAAAGATGAATGAAGCAGAGCTCCAGAGAGGGATGGGTATTTATTTCCCAGCTACATCAGGAAAGTAGTACCACATGCAGATTCATGTGCACAAAACTATACAGGAGGCTTTAGATAGCATTAACTGTTTGCCAAACAAGGAGAGAGGTGGTGCTAATCTTAAAAAAAAAAATCATGACATTGATGCTTCTTGGGGGAGGACATAACTGCTCATTAGAAGCTGTTACCTGAGGGCTGTTAACTATTTAGTAAAAAAAAAAAAATCCTGCTACCTTTCCAGTTGACAGTAACTTCTCTCTAGTTAGCAGCTTCACAAAAGCAATCCTTGTATGAATCCATAAAGCTTTCCCAGATTTTTAAAAGGTTAATTTTACCATTATAATTGCACTTTAAAAACAGGCGTCAATCCCTATGCACTCTCCTCAAACACCTCCTCAATTTATAAAAGTGGAAAGAAATGCTACAATTATTCACTGTCCTACAGCTACCAGGATTTGAAAGGTTTGATTTAGGTGCCTGAAAAAGGATGAAAACACCCAGTTTTCAGGTCAGGAGAAGCGTGCATTTAAAAAAAAAAAACCAACAAAACCAGCAGGCTTCACAGCTTGGCTTGCATCGGCTTCAGGTGTTTGTGGAAAGACTCATGAACCTGTAAGAGAACAAGAGAGTGGTTACAACAAGGTCAGACCTGAGCCTTAAAACAATTTTAGCTCTTTACACCTTGCAGTGTGTTTTTATACTAGGGAAATTTTAATCAGAGGCATTTTGGGGATTTAAGAATAGCCAGCTAAATCCTATATTTGAGTGTCTATATGACACAAAGGATGAGAATATAAGTCAGAAGAAAGAGCTTCCCCACTACCTTTCTTGTAAGAAAAAAGAATGCAAGACATCTTATATCCATACAGACAATTCTTTGGCATTTTAATTCAAAGAAAACTGGCAGAGGTCTCCTAAGGGGACTGCAATGAAGCTCCTAAGCCCCACTGACTTTAGAAGCACAAAAAATTGAGCAAGTTCTGGTGGGATTTAAATGCAACCATAGTCTCTGGCAACCCTTTGTAGGAGATAGTGTGTCCAAATCAAATAAAGGCAGTAAAGGCCACCAAGACAGGATTTAGAGTTCTGTTTTGACTGATGGAGAGGGACACTGACTCTTCTCAGCTCAGTTTCTTTTATTAGCTCAGCTGTAGCTACAGCCTTAGGGCACATATGCAACATCTGACACTTAAGTACTACATGAGATCAATTTATTTTCTTCTCCAGTCACTACTACTGTCTGAAGATTTGCCAGAAAACAGGTAGGGTTTTCACAGCTACTGTCACTAAGCAGAATTAACAGCAAGTGACAATTTCTTTTAAATTCAATGAGATTATTCCATTGTTTCTCTAGGGAGACTATGACTTCCTCCCTCAACTGAGAAACTCAAAAGTATCCCACAGGGATGCATGTGAGGTACACACCAGACAGTAACTGAAGAAGATATAATGAAAGCAGATAATTAGGTTGCTAGTTTTGGTTCACTACCACTAGTGACTGTTCTTCCCCCTTCGTTAATTATGCCCCAAGATCACTGGATCAAAATTAAAAAACCCTAAATTGGGTTTGTTTCTCTGGACACATGTAACCTAAAGATGAAGAAATAAAGTTTCTTTACCTCTGTTTTGTTCAGTGGGGATTTCTTAGCCCACTCAAACATGTTCTCGTAGACATTGCCATCATACCGGCCAAGCACAGATCCAAGATGAACATCATGAAAGTCAAAGGAGTCTACCAGCGCCACCGCGTTGGGACGAATTGTAGCTAAGAGCTCTTTCACATGCTGGTTCACTTGAGTAATTTGGGCATCGGTCAGAATACCCGCCTGGGGGAGGGGGTTGGGGAGAAAAAAAAAAAAATTATCAGAAAGTATGCAAGTCGCAAGAACCTTCCCTCCCCACTATGGTCTAACATAGATCAGCCTTCCCACACACCAAAATGCAGCAGTTCGTAACACACTAGGGTTTTTTTCTAAGTGCTATGTTAGTAAATTGGCAATCTGCCACAGTGTACAGGCAAAAGGAGATGCCCAGCACAGCCCACCATACTGCCTAGCTGTTTATCTTTGATGGGAGACTCATTCTTTAGAGAGTATGTTAACTTCAGTAGCAAGTTTTCTTGAAGAATGTGCATGTGTGTGTATTAAATTCTTCCTGGTTTCAGGGAACTTTTTGGTAAGCAGCAAAGAGGAAAACATACAAATCTACCTGAAGACAAAACAAAACATTGCTGTAGAAATACATTCTCAAACTGAAAGAATGAAGAGAAGTAATGCCTGACAATTTAAACCCATTCACTGAAGGATGGGTTAGGATTTGGAGTCCAATATCTCCCTTTTGTGCACTAATTCACCAATGCACACAGCTCTCCAATGATGTCTAACTTACATCTCCTTTATTAACGCCTTGCTTTTTAACATATACCACCTGGTCACCGACTGGAAAACATTTAAGCTAACCTAGACAGATGCCATGTTACCATTTATCATCTAACTCTGCTTCTGGCAGATCACAAGGGAAACTTGACAAGAGCCTTCCACCAGACCCACACTGCTAAAGGCCTTCTGGAAGTCAACCATCAAGACCTCACACCTAAGCGTTCATGCAACTTTGCACTTAAAGCATCTTTGCAAACAGTGACTCTGGCTCTAGAAATTTAAAGTGTTGGAGAAAGACACCAACCTGCAAGAAATCCCCTGTGTTCTTACTGATGCCATACAGCGCATAGAGGAGACACAGCTCAGTCAGGACAGCACGGACAGCTGCATTACTGATCTCAGACAGCTTTGCTGTGAAAAGCTTCACTACCACATAGTGACAGTGTGCCTACAAGAGACGAAAGGAAGGTGAATCAGGTTCATGAAGAGAAGCTCTTCTAGTCTGTTTCTTTATCAGGCACATCACTGACCTCAGATGCTCGCACAAGATCAACAGAAGTTCTATTCCAGGCATCCTCCTTGCTCTTTCTGTGGTTCAGTTCAGCTTGCAAATTCTTTGCTGCAGCTTCTACAAGCCTATTTCACAAAAGGAAGAAAAACAGGTTATACAATAACACCACATTAACAAGATTATGTACATTGAATTCATATGAATTTCAGTCTAACACATCAGAACTCAGAGGTCGTGTGCCAGGACTGAATACATTGCCTGGAGTGAGCGGCTGTGGCTCTCAAACCCCTATCATTGCTGCAGCTGGAACACAGCTACAGAGGGGTAAGATGACATCTGACAGCACATTTGTGGTGCTTGAATACTTACTTGCATGTAGGTATCCGTTCTACTTTCACACTTCCTTCACCACAGGCTTTAATATCAGGACAGTTTCTCTCCAGATAGATCTCTGAGCAGTTTGAACAATGTTGGTATTTGTATGCTCGAATATACTTTACATTTAAATTAAAAAAAGATATATCAAAACGGAACAGAGTAGAATAACTACGCTATGCAGAGGCTGTATGTAGCCTCTTGTAACCTCAGAGCACTTAACACTGACCCAATGTAGTAAAGCATGTCACTTCTTGAAAACAACACATGGAGCCAAGCTTTGCAAACCACATCCTGAAAACCTAACACTAACAGGGCAGCGCATCGCTACCATCTCCCAAGACACACAATTTTATTAGTGCTTGGTTCAGTCTGGCAAGTGCGAACTCACCGGGCAGCACGTGCTTTGTAGGCCTCTACCAAGCTGATGGGATCGTTGAGCCGCACAGTCACAGCCCTGGCAGCCACGTGCTGTGGCTGAATGCGTTGCCTGGAGAGATCGTTAAGGTAGGACACCATGCCGGTAACCTGCTGCCCAGAACTAACTTGGGTGTAGCTTTTGACAAGGAACCTGAAAATAGAAACAACAAATAGCAACTCTGAACTCATGAGTCGTGTGAATGGAGAGAAGTCATCTTACCTAGGGTCAGACTAGCAAAGAACAGTTGTAGGCATAAACTTTTCTGTCAAAAATAGGGCAAGGGACAGAAATATGAGACACCAGTTTCATGGTAATACAGGATACTCTTCTGCTCATCCCTCCAGCTACAAAGACCATAATGCCAAGGCAAGAATGTCTCTGGAGAGAAGCTACCATACCTCGCTGTCTGCAGCATCATGACTGTGTTTTCTCCCTCATAGGTGCAAGATGGGGTGAATGTGACATAGATGTCAGGAATGCCGCTGCAGCGGGAGTAGCCATGCCCACCACATGCCATCCGACATTCCTCAATACCAGCATTGGCAGTCCAGGAAGTGAACGCCTTCAGTCCTGCTGTCAGCGCATGGAGCTGATGGACAAAAGCAAAGCTAGGTTAGATTTTTTAATTTTCCATTCTCAACTTGCATACATACATGCTAAGTACTAAAACTCCCAGAAAACAGAGTCAACACCATCCTTCCAGTGTCCCACAGGGTCTTGTTTTTCTTGTAAGGACTCTTTCCTGAGCTGAACTATTTATATAAAAGCCTCTGTACGTGTAAAGATTCCTTCTGAGTACCCCATCCTTTCTGTCTCTATGCATTATGTACAAGACTGTTTTCAATTGCCTATTGTCACATTAGGTTCTCAGACAGAATCCCTAACTGAAAACTGACATTTTATAACCCTAACCCCTCAGTATAGTACCAATACCTTTGATTAACACACCAATTCCACCCTAGTGACTTGGAAGAACAATCAAGAAGCTACAGCACAAGCATAAGACCACTCAACTCCACTCACAAGCAATACACCATCATTCCTGGAAAGTCACCTTTTTAAAAAAAATATAATCTCAGTAGCTTTCTCACTGTGCATCACTTCCTATTTTTTTTGTAAAAGGCTGCTAAATAAATAGTGCAAATAAAGAAATAAAAGTCACCAGCACATACTGGGCTTGGGATCTCTGAATCTAAAGAATTACAAGATGTCTCATAAGCAAAACCCAAAACGGCTTGCTGCCTTTTCTCCCGTGCTATAAAGAAACCTTACATAAAATCAGAGGACACACTACCTCTGGCAGCTCACTCAGATCTCCTTCATTGATGTCTCCACTAATACGATGATAGGTGTTTTTAATGTAGGCTCCCACAAAATGAAAAGCATATGCTGTTGCCAGGAGAGGAAAGAGTTTGTATTGTTGGGTCTGATAATCCAAGATCTGGGGTTCTGGTTCTCTAGAGCAAGGTACAGACAAGTTAGTATGCCAGTGGCTAGCAAACTGCTGCAGAATTCCTATTTGACTCTAAGTAGGTTCTCCACTTGGATAGTACAGGCTGCATCCATATCAAGCCAGACTCTCTAAAGACCATACAGCAAAAGCCTCTGGCAGGGGGGAAGGCATTTTGGCAGTCAAGAATGAAAAGGTCACTCCCTTCTCAGGACGAAAGTGATCTGAAACTATCAAGTGCCAAAGCAAACATCAACCACAGTCCCTCTTCTCTCCAGTATCTGAGAATTTTTGCTCAGCACTTAAGGCTGCTCTTATTTCACCACGCTTACCCTGGCTTTAGCTCAGACTGGTGTCTCACCGCACTGTAGCGGATGGCAATGGTACAAGCCCGGGACAGGGACCGAGCTGAATCGCCCACAATGAGAGATCGGATGAACACCATGGTCCCATAGGTCAGCTTGTCACTGAGTGGTTTCACATAGGTGCCATCTGGTTCAACCTACCAAGGAAAAAAAACCCAAAACAACAGCCTGTTGATTTTTGAAGTTTCCTGCCTTTTACATGTTCACATCTCAAGCTCTAAACTCATCAAGTAGCACTTACAAGCAACCTACAATCTTGGTGGTACCTATTCAAGCATGCAAGAGTATCTGAAGTGTCCATTTCTAACAGCACATGCTGAAATTCACTGCTTTACCTGGGCATATTTCATCAGCATGTTTTCCCGAGGAATTCTGAAGTTGTCCATTTTCAGGTAGCCATTATCCATTTCATCATAACCGAATTTTGGCCCAATGTCACCCACTGTAATACCTGCCACAGACAAAGCCACTTGCATTAAGAAATAGGAACTAAACACCACACAAGAGCTCCAATAAAGAGACTGTTTAGTTTTCTAGCAAGTCCTGGCATCGTTAGGAATAATAGCTGACTAGGAACTTAAATCTCTTTGATAGAAAAGTGGACATCAAAACATGGGGATCTTCATAATTTATAGGCAGTCCCACTATGCAGTCACTGGGGAAGCTGTCTCTCAAGATCATCGCACTCACTTCTAGCTAGACAATGATGAAAGGGACTCTTTCCCTTTTAGAAAGTAGGACATGCTGCCTCACAGAATGCATAGCTGGGAAACACTGGGACTGAATCAAATCCCAAACTAACCTTCACATTGAAAGCGTGACATGAGAGGTGACTTAAGTGTTAGTTCAGTCATAAGACTTCTTTAAGCCCTGTGACCTACTAACTACTCACTGAAATTAGCTACTGAAATAAGCCACGTACATTAACAAGAGACATGCAGCTGCGTATAGCTGGAGAGAAACGAATCTAACGTATTCCATGAGTGCTAAACTTTAACATTAATTTTTACCTGGCAAGGGTTCATGGGTGCCCAGCTGCCGTATGGGAACAATGAAGGCATGGAGCCCTTTGCACTGGCCCTGAGTGTAGAGCTGAGCCAGAACAATGGCATGGTTTGACGTCTTTCCAACTGCAAAAGGAGTGGGAATCAGAAGGAAAAAACAGTCAACATACATACACACAGTCTCTTACCTTAAAGCAGGATCTGAGACTACCCTAACTACATCACATGTTAGAAAATCAGATTTACAGCACTGGTTAACATCCAAATTCTAGAGCTAGACAAACAATGTTGCTCAAGCCAATGAAATTTGCACAATATGATTCTCTTGACTATACAATACCAAGTCCTTGTCAAACCTGACAGTGGAGCTGAAGGAGGTATAAAGATTTTGATATAACCCATCAAAATTTACATCAAATCCATACGGCATGAATGATTCTGAGAAACAATTCACAGCACACAGATAATCCAAAGTTTAGTAGGCTCTGACAAGTCTGTGACTTGTGCAAGAGTAACTGCCTTTCAGCCAACTCTTTGGATCAACTTTCAACCATCATTCTGTAGCTATAATACACGACATCCCCTCAGGAAGTTCTGCCATACGTCTTCCAGATTTAGACACAGTGATGCACTTACGTCCACCCGGCCACCACTTAATGGAGGTCACAGTGGGGCTGTTGAGGATGAATTCCTGGGTAGCAGGGTCATAAGTAGCTGTTGTTTCTAGACCCCGAAGATGAGTTCCTGAAAACAAGTAAACACATTGTTTTGGCAGAAAGTCACTCACAAAACAGAGACAAGGACAGAATTGGACAATGGAAAGTTGAACTCCAGTAGTAGTGTACAAATTTTAACTTTGCTTTTAGGCTATACAGAGGACTAACTACCAACCAATTAAGGAAGAACAAGTGAGAGTCAGACCATATTCTGGGACCTGAAGCCAATTCTCAGAAAACATGTTGGGTTTTTTTGCCCAGTGGTCTAAGACTAGTTTTCCAAGCACCTCCAATCTGACACCTTTTTGCTGTTACACACCAGAAGCCCTTTCTCAGTTAAAAAGGTCCACAAAAACACGCTCACTTAAATTTTGTTAAAACTGCAATCTGATTAAATTGCAAAATAAAAATAATATACTTTTCAGCCACAAGATCAAATAAGTAGTACCCATCATCTCTTCATTCCCTCATCAGGCCTACATTTTCCTCACTTGATGGAGCAGTTTCTCCCAAACAAGATCATCCATAGCTCCAAGACAGCAAGTAATGGCATGCATGTGCTAGGGTACTGATGCAGGCAGATGAAGAGACTGCAAAAAGATGAAGGTAATAATTCCAGGAACACTGTCTTCTGCCCCCAACTCTTTGCTTCACACACACTGTCTCAGTAGTGGCATTGTCCCTGCATGTGTAAAAGAAAACGCAACTCACCAGGCCTGCTTGCTTAAACTAGACTCTACACAAGAGCTTCAACATGAAAAAGGATTATCACCTTTATGCAATCATGTTTCCAGAGCATGGAGTTAATGGTAGACATCCACAGGCAGCTTAACACAGACTTACTTTGCTGGTAAAGGATCTTCAAACCTCACTAGTTGCCAGAGATTCTCCACAGACTTGCGGTTACTTTATGCTTCATACAGTCTCTACACTTCACTTCAGCACAAAGGTGAATCTGCTCAATTTTAGTAATTCTCATCTGCAACTCTCAGATGTCAAAATTAAAGTTTCCCAAGGCATAATATGCTCCCTTTGAAACTTGGATTAAAAGTGTTGCATTCACAATACTGCTGGAGTTACCAAAATCCATTTCAAAGCTTGAAAGCAAAATAACAGCAACAAAGAACAAAATCTACTTGAGACGGAGAACTAAAAAAACCACAACCAAACCAAAAACATTTCATGGTTCAATTAAAAAGGAAACATGGGAGTGAACTAAAGAACTGGGGGAACAAAACATGAGCATTGGAACTAAGTCATCAACATGTTCTCTGATCCAAGGTCAGCTCCAAGGTGACAAGCGATTCTTATTTTTTTTGGCATCTCTTTCAATACCTTAAAGCTCTGTCCTTTTGACTTCACACTGAATGTTAAGTAGAGCATAGCAGAAATCACACTGGAAAGAATGGTAAGTGTAGAAATGAACAGATGTCATCAAGTTGACATCACCATAGCCATATGCAATAATCTATACCGGTCTGAATGGCACAAGAGGAGCACTTGGGATTGCTCATGTATAGAACTACAGACATCAAACTCTCCCATAGGAGAAAAAAAAAAGGGGAAGCAGCATGTGGCATAATGACATATTAAAAATTTCAGAGACAGTCCACTTTTCCCTCTAGCCACAACTGCATGTGTAAAGACTGTGGGGTAAACACACACCATTTTTCCCAGGCAGGGGAATCCTTTGTACACAAAGCCATTCTTAGAAATAGCATTAGTGAATGTACTGTACCATGTCCCATCTCAGTCTGGGCATAAGTGCCAATGATCTCCAGGTTCCAGGCAGGCATGAAGAAGCGATCCTGCTGCTCTGGGGTTGCCTGGGTGAGAAGGGTGGGGAGGAACATGCCCAGATGAAGGTCCAGAGGCTCAGGACGTCCACGATGAATAAAGCTGTGAAGAAGTTTCATGGGATGGGAGTGTGAAGGGGATGTTATGGGAGGGAAGCAAGCATGAGGATTTGTGGTGAATTCAGGAAGAGACAAAAAGAAAAAAAAAGATTCATGTGTAAATCAGAATTCAGCAAGTTTATTTTAGAAAGCCAGAGCACTGTCCTTTTCTCAGGCTTGAATAATAAGGAATTACACTTACTCTGAAATAAAAATGCTGCAGTGTATTTCTTTCTAATCATACATAAAATGCATTGCCAACGATCCTGTATTTTTGATGCACCATGATTGATAAAAAAAGGATTAACCCAAAGCAAAAGACAGACCAGACCTTCACTATGGTTTGAAAACCAGAGCATTCCTAAGTTAAACAGTCTGAGTCAGAATGTCAGCTTGTTGAAGATGTGATCTGGCTGGCTGAAGCCAGCCTTCACCCAAAGATACAGATTTTTCCCCCATGGTTTGACGGTACAACCTGACAGACGTGCCAGCTTATCAAGCTGAATGAGCTAGGTTCTCACTGAACTTTCTTTTTTAAAAAAAGGAAAGTCTACTTCACTTTTTATTAAAGATCAGACACAACTAGCATATATTACATTCCAACTCAACTCTCTTCAACTTTTGCTGTTTTTAAAAGCTCTCTTAAAAGGACAGTGCTCTGCATGTGTAAGTCAAAGTGGTGAACATAAACAACCTGGCAAGAAAGCTAACATTTTTCAACCTGTAAATCACCAGCACAAAGTATCTCCAGTTAAACACATTTCATTAGAATTACTCTTCAAGTTCTGTCAAAGAGGGAGCTAAATGGTCTATTAAGCTTTTTGATATAAATAATTAGATGCCTTTAAATATTGATAGCTTTGAGTATTAAAATAGTGGGGATACAGATTGAGGATCAGTACCTTCTGTACAAAGGTTGTCCATCTGGTCCATTTATGTATGAAATAATGTAATTGGTCTTTAACAGGAATATATTAATATATGATAGAAATAATATTAATAAACATATAAATGAGATATGCATTATGGAAAGAGCACTGATCTGAGTTTAGCTCAAACTCAGTTGGCATTCTCAAAGTGGGAAGAATGTATTTCTGTGTTGCCTTCTAGACAGCCATTAATATGAACTAGCTCTATTCCTAGAGCTTCCTGAGAACTGCAGGTCTTTTCTTTGGTATTCTCAGGCACCTACAAATAAACCCAACCATCTAATAAACCCAGCAGCAATGTTTTCTAAGCTTTTTGACTGAACAGTGACCAAGTTCAATAGAGGGCTAATGGATTACCAGGAATATCAGATTTTAAGTGAGTCCAGTACTGGTGAGAAGTACACAGCTCACAGTCAAAGACTGAAAAAAAAAAAAAAAAATCCTTATTTACTAGCAATAGGCATAAACCAGGTAGAAACAGTACAGTATTTTATGTTCATTACTGCTTCTTGTTTTCGTTCAGCCCTGTGCTATTTGTGCTTTCTCTTTCTTTTATTTTTGAGAGACTTATTCACTGTGGAGTAGGTTAAAATCAACACAGGTTACCAAGTAGGTACTCACTAAGATAAAATTGAGTAATTACACATCCAAGCTAGGATTCAGTTCAATAATCCAGAGGTCCGTTTCCCCATCACCAGTTTCTAAACATCAGGATTAATTTAAGCAGAGTTCAGTGACAATTACTGCAAAAGCTTTACTGATGAAGTAGTTAGAAACTCAACATTCACAGCAGGAATGCCAAATGGTTGCATTTTAATTGTGCAGCATGGAAAATATATTTACCATTCTAACACCATATGAGTTCTATTAAGTGTCAAAATACCAATTCTATCATCAAACAACATGACAACTATAAGGAAATCAGACCATCACCAGGCAAGAAAGTGCAATGATCTAATGTGAATTATCAACTAAAATAAATCACTTTGGTGTGGATGTGTGTCTGATTTAAAGAAGCTGGTGTGAAAAGCAAACAAGGTCAGCAGGCATTTAGTGTTGCCATTCGGTTGTCTCAGCTTCTGGTGTTGAGCTAGGTTTGCTCATGCCATCTCTCCCAAGCACAACAGATGACAGGGTTTTCCCTCATTGCATCTTCTATAAACGTTTCAGCTACCACGAGCCGCTGTAACTGAACAGCCAGGCAATTGGCATTAACATCTAATTTTTGCGATTGTCCAGACTTGTACATATCATGCCTTCCAAGTTTAGATGCCAGCACAAGCACTAAAGTCTTTGATTTGTTCAGCTATTCTTGCTGATATTTAGTAACCATAATTCCAGGTTCTGGGCTAAAAGACTGTTTTATGATCCATTAAATGTTCTTCCATTTGAAGAAGTGAAAGTTGTTTTCAACAACAGTAGGAGTAAGATGTTTCTCTTCTCTGAAACCAAGATCATTCTGTGAAGTTGTACAGCTGCAATGGAGTAGCATCTGGAAGAAAAGCGCTTGGGGCAAAGCATACCTTACTTTCCAAGACAAAAATGCACAATCTCACCATGCTACATTGCATCTGAAAGTACACTTCTGACACGTTTATGCAGGCCAGTCATACACTAAGAACTATGAGATACACATGCCCCAAATTCAGGCAAAAATAAAAACCACAGAACTGTTGACTGACACGTTCCAACCAGTTCAAGTGAAATTCAGACTCCCAGGGCTTAGAACAATGGTTAACAACTACAAAGTCAGTGATCAGCTAAGAGGTGCATTCTGGAAAAGACCAAAACTAACTGTGATTGTTAGGATGTGGAATGAAGCAGCTGTCCGACTACAGGGCAGGAAACATCAACAGTTAACCAAACCATTTTATCTTTCCCCTTTTAGATTTACCTAGGGAGCATCATCAATTTACAAACTGGAGTTACAGAAAAGAGGTTACCCATCGATCCCTGAAGGGAACTAACCATGTCCCATTTCGGTCTGGACGTAGGTGCCAATTATCTTGACTCCACGGGCCAGGGGCAGCCATTTCTCCTTCTGAGCATCAGTCGTTTGGATCTCTAAGGTTTTTTGAAACATGCTGAAGTGGAGACCAAAAGGTTCAGGAAAATTGCCCAAGCATGTTCTACAGGAGAGAAATAGAGGGATCTGGATCTCAGTCTTACTGTTACTGTGATCCTGAAAGGCTTTTCTCCAACTGTAGCATAAGATAAACATTCGCTTTGCCTATTTCAACACTTTTCTGTCCCAAAAATGACCTCCAAATATAGAGGCATCAGAAGCAATGCTAATGGGGAAATAAATGTTTCTTTCAAGCATTTTCTTCACCCCATGAATCCTGCTGTTGCTATGCAACTGGAAAAATATTATTCTACAAAGATTCACAGGGAACTTAAAACTGAGGACATGAATTTTCTCCCCCATCTCTCAGGCTTGGTGGGAATAAATCCCACTGCTGCTGGTAGCCTAGAATGAGGCCATTATTAGCTAGAAGCACTAGGTATTGAAAAGGAAAAGGCTTCTTAGGTGACCAAGTGCTTTTCAGAAGAGCTCTGTAGCTCCTTCTATCAGTTGTGAGATCAGGAACTCACCTTCAATTAAAATTACTGTTACAGGCTAGTGATGGAGGGAACGGAAGGAAAAATCAGACATTTTAGGTGTGCTTCATCTAAACAGAAGTTATTTCATGAGAGAAAGCTCTATTAATTTAGTAGCCAAAATGGCAGCCAAAGTAGATTCTCAATTAAACCAAGCTCTGTAACACAAACATGCTGGAAAGTTTTGCTGTGTAAAAGCTATGTAGTAAACAACAGGATCTTCCCTTCAACGTTCAGCAGTCTGAACAGTTATTTCATCTTTAATCTACTCTACACATTTGTTTATTCCATCCAAACTCTAAGATGGAGGAGGAAAAAAATGAGCACACTGCACAAACACCTACATAAAAGATCTCTCCCACCTATCCAAGATACCTAAAAGGGAAATATATCTTTCTATCTCAAGGTATTAATACCTGCCCAGGAAGCACATTTAAGTTTGTTGCCAACACAGATCTGCATTGCATAGAAGATGCTATGCATATAGTTTGGCAAATTACAGCAGTATTGGTGATTGGCCTTTTACACCATGCCTGGAATGAATGAGTGCTTGGGAGCAGAGAGTAAATAATTGATAATTCAAAACCAGATTCCTGCACAAACTGTGAAACCCAGCCTTAGGGTGAGAGAAAGCAGGACAAAGCTGCTTCAGCACCAAACTGCATGTTGAAGACGCTTATTTTAAATGAAACAGTTTTTAAATGGACAAGACTGAAGGAGCCATGGGTTTTTCCAGGAGCAAATATTGTAATCAAGTAACCTAATGCTGATGCTTAATGTATTAACTGTGCTTTAATCTGGTGTGAGCGCAGGTACAGTGTCTGGAGTTCTTGAAATCGAGGCAGAGAGTTCTCTTACCAGAAAATATTCTATCATCTACAGCAGCACATGCTTACAAAGCCAAAGGTATCAAGGTGACCAAGGCCTTAAAAATGCTACAAGGACAGCGAGATGGAATATTTTTCAGCATTCTTGTGGTTTCCTATGTGGGTTATTCTTTTAGTCCAGGACCCACAGAGCAATAGCAGCACCCTCTACTTCCTCACTGCCTACAGCACAATTACTGTGCATCTACTCCTTGGGCCCAAAAAGGACAAACCTACAGGGAGAAAATGAGCACTGACTTTGAAATACACTATTTCAGGGCAGCTTGGGAAGAGCTTGAATAGTTCTTTGTGTGTCTTCAGGAGCCATTGAAAGAAATTATGAAAAAGGTGCAGCACATGCTTTGCTGTCAGAAAAAAATCAGGTCAGACACTGCTTCTTTGAAGGTAACACTCCAGAAAAAAAATAATCTTCTTAAAGGTCACACCAGCAACTTTCACCACCTATCAGTAAGTTTAATTGCAAGTGTCAGGTATTTCATGCTTAACTAGCACCTTCTGTGATAGGAGTAAGAAGAATGACATTTTGCAAGCAGATACTTTAACATCCCTGTGTCAGAAGGTCATACTATTTCACTGACCAAACATGCAGCATTTTAACAGTTTCTTGCATTAACAAAGCTGAAAGCAGAACTGAAAGCCAGCTAATTTACAGCAGAAACTTTTCATCTCTGCCTGCTCCACACTGAATGATCAGGATTTTCTTAACATGCCTTTTAACAACTTGAATGACAACAAGACAGAATCCTGTTTCCCTCATGATACAGGGCAAAAAGAGGAGGTACTAGCTGTGAAGGGAGGAACAACCGGTTTTCTTTCCTTCTTTTTCTTTCTCTGAACTCCTACTCCTTCCCCTCCCAATTTCTACATTCCCACTTGGCATTTCCCACTCCCTATATAGCTTGTTCTCCAAAGGCTGCCCTGTGTAAGTTCAAGTACTTTACTACCTCAGGACTGAACGCAGCTAGCTACACCTAGCACTAGCCATTCGATCAACGGCCAGCGAGCGCCTTGCTGGTCTGAAGTCAGACTTGCTACAACGATCAGTGAGTTAAGGGCTGCAGTTCCAAATCCACTTATGGGAGAAGGATGTGTAGTAATACGCTACTTTAGCAACATAGATTTTTCCAAATTTCACAGCAATTGATGCCACCTACACAGTAAAAGGCACTTGTATTTCACAGGTGAGTTTGAAAGCCTATCCATCAGTGAACAGAGTACAACCGAAGCAAAGTCTGTGTCTTCAGATACTCCAAAGCTAAATGAACAATTGCCAAGACATCCTCAGGCTGCAGAACTGGGTCACAGAATGAGGTCATTTACTTTAAAGCAAAATCTGCAAACAAACTTCTCTAGTTTTTTGCAGTTCTAGAGGTAGCTCTCTCAAGGAAGAGCAAGAAGGATTGCCTCAGTGGAGAAGGAGCAGGAGGTATCTCTGACCTGTGCTTACTGCACTTCAGAGTTAACAAATGCTATGGTACTAAACTCCTTTCCTAGCTGTATCAAAAAACCCAAGTCAGACTCATCCACTCCAAATTAGTTTAGCAGTGGCTAGGAGGACCCCGCTACAGTTTTTCTGGTTTGATTTGCTGAAAGCTACTCCAGGCCTTAATTTTAGTGTCAAAATAGAAGTAAGGACAAATTCTCAGAGGGAAAGTGCACATTCATTCAATGCTTACGAACACAGGAATCTGTTGACTTGCAGCTCTCAGATCTCTTCTTCTGTGACCCAGCTTCTCCCAACCGTTTTTCACTTCTTCATGTAATCCCATTTTCCTCGATGGTTATTTAAACTTTAATGTGAATTAAAACTGACCAGATTGCTTTCTTCAAAGAGCTGTGTAGCATTACATATCAGAACAATTTCCTATTTTTCATGCTGATTTACATTTTGCTGCAGTTAGACTGTAAAAAAAAAAAGTCTTAAATATTGCCACTTTAAGGCTGCTGGTCTTCAAAAGCTGTAGTCACAGCAGCAACTGCAGTGCTGACACGTTAAGACACAGGAAGAATTGACTAGATGAGAAGCAATTAAAATGGCTTCTAAATATATTTAATAGATCCTCTTATGGTTTTGAGTGCAATAAAGCCCTTATGGAAACAGGAAGAAGGAACATTCAGTTCAACATGTCACAGGAGCAACAACTGTTTAAGCGTAACTCCAGGACAGCTGAAGGAAGTAGCATTTCTCCTTGCCTGTTCATAAATCAAGCTATAAAGTTGTTCAGACATGATGCAAAGCTACCTAGTGAAGTTCTGGTAGTATACAAAAGCTACAGGAAAACAACTAGCTCGAAATTCTCAAAAACTGCATATGTAAATAAATCTGTCCTTGCTGTTTGGGGATAATCACAAAGCATGAAGGATTATTGGCAAAATACCTTAAGCTTCCGTACATAAAAATCTGATGGTCAATCACAATAAGTACAACCTCATTTCATGTCACAACACCATATCCTTTCAACCTCCCAGTTTGGAAAAACAAATGAACCCAAACACAGTTTCTCCAGGTCAGCTTTTACATAAATGAAGTCCCTCCTAGTTAGCACCAATTAGCATGTTTGGATACGTGATAGAAATAAACTTAATTTTGCTAGTTGGGTGGAATTCACCAAGTTTAAAAAAAAAAGTGTTTGACACTCAGCAGGTTAGAAAGTGGGGACAGATGTTAAAATGCAAATGAAATCAAAGGATCAAAAAAAATAATCCTTTCATTTCTTCCATTTATTAAGAAGCAGTAAGACAATATCCTCCCTTGCAAACACCAGACATTGTAGTAAAGAACTCAGATCTAGAATATGAACAGCACACAGTTCTTAGAGCAAGCAAACTTCACTTGCAGGTAAGAAACATATCTACTGGTCTTCACTCTTCTACATGGTATCAGATGAGACACTGGAAAATACAGTCAGTCTACAGTAATTTCAATTATCTTTTGAAATCTTGAATGTCTACAACTGACTCTGAAAAAAGTAAGTCTTCCTCATTGTTTCAGTTGATTTTGGATCATGAATTCTGACTAGTCACACCCACCTCTTCATATCACCTAAGATACGGGTGTCTTAGTTGGTTCCTATATGAAATACTAAGCTTTCACTCATTTAAAATTAAGAATTGCTGACTTCCAAATAAGTTTATGGAAAGACAAAACTAGAATCTATCATTTGACTGCTTCAGATAAGTCCTGTTTTCATACGATATTGTCAGTAATGCTACCAAAAGATGGCATTTACATTGCAAGCTTTGTTGAAGTTTGCCAGCTGGTATACTGGATAGACTTCTCTGAATTTTCTCCATAAAAATAATTGAAGAATCTTCCCTATCACCTCCAATAATCCTTGTGTAGGAAAAATTAATGATTAACTTCTGCCATGCAGTACCTGAATCTAATACAGTCACTGAACTTTTTTCTGGTCATCATTGTCCACTGATGCCAATTTTCAAAAGAACATATACATTACTTCCACGAGAACTTTCATGACACAGGTCAGTGTAGACCAATTTCTCTGAAATTAAAACTACAGCAGACAAGATAATTTAAACTAACTAGTCCCAATACTCATGACCTGAGGCCAATGACAGCTTTTCTACAAATCTAGTCAGAGGAGGCTTGTGATTCTACTGGATCATTATTTAAGTGCTATGTTCATTTAATGTGCCAGAGGATATACTCATGGTATTACATACAGATTTCTAGAACTGTGCAATCTGTTAAGCAGTTTCTGTTTGATTATATCAGAATGACCTTAACTAATATATTTCCCCAACTTAGTTCCAAGTCAGAACTAAGTTCCCTGCAAGCTGAAAGGAACGAAATTCAGATGTAAAGATAGTTTTATTTTTATTAACTTAATCCAAGGGTAATAGTACCAGATAAACAAAAGGTCAGATACAACAAAAAGCCTCTAGATCAAAGGGAAACACTATAGTAGCAGGAGCTTGAAGGAGTGAGACAGGACAGACAGTTATAAACAAGAACTTATAAACTACCTTGGAATATTTTCAAGTGTGCCTGTAATGCAACTTTATTAGGTCCAAGTGCAAAATGAAGTAATCAGCTTTAAGAGATTTCATTAGAAGCTGCAATCTCATCAGATCTATTCAGATTCAAAATATTTCAGTATATTTTTTTATTCCTTTTGGAAAAAAAAAAATCAGACTACAAATCCCATTTTTTACTTTCTGCATCATACATTATAAAAAAGGTGCATTATTCATGGTGCATTTCTAGTCAAAAATCTGAGAAAATACAATATTCAGGAAATCAGGGTTTCATCTGAAATTCAGTGAAGCCCAGACTTCAGTGGGATTTCGTACAGGTCTTTAGCTTCCTTTGGACAGCAAACAGGAAAAAAAGCACAACTCTAATGACCTTAGTGATGATCAAAGTACATACAAGAAGCAAACTCTACAGTTAGGTACCTTTTAAACCAGTAGATCTCATCTGGATCTGCAATTCCATGTTCTCGTAACTTCATCACCATCAGAGAGCTCTTCCTGATGGCCTGCTCATAACGCTGGCTACGGGACAGGAAGTTCAAATCCTCGTGCTGGAAGTCAGGGTCATTAATAACTAAGGCCTCTGGGGACAGAACAGAAGAGCAAAATAAACTCAGTTTCCACAACAAGGCTCAACAGACAGTGGGTGAGGAACAATTCAGCATTTTACTTGCTGTACCTCAAGGTACAGATATCAGAAAATTAAAAATAAAATTAAAAGCTAATGAAATCATTAAAAAGTCAGAGGTCTTGGAGAGAACAGAAGACTCTCCCACTCCACACATAAACCATATTTTAAGTTAGGAGCACTTTGGACTTGGCAGAAGGTTAATTCACTGATGCAAGACCTACAGGCCCCTCAATAACAATCTCAAATCCTCATCATTACTGCTGGATCAGACTGCCTCATGAACTTTGATCCCCGTACAACTCCTTGCAGAAGGGCACAGCTATTATTCCCACTGTGCTGACTGGAAGCCAAGGTACCGCTGACTTTCTGTGTCCCCTTTGGCACACAAATTACACAACACCAGCCTCTGACAGTTCCACCCCAGCACAGGCTGGGAAGAGAAAGAAGATGGAGGTATTTCATTAATGTCACATATCATGGCAGTGGTGGGTGAGAAGCAAGTCATATTTGTACTGCTGGGCAAGAGCATACCAGGAAGGAAAAAGAAGGGAAGAGGGCCCGAGAGGAATGCCCATAGGAAGCTGCCTCTCACCCTCTGGAGGAAGGGGAAAGACAGAGGAAAAAAGGACATTGGTTTATTAGGGCCAAAATCCTCCCTGGGAAGGAGAGAAGAGGGGGGTCAGAGACATAACACTGCTTCTGTTCCCTTCTAACCCATTAGATAAAAACCCCTCCCTTCAGGCAGCCCCCCCCACACCTACAAACCCTCTCCTCACAGCTTTCCCCTCTCCCCTCTACAACCTCCCTCTCACCAGAGCCTCCTTGCCCCGCTGCGGGTCCCCCTCTCCCCACAACTTCCCTCCTCCTCACCTGCCCCGGGGCTTCCCACCTTCAAACGTCACCGCCCCCCCCCCCCCGTTACCCCAGCCTCCCTCTCCCTGGAGGCGCCCTCTTGGGTCCCCCCCTCTCCCCACAGCCTCTCCCCTCTCCTAAAACCTCCTCCTCCTCCTCTCTCACAGCCTCCCCCAAGCCCCCACCGCGGGCTGCCTCCCCCTCCTCACAGCCCTCAGCGCGGGCCCACTGCCCTCAGCGCGGGGCCGGGGAGGGGGCGGGGGGGGGGCACGCCCGGGGCCTCCCTCACCGATTTCCTTGCGGCGGCGGGTGCGTTCAGCGCCGCCATCCAGGATGTGGGTGAGCAGCTCGGGCTGGAAGGTGGCGGCGGCGCGCTCCCTCCGCAGGTCCGCGTTCATCACCATCATCGCGGCGGCGGCGACGACGACGACTCCCCTCGACCCCGACAGGCTTCCCCTGGCCACGCCCCCAGACGCGTGACGTCACTACGCCGCTCCCGGCCACGTGACTGGTGCCTCCCGCGGGCGGTGGCGACAGCGGCGGCGCTGGGGCGGTGAGCGACGCGCGCGGGCCCGCGCTCAAGCGGCCTTTAACCGTGCGTGCGGGCCCGCGCTGGGCATCGCGGCTTCAGCGGGGGCCGGGCGTGCGTTCAACAGCACATCGTGCATGTAACGGGCTGCATTCGGGGTTGGGAGTGCATTAAATAGACCACTGAGAGTGCACATAACGTGCTGCACATGCAGCCAGGCATTTAACAGTTAATTAAATACACAGTTCATTAAATGCCCATATAGCATGCTGCATTTGGTCGTGCATTAAAAACTGCATTAGCACGTTAAATCTACAGATAACGTGCTGCGCTTGGGGCCAAGCGTGCATTAAATGTGCACGTAACGTGCTGCAGTTGAGGTTGCACGTTGCATTAATAGTGCATTGAGTGGGCTCATAGCATGTGGGGTTGGCCGGGTGTTAAAAAGTGCGTTAAATGCACATGGAGCATCTTGCATTCCTGGAGGATCGCAGGCTCTGTGATTCAGGAGCAAAACCTGAGCGATGCAGGATGGCCTTTGCCCTACTCGGGAGGTGCAGAATTGAACCTGCCTTTGAAATCTGGGTTAGGTGAGGCAGAGAGGCAGGGAACTGCAGGCGCTCGGAAGTGGATTTCCGCCTCCGGGGCACTGCGGTTTGGGGCCCTGCCAGAGGGGTTTTACAGCCCGCCGTGGGTAAGCACAGCCTTGTGCAGGGCCATGGGGCAGCCAGGCCCGCAGTTCAGGCATGAGCAGAGAAGGGGTGAGCCAACATCGCCCTGGTTTCAGTCACCTCCCATGGCAGTCCTCTGTGGGATGGCGGTGGGGCATTTTGCAAGGTTTCAACACCCTGAGCAATGCATGGGGTGGGCAAGGGGTACCAAGCATTAAAGCCACAGGGTTGCAGCTCAGCGTATCCCCACTGCTGCACAATCAGTATTGGGGGGTCCTCGAATCCACTGGGGTGGCCCCACTTGTCTGAATTGCAGGAGTCTCTGCCTGGGCTGTTGTGCAGTTCTTGGGGTCCCGGGCAGCAGGGCAAGAAACCAGAGAGAAAAGCAGTAATTGGAGCATGGAAACGCACTGAACACAGGCACCCTGCAAGGGAGGTCGGAGGGAAAATGATACCAAAACCCACTTCGGGGCACAGTCAGCAGCCTGGCTACAGCACTGGCTGGGCAGGATTAAGATCTTGCCAAAGTTGCTCTGCATTCCTGCTTTTCTGTGTGCTTCATGCTGTGCTGGTGCCTGTGCCAGCCCTGCTCCACCACGGGACCTCCCAGGAGGTCCCACCTAAGTCTTGTCTTGGGGTGAATCATTCTCACTCATCACTGTCTTCTAAGTCTTACTAGACTACTGAAGAAACCAGGCTGGCCTGTGTCCAAGTATTTGTTCTCCAGCTGCAGGATCAGACACTGCCAGAATTTCTTATCCCGCAGCAGGAGAACAGACTCGGGATCATACCTCAAATCTGGCTGCATGGTACCCCATCACCCCAGCAGCTGGGTCCACTTCTGCATCTCAGTCCCTCACACTCCTTTTTTCCCACTTCCTCAATCTTTCTCAACCCATCGATAGCCTGGGGAGACCTGGAGGATCTGGTGGGCAGCCTGTTGCTGTTCACGCTGGATTGCGGTGGGGGAAGGTAGCCCCTCTTTACGCCAGGATGCCTGAGGCTTGGCACGTGCACTGAGTTGCAAACAGGACTCAGCAGGGAAGCTCTGAAGCTCCTGCAGCCCCTGGATGGGGGGCCCCAGACGAGGAAGGAGTTTTGGGGCACTGTCACCTAGTAGCTGGATCAGGTTACTGGGGTGGTGTGAACTCAGATCTTCTGCTTTACTGCAGGCCCAACAGCGGTTGTGTGAGATGCTGCCAAGTGCTGGTGTCTATTACTTCCCATGGGAGATCAACAGCTCAGTCCCAGAGGGGGAGGCGCTGAGGACGTTTGGCAGGTGAGAAGGGTTCCCCGCTCTCCTCGCAGGCCAGGCCTTTCCTTTGCTGGCTCACCCCCCTCCCTTTGTTTGTAATTGTATCTCTGCACCCTGAGCTTCCCAAACTGATCATTCCCAGGTTATGCTGCTATGACCTGGTCCGGTCCAAAGCTGTTCTCACCGCTCAGCACAGCTCAGCTCAGTACCGGGTCTGTGTTGACACCAAGTTTGTGGAGCCGTTCCAAGCCCAGCTGGGATCTTGCTACATCGTCCTGGGAGAGGCTGAACACAGGGAAGGTAAATGCTCCAGGAGCCAGTGCCCATTGCTGCTCTTCATGCTTCATCAGCTCCTTCGTGGCTCCCTGGGTGCATGGTGAGATACTGTCACTGAGGTTAGCGTTGGCCATGGCAGGCTCATCTCCTGCAGCTGCCTCCGCTCACACGAGCGTGTGATTCAGGGCAGGAGCAGCCTGTCTCTCCCCATTGGCCATGAGAAGAACCACCCTTATCTTGGTGAAAATCCGGTGCTCTGGCACAGCTTTCATTAGAGACAAGAAGCGCCTCAGCAGCATCACTGAGCTTGTGAAACCTGTGCTAAAGCCTTCTGGCATCATTGCCAGCCACCACATCATCTTCACTCCAAACATGGCTGATTGCAGCAATACCTCATTGCGAGCTGGCTGGGTTGGTCTTTGCCATCCCTGAAAGATCTAATTATACCCCTGCCCCCAGATACTGGGCATGAGGAATGCAGGCAGGCTCTGTCACGCAGGGCACCCTGTTGTCCTTTCCTGGGGTGCCCTGAGCATTACTCCAGCTGCACAGTCCTTTGCGTGGGGAGTTGGGCTGGGCTGGGCTGTGGGGTTGTGAAGCAAATCCCAAGTGTTGTCTTGGCCACACCTGATAACAAGCGTTCACATTCATGCCATTGAAATCCTTAGTGGCATGTGGAAAGCCACACTGCACGTGGCATTGTGCTGCTGCAAAATTCCTTTAGAAAGACACGTTATATTGGTCATTACAGCTTTGGAGTGAGTTGGCCCCATTTTGCGGGGGTGGAAGGGGAGCAGGCTGAGGTGGTGGTTGTGTCACCGAGGTCTGGCCGGTTTTGTTCAGCTCCGTGTTACCATTTGAATGCCACTGATGAACTGTTGGTTATAGTCAGCATTCAGCCTCTTCTAAGCCCAGCTTTGTTCTGTCCTCTTCTTGTCTGCACAGAGGCATTCAGAAATGAGCTTAGACCCATCCCTGGTGCTTTTTAGACAGGGAAAACCAAATTTCATCCAGCCATGAAGTAGACAGATGTTGCATGGCAGGCACTGGCACTGACAGGGCCTGGGCTCAGCATTCCCCAGTGCAAGGATAGCAGTGTCAGTCACCAGCATTTTGTAGCCAACGGGGCAGAGGGAAAGCACGTCACTGAATTACCCTGCTCCTGGGCCTGCTGCTCACATCAGTGGAGGCACGTGGCCAGTCCTGTCTCCTGCAAGTTCTGAGTTTATGGTTATTTGGCCAGCCGGAGCTATATGCTGCCTGAGGGAACCTGTTTGCCTCCAAGCTAATCTGTCTTTCTTTCAGCAGAGAAAGAAAATTTATATTTTCTTTTATATTTCTATACCTGTTTGTATTCCCAGGTGAGGGCCTCGTAGTAAAGGCACGAATATTCACCGGTGTGGAAGGGATGAATGTGCCCTTGCTGGAACAAGCCGTACAGGAGCAGAGGAAATACTTCAACGAGAGGCAGGAGCGGATGGGAAGCAGCACGTCCTGACAGCAGCTCTGAGAACAGCCATACACTGGTCCTTGCTCTGCCATTTGCAACAAATGTGAAAAGTAAATTTAGAGGATGGGTTTTTGCTGCGGCAAATAGCAAAGTAAAGTCACTAAGCAGGGAAACACTTGAAGGCTGTGAGTCAGTATGTGACTGTGGGTTGTTTGTTCATGCCAGGTGTCATCACTGAAAATAGCTCTGGGAAGCAGGTTTGTTGTTTGTTTAAAGTGGTGATTAAGGAAAGGAAGGCTTGAGTTGTACTGGTCCTTTTGTAATGCAAGGCTTGGAGACATCAGAAAAAGGAGAAGTCTCCCAATCTCCGAATCAAATGAGTTGAACGGCTCACACCCACATGCGTTGCCAAAGCACAGGGTTACTGTTGGCAGATGGGAGGTAAAGGGCGTTAGTGCAAAGTTCATTAGCCCTGCGTGGCTGTGGGTCCGTGAGTGGGTGCATTTGGTTACTGTGACTCAGCTGCCACACAGGAGCATTCCTGGCAAAACACTCACATACCTGGACTGACCAACAAAGAAACAAGAAGAACAAAGAATTACTATTTTCAGTAGCACCAGCCTCTTTGGGTTTTCAGGAGCTGGTGTCCAAGGCGGGAGATTGACTTGAGCTCTAAAATAAGTATTTGCAGTGCCCCGAGAACGACCACTTGACTTTCTTCCTTGACACACTAAGTTTCGGAGACCTTAAATCACTATTTTTTGAAGCATCTAAAGGTTTTGATTGATATTTTCTTAGATAAAGATGAAAAGAGAAGGCAGCCTGTCTCTTACTGATTAAAAACCTCTTTCTTGCTAAAGCAAGTGCATTAGCCCCTGCACAATCCCCATGGATGATTTAAGAAAATTTAGCAATATGGAATTTTCCCCCTATGCACTGGGTGTGTAAGGAAGTGCTTGGCTTTGAAAAAGTTGCAAGAGAAGATGAAGTTACATCAGAGCCACTCTGGTTTAAGAACACAGTGCCAGACCCACCTAACAAAATTAAACCATCAACAAAAAGACAGAGAATCACTAATGTGAGATGAGAATAAAATGTTAGTGCAAAAGAGAGAAGACTTCCGTGTGCTATAGGAATCCCCAGACCTGGAGTGTGCTGAGACTGTGGTTTGCAGGGGCATTCAGCCACCTGCAGCCTTTTCTGCTTTTGCTCAGATACTCTGGTGAGATGTTCAGAAAACAAGGACTGAAAGCATACAATGCACAGCAGCAGATCAAAATGCTACAGGTATTGGCAAAGTCCCCTGTTACCAGCAGGCTTGATTTAAGGGCCTGAGATGGCTCAGTAATTACAGTGCTTGCTATAATCTTTAATCATAGTTTAGTCTTATGTTTGTCTTCACGCAGTTACAGAGATCCAAAAGTCCTGTCTCAGCACACTCTCTGTTCAGCCCACATCCAAAAACATGATCTCAAGAAGCAAGATTTTAACCTGGTTTTGTAAGAGAAAATGATGAGTCTGTCATGATGTGTTTATGTTTACACCTCATCTCCTGTCTGTTCTCTTATTGTCCTCTGTGTGCTTAAATTTTATCCAAATGGCCAGGTTTGCCAGAGAGTTGGAAACATCCAAGATGCCAAGACTGGGAATATCCAAAATACCAGGTTCCTACAAGTGTTACCAAAAAACCCCACAAACCCAACCAGTCAGGAAGAGGAAAGCAAACTTGGCAGTGACTCCAGATGGAGATGTGAGTGCAAACAACTTTCACAAGCCACCAGCGAACCCACACAGGAATTTGCCATGGCCATATGGATCCCTTCTCAGCCACAGAGCAACCATGCTTTTGTTCTTTCAGAGTGGCAAAATCAGGATCAATTTAGAAAAGATTTTGAATTGGTATCGCAGCAATGGGCTAAATCAGTCCTTTTTAGGTCACCTAAATGTTGGGGTCTGCGCTGTGGACCCACGCACCCAGTGGGCTGCTGTGTCCTGCGATGCCCACCCAGAGACATGGAGCTCCCAAGCCCTTCAGAAGACAGTCCCTGTGGCTCTACCTTTCCTGCTACCACAATGCGTAATACTTTTTTAATCTTGTCTTCTGTCAGCTGTCAAGTCAATGTTTAATCCCTCCCCAAGGACATCTTCTGAAAGACTGACCAAGCAGCACAGCCCACGGTGGGAAGGTTCAAGGGACAATTGCACAAGACCAAAAAAACCCAAAACACACAAACAAAAAAACCACACACACCCCCCACCCCCTCCCAAAAAAGACATTTCTGTGGTGTGTTTGACCTGAGCTTGTCCAAGGGAATCCTAATTATGCACCACATCCCCTTGACACCAGGCACTGTACAAACAGAGCTGGAGAACTTCCCTGGGCCTCGTGCAGTCCCTGCTGCCTTTCTTGCAGGCCTGAAGCACTTCTCTACATCCATTTTGCTCGGTTTTTGCTTCAGCCAGCACACTGCACAATCTGGGTCACAAGCAAGTCCTGGGCGGTTGGTGCACAGCGTGTTTGGCTCTTGGGGTCTGCCCGAAGCCCCCCAGAGACACCCCACACCCCAGACACCTGTCAGTGTGCCCAGGCAGCCCTGTCTGCCTGCAGCTGCCCCAGTTCAAGGCCCGTCCCTGTGCTGGGGGAGCAGCAAGGGGGGACCCAGACCCCAAAAGCAGCTCGGGGACACACAAGGAGAGCAAACACCTTCTCCATATTTGAGGGTTTATTTCCTTTTTTTTTTTTTTCCCTCAGAAAGCAGTGCCAGCTGCCCCCCCCTCCCCCGCCACCACTGCAAGCCTGAGGCAGCACCATGGATACCTTGCGAGAGGCGTTTCACAAGGTGGAAAAGATCGGGGAGGGCACCTACGGCGTGGTGTACAAGGCCCGCAACAAGCATACGGGGCAGCTGGTGGCCCTCAAGAAGATCCGCTTGGACTCGTGAGTAGGATAAAGCCTCGGCCCTGGGGCGGCCATGGCCCGGCCCAGCCCAGTACCCACCCGGCCTGCCATGGCACCAGGCCGGCTGCCTCCTCAGCACGGCAGCAAGAGGGTGCCCAGTCGAGGGGGGAGGGGGGTGAGGAAGGCAAATGGCTCCTCTGGGGCCGGTAGGGCTATCTGTGGGGAGATGGCCACCAGCTGAACCCAGCAGTGCCCCAGCCCTGCCATGGGAGTGAGCAGGCAGGCCGTGAGCCCAGCCCAGTGTCCAAAATGGCGCGAGAGGCTCAAAAAAGCCTGACATGAGGGAAAAAAATGTCTCTATTGGCTCATGCAAGCAGCTAGGGCCTCATCTGGCACTACCTGGTCCCAGCTTCATGGCACAGGGCAGGGGGAAGTAGCCACCATTTTAGGAGGTGGCCTCTCCCTCAGGGGTGTGGTGCCAGGGCCTGGTGAGGCTCAGCCTCCAGGCAGAGCCAACTTCAACCCCTCCAGGGTGGGGACTGGGCAGATAAAAGTTTATTACTGTTCCCCTGAGTCAGCCCTGGGCTGTCTCCACAATGAGGGGTGTCAGTGTGGACTGGGGGCCATGGTGGTAGGTCTGCACCCCATGGTGGCCCCTCAGGACAGTGAAGGGGGCTGCCTGAGGAGTAAAGAACTTTCATCTCCCGCCAAGTGAGGCTTGGGCATTTAAACTGTCATTGCTTCTCCAAATGTGCTCTCACGTGCTCCCAAACAAGTCCCCAGAGTTTTCACTGTCTAGGTGACCCCCTCCCTCTCCTTCTCCACAGCTCTATTTCCCCCTGCCTCACCCCAGTCCACCCCATGCACGGCTCCATCCCAAACTCAGGGTGCCCAGTGTAACAGACCCTCCCCTGGGCAGGCGATGGGGTACAATGGAAGGGAGAAGGGACTCAGAACTCTGATGGCTGTGGGATCCCACTGAGGAACAGGGTGCCATACAGCCTGTCTCTGCCGCAGGGGGACAGAAGGCGTCCCAAGCACGGCCATCCGAGAAATCTCGCTGCTGAAGGAGCTGAAGCACCCCAACATAGTCAGGTAAGACCTGGATAAACACTCCCCACCAGCTCATTGATGAGCTCCTGCTCAGGGAACTCTGGGTACAGGCACCAAGGGGGGTTTTCCTGTCCTTTCCTGACTGTACAAACAGGAAAAAAATAAACAGGAAAACGCAGGAATCACTTGCATTTCCCTGGTTCGCAAAGTAGCTCACAGCACTGCCCCTTCACTCCAGCAACACAGGCTGGTCCAAGCTGCTGCTGCCCCATACTAGATGCTGCTTTTCCATCTGCCTCTGTCTGCTCTAAAGGACTCAGAGGCATCTGTGGGAGGAAGGATGTTTGGAAAGGTATGAAGATGCTGAAAGGTACTTAAGGAAGTGCTTGCACTTCTTTTGCAGGCTCCTGGATGTCATACATGGACAGAAGAAGCTCTATCTAGTGTTTGAGTATCTGAACCAGGACCTGAAGAAATACCTGGACTCATCCCAAACCGGAGAGATTCCTTTAAGCTTGGTCAAGGTACAGTGTGGAAGAAGTGCTAACAGGCAGGGCAGAGAGCGTGTGTCCTTACTGCCTTCTGCTGGGCAGAGCCAGCACTGAGCTGCTCTTAGCCAGACTGCATCTGGAAGAGATACATCCTTGGCTGGAGGCATTCAACCTCTCGGATCTCAAACATTTCAGCTGGGAAAACTTCGTGGCACTATTGCTCAGTGCATTTATTTCCCAGCTGTTTCCAGGCTTTCCAGCTCATCTTGCTGCAGAACAAACTGCTATTAAGAGGGCAACTGAGGGATCTATTACTAATTTCCTTTGTGCAGGGTAACGGATGGGTGGAAGGGACTGCCACTGCTTGGATTGCAGTCTTTCTGTCCTCATGTAGGGTGGGATCAGTCTGTGGCCATCTCCGAGTAGTGGCCCGCAAGCCTGGTGTTGCATTATAGCAAGGTCTTTTTTTCCCATTCAGGTTTATAAAGGATCCAAAGTGTGTTGGTTCATGTGATCCAATGATTCAAAGTGGTTTCATCATGGCCTTGTCTGAAATCTCTTCTCTCCTTAGAACTACCTTTTCCAGCTGCTGCAGGGTGTGAGTTTCTGCCACTCACAAGGAGTTATCCACAGGGACTTGAAGCCGCAGAACTTGCTCATTAACGAAGCAGGAACAATCAAGCTGGCTGATTTTGGACTGGCAAGAACTTTTGGAGTCCCCCTGCGCACATACACTCATGAGGTATTGTTGAGGCTCCCTGCCACCTGAGCGTGGGGTACAAAATCCATAGTGGGTGAACAACAGCAGCATCACAAGTTACTCATCCATAATGGAGGCACAGCTGTATCCGGGCATGCGCTCTTAACCTAACCTGCAGCTAAGGGGCTACCTCATGTCCCCACAAAGCGTGCTGACTGCTTCGACCCTAGCCTACCTGCAAGCTGGGTTCTCACCTTCTCTGCACGGGGTATATTTATTTGTTCTAGAGTGTCTTGCTGAAGAATGATCTGTTAATCCCAATCTTGCTGTCACTAAGGTGTCTGTTACTTCAGCGTGGCCTTGGCACACTCTGATTTGTACAGTCACTGCCTTACAGCTGAGAGGAGAGGAGCCCATGCCTCTAGTTTCACCCAGGGAACTTAGACAAAGCTTGTTTGTTGGTTCCTTACCAGGTGGTGACTCTGTGGTACCGAGCCCCTGAGATACTGCTGGGATGCAGATACTACTCGACCGCTGTGGATATCTGGAGCATCGGCTGCATCTTTGCAGAAATGGTAGAATGGGCTTAAATAGTCTCTTTAATGAGCAGGGAGGCTTCAGCTGCAATGGCAAGAGGGGAAGGAGGGACAAGATGCCAAAGATCTGTGATACTGTGGTCCCACTCTGTGCTGGGGTGTGTTTTATGGGAAGTCCACCCTGAGGGTTAGCTGATCCTTAGCTGTGGGCTCAGAGCAGGGACCTGGCAGAAGGCACAGAAGCCTCTGTAATCCAGTTGCAGTTTCAAGTACACGAGAATGTGATGCCTCTCCTTCCAGAAAGGTAACTTCTGTCTTGTTGCTGCAGCGTTTTGATCTTGGGAGGAGATGACTCTCTTGCAGATGTCCCCACAGCGGCTTGCAGAGAACTAGCACTCTCATAGCATGGCAGAGTGGATCTCTGAGGGGTCCATACTGCACTTTGCAGAGTTTTTGCTATCCCTGCAGTGTAATAGCACTACCCCTAGCTCCCAAAGCCCCCAAGCTGCAGATCAGCAGAGCCTGGGCAAGCAGGTGGGGAGGGAGCCAGCCTGCAAGAGGGAGTGTTAGAAAACTAGAGACAAAGCCCTCTTTGGGGCCAGTCTAAGCGACTGGCTGAAACAGGGGCAGCCTTGGGGAGACACAGATCCCTGGAGAGGAGCTGGAGACAAGCAGACACCCGTGACTATCCCAGCCACTTCCTGGTGGAATCGCTGCATTGTAACTGCCCTGGTCTGTGCAGTTTGCATCTGCTGGAACAAAGGGTTGCTTGCAGTGGGAAATAGGGCACACAGCCAAAGGAAAGGTGGGAACTGGTGCTTTTTTTTTTCCCCCAGGTTACCAGGAGGGCCCTGTTTCCAGGGGACTCTGAGATCGATCAGCTCTTCCGGATCTTTCGCACCCTGGGCACTCCCACCGAGGTGACCTGGCCTGGGGTGACCCAGCTGCCTGACTACAAGGGGACCTTTCCCCGGTGGACAAGGAAGGAGATGGAGGAAATTGTTCCCAACTTAGATCGAGATGGTAGAGACTTACTGGTGGTGAGTGAGGGCTCAGCACAAGATCCAGGGACAGACAGGACCTTTTCAAACTGGGCAAAGAATAGGGATATTTGGGACTGACCTACCTGGAAGCGTGTTAGCTGATCTGGTTCTAACGCTCATCCCTGCTATTGCAGAAATATGGAATCATCAAATAGGGCTCAGTCCTGGCTCTGAAGCAGGACTGGCAGTGCAAGTTCCTCTAGGAAACACTGCATTGAGGGTCAAGGAACCCTTCTAGTGTAATCCCCATGGTAACTTCAGCTGAGTGTTACTCCCGAAGCCCAGAGAAGGGAAAAGGCAGGACCACCATCTGCATCTGGGCCCAGCCATGTGAAGGTGCAATTTGTTTTTTAAAATCCTAAATCTGCTGTGTTTTTCTCTCGGCAGCAACTGCTCCTGTATGACCCCAGCAGGCGCATCACAGCCAAGGCAGCCCTCGATCACAAGTACTTCTGGAGAAGTCCTCAGAGCCCTGAAGAGCAACACGTGCCGCAGAGACACCGCAGATGAGAAGACACAGCTCTCCCCGTGCACTTGCAGCTCCGGGTGGCAGCGGCATCCAGGGTCTCATTTCTCGGGAGGCACCTGGAGAGGGACGTTCTTGCATTTAGAGATTCTCAGCCCGTTGCTGGGGAAAGGTTTGTCTGGGTTACAGCCAGTAGAGCTGTTTTGCAGAGGTTGCGTGCAAAGGGGTGAGGGGTATTTATCAGCGTAAAACACTGAAATGTAGATGAGAGCGCATCTTTCAGAGGTTTGTCCTTGCGTTAATCAGTGAGCTAAGGGGACACACAGGGATGTCTGTCTGTCCAGCACTGGAGCATCCCCAGGTCTGTCGGTGGCAGTTTCTGACACCAGGGTGTGCTGGAGCTCCACGTTGGGCAGGGGAGCGCTTCCCTGCTCGGCCCTTTGCTGCTGATTTAAAAGGCTGGGCTTGTCAGCACTAGACAAGTTGTTTGATCTGAGCTGTTGAACAGAGCTGACATTCTGCTGTTTCACAAGCTGAAGAGCCCTGTCAGGTGTCTTCATTTGTGCCGTAGCTTGGACTGAGAAGCCAAAAGATCCAGTTATCATAAAGCACACGTTGCGTATGGCTGGAACAGTAACAGCTAAAGCACTGGCTTTCCATCATCCGACCAGATCTAACGCTGTTTCCTTCGCTTCATTGTCTTGGACATGTTTTTGCTGTTCAAATGTTTGGAGAATCATCACAAACTTTCGGTGTGGTTTTGACATCTTCATTTTTTTTTCTTTCAGTGCAGAAAAAAAATAAAAGCTTGTCATTTGTTCACAAACCTCGGTGTCTATTGTTTGGCGTGGCCCATTGGACTAGTGACGTAGAACGTTCTGGCTGGTCCTTTTTTCCACAGAGCTCTTCTCCCTTCATGACCTCCTGCACTCTTTCTTTTATCCTTTCCAGCCCAAATCCTTGGCAGTTGCAGAGATGTGCTCTCAATTCTGTTGTGGAATGAGGGGCTGATGGTTCTGCAGCCACGTGCTGTCTCGGTATGGTAAGGTGGGCTTTCTTTCCACCACAGGTTGCCACAAACCAGTTCAGAGTTATAATCTACTTATTTAAATACTCAAAAGACAGATTTTTGCCTTAGGGATGCCAACCTTCTGCACTCCTGTTTTTCATGCACGTGCACACACATCATGTGCTCCTAATAACTGTGATCCCAAGAAGTGATTTCAGCACAACCCAACAGCTCTCCAAAGCAATCACGTTCCTAGAGTTTCATGACAGATAAACAATGCAGTAAAGGAGAGAGGTGGCTGCACACGCAGCTGTAGCACAAACCTCCTTCCCCACCTACTGCATACCAGAGAATTTGCACAGGGGAGAGAAACCTTTGAGTCCCTCCTGAAAAAGCCCCTCTCAGCCCGAGACCTGCCTGTCTACAGCCAAGCTCTGTCATCCTTCGCCCTCCTCCATCATTCACTCCTTCTCCCGGCCCAACAAAAGGCAGCGGGCGGCTCTGCTTAATTCCTGACTTCAAAAAGACTTTTGTCATCCCTGCTGCAGCGGCCACACCTCCTGACAGATCCCCAACAGCGAAACCCTGGGCCCTGTTGCTCACCTCCCTCCGGGCCCTGCCGTGCTGCCTGGCTGTACTTCTCCTGCAGGTTTGGAAGCCGCCAGGACCTGGGGAGCTCGCTTGCCTCTGCAATTTGCACAAATTAGACTGGGTTTGGGGGGGGCGGGTGGGGGTTGCTTTGCTTTTGAAGCTGTTGGTAGGAGTCATGCTGGAGTGGCTGCCTGGAAAAAGTTGCCCTGCTCGTGTTTGGGAGGAACCGTTTTGTGATTGAGCAGGGGAGAGTAGGCAGCTGGGCCCACGCAGCATCTCCTGGCCTCTGTATGGTAACACCCAGCTCGCAGGGGCACGTTTGTGAGACATGGATGAATTCGGCTATGGGAATCATTTCCCTGCCTTTCCTACGTGTTTTAAAGTCAATTCATTTTGTACAGACAATTCTCTGTTTGCTTTATGCAAAAAAATGCTTGTGCTATACCAGACAAGCTGCTCACAGAAGAGGTTGCTTTTTTTAAAAAAAAAGATCTGCATCAAGAAATAAATACCAAGGACGTTAATCCAGTCCAGAAACAAATAAAAATACTGCAGCTCATCTAGCCCCACAAAATGAAGCAACAGGCTGAATTTCAAACATTTATGACCCAACCCCACTGCCAGCAAAGGGAACCAACAACAGCCGTGTCGAAATAACCGCTCTGGGAAAGCCACGATGCAGCGCCCAGCGCCCTGTGCCTGCGAAGGGAGGAAAGGCACTACCGGGCTCCTCCTGAGCAGCCCACAACCCTGCCAGGCAGCTGGGCTCTGGGGACACGTCAGGACGACACGAAACGAGCTGCTGTCTGCAGCTGAGGACCACTTGATAGCAAAGAAAAGGATTTTTAGTGGGGTTTTTTTTCATAAAAAAAAAAAAAGGCAGGCCAGCCTTCGAGGGGGACTGCTCAGCCAGCTCCACTGCTCAGCTGCCTATTCATCTCTTAACGCTTTCACCCAGCCTTAGGTAAATACCTCCCAGCACGCAGTTAGGGAGCACTTTATCCAAAATGATTAACTGACTGCCTAATTACCGGAACTGCAAGTCCCTTAGTTACAGAGCATTCCCTAAAACCATTGAATCAGCACTTCAGGAAAGAGTCACCACGTGAACATGGTACTGCTTTAAAAAAACAAGCACAGTTTTACCTCATTTGCAAGGGGAGCAGCAGGAAGGAGGGCAGCCCTAGAGCCCAGCACCCTGCCCCACGGAGCCGGGCAAGGGGAAGGCTGACAGCAAACTCACCTGTGGGGCTGAGCCGAGCTGCAGCAAAGGCCCCATTGCTGATGGATCCTCCCTGCTTTCAGCCAGCCGAGGGGAGCAAAGCCAAAGCACAGCAAGGCTGCTCCCAGCAGCTTTGAAGAGCTGGGGACCCAAGGACTGCTGGGACCTGCACTGGTCCCAGGCTCCTTGGTTGCACTGGGTCGTGATCCTCACCTGGCTGCGTTCCTGTGCACTGATAGCTGTTGGTCACCCCGGCAGGAGGCCAGGGCAGAGTTTCTCTCCTGATGTGTCCCCTGGTCCCCCACAGCCCAGCTCCAGCCCTTGCTGCTGGTCCAGACCAGCCAGGAAGGGGGTGCACAGCGTCCCGTGTGCCAGCAGTGCTCTACCAAGAGGAGACAGGCTGGGAAGGGATGCTCTAGGGTGTGTGCAAGAGTTTTCTCCGTTGTAAACCAACAACTTGCCCCATATTGATCATGGCAGCTGAGATGGCCACGGACACCAGCCATAGGCCTGTCAATAAACACAGACCCTGCAGAGCACGGGACAGAGCCTAGGCAGATCTTGAACTGGGAACTTGGCGTTTCCATAGCTGGACTCAGATTGTTAATGCTGAGTACTGCCTACCAGCAGGAAGGTAACGGGACCTGTGATTGTGCTGCGCTTGCTGGCATGGGAACAATTTCTTCTTGGAGCCCAGACTTCAAATCCCAGCTAGGCTCTATGGAAATAGAGGCTATGCTGCTACTCTGATGGGGGAAGAAGGGGGAGAAAGCCTCTACCCTTATGGATTCTTTTGGGTATATTGGAGTTCCCAAACAGCATCAGTTAAAAGAGCCCTTGGGAGAGGGGCTAGAGCAGCTCATGGCAATAGAGTTATTTTTCTCATCCCGCAAAGCCAGAGGATGCTCCACAGTGGGGTAGACACTAGGGAAGAACATTTGGAACATGAGCTTGTTCATTTCAGCAAGGGCTGAGCAGTGGAAGTTACACAAAGGAGTGAAAGCTCACCTAAAGAAATAGCAAGTGGAGATTTTCCGGTACTGCTGGGTGGATCCTGCAGCCAAGGGGTGTAGAAAGCAGTTTCACATCATCACTGGCTGCATGTATCATCAGTCTGCTACTGAAGGTCGTCCCTTCCCTTGCAACACAGTTGCCTCTCTACAGGTACAGGACAAGCCCCCCCAAATCATCTACTTCAACAGGGCTTGGTTTTGCTTGGGGCTTGGCTTCCTCTGCCAGCAGCTCAGTGAAGTGACACAAGTCATTGTACAGCCAACACTGTCACTGGTCTGCAGCCAGAGAGGCACCAGCGACAGGCAGCTGGAGGGGGCAGCAGGGCTGCTCCATTGGGTAGCTGCCTTCACTTAGACTGGATCAAACATGACATGGAACTGCACCCTTTGGTGACCAAGTCCCTCTTTCAGAGGTTTCCAAATGACCAGGGTTAAAGACAAAAATAATATAACAAAATCTTTAAAAATATGGACATGCAGAAAGAAATTTAGGGGGTTCAGTGCTGTGAGATCAGGGGAAGCAAGAGCCTGCAACTCCTTTGTAGATCGGGCTGCAGGGCCTAGGATTTCATGGGGGGCAAGACTAGCCATGCCGTTGGCCACTTTGCAGCCTCAGCCTGCAGAGACAACACAGCCACAGACACACACTTTCTATGTTTATTGCATGCAGAAGAATGACCCAACTGGAAAACACTCTGGCTCTCCCCCCTTTCTGGGCCTAACCACGTTTAACCTATTGCCAGTGGAGTTCTCGCAGTCAACCCCCCTTTGCTGTCACAGCAGCACCCGGGGGACTGCCGGGACCCCTGTGTCAGGCCCTTACACACTCACGATCACACTTTGTTCCTCACACAACCAAGCTGCGTTGGGAAGCAGAGATAGCTAAGATAGAAGAGTATGCAGCCCTAAATGCTAGACGCTCCGTTCCTGTGATCGCTGCTGCCTCCATGGGGAGAGGTGTTTTGAAGGGATGAACTCCTGAAGGAACCAGATCCAGTACATGCCTGAGCCCATTCAGTGCCTGAACCGTGACAGCTTGGGTGAACGGCTCGCCTGGTGGTACCGCTGATAGTCCTCCGACGTGGCTGGGAGCAGCAGGAGGCAGCTCAACAAATCCTTCTGGCAGAGGGCCATGGCCTCCTTGTAATTTATCTTCTCTTTAGTGACAGGGTCAATGAGATCTTTTTCATAGTTGGACTCATCTTGGAGCCTGTTGGCCAGGTCACCTGTTATCATCCCTGTCTGGGCAGCTTCCAGCACAGGGATGCGACCAGTTTTCTTGGGATCAATGAGCCCTCCAGTTAGATGTTGGACCTCCAGGTAGGGGAAAGCACTGTCCCTGGTCATCCATCCCTTCTGAACTGCTTCCCCCACAGACAGCCTTCGTTTGGTCACCGGGTCCTCAATCCCTGTGAAAGCTTTCTGGGCATTGAGCAGTCTCTGCATGTAGGTCCTGTCAATCAGCCCCCTCTCAATTGCCTTATGGACAGAGAACCGGTCCCGAGAAATGAGGTCTATGATGCCCCCCGTGGCAGCCTGGGCTTCCAGGAGCTTCTGAGCCGTCATGGGATCAAGCAGCTTCTTTGCAACAGCAGTCTTGATGTTGTACTTGGTGTCGGTGGTGGTGTCATACACTCCAGCGATGGGGGAAGTGTCATCACAGAAGCCCTTCTGCGAGGCTGGGGGGAAGAAGCTTTGGGTTTGGTGGGTGGTAGGTGATGAGAGCGGGGATTTGGAGATGATGGAGCCAATGGAGAGGGACGGGGGAGGCTTGGATTCCCCAGCCACCAGCAAGGCGAATTCAGAGATGGGAATCTTGCCATCCCGATACAGCTGGTACTCCTCCTTTGTGATCCTCCTCAGCCTTAGTGCATCATCGATGGAGTACTGCTTCCCACTTTTCTTGTCAAGGAGAACTGAGATTTCCCCGTTTGGGCCCAGGGTGGTGACTTCCTCCCAGTTGCACTCCAGCTCTTGCAGCTGGACGTACTGGCCTCTGTCTATGATACCTCTCTTATAGGCCTCGTAAGGGGACATATCCTTCCCTGTCTCAGGGTCCAAGATAGAGATCTTGGTGGAGAGGTTTGTCTCTCTCATCTGGGTCTCATGATTGATTTCTTCCCGGTTGACTCTTGACTGGAGATCTCGAATGAACCTCTCCTTGTTGTAGATCTGGTCCTTCTCCCTAAGGATGTCTGCCTCCAGCAGGGAAAACTCATGTTCCAGCTGCTTCTTCTTCTGCCTGTCATTCTCAGTCCGTTGGTTGAGCAGTTTGGACTCCTCCCGAAGGAAGAGGACTTTCTGTTGCTTCTGCCTCTCCAGCTCCCTCAGTTCACTCTCCAAGTTGGCTCTCTCCTGGATGGCCAGGTTCCTGGCTTTCTGCAGCTCCGTCTCTTCACGAGCCCATGTCCTCTTCATGCCTTCAGCTCTCTCGATCTTCTCCCTGAGCCGCCGTACCTCCTCTTCTGCCTTTTGCTTGGCTCCTCTCTCCCTGCTCAGCAGCTCCCAGATGCGTGCACGTTCACTCTCCAGCGCTCTGTCCTTTTCCACTCGAATCACCTCCTTGTAGATGGTCTTCTCCTGGGATTTTGTTTTCTGCAGGACATCGACTTGCATCTGCAGGTTCTTGCACTCTCTCTGCAAGTTCAGCACCTCCGTCTTCTCATGGTCCAGCTCCAAACGCAGGTTGCTGGCAGACTGTTCGAGGACTGGATCCTTCTCCAACTTGACCACTTCTTCCATAATGATCTTTTCTTGCACTGGGGCTGGGGTCTCCTCCAGCTCCTTTATTCTCAACGTAATTTGTCTCATCTCCTTCTCTAGTGCAAGCCTCTTGCTTCGATCCTCCTGAAAGTTGAGCAACCTCTCTTGCTCTTCCACCAGTGCACGAACCTGTTGCACGTCACGTTCCAGACGACGCCTGTTGCTCACCTCCTCATCCAGACTCCGACTCAGCCTGTTGTGCTCATCTCGGAGCTTTGGATCCTTCTGAGTCAGTATCACCTCTTGAACAACTACCTTTTCCTCTGGCTTTCGCCTCTCCAGTAGCATGTATTTATTCTGCAAGTCATAGATTGCATCCTCTGCAGCTCTCCTCTTTTGAGACATGTTACGCACCTCTTGACGAAGACGATCAGCTTCTTTTTCCAAGAGTGGATCATTCTCATATCGGATGACTTCCTTGTTGACCAGCTTCGTTTCCACCTTGGATCTCTCCCTCTTCCATTCATCCCTTTCACCCTGCAGTCTAATGAGCTGCTCTTGGGTCCTGCCATTGGTGTTCACTAGTTCATTGAGCTGTTGTTTCAGCCTGTCAATTTCTCTAAGAATCTCTGGACTCTTCTCATGTTTCACCACCTCCTCTATAACCTCCTTAAGCTCGACCACTGGTTTCTGTGACCTGAGGACATCGAGCTCTGCTAAGGCCTCTTCCACTTCACTGTCAATCTTTGTTCTTTTCAGAGTAACTTCCTGCAGCTCCCTTTTCAGGTGGGCAATTTGTCGCTCTGTTTCGGGATCCACCAGGAAAATCTCGTTGACCCTCTCTTTAACCTCTACCCTTGGTTTTTGCTTCTCTGCAATACTGCACTGGCTCTGCAGCTCTCCCAGCTCACCTGTAAGCATCAAGTTTTTGTTCCTCTCTTCTTCAATCAGGGTTTTAAGCTTGGAAGACTCTCTCAATAACTCTGGGTCCTGCTCTACCTGCTTCACCTCCTTAACAATAATTTTGGGTTCTGCTGTTTCAATTAGTCTTTCCACCTCCTCAATCTTGTTCTTCACTTTCACTATTGCTTCTTCTGCAGACTTCCTCTTGAAGGATTCCTCATCGATTTGTAGCTGCAGGGTCCTAACAGACTTCAGCATTTCTGGGTTTTTCTCCAGTTTGATCAGCTCCTTCACCACCACTTTCTCTCGGATATTGGGCTGCTTTCGCTCCAGCATGTGCAGTTCTCTCTTATGCTGCTCAAGTTCAGAAGCAGCAGCCAAGCTTTCCTCCTGGAGACCCCTCCAGGGTTGCAGCTCAGCGTATCCCCACTGCTGCACAATCAGTATTGGGGGGTCCTCGAACCCACTGGGGTGGCCCCACTTGTCTGAATTGCAGGAGTCTCTGCCTGGGCTGTTGTGCAGTTCTTGGGGTCCCGGGCAGCAGGGCAAGAAACCAGAGAGAAAAGCAGTAATTGGAGCATGGAAACACACTGAACACAGGCACCCTGCAAGGGAGGTCGGAGGGAAAATGATACCAAAACCCACTTCGGGGCACAGTCAGCAGCCTGGCTACAGCACTGGCTGGGCAGGATTAAGATCTTGCCAAAGTTGCTCTGCATTCCTGCTTTTCTGTGTGCTTCATGCTGTGCTGGTGCCTGTGCCAGCCCTGCTCCACCACGGGACCTCCCAGGAGGTCCCACCTAAGTCTTGTCTTGGGGTGAATCATTCTCACTCATCACTGTCTTCTAAGCCTTACTAGACTACTGAAGAAACCAGGCTGGCCTGTGTCCAAGTATTTGTTCTCCAGCTGCAGGATCAGACACTGCCAGAATTTTCACCTGATAACATGCGTTCACATTCATGCCATTGAAATCCTTAGTGGCATGTGGAAAGCCACACTGCACGTGGCATTGTGCTGCTGCAAAATTCCTTTAGAAAGACACGTTATATTGGTCATTACAGCTTTGGAGTGAGTTGGCCCCATTTTGCGGGGGTGGAAGGGGAGCAGGCTGAGGTGGTGGTTGTGTCACCGAGGTCTGGCCGGTTTTGTTCAGCTCCGTGTTACCATTTGAATGCCACTGATGAACTGTTGGTTATAGTCAGCATTCAGCCTCTTCTAAGCCCAGCTTTGTTCTGTCCTCTTCTTGTCTGCACAGAGGCATTCAGAAATGAGCTTAGACCCATCCCTGGTGCTTTTTAGACAGGGAAAACCAAATTTCATCCAGCCATGAAGTAGACAGATGTTGCATGGCAGGCACTGGCACTGACAGGGCCTGGGCTCAGCATTCCCCAGTGCAAGGATAGCAGTGTCAGTCACCAGCATTTTGTAGCCAACGGGGCAGAGGGAAAGCACGTCACTGAATTACCCTGCTCCTGGGCCTGCTGCTCACATCAGTGGAGGCACGTGGCCAGTCCTGTCTCCTGCAAGTTCTGAGTTTATGGTTATTTGGCCAGCCGGAGCTATATGCTGCCTGAGGGAACCTGTTTGCCTCCAAGCTAATCTGTCTTTCTTTCAGCAGAGAAAGAAAATTTATATTTTCTTTTATATTTCTATACCTGTTTGTATTCCCAGGTGAGGGCCTCGTAGTAAAGGCACGAATATTCACCGGTGTGGAAGGGATGAATGTGCCCTTGCTGGAACAAGCCGTACAGGAGCAGAGGAAATACTTCAACGAGAGGCAGGAGCGGATGGGAAGCAGCACGTCCTGACAGCAGCTCTGAGAACAGCCATACACTGGTCCTTGCTCTGCCATTTGCAACAAATGTGAAAAGTAAATTTAGAGGATGGGTTTTTGCTGCGGCAAATAGCAAAGTAAAGTCACTAAGCAGGGAAACACTTGAAGGCTGTGAGTCAGTATGTGACTGTGGGTTGTTTGTTCATGCCAGGTGTCATCACTGAAAATAGCTCTGGGAAGCAGGTTTGTTGTTTGTTTAAAGTGGTGATTAAGGAAAGGAAGGCTTGAGTTGTACTGGTCCTTTTGTAATGCAAGGCTTGGAGACATCAGAAAAAGGAGAAGTCTCCCAATCTCCGAATCAAATGAGTTGAACGGCTCACACCCACATGCGTTGCCAAAGCACAGGGTTACTGTTGGCAGATGGGAGGTAAAGGGCGTTAGTGCAAAGTTCATTAGCCCTGCGTGGCTGTGGGTCCGTGAGTGGGTGCATTTGGTTACTGTGACTCAGCTGCCACACAGGAGCATTCCTGGCAAAACACTCACATACCTGGACTGACCAACAAAGAAACAAGAAGAACAAAGAATTACTATTTTCAGTAGCACCAGCCTCTTTGGGTTTTCAGGAGCTGGTGTCCAAGGCGGGAGATTGACTTGAGCTCTAAAATAAGTATTTGCAGTGCCCCGAGAACGACCACTTGACTTTCTTCCTTGACACACTAAGTTTCGGAGACCTTAAATCACTATTTTTTGAAGCATCTAAAGGTTTTGATTGATATTTTCTTAGATAAAGATGAAAAGAGAAGGCAGCCTGTCTCTTACTGATTAAAAACCTCTTTCTTGCTAAAGCAAGTGCATTAGCCCCTGCACAATCCCCATGGATGATTTAAGAAAATTTAGCAATATGGAATTTTCCCCCTATGCACTGGGTGTGTAAGGAAGTGCTTGGCTTTGAAAAAGTTGCAAGAGAAGATGAAGTTACATCAGAGCCACTCTGGTTTAAGAACACAGTGCCAGACCCACCTAACAAAATTAAACCATCAACAAAAAGACAGAGAATCACTAATGTGAGATGAGAATAAAATGTTAGTGCAAAAGAGAGAAGACTTCCGTGTGCTATAGGAATCCCCAGACCTGGAGTGTGCTGAGACTGTGGTTTGCAGGGGCATTCAGCCACCTGCAGCCTTTTCTGCTTTTGCTCAGATACTCTGGTGAGATGTTCAGAAAACAAGGACTGAAAGCATACAATGCACAGCAGCAGATCAAAATGCTACAGGTATTGGCAAAGTCCCCTGTTACCAGCAGGCTTGATTTAAGGGCCTGAGATGGCTCAGTAATTACAGTGCTTGCTATAATCTTTAATCATAGTTTAGTCTTATGTTTGTCTTCACGCAGTTACAGAGATCCAAAAGTCCTGTCTCAGCACACTCTCTGTTCAGCCCACATCCAAAAACATGATCTCAAGAAGCAAGATTTTAACCTGGTTTTGTAAGAGAAAATGATGAGTCTGTCATGATGTGTTTATGTTTACACCTCATCTCCTGTCTGTTCTCTTATTGTCCTCTGTGTGCTTAAATTTTATCCAAATGGCCAGGTTTGCCAGAGAGTTGGAAACATCCAAGATGCCAAGACTGGGAATATCCAAAATACCAGGTTCCTACAAGTGTTACCAAAAAACCCCACAAACCCAACCAGTCAGGAAGAGGAAAGCAAACTTGGCAGTGACTCCAGATGGAGATGTGAGTGCAAACAACTTTCACAAGCCACCAGCGAACCCACACAGGAATTTGCCATGGCCATATGGATCCCTTCTCAGCCACAGAGCAACCATGCTTTTGTTCTTTCAGAGTGGCAAAATCAGGATCAATTTAGAAAAGATTTTGAATTGGTATCGCAGCAATGGGCTAAATCAGTCCTTTTTAGGTCACCTAAATGTTGGGGTCTGCGCTGTGGACCCACGCACCCAGTGGGCTGCTGTGTCCTGCGATGCCCACCCAGAGACATGGAGCTCCCAAGCCCTTCAGAAGACAGTCCCTGTGGCTCTACCTTTCCTGCTACCACAATGCGTAATACTTTTTTAATCTTGTCTTCTGTCAGCTGTCAAGTCAATGTTTAATCCCTCCCCAAGGACATCTTCTGAAAGACTGACCAAGCAGCACAGCCCACGGTGGGAAGGTTCAAGGGACAATTGCACAAGACCAAAAAAACCCAAAACACACAAACAAAAAAACCACACACACCCCCCACCCCCTCCCAAAAAAGACATTTCTGTGGTGTGTTTGACCTGAGCTTGTCCAAGGGAATCCTAATTATGCACCACATCCCCTTGACACCAGGCACTGTACAAACAGAGCTGGAGAACTTCCCTGGGCCTCGTGCAGTCCCTGCTGCCTTTCTTGCAGGCCTGAAGCACTTCTTTACATCCATTTTGCTCGGTTTTTGCTTCAGCCAGCACACTGCACAATCTGGGTCACAAGCAAGTCCTGGGCGGTTGGTGCACAGCGTGTTTGGCTCTTGGGGTCTGCCCGAAGCCCCCCAGAGACACCCCACACCCCAGACGCCTGTCAGTGTGCCCAGGCAGCCCTGTCTGCCTGCAGCTGCCCCAGTTCAAGGCCCGTCCCTGTGCTGGGGGAGCAGCAAGGGGGGACCCAGACCCCAAAAGCAGCTCGGGGACACACAAGGAGAGCAAACACCTTCTCCATATTTGAGGGTTTATTTCCTTTTTTTTTTTTTTCCCTCAGAAAGCAGTGCCTGCTGCCCCCCCCTCCCCCGCCACCACTGCAAGCCTGAGGCAGCACCATGGATACCTTGCGAGAGGCGTTTCACAAGGTGGAAAAGATCGAGGAGGGCACCTATGGCGTGGTGTACAAGGCCCGCAACAAGCATACGGGGCAGCTGGTGGCCCTCAAGAAGATCCGCTTGGACTCGTGAGTAGGACAAAGCCTCGGCCCTGGGGCTGCCATGGCCCGGCCCAGCCCAGCACCCACCCGGCCTGCCATGGCACCAGGCCGGCTGCCTCCTCAGCACGGCAGCAAGAGGGTGCCCAGTCGAGGGGGGAGGGGGGTGAGGAAGGCAAATGGCTCCTCTGGGGCCGGTAGGGCTATCTGTGGGGAGATGGCCACCAGCTGAACCCAGCAGTGCCCCAGCCCTGCCATGGGAGTGAGCAGGCAGGCCGTGAGCCCAGCCCAGTGTCCAAAATGGCGCGAGAGGCTCAAAAAAGCCTGACATGAGGGAAAAAAATGTCTCTATTGGCTCATGCAAGCAGCTAGGGCCTCATCTGGCACTACCTGGTCCCAGCTTCATGGCACAGGGCAGGGGGAAGTAGCCACCATTTTAGGAGGTGGCCTCTCCCTCAGGGGTGTGGTGCCAGGGCCTGGTGAGGCTCAGCCTCCAGGCAGAGCCAACTTCAACCCCTCCAGGGTGGGGACTGGGCAGATAAAAGTTTATTACTGTTCCCCTGAGTCAGCCCTGGGCTGTCTCCACAATGAGGGGTGTCAGTGTGGACTGGGGGCCATGGTGGTAGGTCTGCACCCCATGGTGGCCCCTCAGGACAGTGAAGGGGGCTGCCTGAGGAGTAAAGAACTTTCATCTCCCGCCAAGTGAGGCTTGGGCATTTAAACTGTCATTGCTTCTCCAAATGTGCTCTCACGTGCTCCCAAACAAGTCCCCAGAGTTTTCACTGTCTAGGTGACCCCCTCCCTCTCCTTCTCCACAGCTCTATTTCCCCCTGCCTCACCCCAGTCCACCCCATGCACGGCTCCATCCCAAACTCAGGGTGCCCAGTGTAACAGACCCTCCCCTGGGCAGGCGATGGGGTACAATGGAAGGGAGAAGGGACTCAGAACTCTGATGGCTGTGGGATCCCACTGAGGAACAGGGTGCCATACAGCCTGTCTCTGCCGCAGGGGGACAGAAGGCGTCCCAAGCACGGCCATCCGAGAAATCTCGCTGCTGAAGGAGCTGAAGCACCCCAACATAGTCAGGTAAGACCTGGATAAACACTCCCCACCAGCTCATTGATGAGCTCCTGCTCAGGGAACTCTGGGTACAGGCACCAAGGGGGGTTTTCCTGTCCTTTCCTGACTGTATAAACAGGAAAAAAATAAACAGGAAAACGCAGGAATCACTTGCATTTCCCTGGTTCGCAAAGTAGCTCACAGCACTGCCCCTTCACTCCAGCAACACAGGCTGGTCCAAGCTGCTGCTGCCCCATACTAGATGCTGCTTTTCCATCTGCCTCTGTCTGCTCTAAAGGACTCAGAGGCATCTGTGGGAGGAAGGATGTTTGGAAAGGTATGAAGATGCTGAAAGGTACTTAAGGAAGTGCTTGCACTTCTTTTGCAGGCTCCTGGATGTCATACATGGACAGAAGAAGCTCTATCTAGTGTTTGAGTATCTGAACCAGGACCTGAAGAAATACCTGGACTCATCCCAAACCGGAGAGATTCCTTTAAGCTTGGTCAAGGTACAGTGTGGAAGAAGTGCTAACAGGCAGGGCAGAGAGCGTGTGTCCTTACTGCCTTCTGCTGGGCAGAGCCAGCACTGAGCTGCTCTTAGCCAGACTGCATCTGGAAGAGATACATCCTTGGCTGGAGGCATTCAACCTCTCGGATCTCAAACATTTCAGCTGGGAAAACTTCGTGGCACTATTGCTCAGTGCATTTATTTCCCAGCTGTTTCCAGGCTTTCCAGCTCATCTTGCTGCAGAACAAACTGCTATTAAGAGGGCAACTGAGGGATCTATTACTAATTTCCTTTGTGCAGGGTAACGGATGGGTGGAAGGGACTGCCACTGCTTGGATTGCAGTCTTTCTGTCCTCATGTAGGGTGGGATCAGTCTGTGGCCATCTCCGAGTAGTGGCCCGCAAGCCTGGTGTTGCATTATAGCAAGGTCTTTTTTTCCCATTCAGGTTTATAAAGGATCCAAAGTGTGTTGGTTCATGTGATCCAATGATTCAAAGTGGTTTCATCATGGCCTTGTCTGAAATCTCTTCTCTCCTTAGAACTACCTTTTCCAGCTGCTGCAGGGTGTGAGTTTCTGCCACTCACAAGGAGTTATCCACAAGGACTTGAAGCCGCAGAACTTGCTCATTAACGAAGCAGGAACAATCAAGCTGGCTGATTTTGGACTGGCAAGAACTTTTGGAGTCCCCCTGCGCACATACACTCATGAGGTATTGTTGAGGCTCCCTGCCACCTGAGCGTGGGGTACAAAATCCATAGTGGGTGAACAACAGCAGCATCACAAGTTACTCATCCATAATGGAGGCACAGCTGTATCCGGGCATGCGCTCTTAACCTAACCTGCAGCTAAGGGGCTACCTCATGTCCCCACAAAGCGTGCTGACTGCTTCGACCCTAGCCTACCTGCAAGCTGGGTTCTCACCTTCTCTGCACGGGGTATATTTATTTGTTCTAGAGTGTCTTGCTGAAGAATGATCTGTTAATCCCAATCTTGCTGTCACTAAGGTGTCTGTTACTTCAGCGTGGCCTTGGCACACTCTGATTTGTACAGTCACTGCCTTACAGCTGAGAGGAGAGGAGCCCATGCCTCTAGTTTCACCCAGGGAACTTAGACAAAGCTTGTTTGTTGGTTCCTTACCAGGTGGTGACTCTGTGGTACCGAGCCCCTGAGATACTGCTGGGATGCAGATACTACTCGACCGCTGTGGATATCTGGAGCATCGGCTGCATCTTTGCAGAAATGGTAGAATGGGCTTAAATAGTCTCTTTAATGAGCAGGGAGGCTTCAGCTGCAATGGCAAGAGGGGAAGGAGGGACAAGATGCCAAAGATCTGTGATACTGTGGTCCCACTCTGTGCTGGGGTGTGTTTTATGGGAAGTCCACCCTGAGGGTTAGCTGATCCTTAGCTGTGGGCTCAGAGCAGGGACCTGGCAGAAGGCACAGAAGCCTCTGTAATCCAGTTGCAGTTTCAAGTACACGAGAATGTGATGCCTCTCCTTCCAGAAAGGTAACTTCTGTCTTGTTGCTGCAGCGTTTTGATCTTGGGAGGAGATGACTCTCTTGCAGATGTCCCCACAGCGGCTTGCAGAGAACTAGCACTCTCATAGCATGGCAGAGTGGATCTCTGAGGGGTCCATACTGCACTTTGTAGAGTTTTTGCTATCCCTGCAGTGTAATAGCACTACCCCTAGCTCCCAAAGCCCCCAAGCTGCAGATCAGCAGAGCCTGGGCAAGCAGGTGGGGAGGGAGCCAGCCTGCAAGAGGGAGTGTTAGAAAACTAGAGACAAAGCCCTCTTTGGGGCCAGTCTAAGCGACTGGCTGAAACAGGGGCAGCCTTGGGGAGACACAGATCCCTGGAGAGGAGCTGGAGACAAGCAGACACCCGTGACTATCCCAGCCACTTCCTGGTGGAATCGCTGCATTGTAACTGCCCTGGTCTGTGCAGTTTGCATCTGCTGGAACAAAGGGTTGCTTGCAGTGGGAAATAGGGCACACAGCCAAAGGAAAGGTGGGAACTGGTGCTTTTTTTTTTCCCCCAGGTTACCAGGAGGGCCCTGTTTCCAGGGGACTCTCAGATCAGTCAGCTCTTCCGGATCTTTCGCACCCTGGGCACTCCCACCGAGGTGACCTGGCCTGGGGTGACCCAGCTGCCTGACTACAAGGGGACCTTTCCCCGGTGGACAAGGAAGGAGATGGAGGAAATTGTTCCCAACTTAGATCGAGATGGTAGAGACTTACTGGTGGTGAGTGAGGGCTCAGCACAAGATCCAGGGACAGACAGGACCTTTTCAAACTGGGCAAAGAATAGGGATATTTGGGACTGACCTACCTGGAAGCGTGTTAGCTGATCTGGTTCTAACGCTCATCCCTGCTATTGCAGAAATATGGAATCATCAAATAGGGCTCAGTCCTGGCTCTGAAGCAGGACTGGCAGTGCAAGTTCCTCTAGGAAACACTGCATTGAGGGTCAAGGAACCCTTCTAGTGTAATCCCCATGGTAACTTCAGCTGAGTGTTACTCCCGAAGCCCAGAGAAGGGAAAAGGCAGGACCACCATCTGCATCTGGGCCCAGCCATGTGAAGGTGCAATTTGTTTTTTAAAATCCTAAATCTGCTGTGTTTTTCTCTCGGCAGCAACTGCTCCTGTATGACCCCAGCAGGCGCATCACAGCCAAGGCAGCCCTCGATCACAAGTACTTCTGGAGAAGTCCTCAGAGCCCTGAAGAGCAACACGTGCCGCAGAGACACCGCAGATGAGAAGACACAGCTCTCCCCGTGCACTTGCAGCTCCGGGTGGCAGCGGCATCCAGGGTCTCATTTCTCGGGAGGCACCTGGAGAGGGACGTTCTTGCATTTAGAGATTCTCAGCCCGTTGCTGGGGAAAGGTTTGTCTGGGTTACAGCCAGTAGAGCTGTTTTGCAGAGGTTGCGTGCAAAGGGGTGAGGGGTATTTATCAGCGTAAAACACTGAAATGTAGATGAGAGCGCATCTTTCAGAGGTTTGTCCTTGCGTTAATCAGTGAGCTAAGGGGACACACAGGGATGTCTGTCTGTCCAGCACTGGAGCATCCCCAGGTCTGTCGGTGGCAGTTTCTGACACCAGGGTGTGCTGGAGCTCCACGTTGGGCAGGGGAGCGCTTCCCTGCTCGGCCCTTTGCTGCTGATTTAAAAGGCTGGGCTTGTCAGCACTAGACAAGTTGTTTGATCTGAGCTGTTGAACAGAGCTGACATTCTGCTGTTTCACAAGCTGAAGAGCCCTGTCAGGTGTCTTCATTTGTGCCGTAGCTTGGACTGAGAAGCCAAAAGATCCAGTTATCATAAAGCACACGTTGCGTATGGCTGGAACAGTAACAGCTAAAGCACTGGCTTTCCATCATCCGACCAGATCTAACGCTGTTTCCTTCGCTTCATTGTCTTGGACATGTTTTTGCTGTTCAAATGTTTGGAGAATCATCACAAACTTTCGGTGTGGTTTTGACATCTTCATTTTTTTTTCTTTCAGTGCAGAAAAAAAATAAAAGCTTGTCATTTGTTCACAAACCTCGGTGTCTATTGTTTGGCGTGGCCCATTGGACTAGTGACGTAGGACGTTCTGGCTGGTCCTTTTTTCCACAGAGCTCTTCTCCCTTCATGACCTCCTGCACTCTTTCTTTTATCCTTTCCAGCCCAAATCCTTGGCAGTTGCAGAGATGTGCTCTCAATTCTGTTGTGGAATGAGGGGCTGATGGTTCTGCAGCCACGTGCTGTCTCGGTATGGTAAGGTGGGCTTTCTTTCCACCACAGGTTGCCACAAACCAGTTCAGAGTTATAATCTACTTATTTAAATACTCAAAAGACAGATTTTTGCCTTAGGGATGCCAACCTTCTGCACTCCTGTTTTTCATGCACGTGCACACACATCATGTGCTCCTAATAACTGTGATCCCAAGAAGTGATTTCAGCACAACCCAACAGCTCTCCAAAGCAATCACGTTCCTAGAGTTTCATGACAGATAAACAATGCAGTAAAGGAGAGAGGTGGCTGCACACGCAGCTGTAGCACAAACCTCCTTCCCCACCTACTGCATACCAGAGAATTTGCACAGGGGAGAGAAACCTTTGAGTCCCTCCTGAAAAAGCCCCTCTCAGCCCGAGACCTGCCTGTCTACAGCCAAGCTCTGTCATCCTTCGCCCTCCTCCATCATTCACTCCTTCTCCCGGCCCAACAAAAGGCAGCGGGCGGCTCTGCTTAATTCCTGACTTCAAAAAGACTTTTGTCATCCCTGCTGCAGCGGCCACACCTCCTGACAGATCCCCAACAGCGAAACCCTGGGCCCTGTTGCTCACCTCCCTCCGGGCCCTGCCGTGCTGCCTGGCTGTACTTCTCCTGCAGGTTTGGAAGCCGCCAGGACCTGGGGAGCTCGCTTGCCTCTGCAATTTGCACAAATTAGACTGGGTTTGGGGGGGGCGGGTGGGGGTTGCTTTGCTTTTGAAGCTGTTGGTAGGAGTCATGCTGGAGTGGCTGCCTGGAAAAAGTTGCCCTGCTCGTGTTTGGGAGGAACCGTTTTGTGATTGAGCAGGGGAGAGTAGGCAGCTGGGCCCACGCAGCATCTCCTGGCCTCTGTATGGTAACACCCAGCTCGCAGGGGCACGTTTGTGAGACATGGATGAATTCGGCTATGGGAATCATTTCCCTGCCTTTCCTACGTGTTTTAAAGTCAATTCATTTTGTACAGACAATTCTCTGTTTGCTTTATGCAAAAAAATGCTTGTGCTATACCAGACAAGCTGCTCACAGAAGAGGTTGCTTTTTTTAAAAAAAAAGATCTGCATCAAGAAATAAATACCAAGGACGTTAATCCAGTCCAGAAACAAATAAAAATACTGCAGCTCATCTAGCCCCACAAAATGAAGCAACAGGCTGAATTTCAAACATTTATGACCCAACCCCACTGCCAGCAAAGGGAACCAACAACAGCCGTGTCGAAATAACCGCTCTGGGAAAGCCACGATGCAGCGCCCAGCGCCCTGTGCCTGCGAAGGGAGGAAAGGCACTACCGGGCTCCTCCTGAGCAGCCCACAACCCTGCCAGGCAGCTGGGCTCTGGGGACACGTCAGGACGACACGAAACGAGCTGCTGTCTGCAGCTGAGGACCACTTGATAGCAAAGAAAAGGATTTTTAGTGGGGTTTTTTTTCATAAAAAAAAAAAAAGGCAGGCCAGCCTTCGAGGGGGACTGCTCAGCCAGCTCCACTGCTCAGCTGCCTATTCATCTCTTAACGCTTTCACCCAGCCTTAGGTAAATACCTCCCAGCACGCAGTTAGGGAGCACTTTATCCAAAATGATTAACTGACTGCCTAATTACCGGAACTGCAAGTCCCTTAGTTACAGAGCATTCCCTAAAACCATTGAATCAGCACTTCAGGAAAGAGTCACCACGTGAACATGGTACTGCTTTAAAAAAACAAGCACAGTTTTACCTCATTTGCAAGGGGAGCAGCAGGAAGGAGGGCAGCCCTAGAGCCCAGCACCCTGCCCCACGGAGCCGGGCAAGGGGAAGGCTGACAGCAAACTCACCTGTGGGGCTGAGCCGAGCTGCAGCAAAGGCCCCATTGCTGATGGATCCTCCCTGCTTTCAGCCAGCCGAGGGGAGCAAAGCCAAAGCACAGCAAGGCTGCTCCCAGCAGCTTTGAAGAGCTGGGGACCCAAGGACTGCTGGGACCTGCACTGGTCCCAGGCTCCTTGGTTGCACTGGGTCGTGATCCTCACCTGGCTGCGTTCCTGTGCACTGATAGCTGTTGGTCACCCCGGCAGGAGGCCAGGGCAGAGTTTCTCTCCTGATGTGTCCCCTGGTCCCCCACAGCCCAGCTCCAGCCCTTGCTGCTGGTCCAGACCAGCCAGGAAGGGGGTGCACAGCGTCCCGTGTGCCAGCAGTGCTCTACCAAGAGGAGACAGGCTGGGAAGGGATGCTCTAGGGTGTGTGCAAGAGTTTTCTCCGTTGTAAACCAACAACTTGCCCCATATTGATCATGGCAGCTGAGATGGCCACGGACACCAGCCATAGGCCTGTCAATAAACACAGACCCTGCAGAGCACGGGACAGAGCCTAGGCAGATCTTGAACTGGGAACTTGGCGTTTCCATAGCTGGACTCAGATTGTTAATGCTGAGTACTGCCTACCAGCAGGAAGGTAACGGGACCTGTGATTGTGCTGCGCTTGCTGGCATGGGAACAATTTCTTCTTGGAGCCCAGACTTCAAATCCCAGCTAGGCTCTATGGAAATAGAGGCTATGCTGCTACTCTGATGGGGGAAGAAGGGGGAGAAAGCCTCTACCCTTATGGATTCTTTTGGGTATATTGGAGTTCCCAAACAGCATCAGTTAAAAGAGCCCTTGGGAGAGGGGCTAGAGCAGCTCATGGCAATAGAGTTATTTTTCTCATCCCGCAAAGCCAGAGGATGCTCCACAGTGGGGTAGACACTAGGGAAGAACATTTGGAACATGAGCTTGTTCATTTCAGCAAGGGCTGAGCAGTGGAAGTTACACAAAGGAGTGAAAGCTCACCTAAAGAAATAGCAAGTGGAGATTTTCCGGTACTGCTGGGTGGATCCTGCAGCCAAGGGGTGTAGAAAGCAGTTTCACATCATCACTGGCTGCATGTATCATCAGTCTGCTACTGAAGGTCGTCCCTTCCCTTGCAACACAGTTGCCTCTCTACAGGTACAGGACAAGCCCCCCCAAATCATCTACTTCAACAGGGCTTGGTTTTGCTTGGGGCTTGGCTTCCTCTGCCAGCAGCTCAGTGAAGTGACACAAGTCATTGTACAGCCAACACTGTCACTGGTCTGCAGCCAGAGAGGCACCAGCGACAGGCAGCTGGAGGGGGCAGCAGGGCTGCTCCATTGGGTAGCTGCCTTCACTTAGACTGGATCAAACATGACATGGAACTGCACCCTTTGGTGACCAAGTCCCTCTTTCAGAGGTTTCCAAATGACCAGGGTTAAAGACAAAAATAATATAACAAAATCTTTAAAAATATGGACATGCAGAAAGAAATTTAGGGGGTTCAGTGCTGTGAGATCAGGGGAAGCAAGAGCCTGCAACTCCTTTGTAGATCGGGCTGCAGGGCCTAGGATTTCATGGGGGGCAAGACTAGCCATGCCGTTGGCCACTTTGCAGCCTCAGCCTGCAGAGACAACACAGCCACAGCCACACACTTTCTATGTTTATTGCATGCAGAAGAATGACCCAACTGGAAAACACTCTGGCTCTCCCCCCTTTCTGGGCCTAACCACGTTTAACCTATTGCCAGTGGAGTTCTCGCAGTCAACCCCCCTTTGCTGTCACAGCAGCACCCGGGGGACTGCCGGGACCCCTGTGTCAGGCCCTTACACACTCACGATCACACTTTGTTCCTCACACAACCAAGCTGCGTTGGGAAGCAGAGATAGCTAAGATAGAAGAGTATGCAGCCCTAAATGCTAGACGCTCCGTTCCTGTGATCGCTGCTGCCTCCATGGGGAGAGGTGTTTTGAAGGGATGAACTCCTGAAGGAACCAGATCCAGTACATGCCTGAGCCCATTCAGTGCCTGAACCGTGACAGCTTGGGTGAACGGCTCGCCTGGTGGTACCGCTGATAGTCCTCCGACGTGGCTGGGAGCAGCAGGAGGCAGCTCAACAAATCCTTCTGGCAGAGGGCCATGGCCTCCTTGTAATTTATCTTCTCTTTAGTGACAGGGTCAATGAGATCTTTTTCATAGTTGGACTCATCTTGGAGCCTGTTGGCCAGGTCACCTGTTATCATCCCTGTCTGGGCAGCTTCCAGCACAGGGATGCGACCAGTTTTCTTGGGATCAATGAGCCCTCCAGTTAGATGTTGGACCTCCAGGTAGGGGAAAGCACTGTCCCTGGTCATCCATCCCTTCTGAACTGCTTCCCCCACAGACAGCCTTCGTTTGGTCACCGGGTCCTCAATCCCTGTGAAAGCTTTCTGGGCATTGAGCAGTCTCTGCATGTAGGTCCTGTCAATCAGCCCCCTCTCAATTGCCTTATGGACAGAGAACCGGTCCCGAGAAATGAGGTCTATGATGCCCCCCGTGGCAGCCTGGGCTTCCAGGAGCTTCTGAGCCGTCATGGGATCAAGCAGCTTCTTTGCAACAGCAGTCTTGATGTTGTACTTGGTGTCGGTGGTGGTGTCATACACTCCAGCGATGGGGGAAGTGTCATCACAGAAGCCCTTCTGCGAGGCTGGGGGGAAGAAGCTTTGGGTTTGGTGGGTGGTAGGTGATGAGAGCGGGGATTTGGAGATGATGGAGCCAATGGAGAGGGACGGGGGAGGCTTGGATTCCCCAGCCACCAGCAAGGCGAATTCAGAGATGGGAATCTTGCCATCCCGATACAGCTGGTACTCCTCCTTTGTGATCCTCCTCAGCCTTAGTGCATCATCGATGGAGTACTGCTTCCCACTTTTCTTGTCAAGGAGAACTGAGATTTCCCCGTTTGGGCCCAGGGTGGTGACTTCCTCCCAGTCGCACTCCAGCTCTTGCAGCTGGACGTACTGGCCTCTGTCTATGATACCTCTCTTATAGGCCTCGTAAGGGGACATATCCTTCCCTGTCTCAGGGTCCAAGATAGAGATCTTGGTGGAGAGGTTTGTCTCTCTCATCTGGGTCTCATGATTGATTTCTTCCCGGTTGACTCTTGACTGGAGATCTCGAATGAACCTCTCCTTGTTGTAGATCTGGTCCTTCTCCCTAAGGATGTCTGCCTCCAGCAGGGAAAACTCATGTTCCAGCTGCTTCTTCTTCTGCCTGTCATTCTCAGTCCGTTGGTTGAGCAGTTTGGACTCCTCCCGAAGGAAGAGGACTTTCTGTTGCTTCTGCCTCTCCAGCTCCCTCAGTTCACTCTCCAAGTTGGCTCTCTCCTGGATGGCCAGGTTCCTGGCTTTCTGCAGCTCCGTCTCTTCACGAGCCCATGTCCTCTTCATGCCTTCAGCTCTCTCGATCTTCTCCCTGAGCCGCCGTACCTCCTCTTCTGCCTTTTGCTTGGCTCCTCTCTCCCTGCTCAGCAGCTCCCAGATGCGTGCACGTTCACTCTCCAGCGCTCTGTCCTTTTCCACTCGAATCACCTCCTTGTAGATGGTCTTCTCCTGGGATTTTGTTTTCTGCAGGACATCGACTTGCATCTGCAGGTTCTTGCACTCTCTCTGCAAGTTCAGCACCTCCGTCTTCTCATGGTCCAGCTCCAAACGCAGGTTGCTGGCAGACTGTTCGAGGACTGGATCCTTCTCCAACTTGACCACTTCTTCCATAATGATCTTTTCTTGCACTGGGGCTGGGGTCTCCTCCAGCTCCTTTATTCTCAACGTAATTTGTCTCATCTCCTTCTCTAGTGCAAGCCTCTTGCTTCGATCCTCCTGAAAGTTGAGCAACCTCTCTTGCTCTTCCACCAGTGCACGAACCTGTTGCACGTCACGTTCCAGACGACGCCTGTTGCTCACCTCCTCATCCAGACTCCGACTCAGCCTGTTGTGCTCATCTCGGAGCTTTGGATCCTTCTGAGTCAGTATCACCTCTTGAACAACTACCTTTTCCTCTGGCTTTCGCCTCTCCAGTAGCATGTATTTATTCTGCAAGTCATAGATTGCATCCTCTGCAGCTCTCCTCTTTTGAGACATGTTACGCACCTCTTGACGAAGACGATCAGCTTCTTTTTCCAAGAGTGGATCATTCTCATATCGGATGACTTCCTTGTTGACCAGCTTCGTTTCCACCTTGGATCTCTCCCTCTTCCATTCATCCCTTTCACCCTGCAGTCTAATGAGCTGCTCTTGGGTCCTGCCATTGGTGTTCACTAGTTCATTGAGCTGTTGTTTCAGCCTGTCAATTTCTCTAAGAATCTCTGGACTCTTCTCATGTTTCACCACCTCCTCTATAACCTCCTTAAGCTCGACCACTGGTTTCTGTGACCTGAGGACATCGAGCTCTGCTAAGGCCTCTTCCACTTCACTGTCAATCTTTGTTCTTTTCAGAGTAACTTCCTGCAGCTCCCTTTTCAGGTGGGCAATTTGTCGCTCTGTTTCGGGATCCACCAGGAAAATCTCGTTGACCCTCTCTTTAACCTCTACCCTTGGTTTTTGCTTCTCTGCAATACTGCACTGGCTCTGCAGCTCTCCCAGCTCACCTGTAAGCATCAAGTTTTTGTTCCTCTCTTCTTCAATCAGGGTTTTAAGCTTGGAAGACTCTCTCAATAACTCTGGGTCCTGCTCTACCTGCTTCACCTCCTTAACAATAATTTTGGGTTCTGCTGTTTCAATTAGTCTTTCCACCTCCTCAATCTTGTTCTTCACTTTCACTATTGCTTCTTCTGCAGACTTCCTCTTGAAGGATTCCTCATCGATTTGTAGCTGCAGGGTCCTAACAGACTTCAGCATTTCTGGGTTTTTCTCCAGTTTGATCAGCTCCTTCACCACCACTTTCTCTCGGATATTGGGCTGCTTTCGCTCCAGCATGTGCAGTTCTCTCTTATGCTGCTCAAGTTCAGAAGCAGCAGCCAAGCTTTCCTCCTGGAGACCCCTCCAGGGTTGCAGCTCAGCGTATCCCCACTGCTGCACAATCAGTATTGGGGGGTCCTCGAACCCACTGGGGTGGCCCCACTTGTCTGAATTGCAGGAGTCTCTGCCTGGGCTGTTGTGCAGTTCTTGGGGTCCCGGGCAGCAGGGCAAGAAACCAGAGAGAAAAGCAGTAATTGGAGCATGGAAACACACTGAACACAGGCACCCTGCAAGGGAGGTCGGAGGGAAAATGATACCAAAACCCACTTCGGGGCACAGTCAGCAGCCTGGCTACAGCACTGGCTGGGCAGGATTAAGATCTTGCCAAAGTTGCTCTGCATTCCTGCTTTTCTGTGTGCTTCATGCTGTGCTGGTGCCTGTGCCAGCCCTGCTCCACCACGGGACCTCCCAGGAGGTCCCACCTAAGTCTTGTCTTGGGGTGAATCATTCTCACTCATCACTGTCTTCTAAGCCTTACTAGACTACTGAAGAAACCAGGCTGGCCTGTGTCCAAGTATTTGTTCTCCAGCTGCAGGATCAGACACTGCCAGAATTTTCACCTGATAACATGCGTTCACATTCATGCCATTGAAATCCTTAGTGGCATGTGGAAAGCCACACTGCACGTGGCATTGTGCTGCTGCAAAATTCCTTTAGAAAGACACGTTATATTGGTCATTACAGCTTTGGAGTGAGTTGGCCCCATTTTGCGGGGGTGGAAGGGGAGCAGGCTGAGGTGGTGGTTGTGTCACCGAGGTCTGGCCGGTTTTGTTCAGCTCCGTGTTACCATTTGAATGCCACTGATGAACTGTTGGTTATAGTCAGCATTCAGCCTCTTCTAAGCCCAGCTTTGTTCTGTCCTCTTCTTGTCTGCACAGAGGCATTCAGAAATGAGCTTAGACCCATCCCTGGTGCTTTTTAGACAGGGAAAACCAAATTTCATCCAGCCATGAAGTAGACAGATGTTGCATGGCAGGCACTGGCACTGACAGGGCCTGGGCTCAGCATTCCCCAGTGCAAGGATAGCAGCGTCAGTCACCAGCATTTTGTAGCCAACGGGGCAGAGGGAAAGCACGTCACTGAATTACCCTGCTCCTGGGCCTGCTGCTCACATCAGTGGAGGCACGTGGCCAGTCCTGTCTCCTGCAAGTTCTGAGTTTATGGTTATTTGGCCAGCCGGAGCTATATGCTGCCTGAGGGAACCTGTTTGCCTCCAAGCTAATCTGTCTTTCTTTCAGCAGAGAAAGAAAATTTATATTTTCTTTTATATTTCTATACCTGTTTGTATTCCCAGGTGAGGGCCTCGTAGTAAAGGCACGAATATTCACCGGTGTGGAAGGGATGAATGTGCCCTTGCTGGAACAAGCCGTACAGGAGCAGAGGAAATACTTCAACGAGAGGCAGGAGCGGATGGGAAGCAGCACGTCCTGACAGCAGCTCTGAGAACAGCCATACACTGGTCCTTGCTCTGCCATTTGCAACAAATGTGAAAAGTAAATTTAGAGGATGGGTTTTTGCTGCGGCAAATAGCAAAGTAAAGTCACTAAGCAGGGAAACACTTGAAGGCTGTGAGTCAGTATGTGACTGTGGGTTGTTTGTTCATGCCAGGTGTCATCACTGAAAATAGCTCTGGGAAGCAGGTTTGTTGTTTGTTTAAAGTGGTGATTAAGGAAAGGAAGGCTTGAGTTGTACTGGTCCTTTTGTAATGCAAGGCTTGGAGACATCAGAAAAAGGAGAAGTCTCCCAATCTCCGAATCAAATGAGTTGAACGGCTCACACCCACATGCGTTGCCAAAGCACAGGGTTACTGTTGGCAGATGGGAGGTAAAGGGCGTTAGTGCAAAGTTCATTAGCCCTGCGTGGCTGTGGGTCCGTGAGTGGGTGCATTTGGTTACTGTGACTCAGCTGCCACACAGGAGCATTCCTGGCAAAACACTCACATACCTGGACTGACCAACAAAGAAACAAGAAGAACAAAGAATTACTATTTTCAGTAGCACCAGCCTCTTTGGGTTTTCAGGAGCTGGTGTCCAAGGCGGGAGATTGACTTGAGCTCTAAAATAAGTATTTGCAGTGCCCCGAGAACGACCACTTGACTTTCTTCCTTGACACACTAAGTTTCGGAGACCTTAAATCACTATTTTTTGAAGCATCTAAAGGTTTTGATTGATATTTTCTTAGATAAAGATGAAAAGAGAAGGCAGCCTGTCTCTTACTGATTAAAAACCTCTTTCTTGCTAAAGCAAGTGCATTAGCCCCTGCACAATCCCCATGGATGATTTAAGAAAATTTAGCAATATGGAATTTTCCCCCTATGCACTGGGTGTGTAAGGAAGTGCTTGGCTTTGAAAAAGTTGCAAGAGAAGATGAAGTTACATCAGAGCCACTCTGGTTTAAGAACACAGTGCCAGACCCACCTAACAAAATTAAACCATCAACAAAAAGACAGAGAATCACTAATGTGAGATGAGAATAAAATGTTAGTGCAAAAGAGAGAAGACTTCCGTGTGCTATAGGAATCCCCAGACCTGGAGTGTGCTGAGACTGTGGTTTGCAGGGGCATTCAGCCACCTGCAGCCTTTTCTGCTTTTGCTCAGATACTCTGGTGAGATGTTCAGAAAACAAGGACTGAAAGCATACAATGCACAGCAGCAGATCAAAATGCTACAGGTATTGGCAAAGTCCCCTGTTACCAGCAGGCTTGATTTAAGGGCCTGAGATGGCTCAGTAATTACAGTGCTTGCTATAATCTTTAATCATAGTTTAGTCTTATGTTTGTCTTCACGCAGTTACAGAGATCCAAAAGTCCTGTCTCAGCACACTCTCTGTTCAGCCCACATCCAAAAACATGATCTCAAGAAGCAAGATTTTAACCTGGTTTTGTAAGAGAAAATGATGAGTCTGTCATGATGTGTTTATGTTTACACCTCATCTCCTGTCTGTTCTCTTATTGTCCTCTGTGTGCTTAAATTTTATCCAAATGGCCAGGTTTGCCAGAGAGTTGGAAACATCCAAGATGCCAAGACTGGGAATATCCAAAATACCAGGTTCCTACAAGTGTTACCAAAAAACCCCACAAACCCAACCAGTCAGGAAGAGGAAAGCAAACTTGGCAGTGACTCCAGATGGAGATGTGAGTGCAAACAACTTTCACAAGCCACCAGCGAACCCACACAGGAATTTGCCATGGCCATATGGATCCCTTCTCAGCCACAGAGCAACCATGCTTTTGTTCTTTCAGAGTGGCAAAATCAGGATCAATTTAGAAAAGATTTTGAATTGGTATCGCAGCAATGGGCTAAATCAGTCCTTTTTAGGTCACCTAAATGTTGGGGTCTGCGCTGTGGACCCACGCACCCAGTGGGCTGCTGTGTCCTGCGATGCCCACCCAGAGACATGGAGCTCCCAAGCCCTTCAGAAGACAGTCCCTGTGGCTCTACCTTTCCTGCTACCACAATGCGTAATACTTTTTTAATCTTGTCTTCTGTCAGCTGTCAAGTCAATGTTTAATCCCTCCCCAAGGACATCTTCTGAAAGACTGACCAAGCAGCACAGCCCACGGTGGGAAGGTTCAAGGGACAATTGCACAAGACCAAAAAAACCCAAAACACACAAACAAAAAAACCACACACACCCCCCACCCCCTCCCAAAAAAGACATTTCTGTGGTGTGTTTGACCTGAGCTTGTCCAAGGGAATCCTAATTATGCACCACATCCCCTTGACACCAGGCACTGTACAAACAGAGCTGGAGAACTTCCCTGGGCCTCGTGCAGTCCCTGCTGCCTTTCTTGCAGGCCTGAAGCACTTCTCTACATCCATTTTGCTCGGTTTTTGCTTCAGCCAGCACACTGCACAATCTGGGTCACAAGCAAGTCCTGGGCGGTTGGTGCACAGCGTGTTTGGCTCTTGGGGTCTGCCCGAAGCCCCCCAGAGACACCCCACACCCCAGACGCCTGTCAGTGTGCCCAGGCAGCCCTGTCTGCCTGCAGCTGCCCCAGTTCAAGGCCCGTCCCTGTGCTGGGGGAGCAGCAAGGGGGGACCCAGACCCCAAAAGCAGCTCGGGGACACACAAGGAGAGCAAACACCTTCTCCATATTTGAGGGTTTATTTCCTTTTTTTTTTTTTTCCCTCAGAAAGCAGTGCCAGCTGCCCCCCCCTCCCCCGCCACCACTGCAAGCCTGAGGCAGCACCATGGATACCTTGCGAGAGGCGTTTCACAAGGTGGAAAAGATCGGGGAGGGCACCTACGGCGTGGTGTACAAGGCCCGCAACAAGCATACGGGGCAGCTGGTGGCCCTCAAGAAGATCCGCTTGGACTCGTGAGTAGGATAAAGCCTCGGCCCTGGGGCGGCCATGGCCCGGCCCAGCCCAGTACCCACCCGGCCTGCCATGGCACCAGGCCGGCTGCCTCCTCAGCACGGCAGCAAGAGGGTGCCCAGTCGAGGGGGGAGGGGGGTGAGGAAGGCAAATGGCTCCTCTGGGGCCGGTAGGGCTATCTGTGGGGAGATGGCCACCAGCTGAACCCAGCAGTGCCCCAGCCCTGCCATGGGAGTGAGCAGGCAGGCCGTGAGCCCAGCCCAGTGTCCAAAATGGCGCGAGAGGCTCAAAAAAGCCTGACATGAGGGAAAAAAATGTCTCTATTGGCTCATGCAAGCAGCTAGGGCCTCATCTGGCACTACCTGGTCCCAGCTTCATGGCACAGGGCAGGGGGAAGTAGCCACCATTTTAGGAGGTGGCCTCTCCCTCAGGGGTGTGGTGCCAGGGCCTGGTGAGGCTCAGCCTCCAGGCAGAGCCAACTTCAACCCCTCCAGGGTGGGGACTGGGCAGATAAAAGTTTATTACTGTTCCCCTGAGTCAGCCCTGGGCTGTCTCCACAATGAGGGGTGTCAGTGTGGACTGGGGGCCATGGTGGTAGGTCTGCACCCCATGGTGGCCCCTCAGGACAGTGAAGGGGGCTGCCTGAGGAGTAAAGAACTTTCATCTCCCGCCAAGTGAGGCTTGGGCATTTAAACTGTCATTGCTTCTCCAAATGTGCTCTCACGTGCTCCCAAACAAGTCCCCAGAGTTTTCACTGTCTAGGTGACCCCCTCCCTCTCCTTCTCCACAGCTCTATTTCCCCCTGCCTCACCCCAGTCCACCCCATGCACGGCTCCATCCCAAACTCAGGGTGCCCAGTGTAACAGACCCTCCCCTGGGCAGGCGATGGGGTACAATGGAAGGGAGAAGGGACTCAGAACTCTGATGGCTGTGGGATCCCACTGAGGAACAGGGTGCCATACAGCCTGTCTCTGCCGCAGGGGGACAGAAGGCGTCCCAAGCACGGCCATCCGAGAAATCTCGCTGCTGAAGGAGCTGAAGCACCCCAACATAGTCAGGTAAGACCTGGATAAACACTCCCCACCAGCTCATTGATGAGCTCCTGCTCAGGGAACTCTGGGTACAGGCACCAAGGGGGGTTTTCCTGTCCTTTCCTGACTGTACAAACAGGAAAAAAATAAACAGGAAAACGCAGGAATCACTTGCATTTCCCTGGTTCGCAAAGTAGCTCACAGCACTGCCCCTTCACTCCAGCAACACAGGCTGGTCCAAGCTGCTGCTGCCCCATACTAGATGCTGCTTTTCCATCTGCCTCTGTCTGCTCTAAAGGACTCAGAGGCATCTGTGGGAGGAAGGATGTTTGGAAAGGTATGAAGATGCTGAAAGGTACTTAAGGAAGTGCTTGCACTTCTTTTGCAGGCTCCTGGATGTCATACATGGACAGAAGAAGCTCTATCTAGTGTTTGAGTATCTGAACCAGGACCTGAAGAAATACCTGGACTCATCCCAAACCGGAGAGATTCCTTTAAGCTTGGTCAAGGTACAGTGTGGAAGAAGTGCTAACAGGCAGGGCAGAGAGCGTGTGTCCTTACTGCCTTCTGCTGGGCAGAGCCAGCACTGAGCTGCTCTTAGCCAGACTGCATCTGGAAGAGATACATCCTTGGCTGGAGGCATTCAACCTCTCGGATCTCAAACATTTCAGCTGGGAAAACTTCGTGGCACTATTGCTCAGTGCATTTATTTCCCAGCTGTTTCCAGGCTTTCCAGCTCATCTTGCTGCAGAACAAACTGCTATTAAGAGGGCAACTGAGGGATCTATTACTAATTTCCTTTGTGCAGGGTAACGGATGGGTGGAAGGGACTGCCACTGCTTGGATTGCAGTCTTTCTGTCCTCATGTAGGGTGGGATCAGTCTGTGGCCATCTCCGAGTAGTGGCCCGCAAGCCTGGTGTTGCATTATAGCAAGGTCTTTTTTTCCCATTCAGGTTTATAAAGGATCCAAAGTGTGTTGGTTCATGTGATCCAATGATTCAAAGTGGTTTCATCATGGCCTTGTCTGAAATCTCTTCTCTCCTTAGAACTACCTTTTCCAGCTGCTGCAGGGTGTGAGTTTCTGCCACTCACACAGAGTTATCCACAGGGACTTGAAGCCGCAGAACTTGCTCATTAACGAAGCAGGAACAATCAAGCTGGCTGATTTTGGACTGGCAAGAACTTTTGGAGTCCCCCTGCGCACATACACTCATGAGGTATTGTTGAGGCTCCCTGCCACCTGAGCGTGGGGTACAAAATCCATAGTGGGTGAACAACAGCAGCATCACAAGTTACTCATCCATAATGGAGGCACAGCTGTATCCGGGCATGCGCTCTTAACCTAACCTGCAGCTAAGGGGCTACCTCATGTCCCCACAAAGCGTGCTGACTGCTTCGACCCTAGCCTACCTGCAAGCTGGGTTCTCACCTTCTCTGCACGGGGTATATTTATTTGTTCTAGAGTGTCTTGCTGAAGAATGATCTGTTAATCCCAATCTTGCTGTCACTAAGGTGTCTGTTACTTCAGCGTGGCCTTGGCACACTCTGATTTGTACAGTCACTGCCTTACAGCTGAGAGGAGAGGAGCCCATGCCTCTAGTTTCACCCAGGGAACTTAGACAAAGCTTGTTTGTTGGTTCCTTACCAGGTGGTGACTCTGTGGTACCGAGCCCCTGAGATACTGCTGGGATGCAGATACTACTCGACCGCTGTGGATATCTGGAGCATCGGCTGCATCTTTGCAGAAATGGTAGAATGGGCTTAAATAGTCTCTTTAATGAGCAGGGAGGCTTCAGCTGCAATGGCAAGAGGGGAAGGAGGGACAAGATGCCAAAGATCTGTGATACTGTGGTCCCACTCTGTGCTGGGGTGTGTTTTATGGGAAGTCCACCCTGAGGGTTAGCTGATCCTTAGCTGTGGGCTCAGAGCAGGGACCTGGCAGAAGGCACAGAAGCCTCTGTAATCCAGTTGCAGTTTCAAGTACACGAGAATGTGATGCCTCTCCTTCCAGAAAGGTAACTTCTGTCTTGTTGCTGCAGCGTTTTGATCTTGGGAGGAGATGACTCTCTTGCAGATGTCCCCACAGCGGCTTGCAGAGAACTAGCACTCTCATAGCATGGCAGAGTGGATCTCTGAGGGGTCCATACTGCACTTTGCAGAGTTTTTGCTATCCCTGCAGTGTAATAGCACTACCCCTAGCTCCCAAAGCCCCCAAGCTGCAGATCAGCAGAGCCTGGGCAAGCAGGTGGGGAGGGAGCCAGCCTGCAAGAGGGAGTGTTAGAAAACTAGAGACAAAGCCCTCTTTGGGGCCAGTCTAAGCGACTGGCTGAAACAGGGGCAGCCTTGGGGAGACACAGATCCCTGGAGAGGAGCTGGAGACAAGCAGACACCCGTGACTATCCCAGCCACTTCCTGGTGGAATCGCTGCATTGTAACTGCCCTGGTCTGTGCAGTTTGCATCTGCTGGAACAAAGGGTTGCTTGCAGTGGCAAATAGGGCACACAGCCAAAGGAAAGGTGGGAACTGGTGCTTTTTTTTTTCCCCCAGGTTACCAGGAGGGCCCTGTTTCCAGGGGACTCTCAGATCAGTCAGCTCTTCCGGATCTTTCGCACCCTGGGCACTCCCACCGAGGTGACCTGGCCTGGGGTGACCCAGCTGCCTGACTACAAGGGGACCTTTCCCCGGTGGACAAGGAAGGAGATGGAGGAAATTGTTCCCAACTTAGATCGAGATGGTAGAGACTTACTGGTGGTGAGTGAGGGCTCAGCACAAGATCCAGGGACAGACAGGACCTTTTCAAACTGGGCAAAGAATAGGGATATTTGGGACTGACCTACCTGGAAGCGTGTTAGCTGATCTGGTTCTAACGCTCATCCCTGCTATTGCAGAAATATGGAATCATCAAATAGGGCTCAGTCCTGGCTCTGAAGCAGGACTGGCAGTGCAAGTTCCTCTAGGAAACACTGCATTGAGGGTCAAGGAACCCTTCTAGTGTAATCCCCATGGTAACTTCAGCTGAGTGTTACTCCCGAAGCCCAGAGAAGGGAAAAGGCAGGACCACCATCTGCATCTGGGCCCAGCCATGTGAAGGTGCAATTTGTTTTTTAAAATCCTAAATCTGCTGTGTTTTTCTCTCGGCAGCAACTGCTCCTGTATGACCCCAGCAGGCGCATCACAGCCAAGGCAGCCCTCGATCACAAGTACTTCTGGAGAAGTCCTCAGAGCCCTGAAGAGCAACACGTGCCGCAGAGACACCGCAGATGAGAAGACACAGCTCTCCCCGTGCACTTGCAGCTCCGGGTGGCAGCGGCATCCAGGGTCTCATTTCTCGGGAGGCACCTGGAGAGGGACGTTCTTGCATTTAGAGATTCTCAGCCCGTTGCTGGGGAAAGGTTTGTCTGGGTTACAGCCAGTAGAGCTGTTTTGCAGAGGTTGCGTGCAAAGGGGTGAGGGGTATTTATCAGCGTAAAACACTGAAATGTAGATGAGAGCGCATCTTTCAGAGGTTTGTCCTTGCGTTAATCAGTGAGCTAAGGGGACACACAGGGATGTCTGTCTGTCCAGCACTGGAGCATCCCCAGGTCTGTCGGTGGCAGTTTCTGACACCAGGGTGTGCTGGAGCTCCACGTTGGGCAGGGGAGCGCTTCCCTGCTCGGCCCTTTGCTGCTGATTTAAAAGGCTGGGCTTGTCAGCACTAGACAAGTTGTTTGATCTGAGCTGTTGAACAGAGCTGACATTCTGCTGTTTCACAAGCTGAAGAGCCCTGTCAGGTGTCTTCATTTGTGCCGTAGCTTGGACTGAGAAGCCAAAAGATCCAGTTATCATAAAGCACACGTTGCGTATGGCTGGAACAGTAACAGCTAAAGCACTGGCTTTCCATCATCCGACCAGATCTAACGCTGTTTCCTTCGCTTCATTGTCTTGGACATGTTTTTGCTGTTCAAATGTTTGGAGAATCATCACAAACTTTCGGTGTGGTTTTGACATCTTCATTTTTTTTTCTTTCAGTGCAGAAAAAAAATAAAAGCTTGTCATTTGTTCACAAACCTCGGTGTCTATTGTTTGGCGTGGCCCATTGGACTAGTGACGTAGGACGTTCTGGCTGGTCCTTTTTTCCACAGAGCTCTTCTCCCTTCATGACCTCCTGCACTCTTTCTTTTATCCTTTCCAGCCCAAATCCTTGGCAGTTGCAGAGATGTGCTCTCAATTCTGTTGTGGAATGAGGGGCTGATGGTTCTGCAGCCACGTGCTGTCTCGGTATGGTAAGGTGGGCTTTCTTTCCACCACAGGTTGCCACAAACCAGTTCAGAGTTATAATCTACTTATTTAAATACTCAAAAGACAGATTTTTGCCTTAGGGATGCCAACCTTCTGCACTCCTGTTTTTCATGCACGTGCACACACATCATGTGCTCCTAATAACTGTGATCCCAAGAAGTGATTTCAGCACAACCCAACAGCTCTCCAAAGCAATCACGTTCCTAGAGTTTCATGACAGATAAACAATGCAGTAAAGGAGAGAGGTGGCTGCACACGCAGCTGTAGCACAAACCTCCTTCCCCACCTACTGCATACCAGAGAATTTGCACAGGGGAGAGAAACCTTTGAGTCCCTCCTGAAAAAGCCCCTCTCAGCCCGAGACCTGCCTGTCTACAGCCAAGCTCTGTCATCCTTCGCCCTCCTCCATCATTCACTCCTTCTCCCGGCCCAACAAAAGGCAGCGGGCGGCTCTGCTTAATTCCTGACTTCAAAAAGACTTTTGTCATCCCTGCTGCAGCGGCCACACCTCCTGACAGATCCCCAACAGCGAAACCCTGGGCCCTGTTGCTCACCTCCCTCCGGGCCCTGCCGCGCTGCCTGGCTGTACTTCTCCTGCAGGTTTGGAAGCCGCCAGGACCTGGGGAGCTCGCTTGCCTCTGCAATTTGCACAAATTAGACTGGGTTTGGGGGGGGCGGGTGGGGGTTGCTTTGCTTTTGAAGCTGTTGGTAGGAGTCATGCTGGAGTGGCTGCCTGGAAAAAGTTGCCCTGCTCGTGTTTGGGAGGAACCGTTTTGTGATTGAGCAGGGGAGAGTAGGCAGCTGGGCCCACGCAGCATCTCCTGGCCTCTGTATGGTAACACCCAGCTCGCAGGGGCACGTTTGTGAGACATGGATGAATTCGGCTATGGGAATCATTTCCCTGCCTTTCCTACGTGTTTTAAAGTCAATTCATTTTGTACAGACAATTCTCTGTTTGCTTTATGCAAAAAAATGCTTGTGCTATACCAGACAAGCTGCTCACAGAAGAGGTTGCTTTTTTTAAAAAAAAAGATCTGCATCAAGAAATAAATACCAAGGACGTTAATCCAGTCCAGAAACAAATAAAAATACTGCAGCTCATCTAGCCCCACAAAATGAAGCAACAGGCTGAATTTCAAACATTTATGACCCAACCCCACTGCCAGCAAAGGGAACCAACAACAGCCGTGTCGAAATAACCGCTCTGGGAAAGCCACGATGCAGCGCCCAGCGCCCTGTGCCTGCGAAGGGAGGAAAGGCACTACCGGGCTCCTCCTGAGCAGCCCACAACCCTGCCAGGCAGCTGGGCTCTGGGGACACGTCAGGACGACACGAAACGAGCTGCTGTCTGCAGCTGAGGACCACTTGATAGCAAAGAAAAGGATTTTTAGTGGGGTTTTTTTTCATAAAAAAAAAAAAAGGCAGGCCAGCCTTCGAGGGGGACTGCTCAGCCAGCTCCACTGCTCAGCTGCCTATTCATCTCTTAACGCTTTCACCCAGCCTTAGGTAAATACCTCCCAGCACGCAGTTAGGGAGCACTTTATCCAAAATGATTAACTGACTGCCTAATTACCGGAACTGCAAGTCCCTTAGTTACAGAGCATTCCCTAAAACCATTGAATCAGCACTTCAGGAAAGAGTCACCACGTGAACATGGTACTGCTTTAAAAAAACAAGCACAGTTTTACCTCATTTGCAAGGGGAGCAGCAGGAAGGAGGGCAGCCCTAGAGCCCAGCACCCTGCCCCACGGAGCCGGGCAAGGGGAAGGCTGACAGCAAACTCACCTGTGGGGCTGAGCCGAGCTGCAGCAAAGGCCCCATTGCTGATGGATCCTCCCTGCTTTCAGCCAGCCGAGGGGAGCAAAGCCAAAGCACAGCAAGGCTGCTCCCAGCAGCTTTGAAGAGCTGGGGACCCAAGGACTGCTGGGACCTGCACTGGTCCCAGGCTCCTTGGTTGCACTGGGTCGTGATCCTCACCTGGCTGCGTTCCTGTGCACTGATAGCTGTTGGTCACCCCGGCAGGAGGCCAGGGCAGAGTTTCTCTCCTGATGTGTCCCCTGGTCCCCCACAGCCCAGCTCCAGCCCTTGCTGCTGGTCCAGACCAGCCAGGAAGGGGGTGCACAGCGTCCCGTGTGCCAGCAGTGCTCTACCAAGAGGAGACAGGCTGGGAAGGGATGCTCTAGGGTGTGTGCAAGAGTTTTCTCCGTTGTAAACCAACAACTTGCCCCATATTGATCATGGCAGCTGAGATGGCCACGGACACCAGCCATAGGCCTGTCAATAAACACAGACCCTGCAGAGCACGGGACAGAGCCTAGGCAGATCTTGAACTGGGAACTTGGCGTTTCCATAGCTGGACTCAGATTGTTAATGCTGAGTACTGCCTACCAGCAGGAAGGTAACGGGACCTGTGATTGTGCTGCGCTTGCTGGCATGGGAACAATTTCTTCTTGGAGCCCAGACTTCAAATCCCAGCTAGGCTCTATGGAAATAGAGGCTATGCTGCTACTCTGATGGGGGAAGAAGGGGGAGAAAGCCTCTACCCTTATGGATTCTTTTGGGTATATTGGAGTTCCCAAACAGCATCAGTTAAAAGAGCCCTTGGGAGAGGGGCTAGAGCAGCTCATGGCAATAGAGTTATTTTTCTCATCCCGCAAAGCCAGAGGATGCTCCACAGTGGGGTAGACACTAGGGAAGAACATTTGGAACATGAGCTTGTTCATTTCAGCAAGGGCTGAGCAGTGGAAGTTACACAAAGGAGTGAAAGCTCACCTAAAGAAATAGCAAGTGGAGATTTTCCGGTACTGCTGGGTGGATCCTGCAGCCAAGGGGTGTAGAAAGCAGTTTCACATCATCACTGGCTGCATGTATCATCAGTCTGCTACTGAAGGTCGTCCCTTCCCTTGCAACACAGTTGCCTCTCTACAGGTACAGGACAAGCCCCCCCAAATCATCTACTTCAACAGGGCTTGGTTTTGCTTGGGGCTTGGCTTCCTCTGCCAGCAGCTCAGTGAAGTGACACAAGTCATTGTACAGCCAACACTGTCACTGGTCTGCAGCCAGAGAGGCACCAGCGACGGGCAGCTGGAGGGGGCAGCAGGGCTGCTCCATTGGGTAGCTGCCTTCACTTAGACTGGATCAAACATGACATGGAACTGCACCCTTTGGTGACCAAGTCCCTCTTTCAGAGGTTTCCAAATGACCAGGGTTAAAGACAAAAATAATATAACAAAATCTTTAAAAATATGGACATGCAGAAAGAAATTTAGGGGGTTCAGTGCTGTGAGATCAGGGGAAGCAAGAGCCTGCAACTCCTTTGTAGATCGGGCTGCAGGGCCTAGGATTTCATGGGGGGCAAGACTAGCCATGCCGTTGGCCACTTTGCAGCCTCAGCCTGCAGAGACAACACAGCCACAGCCACACACTTTCTATGTTTATTGCATGCAGAAGAATGACCCAACTGGAAAACACTCTGGCTCTCCCCCCTTTCTGGGCCTAACCACGTTTAACCTATTGCCAGTGGAGTTCTCGCAGTCAACCCCCCTTTGCTGTCACAGCAGCACCCGGGGGACTGCCGGGACCCCTGTGTCAGGCCCTTACACACTCACGATCACACTTTGTTCCTCACACAACCAAGCTGCGTTGGGAAGCAGAGATAGCTAAGATAGAAGAGTATGCAGCCCTAAATGCTAGACGCTCCGTTCCTGTGATCGCTGCTGCCTCCATGGGGAGAGGTGTTTTGAAGGGATGAACTCCTGAAGGAACCAGATCCAGTACATGCCTGAGCCCATTCAGTGCCTGAACCGTGACAGCTTGGGTGAACGGCTCGCCTGGTGGTACCGCTGATAGTCCTCCGACGTGGCTGGGAGCAGCAGGAGGCAGCTCAACAAATCCTTCTGGCAGAGGGCCATGGCCTCCTTGTAATTTATCTTCTCTTTAGTGACAGGGTCAATGAGATCTTTTTCATAGTTGGACTCATCTTGGAGCCTGTTGGCCAGGTCACCTGTTATCATCCCTGTCTGGGCAGCTTCCAGCACAGGGATGCGACCAGTTTTCTTGGGATCAATGAGCCCTCCAGTTAGATGTTGGACCTCCAGGTAGGGGAAAGCACTGTCCCTGGTCATCCATCCCTTCTGAACTGCTTCCCCCACAGACAGCCTTCGTTTGGTCACCGGGTCCTCAATCCCTGTGAAAGCTTTCTGGGCATTGAGCAGTCTCTGCATGTAGGTCCTGTCAATCAGCCCCCTCTCAATTGCCTTATGGACAGAGAACCGGTCCCGAGAAATGAGGTCTATGATGCCCCCCGTGGCAGCCTGGGCTTCCAGGAGCTTCTGAGCCGTCATGGGATCAAGCAGCTTCTTTGCAACAGCAGTCTTGATGTTGTACTTGGTGTCGGTGGTGGTGTCATACACTCCAGCGATGGGGGAAGTGTCATCACAGAAGCCCTTCTGCGAGGCTGGGGGGAAGAAGCTTTGGGTTTGGTGGGTGGTAGGTGATGAGAGCGGGGATTTGGAGATGATGGAGCCAATGGAGAGGGACGGGGGAGGCTTGGATTCCCCAGCCACCAGCAAGGCGAATTCAGAGATGGGAATCTTGCCATCCCGATACAGCTGGTACTCCTCCTTTGTGATCCTCCTCAGCCTTAGTGCATCATCGATGGAGTACTGCTTCCCACTTTTCTTGTCAAGGAGAACTGAGATTTCCCCGTTTGGGCCCAGGGTGGTGACTTCCTCCCAGTCGCACTCCAGCTCTTGCAGCTGGACGTACTGGCCTCTGTCTATGATACCTCTCTTATAGGCCTCGTAAGGGGACATATCCTTCCCTGTCTCAGGGTCCAAGATAGAGATCTTGGTGGAGAGGTTTGTCTCTCTCATCTGGGTCTCATGATTGATATCTTCCCGGTTGACTCTTGACTGGAGATCTCGAATGAACCTCTCCTTGTTGTAGATCTGGTCCTTCTCCCTAAGGATGTCTGCCTCCAGCAGGGAAAACTCATGTTCCAGCTGCTTCTTCTTCTGCCTGTCATTCTCAGTCCGTTGGTTGAGCAGTTTGGACTCCTCCCGAAGGAAGAGGACTTTCTGTTGCTTCTGCCTCTCCAGCTCCCTCAGTTCACTCTCCAAGTTGGCTCTCTCCTGGATGGCCAGGTTCCTGGCTTTCTGCAGCTCCGTCTCTTCACGAGCCCATGTCCTCTTCATGCCTTCAGCTCTCTCGATCTTCTCCCTGAGCCGCCGTACCTCCTCTTCTGCCTTTTGCTTGGCTCCTCTCTCCCTGCTCAGCAGCTCCCAGATGCGTGCACGTTCACTCTCCAGCGCTCTGTCCTTTTCCACTCGAATCACCTCCTTGTAGATGGTCTTCTCCTGGGATTTTGTTTTCTGCAGGACATCGACTTGCATCTGCAGGTTCTTGCACTCTCTCTGCAAGTTCAGCACCTCCGTCTTCTCATGGTCCAGCTCCAAACGCAGGTTGCTGGCAGACTGTTCGAGGACTGGATCCTTCTCCAACTTGACCACTTCTTCCATAATGATCTTTTCTTGCACTGGGGCTGGGGTCTCCTCCAGCTCCTTTATTCTCAACGTAATTTGTCTCATCTCCTTCTCTAGTGCAAGCCTCTTGCTTCGATCCTCCTGAAAGTTGAGCAACCTCTCTTGCTCTTCCACCAGTGCACGAACCTGTTGCACGTCACGTTCCAGACGACGCCTGTTGCTCACCTCCTCATCCAGACTCCGACTCAGCCTGTTGTGCTCATCTCGGAGCTTTGGATCCTTCTGAGTCAGTATCACCTCTTGAACAACTACCTTTTCCTCTGGCTTTCGCCTCTCCAGTAGCATGTATTTATTCTGCAAGTCATAGATTGCATCCTCTGCAGCTCTCCTCTTTTGAGACATGTTACGCACCTCTTGACGAAGACGATCAGCTTCTTTTTCCAAGAGTGGATCATTCTCATATCGGATGACTTCCTTGTTGACCAGCTTCGTTTCCACCTTGGATCTCTCCCTCTTCCATTCATCCCTTTCACCCTGCAGTCTAATGAGCTGCTCTTGGGTCCTGCCATTGGTGTTCACTAGTTCATTGAGCTGTTGTTTCAGCCTGTCAATTTCTCTAAGAATCTCTGGACTCTTCTCATGTTTCACCACCTCCTCTATAACCTCCTTAAGCTCGACCACTGGTTTCTGTGACCTGAGGACATCGAGCTCTGCTAAGGCCTCTTCCACTTCACTGTCAATCTTTGTTCTTTTCAGAGTAACTTCCTGCAGCTCCCTTTTCAGGTGGGCAATTTGTCGCTCTGTTTCGGGATCCACCAGGAAAATCTCGTTGACCCTCTCTTTAACCTCTACCCTTGGTTTTTGCTTCTCTGCAATACTGCACTGGCTCTGCAGCTCTCCCAGCTCACCTGTAAGCATCAAGTTTTTGTTCCTCTCTTCTTCAATCAGGGTTTTAAGCTTGGAAGACTCTCTCAATAACTCTGGGTCCTGCTCTACCTGCTTCACCTCCTTAACAATAATTTTGGGTTCTGCTGTTTCAATTAGTCTTTCCACCTCCTCAATCTTGTTCTTCACTTTCACTATTGCTTCTTCTGCAGACTTCCTCTTGAAGGATTCCTCATCGATTTGTAGCTGCAGGGTCCTAACAGACTTCAGCATTTCTGGGTTTTTCTCCAGTTTGATCAGCTCCTTCACCACCACTTTCTCTCGGATATTGGGCTGCTTTCGCTCCAGCATGTGCAGTTCTCTCTTATGCTGCTCAAGTTCAGAAGCAGCAGCCAAGCTTTCCTCCTGGAGACCCCTCCAGGGTTGCAGCTCAGCGTATCCCCACTGCTGCACAATCAGTATTGGGGGGTCCTCGAACCCACTGGGGTGGCCCCACTTGTCTGAATTGCAGGAGTCTCTGCCTGGGCTGTTGTGCAGTTCTTGGGGTCCCGGGCAGCAGGGCAAGAAACCAGAGAGAAAAGCAGTAATTGGAGCATGGAAACACACTGAACACAGGCACCCTGCAAGGGAGGTCGGAGGGAAAATGATACCAAAACCCACTTCGGGGCACAGTCAGCAGCCTGGCTACAGCACTGGCTGGGCAGGATTAAGATCTTGCCAAAGTTGCTCTGCATTCCTGCTTTTCTGTGTGCTTCATGCTGTGCTGGTGCCTGTGCCAGCCCTGCTCCACCACGGGACCTCCCAGGAGGTCCCACCTAAGTCTTGTCTTGGGGTGAATCATTCTCACTCATCACTGTCTTCTAAGCCTTACTAGACTACTGAAGAAACCAGGCTGGCCTGTGTCCAAGTATTTGTTCTCCAGCTGCAGGATCAGACACTGCCAGAATTTTCACCTGATAACATGCGTTCACATTCATGCCATTGAAATCCTTAGTGGCATGTGGAAAGCCACACTGCACGTGGCATTGTGCTGCTGCAAAATTCCTTTAGAAAGACACGTTATATTGGTCATTACAGCTTTGGAGTGAGTTGGCCCCATTTTGCGGGGGTGGAAGGGGAGCAGGCTGAGGTGGTGGTTGTGTCACCGAGGTCTGGCCGGTTTTGTTCAGCTCCGTGTTACCATTTGAATGCCACTGATGAACTGTTGGTTATAGTCAGCATTCAGCCTCTTCTAAGCCCAGCTTTGTTCTGTCCTCTTCTTGTCTGCACAGAGGCATTCAGAAATGAGCTTAGACCCATCCCTGGTGCTTTTTAGACAGGGAAAACCAAATTTCATCCAGCCATGAAGTAGACAGATGTTGCATGGCAGGCACTGGCACTGACAGGGCCTGGGCTCAGCATTCCCCAGTGCAAGGATAGCAGTGTCAGTCACCAGCATTTTGTAGCCAACGGGGCAGAGGGAAAGCACGTCACTGAATTACCCTGCTCCTGGGCCTGCTGCTCACATCAGTGGAGGCACGTGGCCAGTCCTGTCTCCTGCAAGTTCTGAGTTTATGGTTATTTGGCCAGCCGGAGCTATATGCTGCCTGAGGGAACCTGTTTGCCTCCAAGCTAATCTGTCTTTCTTTCAGCAGAGAAAGAAAATTTATATTTTCTTTTATATTTCTATACCTGTTTGTATTCCCAGGTGAGGGCCTCGTAGTAAAGGCACGAATATTCACCGGTGTGGAAGGGATGAATGTGCCCTTGCTGGAACAAGCCGTACAGGAGCAGAGGAAATACTTCAACGAGAGGCAGGAGCGGATGGGAAGCAGCACGTCCTGACAGCAGCTCTGAGAACAGCCATACACTGGTCCTTGCTCTGCCATTTGCAACAAATGTGAAAAGTAAATTTAGAGGATGGGTTTTTGCTGCGGCAAATAGCAAAGTAAAGTCACTAAGCAGGGAAACACTTGAAGGCTGTGAGTCAGTATGTGACTGTGGGTTGTTTGTTCATGCCAGGTGTCATCACTGAAAATAGCTCTGGGAAGCAGGTTTGTTGTTTGTTTAAAGTGGTGATTAAGGAAAGGAAGGCTTGAGTTGTACTGGTCCTTTTGTAATGCAAGGCTTGGAGACATCAGAAAAAGGAGAAGTCTCCCAATCTCCGAATCAAATGAGTTGAACGGCTCACACCCACATGCGTTGCCAAAGCACAGGGTTACTGTTGGCAGATGGGAGGTAAAGGGCGTTAGTGCAAAGTTCATTAGCCCTGCGTGGCTGTGGGTCCGTGAGTGGGTGCATTTGGTTACTGTGACTCAGCTGCCACACAGGAGCATTCCTGGCAAAACACTCACATACCTGGACTGACCAACAAAGAAACAAGAAGAACAAAGAATTACTATTTTCAGTAGCACCAGCCTCTTTGGGTTTTCAGGAGCTGGTGTCCAAGGCGGGAGATTGACTTGAGCTCTAAAATAAGTATTTGCAGTGCCCCGAGAACGACCACTTGACTTTCTTCCTTGACACACTAAGTTTCGGAGACCTTAAATCACTATTTTTTGAAGCATCTAAAGGTTTTGATTGATATTTTCTTAGATAAAGATGAAAAGAGAAGGCAGCCTGTCTCTTACTGATTAAAAACCTCTTTCTTGCTAAAGCAAGTGCATTAGCCCCTGCACAATCCCCATGGATGATTTAAGAAAATTTAGCAATATGGAATTTTCCCCCTATGCACTGGGTGTGTAAGGAAGTGCTTGGCTTTGAAAAAGTTGCAAGAGAAGATGAAGTTACATCAGAGCCACTCTGGTTTAAGAACACAGTGCCAGACCCACCTAACAAAATTAAACCATCAACAAAAAGACAGAGAATCACTAATGTGAGATGAGAATAAAATGTTAGTGCAAAAGAGAGAAGACTTCCGTGTGCTATAGGAATCCCCAGACCTGGAGTGTGCTGAGACTGTGGTTTGCAGGGGCATTCAGCCACCTGCAGCCTTTTCTGCTTTTGCTCAGATACTCTGGTGAGATGTTCAGAAAACAAGGACTGAAAGCATACAATGCACAGCAGCAGATCAAAATGCTACAGGTATTGGCAAAGTCCCCTGTTACCAGCAGGCTTGATTTAAGGGCCTGAGATGGCTCAGTAATTACAGTGCTTGCTATAATCTTTAATCATAGTTTAGTCTTATGTTTGTCTTCACGCAGTTACAGAGATCCAAAAGTCCTGTCTCAGCACACTCTCTGTTCAGCCCACATCCAAAAACATGATCTCAAGAAGCAAGATTTTAACCTGGTTTTGTAAGAGAAAATGATGAGTCTGTCATGATGTGTTTATGTTTACACCTCATCTCCTGTCTGTTCTCTTATTGTCCTCTGTGTGCTTAAATTTTATCCAAATGGCCAGGTTTGCCAGAGAGTTGGAAACATCCAAGATGCCAAGACTGGGAATATCCAAAATACCAGGTTCCTACAAGTGTTACCAAAAAACCCCACAAACCCAACCAGTCAGGAAGAGGAAAGCAAACTTGGCAGTGACTCCAGATGGAGATGTGAGTGCAAACAACTTTCACAAGCCACCAGCGAACCCACACAGGAATTTGCCATGGCCATATGGATCCCTTCTCAGCCACAGAGCAACCATGCTTTTGTTCTTTCAGAGTGGCAAAATCAGGATCAATTTAGAAAAGATTTTGAATTGGTATCGCAGCAATGGGCTAAATCAGTCCTTTTTAGGTCACCTAAATGTTGGGGTCTGCGCTGTGGACCCACGCACCCAGTGGGCTGCTGTGTCCTGCGATGCCCACCCAGAGACATGGAGCTCCCAAGCCCTTCAGAAGACAGTCCCTGTGGCTCTACCTTTCCTGCTACCACAATGCGTAATACTTTTTTAATCTTGTCTTCTGTCAGCTGTCAAGTCAATGTTTAATCCCTCCCCAAGGACATCTTCTGAAAGACTGACCAAGCAGCACAGCCCACGGTGGGAAGGTTCAAGGGACAATTGCACAAGACCAAAAAAACCCAAAACACACAAACAAAAAAACCACACACACCCCCCACCCCCTCCCAAAAAAGACATTTCTGTGGTGTGTTTGACCTGAGCTTGTCCAAGGGAATCCTAATTATGCACCACATCCCCTTGACACCAGGCACTGTACAAACAGAGCTGGAGAACTTCCCTGGGCCTCGTGCAGTCCCTGCTGCCTTTCTTGCAGGCCTGAAGCACTTCTCTACATCCATTTTGCTCGGTTTTTGCTTCAGCCAGCACACTGCACAATCTGGGTCACAAGCAAGTCCTGGGCGGTTGGTGCACAGCGTGTTTGGCTCTTGGGGTCTGCCCGAAGCCCCCCAGAGACACCCCACACCCCAGACACCTGTCAGTGTGCCCAGGCAGCCCTGTCTGCCTGCAGCTGCCCCAGTTCAAGGCCCGTCCCTGTGCTGGGGGAGCAGCAAGGGGGGACCCAGACCCCAAAAGCAGCTCGGGGACACACAAGGAGAGCAAACACCTTCTCCATATTTGAGGGTTTATTTCCTTTTTTTTTTTTTTCCCTCAGAAAGCAGTGCCAGCTGCCCCCCCCTCCCCCGCCACCACTGCAAGCCTGAGGCAGCACCATGGATACCTTGCGAGAGGCGTTTCACAAGGTGGAAAAGATCGGGGAGGGCACCTACGGCGTGGTGTACAAGGCCCGCAACAAGCATACGGGGCAGCTGGTGGCCCTCAAGAAGATCCGCTTGGACTCGTGAGTAGGATAAAGCCTCGGCCCTGGGGCGGCCATGGCCCGGCCCAGCCCAGTACCCACCCGGCCTGCCATGGCACCAGGCCGGCTGCCTCCTCAGCACGGCAGCAAGAGGGTGCCCAGTCGAGGGGGGAGGGGGGTGAGGAAGGCAAATGGCTCCTCTGGGGCCGGTAGGGCTATCTGTGGGGAGATGGCCACCAGCTGAACCCAGCAGTGCCCCAGCCCTGCCATGGGAGTGAGCAGGCAGGCCGTGAGCCCAGCCCAGTGTCCAAAATGGCGCGAGAGGCTCAAAAAAGCCTGACATGAGGGAAAAAAATGTCTCTATTGGCTCATGCAAGCAGCTAGGGCCTCATCTGGCACTACCTGGTCCCAGCTTCATGGCACAGGGCAGGGGGAAGTAGCCACCATTTTAGGAGGTGGCCTCTCCCTCAGGGGTGTGGTGCCAGGGCCTGGTGAGGCTCAGCCTCCAGGCAGAGCCAACTTCAACCCCTCCAGGGTGGGGACTGGGCAGATAAAAGTTTATTACTGTTCCCCTGAGTCAGCCCTGGGCTGTCTCCACAATGAGGGGTGTCAGTGTGGACTGGGGGCCATGGTGGTAGGTCTGCACCCCATGGTGGCCCCTCAGGACAGTGAAGGGGGCTGCCTGAGGAGTAAAGAACTTTCATCTCCCGCCAAGTGAGGCTTGGGCATTTAAACTGTCATTGCTTCTCCAAATGTGCTCTCACGTGCTCCCAAACAAGTCCCCAGAGTTTTCACTGTCTAGGTGACCCCCTCCCTCTCCTTCTCCACAGCTCTATTTCCCCCTGCCTCACCCCAGTCCACCCCATGCACGGCTCCATCCCAAACTCAGGGTGCCCAGTGTAACAGACCCTCCCCTGGGCAGGCGATGGGGTACAATGGAAGGGAGAAGGGACTCAGAACTCTGATGGCTGTGGGATCCCACTGAGGAACAGGGTGCCATACAGCCTGTCTCTGCCGCAGGGGGACAGAAGGCGTCCCAAGCACGGCCATCCGAGAAATCTCGCTGCTGAAGGAGCTGAAGCACCCCAACATAGTCAGGTAAGACCTGGATAAACACTCCCCACCAGCTCATTGATGAGCTCCTGCTCAGGGAACTCTGGGTACAGGCACCAAGGGGGGTTTTCCTGTCCTTTCCTGACTGTACAAACAGGAAAAAAATAAACAGGAAAACGCAGGAATCACTTGCATTTCCCTGGTTCGCAAAGTAGCTCACAGCACTGCCCCTTCACTCCAGCAACACAGGCTGGTCCAAGCTGCTGCTGCCCCATACTAGATGCTGCTTTTCCATCTGCCTCTGTCTGCTCTAAAGGACTCAGAGGCATCTGTGGGAGGAAGGATGTTTGGAAAGGTATGAAGATGCTGAAAGGTACTTAAGGAAGTGCTTGCACTTCTTTTGCAGGCTCCTGGATGTCATACATGGACAGAAGAAGCTCTATCTAGTGTTTGAGTATCTGAACCAGGACCTGAAGAAATACCTGGACTCATCCCAAACCGGAGAGATTCCTTTAAGCTTGGTCAAGGTACAGTGTGGAAGAAGTGCTAACAGGCAGGGCAGAGAGCGTGTGTCCTTACTGCCTTCTGCTGGGCAGAGCCAGCACTGAGCTGCTCTTAGCCAGACTGCATCTGGAAGAGATACATCCTTGGCTGGAGGCATTCAACCTCTCGGATCTCAAACATTTCAGCTGGGAAAACTTCGTGGCACTATTGCTCAGTGCATTTATTTCCCAGCTGTTTCCAGGCTTTCCAGCTCATCTTGCTGCAGAACAAACTGCTATTAAGAGGGCAACTGAGGGATCTATTACTAATTTCCTTTGTGCAGGGTAACGGATGGGTGGAAGGGACTGCCACTGCTTGGATTGCAGTCTTTCTGTCCTCATGTAGGGTGGGATCAGTCTGTGGCCATCTCCGAGTAGTGGCCCGCAAGCCTGGTGTTGCATTATAGCAAGGTCTTTTTTTCCCATTCAGGTTTATAAAGGATCCAAAGTGTGTTGGTTCATGTGATCCAATGATTCAAAGTGGTTTCATCATGGCCTTGTCTGAAATCTCTTCTCTCCTTAGAACTACCTTTTCCAGCTGCTGCAGGGTGTGAGTTTCTGCCACTCACACAGAGTTATCCACAGGGACTTGAAGCCGCAGAACTTGCTCATTAACGAAGCAGGAACAATCAAGCTGGCTGATTTTGGACTGGCAAGAACTTTTGGAGTCCCCCTGCGCACATACACTCATGAGGTATTGTTGAGGCTCCCTGCCACCTGAGCGTGGGGTACAAAATCCATAGTGGGTGAACAACAGCAGCATCACAAGTTACTCATCCATAATGGAGGCACAGCTGTATCCGGGCATGCGCTCTTAACCTAACCTGCAGCTAAGGGGCTACCTCATGTCCCCACAAAGCGTGCTGACTGCTTCGACCCTAGCCTACCTGCAAGCTGGGTTCTCACCTTCTCTGCACGGGGTATATTTATTTGTTCTAGAGTGTCTTGCTGAAGAATGATCTGTTAATCCCAATCTTGCTGTCACTAAGGTGTCTGTTACTTCAGCGTGGCCTTGGCACACTCTGATTTGTACAGTCACTGCCTTACAGCTGAGAGGAGAGGAGCCCATGCCTCTAGTTTCACCCAGGGAACTTAGACAAAGCTTGTTTGTTGGTTCCTTACCAGGTGGTGACTCTGTGGTACCGAGCCCCTGAGATACTGCTGGGATGCAGATACTACTCGACCGCTGTGGATATCTGGAGCATCGGCTGCATCTTTGCAGAAATGGTAGAATGGGCTTAAATAGTCTCTTTAATGAGCAGGGAGGCTTCAGCTGCAATGGCAAGAGGGGAAGGAGGGACAAGATGCCAAAGATCTGTGATACTGTGGTCCCACTCTGTGCTGGGGTGTGTTTTATGGGAAGTCCACCCTGAGGGTTAGCTGATCCTTAGCTGTGGGCTCAGAGCAGGGACCTGGCAGAAGGCACAGAAGCCTCTGTAATCCAGTTGCAGTTTCAAGTACACGAGAATGTGATGCCTCTCCTTCCAGAAAGGTAACTTCTGTCTTGTTGCTGCAGCGTTTTGATCTTGGGAGGAGATGACTCTCTTGCAGATGTCCCCACAGCGGCTTGCAGAGAACTAGCACTCTCATAGCATGGCAGAGTGGATCTCTGAGGGGTCCATACTGCACTTTGCAGAGTTTTTGCTATCCCTGCAGTGTAATAGCACTACCCCTAGCTCCCAAAGCCCCCAAGCTGCAGATCAGCAGAGCCTGGGCAAGCAGGTGGGGAGGGAGCCAGCCTGCAAGAGGGAGTGTTAGAAAACTAGAGACAAAGCCCTCTTTGGGGCCAGTCTAAGCGACTGGCTGAAACAGGGGCAGCCTTGGGGAGACACAGATCCCTGGAGAGGAGCTGGAGACAAGCAGACACCCGTGACTATCCCAGCCACTTCCTGGTGGAATCGCTGCATTGTAACTGCCCTGGTCTGTGCAGTTTGCATCTGCTGGAACAAAGGGTTGCTTGCAGTGGGAAATAGGGCACACAGCCAAAGGAAAGGTGGGAACTGGTGCTTTTTTTTTTCCCCCAGGTTACCAGGAGGGCCCTGTTTCCAGGGGACTCTGAGATCGATCAGCTCTTCCGGATCTTTCGCACCCTGGGCACTCCCACCGAGGTGACCTGGCCTGGGGTGACCCAGCTGCCTGACTACAAGGGGACCTTTCCCCGGTGGACAAGGAAGGAGATGGAGGAAATTGTTCCCAACTTAGATCGAGATGGTAGAGACTTACTGGTGGTGAGTGAGGGCTCAGCACAAGATCCAGGGACAGACAGGACCTTTTCAAACTGGGCAAAGAATAGGGATATTTGGGACTGACCTACCTGGAAGCGTGTTAGCTGATCTGGTTCTAACGCTCATCCCTGCTATTGCAGAAATATGGAATCATCAAATAGGGCTCAGTCCTGGCTCTGAAGCAGGACTGGCAGTGCAAGTTCCTCTAGGAAACACTGCATTGAGGGTCAAGGAACCCTTCTAGTGTAATCCCCATGGTAACTTCAGCTGAGTGTTACTCCCGAAGCCCAGAGAAGGGAAAAGGCAGGACCACCATCTGCATCTGGGCCCAGCCATGTGAAGGTGCAATTTGTTTTTTAAAATCCTAAATCTGCTGTGTTTTTCTCTCGGCAGCAACTGCTCCTGTATGACCCCAGCAGGCGCATCACAGCCAAGGCAGCCCTCGATCACAAGTACTTCTGGAGAAGTCCTCAGAGCCCTGAAGAGCAACACGTGCCGCAGAGACACCGCAGATGAGAAGACACAGCTCTCCCCGTGCACTTGCAGCTCCGGGTGGCAGCGGCATCCAGGGTCTCATTTCTCGGGAGGCACCTGGAGAGGGACGTTCTTGCATTTAGAGATTCTCAGCCCGTTGCTGGGGAAAGGTTTGTCTGGGTTACAGCCAGTAGAGCTGTTTTGCAGAGGTTGCGTGCAAAGGGGTGAGGGGTATTTATCAGCGTAAAACACTGAAATGTAGATGAGAGCGCATCTTTCAGAGGTTTGTCCTTGCGTTAATCAGTGAGCTAAGGGGACACACAGGGATGTCTGTCTGTCCAGCACTGGAGCATCCCCAGGTCTGTCGGTGGCAGTTTCTGACACCAGGGTGTGCTGGAGCTCCACGTTGGGCAGGGGAGCGCTTCCCTGCTCGGCCCTTTGCTGCTGATTTAAAAGGCTGGGCTTGTCAGCACTAGACAAGTTGTTTGATCTGAGCTGTTGAACAGAGCTGACATTCTGCTGTTTCACAAGCTGAAGAGCCCTGTCAGGTGTCTTCATTTGTGCCGTAGCTTGGACTGAGAAGCCAAAAGATCCAGTTATCATAAAGCACACGTTGCGTATGGCTGGAACAGTAACAGCTAAAGCACTGGCTTTCCATCATCCGACCAGATCTAACGCTGTTTCCTTCGCTTCATTGTCTTGGACATGTTTTTGCTGTTCAAATGTTTGGAGAATCATCACAAACTTTCGGTGTGGTTTTGACATCTTCATTTTTTTTTCTTTCAGTGCAGAAAAAAAATAAAAGCTTGTCATTTGTTCACAAACCTCGGTGTCTATTGTTTGGCGTGGCCCATTGGACTAGTGACGTAGGACGTTCTGGCTGGTCCTTTTTTCCACAGAGCTCTTCTCCCTTCATGACCTCCTGCACTCTTTCTTTTATCCTTTCCAGCCCAAATCCTTGGCAGTTGCAGAGATGTGCTCTCAATTCTGTTGTGGAATGAGGGGCTGATGGTTCTGCAGCCACGTGCTGTCTCGGTATGGTAAGGTGGGCTTTCTTTCCACCACAGGTTGCCACAAACCAGTTCAGAGTTATAATCTACTTATTTAAATACTCAAAAGACAGATTTTTGCCTTAGGGATGCCAACCTTCTGCACTCCTGTTTTTCATGCACGTGCACACACATCATGTGCTCCTAATAACTGTGATCCCAAGAAGTGATTTCAGCACAACCCAACAGCTCTCCAAAGCAATCACGTTCCTAGAGTTTCATGACAGATAAACAATGCAGTAAAGGAGAGAGGTGGCTGCACACGCAGCTGTAGCACAAACCTCCTTCCCCACCTACTGCATACCAGAGAATTTGCACAGGGGAGAGAAACCTTTGAGTCCCTCCTGAAAAAGCCCCTCTCAGCCCGAGACCTGCCTGTCTACAGCCAAGCTCTGTCATCCTTCGCCCTCCTCCATCATTCACTCCTTCTCCCGGCCCAACAAAAGGCAGCGGGCGGCTCTGCTTAATTCCTGACTTCAAAAAGACTTTTGTCATCCCTGCTGCAGCGGCCACACCTCCTGACAGATCCCCAACAGCGAAACCCTGGGCCCTGTTGCTCACCTCCCTCCGGGCCCTGCCGCGCTGCCTGGCTGTACTTCTCCTGCAGGTTTGGAAGCCGCCAGGACCTGGGGAGCTCGCTTGCCTCTGCAATTTGCACAAATTAGACTGGGTTTGGGGGGGGCGGGTGGGGGTTGCTTTGCTTTTGAAGCTGTTGGTAGGAGTCATGCTGGAGTGGCTGCCTGGAAAAAGTTGCCCTGCTCGTGTTTGGGAGGAACCGTTTTGTGATTGAGCAGGGGAGAGTAGGCAGCTGGGCCCACGCAGCATCTCCTGGCCTCTGTATGGTAACACCCAGCTCGCAGGGGCACGTTTGTGAGACATGGATGAATTCGGCTATGGGAATCATTTCCCTGCCTTTCCTACGTGTTTTAAAGTCAATTCATTTTGTACAGACAATTCTCTGTTTGCTTTATGCAAAAAAATGCTTGTGCTATACCAGACAAGCTGCTCACAGAAGAGGTTGCTTTTTTTAAAAAAAAAGATCTGCATCAAGAAATAAATACCAAGGACGTTAATCCAGTCCAGAAACAAATAAAAATACTGCAGCTCATCTAGCCCCACAAAATGAAGCAACAGGCTGAATTTCAAACATTTATGACCCAACCCCACTGCCAGCAAAGGGAACCAACAACAGCCGTGTCGAAATAACCGCTCTGGGAAAGCCACGATGCAGCGCCCAGCGCCCTGTGCCTGCGAAGGGAGGAAAGGCACTACCGGGCTCCTCCTGAGCAGCCCACAACCCTGCCAGGCAGCTGGGCTCTGGGGACACGTCAGGACGACACGAAACGAGCTGCTGTCTGCAGCTGAGGACCACTTGATAGCAAAGAAAAGGATTTTTAGTGGGGTTTTTTTTCATAAAAAAAAAAAAAGGCAGGCCAGCCTTCGAGGGGGACTGCTCAGCCAGCTCCACTGCTCAGCTGCCTATTCATCTCTTAACGCTTTCACCCAGCCTTAGGTAAATACCTCCCAGCACGCAGTTAGGGAGCACTTTATCCAAAATGATTAACTGACTGCCTAATTACCGGAACTGCAAGTCCCTTAGTTACAGAGCATTCCCTAAAACCATTGAATCAGCACTTCAGGAAAGAGTCACCACGTGAACATGGTACTGCTTTAAAAAAACAAGCACAGTTTTACCTCATTTGCAAGGGGAGCAGCAGGAAGGAGGGCAGCCCTAGAGCCCAGCACCCTGCCCCACGGAGCCGGGCAAGGGGAAGGCTGACAGCAAACTCACCTGTGGGGCTGAGCCGAGCTGCAGCAAAGGCCCCATTGCTGATGGATCCTCCCTGCTTTCAGCCAGCCGAGGGGAGCAAAGCCAAAGCACAGCAAGGCTGCTCCCAGCAGCTTTGAAGAGCTGGGGACCCAAGGACTGCTGGGACCTGCACTGGTCCCAGGCTCCTTGGTTGCACTGGGTCGTGATCCTCACCTGGCTGCGTTCCTGTGCACTGATAGCTGTTGGTCACCCCGGCAGGAGGCCAGGGCAGAGTTTCTCTCCTGATGTGTCCCCTGGTCCCCCACAGCCCAGCTCCAGCCCTTGCTGCTGGTCCAGACCAGCCAGGAAGGGGGTGCACAGCGTCCCGTGTGCCAGCAGTGCTCTACCAAGAGGAGACAGGCTGGGAAGGGATGCTCTAGGGTGTGTGCAAGAGTTTTCTCCGTTGTAAACCAACAACTTGCCCCATATTGATCATGGCAGCTGAGATGGCCACGGACACCAGCCATAGGCCTGTCAATAAACACAGACCCTGCAGAGCACGGGACAGAGCCTAGGCAGATCTTGAACTGGGAACTTGGCGTTTCCATAGCTGGACTCAGATTGTTAATGCTGAGTACTGCCTACCAGCAGGAAGGTAACGGGACCTGTGATTGTGCTGCGCTTGCTGGCATGGGAACAATTTCTTCTTGGAGCCCAGACTTCAAATCCCAGCTAGGCTCTATGGAAATAGAGGCTATGCTGCTACTCTGATGGGGGAAGAAGGGGGAGAAAGCCTCTACCCTTATGGATTCTTTTGGGTATATTGGAGTTCCCAAACAGCATCAGTTAAAAGAGCCCTTGGGAGAGGGGCTAGAGCAGCTCATGGCAATAGAGTTATTTTTCTCATCCCGCAAAGCCAGAGGATGCTCCACAGTGGGGTAGACACTAGGGAAGAACATTTGGAACATGAGCTTGTTCATTTCAGCAAGGGCTGAGCAGTGGAAGTTACACAAAGGAGTGAAAGCTCACCTAAAGAAATAGCAAGTGGAGATTTTCCGGTACTGCTGGGTGGATCCTGCAGCCAAGGGGTGTAGAAAGCAGTTTCACATCATCACTGGCTGCATGTATCATCAGTCTGCTACTGAAGGTCGTCCCTTCCCTTGCAACACAGTTGCCTCTCTACAGGTACAGGACAAGCCCCCCCAAATCATCTACTTCAACAGGGCTTGGTTTTGCTTGGGGCTTGGCTTCCTCTGCCAGCAGCTCAGTGAAGTGACACAAGTCATTGTACAGCCAACACTGTCACTGGTCTGCAGCCAGAGAGGCACCAGCGACAGGCAGCTGGAGGGGGCAGCAGGGCTGCTCCATTGGGTAGCTGCCTTCACTTAGACTGGATCAAACATGACATGGAACTGCACCCTTTGGTGACCAAGTCCCTCTTTCAGAGGTTTCCAAATGACCAGGGTTAAAGACAAAAATAATATAACAAAATCTTTAAAAATATGGACATGCAGAAAGAAATTTAGGGGGTTCAGTGCTGTGAGATCAGGGGAAGCAAGAGCCTGCAACTCCTTTGTAGATCGGGCTGCAGGGCCTAGGATTTCATGGGGGGCAAGACTAGCCATGCCGTTGGCCACTTTGCAGCCTCAGCCTGCAGAGACAACACAGCCACAGCCACACACTTTCTATGTTTATTGCATGCAGAAGAATGACCCAACTGGAAAACACTCTGGCTCTCCCCCCTTTCTGGGCCTAACCACGTTTAACCTATTGCCAGTGGAGTTCTCGCAGTCAACCCCCCTTTGCTGTCACAGCAGCACCCGGGGGACTGCCGGGACCCCTGTGTCAGGCCCTTACACACTCACGATCACACTTTGTTCCTCACACAACCAAGCTGCGTTGGGAAGCAGAGATAGCTAAGATAGAAGAGTATGCAGCCCTAAATGCTAGACGCTCCGTTCCTGTGATCGCTGCTGCCTCCATGGGGAGAGGTGTTTTGAAGGGATGAACTCCTGAAGGAACCAGATCCAGTACATGCCTGAGCCCATTCAGTGCCTGAACCGTGACAGCTTGGGTGAACGGCTCGCCTGGTGGTACCGCTGATAGTCCTCCGACGTGGCTGGGAGCAGCAGGAGGCAGCTCAACAAATCCTTCTGGCAGAGGGCCATGGCCTCCTTGTAATTTATCTTCTCTTTAGTGACAGGGTCAATGAGATCTTTTTCATAGTTGGACTCATCTTGGAGCCTGTTGGCCAGGTCACCTGTTATCATCCCTGTCTGGGCAGCTTCCAGCACAGGGATGCGACCAGTTTTCTTGGGATCAATGAGCCCTCCAGTTAGATGTTGGACCTCCAGGTAGGGGAAAGCACTGTCCCTGGTCATCCATCCCTTCTGAACTGCTTCCCCCACAGACAGCCTTCGTTTGGTCACCGGGTCCTCAATCCCTGTGAAAGCTTTCTGGGCATTGAGCAGTCTCTGCATGTAGGTCCTGTCAATCAGCCCCCTCTCAATTGCCTTATGGACAGAGAACCGGTCCCGAGAAATGAGGTCTATGATGCCCCCCGTGGCAGCCTGGGCTTCCAGGAGCTTCTGAGCCGTCATGGGATCAAGCAGCTTCTTTGCAACAGCAGTCTTGATGTTGTACTTGGTGTCGGTGGTGGTGTCATACACTCCAGCGATGGGGGAAGTGTCATCACAGAAGCCCTTCTGCGAGGCTGGGGGGAAGAAGCTTTGGGTTTGGTGGGTGGTAGGTGATGAGAGCGGGGATTTGGAGATGATGGAGCCAATGGAGAGGGACGGGGGAGGCTTGGATTCCCCAGCCACCAGCAAGGCGAATTCAGAGATGGGAATCTTGCCATCCCGATACAGCTGGTACTCCTCCTTTGTGATCCTCCTCAGCCTTAGTGCATCATCGATGGAGTACTGCTTCCCACTTTTCTTGTCAAGGAGAACTGAGATTTCCCCGTTTGGGCCCAGGGTGGTGACTTCCTCCCAGTCGCACTCCAGCTCTTGCAGCTGGACGTACTGGCCTCTGTCTATGATACCTCTCTTATAGGCCTCGTAAGGGGACATATCCTTCCCTGTCTCAGGGTCCAAGATAGAGATCTTGGTGGAGAGGTTTGTCTCTCTCATCTGGGTCTCATGATTGATTTCTTCCCGGTTGACTCTTGACTGGAGATCTCGAATGAACCTCTCCTTGTTGTAGATCTGGTCCTTCTCCCTAAGGATGTCTGCCTCCAGCAGGGAAAACTCATGTTCCAGCTGCTTCTTCTTCTGCCTGTCATTCTCAGTCCGTTGGTTGAGCAGTTTGGACTCCTCCCGAAGGAAGAGGACTTTCTGTTGCTTCTGCCTCTCCAGCTCCCTCAGTTCACTCTCCAAGTTGGCTCTCTCCTGGATGGCCAGGTTCCTGGCTTTCTGCAGCTCCGTCTCTTCACGAGCCCATGTCCTCTTCATGCCTTCAGCTCTCTCGATCTTCTCCCTGAGCCGCCGTACCTCCTCTTCTGCCTTTTGCTTGGCTCCTCTCTCCCTGCTCAGCAGCTCCCAGATGCGTGCACGTTCACTCTCCAGCGCTCTGTCCTTTTCCACTCGAATCACCTCCTTGTAGATGGTCTTCTCCTGGGATTTTGTTTTCTGCAGGACATCGACTTGCATCTGCAGGTTCTTGCACTCTCTCTGCAAGTTCAGCACCTCCGTCTTCTCATGGTCCAGCTCCAAACGCAGGTTGCTGGCAGACTGTTCGAGGACTGGATCCTTCTCCAACTTGACCACTTCTTCCATAATGATCTTTTCTTGCACTGGGGCTGGGGTCTCCTCCAGCTCCTTTATTCTCAACGTAATTTGTCTCATCTCCTTCTCTAGTGCAAGCCTCTTGCTTCGATCCTCCTGAAAGTTGAGCAACCTCTCTTGCTCTTCCACCAGTGCACGAACCTGTTGCACGTCACGTTCCAGACGACGCCTGTTGCTCACCTCCTCATCCAGACTCCGACTCAGCCTGTTGTGCTCATCTCGGAGCTTTGGATCCTTCTGAGTCAGTATCACCTCTTGAACAACTACCTTTTCCTCTGGCTTTCGCCTCTCCAGTAGCATGTATTTATTCTGCAAGTCATAGATTGCATCCTCTGCAGCTCTCCTCTTTTGAGACATGTTACGCACCTCTTGACGAAGACGATCAGCTTCTTTTTCCAAGAGTGGATCATTCTCATATCGGATGACTTCCTTGTTGACCAGCTTCGTTTCCACCTTGGATCTCTCCCTCTTCCATTCATCCCTTTCACCCTGCAGTCTAATGAGCTGCTCTTGGGTCCTGCCATTGGTGTTCACTAGTTCATTGAGCTGTTGTTTCAGCCTGTCAATTTCTCTAAGAATCTCTGGACTCTTCTCATGTTTCACCACCTCCTCTATAACCTCCTTAAGCTCGACCACTGGTTTCTGTGACCTGAGGACATCGAGCTCTGCTAAGGCCTCTTCCACTTCACTGTCAATCTTTGTTCTTTTCAGAGTAACTTCCTGCAGCTCCCTTTTCAGGTGGGCAATTTGTCGCTCTGTTTCGGGATCCACCAGGAAAATCTCGTTGACCCTCTCTTTAACCTCTACCCTTGGTTTTTGCTTCTCTGCAATACTGCACTGGCTCTGCAGCTCTCCCAGCTCACCTGTAAGCATCAAGTTTTTGTTCCTCTCTTCTTCAATCAGGGTTTTAAGCTTGGAAGACTCTCTCAATAACTCTGGGTCCTGCTCTACCTGCTTCACCTCCTTAACAATAATTTTGGGTTCTGCTGTTTCAATTAGTCTTTCCACCTCCTCAATCTTGTTCTTCACTTTCACTATTGCTTCTTCTGCAGACTTCCTCTTGAAGGATTCCTCATCGATTTGTAGCTGCAGGGTCCTAACAGACTTCAGCATTTCTGGGTTTTTCTCCAGTTTGATCAGCTCCTTCACCACCACTTTCTCTCGGATATTGGGCTGCTTTCGCTCCAGCATGTGCAGTTCTCTCTTATGCTGCTCAAGTTCAGAAGCAGCAGCCAAGCTTCCCTCCTGGAGACGTTTGATCTCCTGACGAAGACTGGCTGCTTGGCTATCCAGGCTTGGATCTTTCTCAATTTTTGTAATCTCTTTGGTGAGGAGCTGGGCAGGAATGACCTTCTTCTCACTCTCCATCTGGGCAAGCTTCCGGCTCATCACTTCAATGTCTTCTTGCAGGCTCTGCCTCTTTTTGCCTTCTTCTTCAACCTGCTGTGCCATCTTAGACAAGTTGCTCTCCAACTGGGGGTCTCTGTAATATTCTATCACCTCCTTTTCTTCCACTCTTTCAATGGGCTTCTGAGTCTTCAACATTAGTAGTTTGTTTCTGTGTTCCTCCAGGTCCTCTTCAATCTTGGCCACTTTCCTCCTTTCCTCCTCCAGCTGCGATTTCAACCCCTCAGATTCCCTGCTTGTTGTGGCTTTGTTTTCAGATTGCTGGGTTTGCTCATGTACAGCTTCAATGTCATCATGCACTTCCTTCTGCAAGGGAAAAACAAAAAAGAATAATTAAAAAAAAAAAAGGCAGGGAAACCAAATCACACTTTGAATCTGGCACAGAGGCCTTTTCTATAACAAGGCACAGTGGGAGACAGAACTGGTATGGAATCCCCAGGAAGCCTCCAAATAAGGCTGTTTGTAAGTGGCAAATGAGGACACATTCCCACCATCTCAAGCAACTGACTTGGTGTGTCTTCTCCTTGTCATAGAGGTGCTGCAGCAGCCCACAAAGGTGCTTTGTGCTGCCTTCTTGTATCTGCAGCTGAGGGAGGGTAACACGGCCAGTCCCTGCAGCATCACAGAGCACCCCACTTTCATCTCTTGTCCTTCCTGAGCACACTGAAAGTCATCCATCTCCGGAGACCTTTCCTACAACTGAATCCAGCCCTAAAAATGCATTAAAGTCCTACCGCTTTGAAGTGTTTCCAGAAGGTTGTGAGCACTAAATTCCAGCCACATTCACAGACGAACCTGAAATTCTCAGTCTGTGAAGGTTGATTAGATATAGCTGAGAACAGGACTCAAGAGCCTTAATCCTTTTTCCTAGCATAAACTACAGCTTCAGTATGAGTTGTGGGCCCACAGTGGTGATGAAAGTCACAACCCAAGATCACTGTCAGTGGAACTGTGGTTTCTCATGGTCTTTCTCTCACAGGGGTTTCCATCCCTGTCCCTCTGCACACCTGGATGTGGAGATCCAGGGAGGGTGGGGGGATCCCAGGCTGAGCAGATCGCTGACAGCTTTGGAAAAATCATTTCAACCCCCAATCTAAAGTACCCCAGTCGTGCCATGAACTGTTAGCTGATACCTTCTCAACAATCTTATTGGCAAACTCCAGCCGGCTGAGCTGCTGTTTATTTTCTGCTGCCAGCTCCATGTAGAGCTTGGTTACATCATTTTCCTGAAAAAGAAACAGCAGTGAGAGTCTCGTCCCCCTCACCTTGACACAGCTCTGTTGGATGGCACACTCTCCCACCCCTTTCACCCAGATGCACTTTGTGTACTGCACTATTCCAGAGATTAGTGTCTTCACATCTGATTTTCTAGAGAGACACAGAGTCTAAGGACTCATGTAGGAGATCCTGTCCCCTTTTTTTAAATGCCTGTTAGATGCCTGCTAGCCTACACAGGGCCCAGACTTCCAAACTCACCTTGGGCCACATATGAATGGCAGTTAGCAAATAGCCCAAGGTGATGCAGGAGAACTGGGGTGTAACTGGGAAGAGCACACAGGAGCTCTGTGTCAGTCCTGTCCTCACACACCCACCCTGTAAGTTTTATCTTCACACACAATATGGTAAGGAGGCATCATCAACAATCTCAACCAAAGGTACCAGACACACACCTAATTCTGGATCTCACGTGCTGCTTTACCCCACAGACAGAGATCCCGGATGACATTTGTCCTTGGGATTAGGACCACAATCAGCTGTGACTGTAAAAGTGGATTAAGGCCTTGCAGAAGATATGGGGCTCAGGTAAGGAGCTAGACAATGGTTTCCATGCCTTCATCTTAACATTTTACCTGGGCCTGGATGCTTTCTTGTAGGGGGGTCACACGCAGCCTCTTTGCAGCAGAGTCAGTCAGGATGGGGTCCAGAGAAGAGCTGTATTTGCCTGCTTGAAGTTCATAGTCCTGTTCAGAGCAGAAACAGAAGAATCAGGTGGGATCTCTCAGGTGAGATGCTAAGGGAGCGCTAGAGGGGAAAACCCAGCCATACATTGAGTGTGGACTGCACGTTCCGGGACAGCCTGACCACCCCCTTCTTCTCGGACTCCTTGCTCTTGATCTCCTCCACCAGCCTCTGCAGGAGAGACACATGATGTTAGGGACAGGTTGAAATACAACAACCCAGTAACACTCTGGCAGCCAAGAGCAGTAGCTCAGCCTAGTACTGGAGGGAACAGAAGGACATTAGGAAGAATCTCTGGGGCTTTAGAGGATCTCAGCAGCGCTCTCACTTGCCTAGGACCTGCCACACTGATTTATCATGTATGAGATAAATACCAGCCAACACAAAGACCTCCACGTCTCACCATGTGAGCTAGTCAGCTTAGGATCTGCTCAAGGGGAGAAAGATCCAGGAGCCAGATGCAACATCTCAGCCCAAGGTGCAATCTTTCAGGATCTGAGTGGGATATCAGTCTGGGGTGCCCAACAGAGATGAGGACACAGCACTGTAGATGAACACAGTGGGGCAAGATACATCATCTGTGGGCTGCAATCCATTGTCTCCTTGTTCTAGTTCATTCACTGTGATGGGTGGAGCACACAACTAGGAGCTGGTTGGTATTATTCTGCATACTGTTCACAAGCAAATTCCCTCATTCCTGTAACGTTACAGGTTATGACGCTTGCCCTGGAACACACCTTCTGTGCCTGCAGCTTATAATTGATCTGGCTTGGCCCATCGGTGGTCTTCACTTGGTGCTTGGGTAGGTTGTTCATCCAGAACATCAGGTTCTCATTGGAGTTTTGGAACTGCTGGTAGGTGAGGCTGATATTTCTCAGGGTCTTCTCTCTGCACAGCACAAAGGTGAGCAGAAACATTAAGGGCAGTGGTAAAGATTCGTGTGCAAATTCCTAAAAAGACACTACGGTGAGAAATGTCACCACAACAAACACCAAGATAACAAAAACGAGGGAGTGACAACTGGTCCCTGAGTGGGGAGCACAACTCTGTGCACATCAGGTTTGCTACTGCAGCATGAACACAGCTTGAGAGATGAGAGAAGGAAAAGGCAGGCAGCCAGCAGCAATGCCCATGAGAAGGGTTAAGCACCAGAGTCTCTCTGGATAGGGTCACTGGGTCAGGCAGAGGCCAGTGGTCAGCTACTTAAGACTGCCTTCTCACAGCTATCTGGAAGCTCAAAGCCTGTAGGAAGGTGGAAACTACACAGCAGGACAGACCTGGTCCTCAGTATTACAGAACAGCGGTCAGGGTCCTGCAATGAAGAACATACTCTTGGGACTGACAAATGCTGATCCACATTAACTAAGAGGAAGCTATGACTCCAGGAGCAGAGAAGACACCACAGTTCCTCACCGCTGATCCAGCTGGTCTGCAACGGCATGGTAGCGATCATTGAGGAGCTGCACCTCCCGCTTCTGCCGGGGCAGGTCAGGGCAGTACTCCTGGAAGTTGTTCTGCACGGCGCTGCAGGTGTGCTCAGCATCCTTGAGCCCCCGGTTCAGCTTCAGCACACAGTCCTCTTGGGCCACCAGGTCCCGCTTCATCTTCTGCGGAGGAATAAAGACACCTCCAGGTTTGCATCGGTCGATGCACCAACCAGAAATACCTTCCTTAACACCGTTACTAACTGTGCAGCACCTGGGGGCTAGTCAGGCTCTCCAAGATAGGCATGCAACATGGAAGAGATGGAGCAGTGAGACTGTTTGGTAAAGAAGGTGGGAAGCAAGGTGGGTTGGACAGCGTACGGAGCAGAAGAGAGAAGTTCTGGGGAAGGCAAAAAAGGGTCACTGTGAGTGCTAATGATGGGGCAGGGAGATTGGGAGCAGGAAAGAATAAGGATGGGTGTGAATCAGAGCAACAGAGGTTGGATGCTAAGGGGTTCATCATGTATTTTAGGGACCCCAAAGGTAACCTGCGAGGGACAGAGCTTTTTGCTAGCCAGTGAGTGCAGGTCAGCCTGTAACACTAATGTAAAGCCTTCAAGGAACAAGTCTTTAGAAAAGCTTCATCATTTGCACCTCAAGGAGCTCAAACAGGCAAAGTCCAGTTCTCCCCACCATTGCTACCCGAGCTTTGATATCTCCCTTCCTTAACGAAGGGCCTGATGTTTCCCTACCTGCAGATCGTTGGCCCGATCCTGCAGAGCATTAGGGGATGCAGGAATGATGCTGTCCTGAGCCAGCTTGGCCTCAAATGTGCTGACAATCTTGTCTGTGTTCTCAATCTGAGTCTCCAGGTTCAAGGCAGCCTTAGCCCTGGGTAAGGGAAAAATGACAGGACAAGGTTAGCTACAGAAGGCTACATTCTCCCCCTTTCCTCTCTGATTTTGCATGTTTAAGCTTATTTAACACTGAAGCTTCTGCAGCACGGCAGAGAACAAGCACTATGCACTCACAACCCTGTCATGCTGCCCAGAAGTCAGATACTTTGCATTTCACCGCACACAGCAGAGCTGAGACACACACCCATTGTGGTGGACTTTCCACAGTGGGGGGATCTGACCACAGATCACATACAGGAACTCCTTCAGAGGTGCCTTTGATGATGGATGGGAGGTTTCCATCCTGCACTGGGCTGGAAGGACCTCAACCAACGCCCATATAGACCAAAAGCATTTTCTCTCATGCTTCTATGTTGACACTTCTGTGCAAGGACTTCCTTCCCTCATCCCCATCAGGCCTTGCCATCATTACTCACTTTTCGTTGTACAGGCTGGAGAGCATATTGACATCATTGTATTTGCTCCTGAGGGCATTCAACGTGACAGGGAGCTGGGAAGCTGAGGTGCTGGTGGGTTTTTTGGAAAGGTAGGTCTCACACTCCTTCTGCAAGGCATCCTTGGCTGCCCCCAGGTCCTCAAGTTTCTTTGTTGTTTCCTGGCACATCAGATGGGAGCAGAGTCACCCAACACAGTCATAACAGTGCTGTTGCGAAAACATGGCGGATTTTGCTGTGGGGCTAAGGGTGCGGTAGCCCTCTCATAAGGATTTGGCCCTTGGGACACAGCCCCATCCAGACAGTGGCTGTCTGGCAATGGCAGGGTGTGGGAAAGAGATCCAAATAGACAGAGATGGAAGAAGCCTATCTGCCCGCGTCCATCCTTCTGCTGGGGCCAGATAAATACCCACAGATGAACATGTAACAAACTGAACTACTACTGACCCAGACCTTATCCCAGAGGAAAGGAGGGGGGCTTCAGGGCACTGCCTCTTTTCCTGTCCCACTCACATCTACCAGTCTGTACTTCCCATCAGGTGAGCCAAAGCTGGTCCTTGGATTAATTCCCCCTATCCCATTGTCTTTCATGCTACAGACTTGAGAGTGAAGGGTGACAGCATCCCCACAACAAGGCTGAGGACTCCCCCAGACTGGCACTTTGTCCACAGCTCTGAAACAAATGGACCATCTTGCTACAGAGCTGAGCCAAGGGAAGGGCCTGAATTTCCCTAGGATTTGGCTTAACCTGTCCTATTTCAAGGGTTCAAGCCAGCCTGAAACCCTTGCAACTGCAGCATGGTTTTCTCCTTCGAAGCACCAGCTGTCATCTCCCACGTAGTTCCTGTCTCAACCTGTTTTGGGCCAAGGACACAGTGCTACCAAACCCATCCTGCTCCAACCTGCCCACAGCAGTACCCACCTGCTGGTGTTTGATCCTCCTGGCAAGGTCATCTGTGGGGTCATTGTAGTTCACTGGAGACCTCACTCGGTTCAAGACTTCCTTCTCTACCTGAACCAGGTCCTTGCCAACAAGATCCAGGCTACCAAGAAGCTGGTCAGCTTGGGGATCATCCTGGACTACAGGGGGGCTTCTGGACAGAGCTGCAGTGAGACATACCTTAGGTTAAGCCCCATCTGCCATCCCATCTTGGTGCACAGTCCTTTCCCCGAGCGCTCCCATACATGGTCCCCTAAAGCTCCAACTTCCTCTCATGACAGCCCAGCTACAAAGCTCTGCCCTTTGTGTTTTGCCAGCTCTGAAGCACACAGGCTTCTCCTGAGCATGGGGTTTTGATGCAACCATAAACGATTCAGTTAACATTTCTAATCCACAGAGCATCAAGCACATGCATGTGCCTACCCATGGCAAAGGCTGAGGAAAATGGTTTTAGCTCTTCCCTGGCCAGCCATAGCTCAAGTCCAAACAAGGGACAAAGCTATGGGCTGCCATGCAGACACATCCCTGCTCAGCTTTGCTGGGAGCTTTTGAACTACAGCTGTGGGAGTAACACAGCTAGCCAGGGTTGGGATTTAGCCATGGCTGCCTGCTTATTCCACAGCCCCCAGCTAGGGAAGAGAACTGCAAGGGACCCACATCCCAAAGAAGGCTTAAATTAAGGCTTCTGGATAGGCACATAGCCCTGCAACCCTACTCTGCAAGTGTTGATGGAGCTGGAGGTCAGTCTGAGAGGCTTGAGAAGGGCAACAGAGAGTTTAAGTGAATTGCCTGAGATCACGTGGTGGCTTGGCAGCACCAGGAGTCAGGTTATCCCATCGGTTGCTCTTTTCCACAGAGCAGAAGGCGTCCTCACACTGACCCGTGGGTACCTCTGCCTGCCTGGGGGCTGCTCTGCTTCCAGCCAGGTTTGGGACCTCTGCAAGGAAGGTGCGTGGGCTTGCTTTGGAGGGGGCTGGACTAAGAAGTTGACATACCCTGCTGACTAGGTTGAACCTGCTCCTTGTGGCTGTGTCTCAAGGTGCTCTGAACCGCTGCTCGCTTCTGCTTCACCGTGTTCAGTTCCCTTTCCAGCCTGTGAGCAGAGCAGAGCATCGTCAGTCAGCAGGACGGGAAACTGCTGCACTTAGCAAGCCTTGACAGAGCCCGGCCCAGCAGCAGCTCCGTGTCTCTGCCGGGGAAGGTATTCCCAAAGGCAGGGGCAGGCTGGGAGCCTGCAGCCTGTTGTAACTCAGAGATGTCCCTTAGGAAAGGGGACAGCAGCACAAGCAGCTGGTTGTTTTGAGCAGCTGATTTCTCCCAATGGAGCTAGTATTGCCAACTCTCAGCAGAAGCTATCAGAGCTGGAAATTTATTTCATGTTACTGCAGTGCTTTGCACTTTCACAAGAAGCGAGTACAAGCAGCTGCTTCTGTAGCTGCTACGCTAGAAACGCAAAGTCTCATTTGTAAGGATGGTTCCCTTCTAATGAAACTAGAGCTGGGATCAGCAGGATCTGGAAGGACCAAAAACCTGAGTGAAGACTGATGGAACCAGCAGCGGGGGCCTTTGAAGGACCAGGCTAGTTCACATCCCTGCTGTGGACTGCTCCAACTAAACACCGTGCTCTAAAACCAGCAAGTCCCAGCTTGCCTGGCTGTTGTCAGATGAGGGCTGTCCCTCTGCGGGGCCAGGATGTAGCTCCATGCAGAGGGACTGAATGGTAGAACAGGCTAGGAAATAAAACAAAGACAAGTATTTTGCATGTAGGAAGGGAAGCAAACACCAGGAAATGAAACAAGCTGTCAGATGTGGCCTGAAAAGGAGAAGAGTTTTGCAGGCAACACCTGCAGAAATCCAGGAGGATGTTGCAAACTTTTTCTTTTCTGTTTCAAAACACACATGAAACCCATAAATCCAAAGGATTCAGTAATGTGGGACATTTGAAGAGGGGTATGCACCCAAGAAGAGCAACACAATGAAATAATCACACCTGCGTGACTGGGGAATGAAATTCCCATCAGGGGCTTGCCCAAGTAACTCTGAATCTGGGCTGTGGGCCTTTCCACAGCACTTGAGCAGCACTGGTTTATCCAAGCACCTGGGGACATGATTAAAAAGGTAATGCCAAAGCTGCCTGCACCACCACCCCATCCTGTGGGAACCACAGAAGCTGAATGAGCAACCAGGCAGTAGACTACACAGTGGTTCAAGGAAGATTTCTCAGTCTCCAGCTGGGGCTGGCTGAGAGGAGATAGCACAGATAACTCTGTCCTGTCTGGCAAGTCTCAAGCTCCAGACTGATTCTGCAATGAATTTAGTCAAACCTATGCAAGTCACATGTTTGAGTGAAGAAATCAAGCCTGACTGCCAGAAAACTCTTTGACAGCAAGGTCCATACAGCACTGTCGAGGAATAGCAAGAACGTGGATGAGAGAACTTGGGTGCAGGAAACAATCCCTCTCCAGATGGTATTTCATACTAGACAGTCAAGAGGTCTGTTCCCAGCTGCTATTTCTCTGCAGTTGAGGCAGGCAGGCTGGCAACAATCTAAGAGCAAGTCTGAATGTCTCCCTGAGTCAGGCTCTCCACTGCAGACTCACCTGTTGACCTTGTCTATGGACTCGGGGTCTGGTGGAGGGATGAAGAAACAAGCAGAAGGTGCCTCCTGGACCACACCGGTGCTGCTCTGCACCACCCACATCTCCAGGTTGCTGTTGTCCTTCAGAGTGTACTTATCACCTCTGGTCAGCTGCACCTAGGACAAAGACACAAAAGCCAGTGAAAGGCTTGGCTTTCTGACACTAGGCCAGTTCCTCCCACCATGGAGCCAAGATCTGGAGCAACCAAAGAAGAATCCAGTTGCCTGCCTCGTCTGAGGGTACTGCTAGTCAAGTCCTCACCTCCCCAGCATCCCAGTCACAGAGGGTGTCCAAGGTGAGGGTCTGGGAGGGAGGCATCCTGCGCAGTTTTAGTGGGCTGATCTCTTTGCTCCTTCTTTTCAGGTCAGTGATGCTCTTCTCTGCCTGCTTCACTGCCTTCTCTTCGTTCTAGATAAAACAGGGAAGACAGTGGTTGTAACCAGGCTCAGAGGAGAAGGAAGGGCAGGGGGCTGTCACACTACAGTGGGTATTCTGGGGCCAGTTGTCCATCCTTGTGTGGTCACTGCTGGGGTGGAGTCAGAAGTGTCTCCATTCTTGACCCCTCATGTCCCTTCTTCCTCCCCTTTTCATTATCAACACTCTACTTGGTTTCCTTTGCTCACAGCAGATCCGCCCTTGAAGGCACAGCCTGAGTTAACCTTAGATGCTCCCACACTGTCATATCAAACTTCCTGGAGAAGTTTTTCTTCTCAGAAGAGAAACAGACCTGCCAAGAGGTGGCCACATTCCAGTGTCAGAAGGTACTGAGATCCCAGCACCTCTTGGGAAGGAGATGCATTGCATGCATGGGAAGATACCGTGTTGAACGTGTCCCCTCCCTCTCTCCCAGGCAAACGTTCCTTTCCTATCTGCATCTCACCCCTGAGGTCAGATTTCTTTATTCCCTCCCTCGCCCTTGGCTCATGAGAGTGCTGAGAAGATGGGAGGATCTTTCCCCACTGCGTGGATGCCAGCAGCTCACACTCTCTGTGGGCCCTCTAATCCAAGTGTCTCATGTTTAGGGCAACGCGCAGCTCCTCCCTGCACTTCTTTACTCTGACGGTGACCTGGGGCCTGGCTGTGTGTCACTGATGGAGGTAAGTGTCTTCCCAGGGGTAACTGCCCCACAGCATGGACCTTCTGGGGCTACAGGGACTCAGTGTCCAGAGCACAGTATTGCCATGGGCTTCCCCCTCCCCAGCACAGAGCTGGGGCGAGCTGTCCCAGTAGGGTTATTTACTCACCTCTTCCCCTTCCCCACTGATATTTACTGGGGAGGTTGTAATGTTTGGGCTGCCCCTTAGGTCTGGCTAGTGCCACCAGCCCTGAAGACCTCACCTCCAGCTGAAGCAGTAGATCTGACACTACGCCAGGGCTGTCTTTGTTGATCTTGCTGTATTTGGTGTCCAGGTCAGAGTTCATCTTCTTCAGGGAGCGGCTCACAGCTTCGGCATCATCCTGGAACTGGAGGTGTGGGTAGAAAAACAGTCAGGGATGGGAGGACATTACTATCTCCAAGTCCAGTGGGGTCTCTTAGTTCCCAGCATCTCTCCTGCAACCTGTCTGGGGCTCACAAGACCCTAATGACCACCCTCAGAGTGTGTGCATGGACAGGGACTCTCCATTGCCTGAGCCACAGGCAAGTAATCTCAAATCAACAGACAAGTCCCAAGTAATGACAGCGGACAAACCTTCCCCTGCACTTCTTCTCCAAGTCAGCACACTAACGCAACAGGGGTGATGAGCCAGTCCTTCAGGGCTGCACTGAAGGACCATGTTTTGAGAGGCGTTTCCCCAAAATACCCAGACTAGTATACTAGCAAGCAAAGAATCTCCCATCCTCATCCCTTTGCTGTCTCTCTTCCCAGCCTGCCCACTCCAGCCTGACCCTGCAGCCCCATGGACCATGCTATTCTTGTTGGTTTTTACCTTCTTATAGCTCTCCACACTTTCCAGTTGACTCTCCTGGCAAATGCAGAGATTCAGGAAATTCTGCCACTCGTTCTTCAAGGCTTCCTGGTGAGCCTGTGGTGGGACAGAGCATGACTCAGTGGGCTCCAGCTAACCCTACCTCCCCCACCACTCGTCTCCTTTCCCCAGAAGTCCCAGAGATCAGAGGAAGGCTGCTGTTGAGCACATGTCGTATGAGGAGCGGCTGAGGGAACTGGGGTTGTTTAGTCTGGAGAAGAGGAGGCTGAGGGGAGACCTCATCGCCCTCTACAACTACCTGAAAGGAGGGTGCAGAGAGCTGGGGATGAGTCTCTTTAACCAAGTAACAAGTGATAGGACAAGAGGGAATGGCCTCAAGTTGCGCCAGGGAAGGTTTAGACTAGATGTCAGGAAGTATTTCTTTACAGGACGGGTTATTAGGCAGTGGAATGGATTGCCCAGGGAGGTGGTGGAGTCCCCATCCCTGGAGGTGTTTAAGAGTAGGGTCGATATAGCGCTGAGAGATATGGTGTAGATGGGAACTGGCAGTGCTAGGTTAATGGTTGGACTAGATGATCTTCAAGGTCCTTTCCAACCTAGTTGATTCTGTGATTCTGTGAGCAGAAGCAAAGCTGTTCCCAGGCATTGTCTGACGCTGAGCCTGAGCAAGGACGCTGCTCCACAAGGACCTGGCTCACACAGAGCAGCCACCATTTCTCAAGGGGTCTCAGCTCCAGCTCCAGCAGTGTGGGTGGCTGAGAGCTCACCTCAGCTTGTCACTGTGTCTACAGGCTTGGAAATACAATCTTGGAGGTTGGGAGTTGGTTTCACTTGGGAGAAGTCACACCATGTCATAGCTGGGGTTTCACAGCAGCGTGAATGTGGCTGAGTCAACCACATGTCTGAGCACTAGAGTGGGAGCTGGGCCCAGCACACAGATGTTAGCCACTATCTCCTAGAGATTTCTGAAGGGATGAAGAGCCTGCACTGCTCTCAGCTTCCCCATAGGGCTGGAGCAGGCAGAAAGATGCTGCAGTACAGTTGGTGCAGTGTGGGAGGAAAGAATAACATAACAGCTGTGTAGAAGAGGTGAGGATGTCTCTTCCAACCCACCTCCTGGCTCTCGATGCACAGAGACATTCTCATTCTCTTACAGGGTTTGGGAAGAGACCCCCTTCCCCTACCTGTATAGGCTTGACAGCTGGGTGCTTTAGCTCAATCATCCTATCCCCATCATCCTGAAGATGGTTCACAAACTCCTCCTGGCTCAGCAGCTCACTGGACTTGAAATCCTGAAGGAGAAGAGAAACTTCATGACCATGGGAGCATGCAGGGAGCACAGCAGTCTCCTGGGGCACCAAGCCCCATGCAGCAGAGAAAAGGCTCCCAAAGCATAGACATCTTTGTTTCTAAAAAAAGAAGGGGCTAGGCAAAGCTAAAACAAAGGAGACACGCTTGGGCCTCAGAAAGCATCAGGGCATTTGTTCAAAGAGCATTTTCCTAAGCAATTATCCCTCTCTTCTTCCTGGTCCTTGTATGTAGCAGTCACTGGGTATTGTGCTTTGGACATTGAGGCTGACAGGACGCTGAGCCCTTCCCTCCCCTCTGATCATGGACAGCCTCACTAACAGCTCTGTAATGTATGAGCCCATGTGCCAGCTCAGGGCACAGGAGGGGACACACAGAGTGGCTCATCCTTAACTCCAGCGTGGACCCAGAGCCTCTCTTCCGCCTGTTTCTGTGTCCAACACTGTCGGACCGCCCTGGGAAAGCGCCAGGCTCAGGGCTGGGGGTGGATGTCTAGGAGGCTGGGATCCACCCTGCAGATCTCACACGCTGGGCTTGGCCAGCCTCCAACAGCCAGGACACACTGCCATCCCCCAAGAGCTCACCTCATACTCCCGACGCACGCTCTGGACATCTATCATTTGGTCACTCCAGTCCTGCTTCAGAATCCTGGTCTGCTGGTCCGTCAGGTAGCCCAGCTCCTTGGTACAGCCCTGGAGGTGGTGGTACAGGCTGCCCAGGCTCTGCCCTCTCCAGATAGAGGCTTTCTGCCCATGCACACAGGAGAGAGACAGCATTGGTGCTCAGGCTGAGGAGCTCCTTGCCCCTCCTCCTCCTCACCAGAACCCCACTCGTGTTTCACATCCACCAGGAGATTCCCAGAGACCTTGGTGAGACATCTGCTGCTTGCTCTTATCTGATGGGGCTGCATTCTCTTTCCCTCCTTCACAGACAGGATATGTTTGTCTAACCAGAATCTCAGGTGTGGGCTGGTGCCTCGAGCAGTCTGAGAGCTGGCCCAGCTTTGCTGTATTTCTCACAAATGCCATTCTTCAGCATTAACCTTTACAGGCCCAGCTGGCTAAACCCAGGACCTTCTTCCTGGCCACCACCTTTGCTCTGGCTGCTCATTTCCTCTCTGGAGCCTTTGTTAGGGATCAGCACAAGCCTCAACATTTGCAATCCTGATTTGGAACAGCGTGTGGGCTGGGACAAGGTTTCCTGCTACCACATGCATAACCCTGCACTCACAGACACACAAGCAATGCCAGATCAATGATCCACAAAGAGGAGAAACACGGATCTCACCCACAGAATTGCCCTGAGGGCAGCAAGTGTGCTCTCAGTTTACACCCATTCCAAGGTGGGGAGGAAATGGGGAAAGAAGATGAGGGACATGACTTCACTGTGCAAGACCAGAGGTAGCTCCTGCCCTGAGCAGGGATGGTGTAACTCTACTGTATGACCCCATCTATCCAGAAAACCACTGAGAAGCTTACCAGCAGGTCCTTGTACTGGCTTTTTAAATCTGCCACATCCTGGGTTACAACATGGCCAAGACCAAAGAGAAAAAAAAAAGAAAGAAAAAAGCTGTTACCAAAACATGTTGTAGATGCTGAACTGATTTATGGAAGGTGCTTTAGAAACCATTCAGGAATCACCTCCCTGGCCCCTGCATGGCTGTCCAAGCTCAGGTGTCCCCATTCCCCCTGGGACACGTGGCCAGACAGAGAGCAGAGCCCACCAGATCCCGGGTGAAGCCAACAGGAACAAGGAGAGGGCAGAGGGTGCCTTACCCTGGAGCGGAGGTTCTTGATCTGGAGGCCGTAGGCTTCAATCTCCTTCTGGAGAATGTTGTGCTCAGCTATTTGCTTTTCCAGCTCCGACATGCTGGGGCCATACTGTCCCGCGTTGACTTGTTTCTGTGCAAAAGGAGTTAGGCAGAGACTAAAGCAAAATACTTTATTTCAGGGAGAAACCCCAGTGAGTTCTGGCAGGATACGGAAAGATCTGATATCTGATACCAGTCCAGGAGGAAGGGATCTTCTTGTTGTTTACTGTGATTACTGTTGGTTGTCATTTCCCCAGCCATACTCAGGGGCAAAGAGAACCGGGCCATAAAACCCTGATGTACCAACCTAAGCTGAAACAGCCACCCTTCCCATGGTGACAGGCAGTGGATGGGCATAGTTACCATCCAGCATTCAAAGTTGACTCCAAACTGGGCACTGCACTTACCCAAGACCTTGCAGCATGAAACCCCAGGACATAGGGCTATAAAGTCCCTGAAGACATCACCTTCTCCCTCCTTTCATCCCACAGCAGGGCATCTCTACCTGATCCCCCTCCAGTAGCTCTTAAGCTGAAGGGGTCAATCAAGAGTGTCCTCCAGAAGGTTTTAAGAGGTGAGAGGAGAGTCCTTCTCCTACCCAGAGTTACTTCCACCACCCCCAATGACCCTACATGATGCTGAGCACACAATGACTGGCAGAGCCCTACAGGCAATAGGGGACATTATCTGCCCTTGTAAGAGTTGGGAGATACATCTAAAACCGGCTGCTGTTACCATCTTTTGGTCCAGGATCCTGGCCCAGTCTACCCTGGGCCCCACATCAGGGATGTTCAGTTGTTCGTAGAGGGCCCGGTACTCTGCACACAGCTGCGTCACGCGGTCATGGAGCTGCTGGATGCTGCCAAGGAGAAAAGGCACATGTCTTTCTGTCAGTTTAGAAGGGGGAGAACCAAGCTGGGGTTTTGTGGAGCCCAGATTTCACTCAGAAGACCCAGGCTACTTTGTTTTCCCTTTGTGACATTGGCCTACTTCCGCAGTGGAGGCATTTGTCCTGGTGTTCTCCATCTCCAGGGATGTCTCAGGAATTATAACCCAGGAGGAAGCCACAGGGAGATCAGGGCTGTCCCTTCCCAGCTAGAAAACAACACTTCCCTCCTGGTTTCTACCTAGAAGGGCTGGAGAGTAAAACAGAGCTGAGCACCAAGAGGACAACTGAAGCTCTTCTCCCATTTCAACACCCAACTCTGCTTGCCTGAATGAAAAGCATTCATTTTAGGAAAGGCAGAGGAAAAGGGGATTTGCCCTGGGAGTGGGGCCACATTTTAGCTCTGCATCTTTCTGGTACCTTTTGCAAGAGCTCCCAAATGAGACTGGGTGATCACTCTGGCAGCCACCCTACACACCAGTAGCTTTACAATATATTGACAGAAGCCCTGATTTTAAGGCTAAAGTCTGTGGGAAGAAGAGTGAAACTGCCTCTCATGGCAATGGCTGGAGCTCAGTCTAGATCCTAGGGGGGTTCCCAATGGCTCAGTGCCCCCATCACACCAGTCACGCCCGCTGTACTCACTCTTTCTCTATCTCAGAGGCCTGAGGGTGTTTCAGCCGTTTGGCGCGGTCCACATCCAGAAAAAGGTCCTTCAGCAGGGTCTCCGCTTCTTTCAGATTCCTGGCATTCTCCGGCTGAAACTCAAAAGCCTTGTTCTTCTGGTGATTGCTGGCATCCTGGAGACCAGGAAAGACAGAGAAAAAAGCCTGGTTGGACCACACAGACCTCACAACATTCTCCTTGGCCAGCGCAGAGGGCCTGGATGCTCAACATGCCAACCACAGAGGAACCCTGGTGCAAGGGTGCGTCTGGGGAGCATGTGCCCAGCCAAGCTGCCTGCTTCAGCACCTCTCCCTCCCAGGAACCAGTGTGGGTCAGGCTGGCTGCCGGCCTCTGGGGTTGCTGGGAGGCACAGGGCTGTGCTGCTGTAGGTGAGACAGCCTTGGGTGTGGGAAGCATGAGGCACTGAGCAGAAAGCATGGAGGCTAGAATTTGGGAGGCCCCAGTATGCAGCCCCAGGGGTTGGGAGGCTCTGTGAGGTGCTCTGTTCCTCCCCAGCCTCGAGACAGCCCCCAAACCTGCACCAGCAAGCTGATGCACAGAGCACACACCTGACCTGTTACCCTAGACACAGCATTTCTAAGCAAAGCCTTTCACCTTCACATCACTCTCTGCCATAACTCACCTGCTTGAGTCTGGACTGTGTCTCCAGGATGTCCTTCTCCACCTGGTCAGCATTTGTCTGCATGCGGGAGATGAGCACAGCCAGCTCATTTGTTGAGGACCTGAGAGAGGGAGCAGCAAAGCAGATGGGTGGGTGAAGGTAATTCTCACCCTCTTCATCACTGCCCAGGACCTGACACTGTGGTTCTTCAGGCCTTTCCCCCGTGTCCTCCTGGTCTCCGAAGAATGAGTCTGAGCTGAGGCCAAGGGCACGGATGCATACAAGCGGTCCATATCTGGCTGTTACCTTCAGCCAAGTGAAGGTAAAAGGTTGTGTGTTCAGAGCGAGCGGGCGGTGGCTTTTTGCACACCACGCAGCTCACCTGCACAACTCCTTGCCACAGGACACCACAGATACTCAAAAGTTCTTGTGGATTCAAAAAGCATTAGAGGGAAAAAAAACCCTAAAAATGACATATGGCTTCCAAATGCACCAACACAACATCTGGGTTGGGAAGACCGGAAGCCACAGATGGCTGGAGGCCATGAGAGCACCCTGCAGAGGCAGCACAACGTGCTTGCCCTGTTTGGAGACGCTTCCCTGGGTATCTGCCCTTGGCTGCTGGTAGAGGGGGTGAGATGGCCCCTCAGCCTGACCCAGAACTGCCATCCTGTGGTCTTGTTTCATGCAAAGTGCTCTTCAGTTCCGCCCACTGAGATGCTGGAGAGCCCAGAGCCACCACAGGACTGGCCTGCAGTGGACAAGGACTTGATACGCAGAGTACAAGCCCCTCTGGGCACTGCGTAGGCTGTTGCAGTTGTGCTGCTTTCAGGGCTTGGGGACAAATTTCCCAAGGCCATAGCACAACTACCAGTCCTCCTTGCCCCAGTGAAGATTCACTGAAGGTCCCCATCAGACCATTCCTTATTGTGTCTCACCTCGGGGCCATCACACACCCAGTGGGTACCATCACAGCCCTTACTCCATCACCATTATGGTGAATGAGCACCAAGAGTCCTGCTGAAACAGCTGGATCCAGAGCCTGCAGCAAGGCATGGGATGGCTCCCAAAGCTCCCTGCAGACAAGGAAGCACAAACCTTGGTGTCACCTTTGTCCTCATGTCCTGTTGCTTCTAATAGCATCTGCCCTTGAGGACAGCACTGGCCCTACCCTCCAGGCAGGGAGAGTGCAGTGCTGCCAGGATGTGGGCGAGCAGAGGCGGGAGGGTGTGGACTGATAGCACCACCCAGGGACTCGAGTCCTTGGATGACTGCTGATGGGACAAAGTTCAGCAGAGGCTCAGCTTGGTTACGTGCTGACTCTGGGGTCTGAGACCAGAAGGAAAGAGTTTGAGCAGCGACAATGGGACATTGCACAGGGGTCAGCTGAAGGTGGGGGACACTTCTTCAGTGCTGGTTGGTACGTCTTTGGTGGAGGAAGAAGGTAGGAGAAAGGTGATGTCCTGCAGCAGAGCCACCACATCTGCCCTCCAGCTATATAGTTTCCTTCCCAGCCCCTGAATCTAGCAAAGGACAGGGGGAAGCAGTTCCCTTAATGGCTCCATCATTGCTTCAGTTCGTCATCGTGGCTCCAGCTATTCCACAGTTCATACCAAAGGCTAGAGCAGATGCTGGGATGTTCATTTATTACAGCCCCAAGTGACTATAAAGTGCCAGCGAGTGTTATGGTCACCCCAAGCCAAGCACTCGGATGCCACAGACAGAGCTCGTGTTTCAAGTCAGCTCAGCCCAGGCTGACCGCGGCTGAATCTGTGTAACTCCAGAGGAGGTGCAGCCCCAGCGCTTCTGCTCACAGCATCCTCCTGTTTCCTTTCTCTGACACCTCCCTTGTTTTTGATTTCCCAAGAGGGCGGCGTGGGCCTGTGACACAGCAGCTCTCAGCTCCCTCGGGGGCTTTAGGTTGGCAGCGTCTCCTGGCCATGCCTCAGCTTCCCTGCCTGTAAAATGCACATCAGCAAAGTAAACGGGGGACTGCTGCACTCTGGCAGTGCCCTCTTCTACAGGGTCTAAATCCAGGGATCACAGAGCCAAAGAGCCCAAGCAGGGCATTCATCATCAAAGCATCACTGTCTGCTGCAACCTGTCTTTTATATCCCATTAAATATCCCTCCTACCCCATCTGTGCCACATGGATGCCTTTCCTGGGGTAAGCTGCAGCGCTCAGGGAGATGAACGGTGGCCCCAAGTCCCAGCACAGCAGGGTGGATGGGAGCAGTGCAGAGCCAGGTCCCTGTGAGCCTGAGCATGCTGCAGCCTGGAAGCTCTACAAGGTCCCCCCTCCCCAGGAGGTTACACAATCTCCCACTCATCCCCAACATGCCTGGAATGAGGTGGTGTCCCATGAGCAAATACTTGAGCACCACCCAGATTTCCTTCCCCGGGCTCTCTGCACAGGGAGGAGAGAGTGAGTCACGAGCTGGCTGCCATCCCAGGGGATGGACGCCTCTCCCCACACGCCGGGGGGGGTCTGTCCGCCCCGCAAGCTCTGGCTGAATTCAGCTTCTGCCTAAGAGCGTGAATGGGGTGTTCAGTTTGAGCCCCGTTGTGATGTGACTGTGGATACCTCTGTGCTGTTGCGAGAGGGGAGCATTGAGGATCCATCCTTCCCAGGGAGGGTAGATGGCCAATAAAATCCTGCTCATTCCTGGTAGCATCCCTTTCCTGGCCGAAGGAAACACTGGGACATCCCATCTCTTGGTTCACAAGGCTGGACACAAGAATCAGCTTTGTTTAGGCCAAGCCACAACAAAACTATGAACTGAAAAGACCCCAGCAACCTCCCAGTCATGGGGACTCAGCCTTGCCCATCCCCAGCCTGCGCTGCCTTAGCACTGCATGGGGCACCTGAGGTTAGAAATGAGGATGCTGTTGCAAACAACCTGATCTTCAGGGAAGAAGTGATCTTCCTGGAGAACATTGTCTCAGGAGCAGAGTGGGTCTGCCCTGTGTGTCCTGGAGTGGGGATCCAGGAGGTCTCCATGCCGGCCAAGGGAGGAAGCTTGGCAGAGGAGGAGACTGAGACCCTGTAGCCAGCAGCCAGGCTGGAAGTGTCTCTCCAGCCCTGCAAGCAGATGAACCACTTGAGTCTGCAAGAGTAGTCTGGATGCTTGAGGAGCACTGAAGCCAGGTAGGGCATGTCCTGGGAGGAGAAGGGTGTCTACATGCTGTCCTGGGGGTCAGAGTAAGGCCTGATGCAGAAGTGGAGAAGCCATCTGTCCTCAGCTGAGCCTCCCACCCTCGTCATGCTCCTTGGTCAAGGTGGGAGCGATGCTGAAGAACCTGCTTCGTCCATGCATGCTTAGAGAAGTGCCCAAAACCACCCCAGACCCTCCTATCCTAACCACAGACCATGCTGAGAGGAGTGTGAGCTTCTCCTGTCCATGCCAACACCCATGCACACAGCCTGCAGTGACACGGGTGCATCACCGTCCTTCCTCGGGGCTGTCCCTCCTGCCCCATCCCTGCTGCCCCTGGCCAGGAGCCCTCACTCAACGAGGGCTGACCACAGCTGGGCCCCACACTTCAGAGTGAACATGCTGACGCTTGGGCTGCAGAGAGGCAGCCTGGCATCGGGTGGGATATGAGGAGCCACGAGCTCGCCTGCGCTCACACGGGGCATCCCTTGGCCTCCTGGGGCTTGGGTCTGACTCCACGCACGGTGTGTACGTACAGCCGCAGCCCCGGGCTGGCCAAGATGGCTGAGGGCAAGGCTTGGCAGAGCTCCTCCTGCTCCTCCTCCTCAAGAATCAGGACAGGCCTCCTCCCTAGGGCCATCTCATGCCTAGAAGAGGCAGAGCACTATTATTATCATTATTAATTTGTTCATTTCTCATACCACTTTCTGCCTCCTAGACAGTCCAACCGCACGCAAGGGACAGTGCCTCTTAGCAGGAGCAGGACTGTCCCCCACTCCTGGTCACTCCTGCCACAACACGTTTGGGCAGGACCACAGCACCCACTCACCTTTAGTCCCTGAGCCCCTCTGTCCCTTACTCTCAGGAGACTTTGCTTTAGGGCCACAAGACAGACCCCAAAGCTGGGTCTGTTCTCCCCAACACGCAGAAGTCCTCGCACGCTCTGATCTGCCAGTCCGAGCTGCTCACAGCAGACCACCAACAACCCCCTGTCAGTGCTGGGTTACACCCCTGAGTCTGTGCCTGTCACTCCGGGAACCATGCTGCTCTGGACTGACTGGGGAGAAGCAGAGGGAGGCAGTAGCAGAAGCAGCAATCACAGGAGACGATTAAACCAGGAGATGACTTGTCATCCATCTCCAAAACCACCCACAGCCTTTGTCAAGATGTACCTGGGCAGCCAGTCCAGCCAGATCTGATTCAATTCCACTTTTCACGAGTTTTCCCTTTCAGCCCCACAGCGTGCCTCCTCCTAGAGCAGGGCACAGCGAGGATGCTCCTCGGGGACAAACCTGCCTCCCTGGAATGCAGCCACCAAGTGGAGACAGCAAAAGGCCCTGCAAGCCAGGACGTTCAACACCATGGTCCCAAGGACCAAGACGAGATACCTCTCTAAGGGTCCGTGCCAGCAGCGGCACCTGCTAATCGTGAACCCTCAGAGGCAGGGAACCTCAGCTGCTGCTGCTGAGGTTCTGGCCTTGGGGCCACCAACAGCAGCTATGGGCCACCAACATTTTCTTGGGGCCATCTGCAGAGCGTGTGCTGGTGGCTGCTCTGGAGACAACTCATTCACCTTCATTTTCTCAGCTAATATGGGTGCTGACCAAGCCCCGGGCCACGGTCAAATGAATTAGCCTTTGTCTGATGGTTGGTGCCTCCTAAAACAAGCACAACTAGCTCAGTAATTGCCGTGCTTCTGGCTCCAGCCTCCATCCTGCACAGGGAAGAGCTGTGAGGTCTTCACTGGGATGTGACTCCAGTTATCCCAAGAGGCTCACGCTGGGGGCGGGGGGGGAACCTGGCCCAAACCCTCCTGCAGCGCCACAGGGGCTGCAGCGAGCTGTCCCGGGAATCCTCATGAGAAATGCCCATCCCAGGTTTGGAAGCCAGCTGAGGAGGTGGATAGATTGCATTAGAAAGACTGAAAACAGAGGCTGACACATCTCCAGGGCTTCTGGGGAGGTGTCTCACTGCAGTCAGGCCCAGACAAAGGCTTGGTGTTCAGAGAGCCCCCAGATCTGTCTTTGAGATGAGTTTGTAAGTGCTCAGCTCCACTGAGGCAGAAACTTCCTATCATAGGATTCCAACTCCTGACATCCACACAGGGAAGCCTCAGCCTTTGTGGGGGCCACCTTCACCCCAGGTCGTGCTGCCCTGCCCAGCAGCACAGGGCCACCACCCTCCTCAGTGGCTGTTCGCTAACGTTGGGTTTGGTCCCCGTAAATGGCGCAGTGGGCGCCAGCACCGTGCTGTGCCCACCCAGGTGTCTGTACACACACCATCCTGGGCTGCTGCTCTTGGTGGCCCCAAGAGATGGGGCCAACCCCCCTTCTCCCTGCAGGTCCCCTCCTCCTCAGAACAATCTCCCTTGCAATTTTCTCAGCCTCTAACCCTGGCTGGGGACAGGGATTCCCGTAGAATCAGTCCACTAACACTACAAAATGCAAAATTGCTGAGGAAGGTGGAAAATAACCCTGAGTTAGCAACTGCAGCTGAAGGGAGGGATAAGTGCTCTCTCTGCAGGAGCACCCTCTCCCAGAGGAGACCCTCCTCCTAGGGAAGCATCCTGGTCTCACCACACACCTTGCTCTGCAGAGCTTAGGGAAATTTTTCAAAGGGGACGTGGCTGTCAGATCCTTTTGGTGGTGCCTCAGATGGGCCTGAAAGAGACAACCTCAGCTATTTCACCTGCCGAGACCCAGCAGTCACCAGGGTGGATTAGAGCAGTCACCAGCAAACCCACCCCTCACCTGTCTTCACCACCTGAGCAGCACCAAACTAAACGTCCTTCTCCAGGGATCCCAGGGCAGCATCACACCAATCTCACACAACCAGCAAGTCCTGGAATCTCAAATCCAGGCTGGTATCTGCTTTGCCATCAAGCAGATCTTGCTCCACCCAAGCAGAGAGGCTGCGGTTATTCTCCCTACTCCTACCTGCCCAAAAAGGGTTTTGTACCTCCCTGCTCAGTTAACACAGCTCTGAGCACATCTTCAGGCACTGCACATCCCAGGGGCTGCACAGATACTTCTGGCTGGAGCGCAAAGCCCACCAAAGACAAGGACAATAGCGGGGGCAGCACGTTTTGGCATCAGCTCCCAGTAAGCCCCAACTTTCTGTCTGCTCCACGATGAGGGATGGTTCTTAGGGTGGCTTAGGAGACATGGAGCACTCTTCCCTCATCTTCCCCCAGGGTCCACAGGACAACTTAGAGAGAGGAGAGGAGTCGCACTTACTTGCTAGGCTTGACAGGGGAACTTCTGCTCGGGGAGCCTTTGCTCACCCCCTTGAACATGTTGGCGTGGTCCCAGCTGGTCTCCTGGAGTCTGCAAAGTCGTCGTGGGCGCTGGCTCTCTGCTCTGGTCTGTTGGGATGGAATGACAAGACTCAGTGAGGGAAGGTTGGTGGCGCGCTAAAGAGCAGTTTCTGGGAGGCTCCTCCCCAAATGCAGGTGAGCAGCACAGATGGAGGCACATATGAAAAAATGACTCGAAAAACCAGTTTGGGGTGGAAAGAGCAGAGCCCCAGAGGGAGAACGGGAGACATCGCCCTGGCTTGGAGAGTGTTTTGGCACACACAGTCACAACCATGCAGCAGTTTCCCAGCAGAGGGGCAGAGAGCATGGCCTTTGTAGGGAGGAAAAGTCTGCAAACATGACTTTGAGGGAGTGCACTGTGACTACTGAAACACATTTTAAAACATCTTCTTGTATTAGCTGTTTAAAATGCTAGAGAAGTAGCAGAATTCCTACAGATGAAAACAACCAAGAGTTTTCCAAGACGACAGCAGCAGTTTAGGAATGACCAATTCACAGAACATGATGTTATTTTGCAGTTCAGTAAACATCTGGCCCAGGCTCAGCACAAGGTGGCCCTGGCTCCCAGCAAAACACTGAGGGCTCATGGCAGAATGAAGCTCCAACACAGCATCACAGGAGCCTCAGCCATCAGGATTCAGGCTCTGGGACAAACTCAGGTACCAAAGCCCCAAAGACCTGGGTCTGAGGCTCTACCTAGACACCCCATCTACACAAGATCTTAGAGCAGGCCTCTGGGTACTTCTTTCCCCTGTAGAGCAAAGGTTCAGAGTCCCAACTGGTTCCCAGTACAGCCCAACACCCCCCTGGCATCTCTGTGGCTCCTGGGGATGCCCGTACAGGCTGTGCTGCACAAGTGGGGCTGCCAAGCTCTACAGCTCTCCTAAACCACAGCAAAGGCTGGCTGCTGTCTACGTCCTCTCGGTTTCAGTTAAAGCAAAGTTCGAAGTTCCCCACAGACCAGGAACCCCGTGTTTCAGGCTGATCCAGCACAGATCCCACAGTGACATGTGATCCTTATCCAGTGCAGGACCAGGGAGGGAGGGCAGAGGATGGAGGAGAAAGGGGGACAGGAACAGATGGGGACCACAGCCCCATCGTAAGCACCAGCCATCCATGATGCTGACACAAGTTTGTGGCTGTTCTTCCCCATTTCCTATAGCCCAAGGACAACCCAGGGCCTGGGGTCCATTGTTATTTCTTGGCTGACGTCTTGGTCCTCTTTAAATTGGCACAAAACAAATCATGCTTATCTCAGGAGAGAGGGAAAGACATGCATGGGACAGGTCTCCTCTGCAAGGGTCTTCCTTTCTGCTATGGTTTTGCCCTCCTACAAGCTGCAAAGCCTGACCTTTTCATGGTGTTATGATAGCTTGGGCACTGCCTCTCACACCATGATCTCAGAAGCATGAAGACAGGAGGTCCCCCCAGCTCAAAGCACTGCGAGGCAGCTGGTGTGGACCTTAGGAGAAGGGGTGACCTCTCCTCTAAGGGGGCTGGAGTTAACGGGTACCTGCTTGGGGGCCAATCTTTGCTGCGTGGAGGTCTACAGACAGGACAGAAAGTGGTTGCTGAGAGATCACCCCTTTGCCATTAACATCCAGTTGACCAATGACAACAACGATGCTCTTTGACCTGAGCTGCTGGAGGGCCCCAGGGAGGAGGAACCAGCACAGCACATCACCTCTAGCCCACAGGACCAGACCCTGCTGCATTTGCATTCAAAGGCTTAAAGCAAGCTGCAGCCTTGCCAGGGACAAGAGTTGAGAGTATTTGAGGCCAAGTAGACCTCAGTTTGTACCCACGCAAAACAGGAGCATGCAGAGGCCCATGGCTGTACAGGACAACCCTTTCTCTGCAGGGCTGCTGTTTGCACAAGCCAGGAGGGGATCAATCCCCTGTGAATTCAAACTAAATTGAACCAGATCAGCTGTCTGTAATGCCCTGGAAGACAGCATGCTCGCACATGAAGGAAGTTCTAAGAATTAACACAAAAAGCAAACCAGGCACATACCAACACACCCCCCCCCAGACAACCTGCTTCACAAGCCATCCATCATCTGCAGCCTGGAGCCAAGGGACAGAGCTCCTCGCCTGCAAAACTTTAAAAACAGCACCTTCCTCTCCTCTGTTTAACAAGGCAGAGGTGTGATCCTTCCCTCGGCCAAGTCTCCACCTGGCAAGGATCCCTTGGAAAGACAGAGCATTTTAAACACTAACACCCTTTGATCTCATCCCTGTGCACACACAGACACACGCTCTGGCAGGCAGCAGCCACCTCCGTGCCACACGCAGACAGGAGAGATAAACACGGGGCTAATCTTGGGGCTGCTGTGAGGAGAGGCAGCTGCTTGGCAGAGGAGCACTTGCCTGCTCACAGAGAGTGCGGGACACAAGCTAAACGGGCCAGATCCTGCTTGGTTTTGAGCCCTGGTCCAGGAGTAATGCTGAGCATCCAGCCTGTCTCACCACAGAGAAGGGACCTGCCTCCTCTTCACTCAGGCAGCCATGGTGGGAGGAGGAGAGGCAGAGCCAGCCCGCTCATCCCACACAGAGCCCATGCGAGGGGGCAGCTCCTTGCTGCCTCCTCACTTGTAAGGGGAGCAGGGCTCACCCAGCCCTCAGCAAAGCCCCGAGGGGTCTGTCACCATCCCAGCCTCCGGAAAGCCAGAGGTAGAGCCAACAACACCTCCAGGGTGACAGGTCTTGCCAGCCCAGTGCCTCTGCCACCACATCCAGCCCAGAACAAGCTTCTGCTGCAGCCCAACACCTGCTGCGAGTGAGGGATGCTCTGCCTGCTGCCAGCCCAGCCTCCCCCACACTGCGACAACCATCACAACCTGTGCGGGTTAAGGGGATGTCACTGCAAGAATCCTCAGGGGAACGCTTGAGACGGGCACTGCTTGCTTCAGCCCAAGTTACTTCCAGATCCTCAGCAGGTTTTGTTCAGACCAGCCCCGGCCGTGCCAGGGCAGAGTACGATAGTTAACCCAGGCTCTGCAAGAAGCAACAGGCAAGGAGACCAGTTCAACCAGTTCTCCACCACAGCCACCCACACAGCTGTGCCTGGCACTTGGAACTGAGCTCAAATCCCTGGGCAGGACTGCCCTCAGACATACTTGTGCCTCTCAGCTGGAAGCCCCAGCACAGGTCTCCAAGACCATCCAAAACAGCATTACCAAGGGTTTCCCATCTCCCGGCCACCCCACACCACAGTCAGGCAGCCCTCCACCCCAGCTCTATTTCCAAGGGGATCACTCTGGACTGCAACTGGGACTAAGCTCCCTGCTGCCGCAGCTGGCAGAGCTGCTGTGCCCAGGCGATATCATCCATTGGGGAGACGGGCCAGGGGTGGGCAACCTTCATTTCACTGCAGGTAGACCAGCCTTGAAACATTGCTGTTGATCTACAGACAATGCCAATCCAAGAGGAGGTTGTGTCTTGCCCAGGCAGGTCCCTGGCTAGGCTACAGCTCACTTTGGGGGCTGAGACGTATCTCCTGGGGGTATAGGCGTGGGGCTGGCTGCTCTGGCACGGCTCCAGGCACAGCAGGAGATGGTAGGGGAAGTCACATCATAATCATTTTATTTGCTTTCCAGAACAGGATCTGGGGCTTCATCCCAGTAGCCTGGAGCTGTGCCAGGATGCAGATGCCAGGTTTTACAGAGCAGTCACATAACCAGATGCTGCTCACACAGATGAGTAGGTCGCCTGCAGGGACAGATAGCAGGCACAGCTGTGTAGAGGACCTTGGTGAGCAGGTAACATTTCAGGGAAGGAGGATTTCAGGAACAATCCTGGACTAATCTTTCACAAGAAATTGGCAGAGGAGGAGGTTAGAGGATGGTGTGCCTTCGTTATCAGGCAGGCCTCTTTGTAAAAACTTAACAGAGGAGATGACGGCTTATATATGACCCATAAATGATGTACTACTTACTACCTGTTAAGACCATTTGCCCTTCTGGATGACAACATACTTTCCTCCTCTGCACCTCTTCTCACCACCCTCTGCGCACCAGTCCTCTGGATGAGTTTTCTTCTCACTTTACCTCCTTGTTTTCGAACTTCTTCATTCTTGAAATCATTCTCCTGGGAAGTGATGTGCTGAAATCAAAGCAGTGAGTAGAGCCCTTACACATGCTTCCCATGTCACACCACTGAGAGCTGCTCCTGGCCAGACACCTCACGGATAACTCCACCATTAAGGTCTTAAATGACCCTGTAGAAGTGGCAGGTACCTACAGCAGAGCAATGAAAGGACCTTTAAAACAAACTGAACAGGTGGGAGGAGGAAAGCAGGAAGCATCAGTGAGCACAGATGCAGGAGGGTGGTTGGGGTTTAGTCTTCAACACACCTGGAAACAGCCTCAATTTGTTCATAAAACACCACCTACAGAAGAGCAGTTAATGCATCTCCTCACCTGATTTACACCAAGTAAAACCAAGGGCCCATTTCATCAACTGCCCTGTCCAGCAGCACCCACCACCACGTCCCCAAGGACAAAATTAGGAAGAGCCTCACAGCCGCATGGTCGGGGAAGTGCCCAGTGGCTGGACAAAGGCTTCCTACTGTCTCATCTCACCTCTCAGCTTCACTCCCCTGAAAAAGCAGAGGTAAGTCACAGCCACTCCTGCCTGTGTTCAGCATATGATTTTTATTTCTAATAGTTTGAGGTGCACGAGGCTGCAGAGGCAGGAGCCCTCCATAACAGTGACAGATGCTTTGCTATGCAGATATGCTGCTTGTTTGGCAACAGGAGCAGCAGCTACAGCCAGCCCAGACCAAGACCTGTTGCAAAGGATACATGGTCTTTGCAACTGGAGACGGAGGCTATGAGACTTGAGCTGTCGTCAGCGAGAGGGAAACCCTCCTAAGAGTCTCCAAAGCCATGGAGAACAGGGGAGCATGAAGAGCAGAGCACACAGAGCAGCCATGGGAGTCAGGAGCCACGGGCCCCCGGACACTCACCACCTTGGGAGGTATCAGAGCCTGTTCCCACCGTGCACAAGTCAGCCTCCTTCTTCCTCGCAGACACCAGGGACAGCATCTTTTCATATAATTTTTACCCCAGCCCTTTTTCTTCCTTGTGGATCAGTTTTCATACAAGCCAAAGTGAAACTCCAGAGCCTCAGAACAGCCTGCCTGTTTTAAAAAAATTGCCATCCCACTGGGAAAATAGGACACTTGCTTAAGTCTAAAATTACTCAGTCCCCAAGCCTTGTTTTGCTTTGCTTTATCTTTACCAATTTATAAGTAGAGGGGAAGTGCAAAGGCCCCTGCACTTCTCCCTGCAGGTCTGATTAAGACCCATTAAAATGCTTCCTGGGACAGGGCTGGGCTCAGCACCCTCCCTGAGTCAGCAGAGGAAAGCGGGCTTTGGCTTCAGAGCCGGCTCAGCACCAAGGGACCTTTCTCCAGGAGACCAGAGGAGACCAAATCCAGCACAGCTCCCCCAGCACAAATGGAAAGTCCCTGTCCTGCTCCTTTGTATGTCTCTAAATAAAGGGGACATTCGCACCACGCCATCTCGTTAACAGCTCAGTCCCAGGGCTTTTATGGACTACTCATCCCTAGACCCTTTAGACATCAAAAGGACCTGCCTGCTTCCCACCCCATCGCCTCTCCAGCCTCATTACACCATCCCACAGCTTCTTCTGAGTTTAAGCCCTAGAGCTAATGAGCAGGACATCCAGGCAATTCCCTACAGCAGCTAATGTTAGCCTAATTTTCCTCTCCCCAGAGGATTAGCAAGGCTGTAATAGCACTAAATAAATTCACTAATGGCAGATTCTCAAGACACTTTGTCTGGAAAACTTGTTTATAACTTACAGGATGTAGCCTGCAAATTTGGCTTTATTATCCAGTGACACTGCTGAAGGGAGCAGCTCCCCAAACACGGTGATTGGATCTGAACAAGATGTGTCCTAGATCATTAGCCAGGCAATGAGAGGTAATTAAACACCTGCCTGGAAAGGCAACCTTCACACAGGTGACACAGGTGGAGAAGCACCCCATGAAATCAGGGTGGGAGATTGATCAAGGTTTCTTTCATGTCTCCCCAAAAAGCTGCTTTACTCAAATGGCAGCACCCAGGAGAAGGGACCATCCTGCACAAATGCCGGGTTAAAGCACCAGGCAATCGGCCCATGTCAGGATGAGGGGAAGTTAAACACGAGGGCAGGTTTGCTCTCCTCTGTGCCTCCACGCTCAAGCGCAAAGGCCTTATTAGGTGCAAAAATACCTGCAGGATGTTGTACTGTAGGTGGTGGCCAGCTGAAACACCGGGAGCAGCTCAAAGGTGTATCTGCTTGGGAGAAAAACTCCTGGCCTCGATACAAAGAGCTGACTGAAGGAGAAGGCGTTCAGAAGAGGGGTACAGGCTGGAGCACCCCATGTGGAAGGAGGATGCTCACACACCAGCTAGGAAGGGTCATGCTTTCAGACTCCCTCCAAACCAAACCCATGGAAGGGCTCCACTTGCAGCGCAGGATTAGCAGGGAGATGAGACAAATCCCTCCTGGGTGACCAAGGCTGGGAACAGAGCAGTGACAGCCCCTGTAAACCCCGTCCCAGACAGGAGGGCAGTGCGGAGGCAGAGGGTGCAGCAGCCAGGAGCGTTGCTGAGCTGGGGTGGCTCACACCCCCTGCCTCAGCCAGCCAGCCCAGAAGCCCTGAGTGTGTTTTAATCAGACACGAATCTCCTGCAAAGCTCCAGTTTTGAGCTGCTATTGCCTGATTCAGTGGCGAGTGCTTCTGCGTCACAGGGACCAGAGTGGGATGAATCTGTCTGCCACAACTAATTCTATGTGGCCAGACTTCGCCTTCCCCAACTTAATTTGATGCTCTGAGAAAATTAGAAGTTCTCCTGCTTCTGTGGAAAAAGGCAAGCACTGAAGGTAATTCAGAGGCTTTGATGCTGCTCTTTAGTCATTCGGGCACCACAGCCACGGCCTCACTCCCTGGACTGACCACGGGCTGGGGATGAGAGTCACTAATCCTCATGCACAGCATGAGCCTCGGGCAAACTGCTGTGTCTGTTCTGTGCATGGACACCACCATCCTGCAGCCCAGCAAGGGAGGGACAAGAAGACTCTTCCCAAAGCAAGAATTTTAACTTTAATAACCCCAACACCACAGGTGCCCAGCAGAGGAGGAGTCTGCCAAAGATCATAGTAGGGCAGTGCCTAGAAACAGCAAGTACACGCTAGGAGCTGGGTCTGAATTTGAATTCAGTGGCATTGGAGAACATGAAAGCTGCACCCAAGGCCACATGCACACAACAAACATGCAAACCATATCCTTTGAAAGTGGTTTTAAACCTCCCCCTTTGAGACAGTACTGCTTTTTAGGCCAGAGGTGGGAAGGTTTTCACTCCAGGTTACTTGCAGTAGCCCAAAGAGGGGCTGGGGACACAGGGGGGTACATGGCCGCAGCTACCTCCCTGCCACGCCAACACTCAGACACAGAGATTTGCACTTGGGCTTAAGCTCTAACCCAAACATTGTAATCCAGCGTTTGGCACAGAGCAAGGCGCTGATCATTCACTCCCCAGTGCAAGAAGTAAATCCCCAACACAAAGAGCAAGGACACTGCAGGTATTTGGGCCGGATGCTCCAGCGCAAGGACCCGCCAGCTCCATCCCCAGCCAAATCCCACCATGATCCACAAGAAATGGGATTTTTGCAGCAACGGCCCCAGTTACCCGACCAGCAGTTGAGGCGACTCTGTAGCAGGCTAGCGAAGCACCGAGCCTCTCCTCAGACACAAAGCAGCACGCTCAGGCTGAGGAGACCTCACCCAGAGGGAGAGGGTCAGGGAGCGGCTGCATTTCACAAACCTGTTCACCCTCGACATGGTTTGGGTGAGCCCGAGAAGCGAGAGCCCAGCGCCAACCTTTGCTGTAGGTGTGTCCCTCCGAACCGCTGCGTGATCAGCTCCCAGAGCAGAGAGTTGCTCCACACCAAACCCTCCGCGTGCCAGGGACAAGGGGGTGGTCGGGGCAGGTCCCGGGACGAAGAAGGACTCGAGCAGTGAGGCAGGTTTCTGCGCTGGGCTGCACAGGCAGCTGCTGCCTGCAGCGCTGCCCAGCACTTCCTCGATCCAGAGCAGGGAGGAGAAGGCAAAGCGGCTGCCAGAGGCTGCTGCTGCTCCTGCCTCGGCCCCAGGAAAGCTCAGAGCACACAGGCTGCTGCCAGCCCACCTCTGCCCAGCAGCTTTCAGGATCGTTGTCTGCTTCCTATTATCTTTCCTCTTGAGCCTCTGTTACCCACCCGGGGCATCCACCATGCACTCCTCCCCCCCAGATCACAAAGGGCTCTTCTCTGGCAGACAAACCAACCTCCAGCTGCTCTTAAACTTGAAACTAGCAATCCTGGCCTGAAGAGGAGCAGCCATATACAATCAAGATCCCATCAAATCACTCCTTTAAGTGAGAAAACACCCAACTTACATCCCCAGCTGAACACCACGGGGTGCCTGTGCTTGTAGCTCTCACAAGTGACAAGCAATGATTTTCTTTAGTGGTGCAATACCTTCAGATTAAAATACCCCCAACTCCTTGTTTTAAGGGACACAGAGACTGCTATTTAGGAGCTCTCAGGCCAGACTATTACTATCCCACGTCACCTCTCATTTCTCTCTTTAAGCTCAGTTTGTCTCATGCTAATCATTTCTCCTATGTGCCATTAATCCCTCAAGAACTATCCCTTATCACTAGACTCCTCAGAAGGCACAACCAGACCTGAACATCACCCCAGACACGGGTGTATCACTGGTGGAGGGGCCGAGGGCCATGATGCACATCTCAATTGATGCAGTGGTACCAGGCATGGCTAGCTCAGCCTGTAATTAAAATTTCAGCACTAAGTCCAAAGATACTCCATAGGAAAAGTTGATTGCAAGCAATAATCTTGACCATTCTGCCGGAGCTTCCTGTTTGAGGGCAATCATGTGGCCTACCTGCCAATTAATTCATGGAAAGAGAGCAAACACTTTAAAGCAAACAGTGCAGCCTAATGAAAGAACAGAGCACTACGGAAGCAGGTTTCCAAGCACCATACGCCAGTGCTCTGCATCTTGCTGGGGCTGTTTGAGGCACAACCAACACCTGGCAGCTCCGGGGAAGCGGATTGTTCCGCACGTCACGTCAGACACTTCCCTCGCCTGTGCCAGTCCCGTCTAACTGCTGCTGCCTAAGCCTCGCCTTCGCCATTCCAAGCTCCACAGCAGGGCCAAAAGCCTCAAACTTTTGAGTTTGATTTTCATCCTACAGGTGACTTAACAGTACTTTTATTTTTTCCTTTTTTTACATTTTTTTCCTAGTGCCTCATCAGTGCCCTCCACATTAAGTCACAACACTGCTTACAAACCCCACTCTACTCACTTCCCATTAACCCAACATCAAAACAAATAAGCCAAGTTACCTCTGAGAGTGGTGCACGTTATCTGAGCCTTCAGGCAGAAGATCCTCCTCCAGAACTAAGTGGCCATTCTCCAGGGGTTAAGTAGTCCCAGGTGATGGTGTGACCTTGATCCTCTGAATGGTTCGGAGGCAGAGTGCTTGGTGTTCTCAATGCTCAACATAAACTACACGCCTCAGAGGTCAGGAATAAAACTTTATTGTTTTCAGATTTCTTATCTGCGTTCAAACTAATCAGTTATCTGTCAAAAGATGTTTGACATAAAGAGGCCAATTGCTCTTTGCTTTTTGTAACAGTAACCAATTAGAAAGTGGCCGCAGTACAAGTTTCACTGGAATCAATCCAGGCACCACATAGATTTGTGGTAGGAAAGCAGAAAGGAGTTTGGTTTGCAAACCAAACAGAACAGTTTTCAAAGTGATTTGATATAAAAGCTGAAAAGGAGAGAGAAGCTCAGATTAACGTACACAGAAAGAGGTACCGTGAAGCAGATCAACCAGTTGATGCCTGTGCCAGTTACTGCATGACCCTTCCTTGTCTAAAAGGAAAAAGGCTTCACGGGGAAGTGAAGTCTGTCACTCAAGACCATGTTTTCCAGAAATCTGATGAATAGTCTTCCATGTTTCAGCTCTACACTTTCCCTTTCTTCTGTAAAATCCCCCAGCACCCAGAGGCAAATGGAATTAGCTAGAATACCAGAAATTCCCATTCTGTTTCCATGTTGCAGAAATTAAACAAGAAGTTCCTCCTCCTTCTCTTACCCCTTTCTGAGCACAGAGTTCTCTGGAAAGCTGCTTTGTACTTTGAGAACTCGCAAATCAGATCAACTTGGAACAAAGCAGCAAACATTCATATTAAAATAATGGGAATTGTTAATTTCCCCCATTTATCTGACATGCATCTTGCATGGAAAATTCCCATCACAACAATCTGATCATTCAAAACCGTTCTTCTGTTTCCAGCCCTATTAACTCCAATGCCTAAAAGTGGAGAAAACACAAAGTCAAGACAACTGGTGCAGAAGAGTTAAGGCAGCTAGAACAAACTGCTGTTTCACCTTCCAGCTACAGACCGAGTGAAAACCCAAATACTGCTAGTGGAAACTTCCAAATAACTTCTTTAGGAACAGTTCTGCCCATGTGCTGTGGGTTTTTTCCCATTTAAATGATCACGATTATGAAATTACCCGCATTTTGAAAGTGCCTATCACCGTAGCACCTGGGCGTCTTTTTTATAGAGTGTCTGGCGTGACAGAGAAGATCTATCACGCAAGAACCTACTGCCTGTTGCTTATTCCTCATTTCAGGTGTATCTACTGACCGAGGATGAGGAAAAAAGCAACAGATGAACTCCAGAAAAAGATCTTCTTGTTTTCAGGCAAGGTTTAGATAAGACAAAATGAACACTGAGAGACCCAACTTCCTGTGAAGAGCAAGTAGCTACTTCTAAAGCCACCCATGAAGCTTAGTTTCCCAGGAAAGGCCCTGTAGGAATAGGTTCTATACTGTATTTAGGTATTTAACAAAACATGTATCAATAAAGAAGGATCTTGTTGGCCCAGAGTACAAATTCAGGTTATACTCCACCAGAAGTGGGGTAGCCATTAACATCGAGTAAGGTATTCGCCATCCTTATTGATAAGGACAGAGGCTCTATTTTGTCAATTCTGAATGTTACATTTTTAAAAAATACACACTTTGGAGTTGAAAGGGAAGGAGAAGTTAGCCCCCTTGGCTACTGTCTTTGGGTAGGCAGCCCCACCTTGCTGGTTTAGTTCCCCATCTACTTTTGCCTCTGTTTCACCATCACACCCAGATTTCTAGACAAAAATACCAAATTATGGCGTCAAACAATGGGGTGGAGAGAGGAATCAAATTATACCTGTGCCCTGGTCCATGGTAAGTAGATGTGTACTGGCCCTGAACAGGCCACTGGCCACAAAGCAAGCTCCCACTTCTCCAAGCAGAATGGAATTTCTCTGTGCTCCAGATTATTTTCAGCTATTTATAGTGTACGTATGTTTCTGAATAGATTGTTTGTCTTTAATACACTGGGAGAGAATGTAAGTGCACAGACATATACACAGAACACAGGGAAGAAGATGGTAAAACTTCCCTCTGTTGGTTTCAGGTGCAGGTATTTGTGTCCTAGAACCTCTTGGAGCTTTTCCTTCAATACAGAATAAAACCTCTGTTCCTCAGGGGGTCCTGGTTAACTTTTGAATCCGAAGATGCCCTTTATATATCCTGTGAGGCCACTCTTGGCCTTCTGCTCCACCTTGTCCTCCAGAGGTGGGAAAGCAACATGATTAAGGGCCAGGTCAAAGAACAAGGGTTTGCACGGGATGGGCTGGAAGCCCGGAGGGAAGTGCACGAGGCTGACTTGCTTGCTGACAAGAGAAGGATCCAGACAGAAAGTTTCAAACCGTTCCGAGAGTGGCTGAAAGAGACCAATGCAGAAACACAAATTAAACATGTGTCAAATCAAAGCTGACAAGGGTCAAACAAGCAAGAATTAAGCAGAAACTGAGACAACAAGCTGAAGTTCCCTTGCATGACATCTTGGGCCCTTGAAAATTATTCGGACGCCTGTCAAAGCACCACTGCAAGATTTCTGGAAAACCTTCCCACGTGCAGGAAGAAAGCTAAATAAAAAAGAAGATGCCACACTAGAAGCTGCAAACAGCTGCCTAGCTCCTACCCAAGGAACCTCACTCTGTCAGCCACCTTCATGACTTGCAGAAGGAAAACAAGCCTAATAAAATATCTTAAATACAGTAGTCATGACCAAACTCCCACCAGCGTGACATTCTTGAGTTGCAAGAGACAAGGTAACAGGTTAGAAGTAACGTTCGTTAAGAACACTACTGGAATTTACCTGAGCTCTCAGGTCTTACCTTGCCATCCTTGACCTGAGACGGAGACTCAGTCTCCTGAGTATCATTTGCATCTGCAAAATTGAAGAAAAAGTGGTAAGAATAACAGGCAAGGTCTTGGCATAAAGTAAGACTGTCTCAGGAGTCAGCTGTCCTCTAAGCTTAGCTATGAACCTTGCTTTCGGGGATATGCAAGACAGTATTTTCAGTAAAATCAACTTGCTTTCTAGACTAAGAGGATCACATGTACGCATCTATAGCCAACACAGCTCTCCAGTGATGGAGAGCTTCTTCACATTGTCATGAGAAACTCCTGAAAGAAGCACAGATTCTGAGTTAAGCACAAAGCAGCAGATGATGAGAAGACCCCAGCGGGGTCTGTTAAAACAACATTAAGGCAATAAAGACAAGGCAACCCATTACTTATCTTGGGTTTCCACCAGCAGGCACAGCAAAGACAGCAGCCCAAGAAATCACAAGCTCATCCATTCCCCCAAAGTTCCACTAACCTGGTGGACACTGACAAAGAGCAGAACAGCACTGCTCTCCCCTGTAGCTCCTCCCAGTTAGGCAAAACCGGGATGAGTAAGGCCAACTTGTTTCAGCGAAAAAATTAAAACACTGAACAGAGCGTTCTGTGCAGGTTACCACAACAGGTGCACATCCTCATGAAGCGTTTTCACATCTCTGGGCAGGGAGCAAGATGCCAAATGTCTAGTCATTGGTTGCCTAGCCACACTACACACAGCTAGAAGAAGCTAGAACTGGGAGGAAAAAAAAAGTGTTTTCCAGAGCCTACACACATCAGAGTGAAGCAGAAAAAAACATCTGGAGCTTCAGAAATGAAATAAAAGGAATGAAATAGCTTCAGGGGCATTATTCAAGAGATGTTAGAGCTCTAGTATAATTGTGCAACTCACCTAATATAGCTGCTGCTTGCAAGGAGTATTTCTCTGCATTGACTTGAGTGATCAGATCCTGAACATCAGGCAGCTCCTATGTCATTAAAGAAAATTGAGAGACTGAAATATGCCAGTTTAAGAGTTAGGGTGAAGGTGAAACCTGACAAAGTAAGACCTAAGAAATTAAGTCCTAGTGCTGATAATCCTTCCCAGAAGAGGAAAAGCTGCAATACAGTCCTTCAGGCATTACAGAAGTTGTGTAACAAAAAAAGCACATGTGAGGAAAAAGTGGTAAATTGTTATGGAGTTGTTGCAGCAAGTCTGCCTCTCCTCCAAAGCAAGTGGCCAGCTGAAGCATTTCCACATCACTAGAAAGTCTCTACTATAATGTGTCAAGAAGTCACACCTGTACAACTCTTCTCCCTACTGAAAGATCAGTCTTGAATTGTAATGGCCTGGCATCTAACTGACAGTAAGTGCCGGGACAGAGCTTTTTCATAAACTCTACATACAGGATTGGGTTCCTACCTTCAAGCTGTTCGTATAAGCTCCAGCTCCTGACTGAACTTGGCGGGCATATTTCAGCACTCTCTCGTATAAAACAAGAGCTTCACTCCATTTCTTTACCAAGACATAGGACTGTGCAATGAAGAAACACCTGCAACAGCAAGGAGTGGATCCTTGACATGTTTGTTATCCGTACCTTTTGCCAACCCAAACGACTGATAACAAGAGACATTATTAAGCAGCACTGGCCAGTTTCCCCTTTGCATCCAGTCTTCATTTCACGAAAGAGCAGAGGAAACAGCATTAAAGTTCTGTGCAGCACATAGAACTTTGGAATAATAAACTTTGAAGATGTAATGTCTGCTAAAGAAAACATGGCTGTTTCTCAGTCACCTGTAAGCTTTGTACACAAGTGTCTTCAATCCAATCTCTTTTTGAAAGTTCTTGTCCTCTTCTAAGCCAGGAAGCTGTGTCAGTTCCACAAGGTTCTGTGCAAAAGAGAGTCAGAGTAACAAATGCAGGCATTGTTTTCCTCTGGAATCTGCTGGAGTAAGAGAAAGCTGCCCCTTTTAGAAAGTCAACAGCACACTCCCATGGAAATAGCTTGCAGTTTTCTAATTATCAGTATGGTAACCTTGTGAAGGACAGTCATTGAAACTTGTGCAAGTTTGCCCTCAGGACAGATTTCCTGACACAAACAGGAATTAGGGGACAGAGACTCCTCAGATTTCACATGAAGGAATTATTTCATAAAGCATTTCTCTTTCCCATTCACAACCACTTCAGCCACAGGCTCCCACAGTTAATAGAAGATTTATGTGAGAAACTGAGAAACTGCTTATGAAGAACAAGTACATTTTAAGTATTTTTAGCTGCTACTTTCTCTGGCCAGCAGAAACTAAGGCAGCTATCAGGGTGCTCCATAAAATAGTCTGAAAAAATATTTTAAAACTGCATTAGTGTACAAACAAGGGCACCCATTCTAGCAGCATTTTCTGTTCACAACTACAAGGGGGTTTTTGTGGTTCATGTACATGTTGAACATCTTCAACAAGGTAACTGTAGGTACTCAGTTGCTCTTCAGAATTCACAGGCAGTTCACCCGCGCTGCTGTATTTTCTACAATAAATTTTGTACCAAAGTCCTCTAGTTAGTATGAAGAATTAGTTTTCCCAGCATTACCTGCAAAATGATATCGTAAAGACGGATCAGGTCCTGAGGCCGTGCTGTGCGCTTGCCATCCTCTTCTGACCGCTGCTGCTGCAGCAGTGCCTTCTGCAGAGACTTCGCCATGCTCTCATTGCGCCTGATGGCTGTTGACAGCTTGATATAAGTCAAATAACTAAAAGGATAAAAGATAAAATACCATTAGCAGACTGTCAGAGCTACTCAGACGTTACTCTTTGTTCTGAAAAAAATTCTTCCCTCAGTCTAAGCTGATACTAGTAGGGAAAAAACCACCTGGAAAGTCAACACAGGACTAAAATGTCTTCAAAGCGGCATGTATCAGATCCTTACCTGTACAGTCACCCTTTGAGATCTGAGAGGCCCAGAACAAAAACCCCATAAACCAAAACCAAACAAAAATAAAATCTTGACATAAGAGCATGACTTCTTCACACTAGTACAGGCAGCAATGTTTGCCTATTACCTGTGTAAGTACTGGATGTTGGACACCTTCCCAGAATCATTTTCCAGAGAGTGTTCCCGCTGCTTCTGCACAAATTGTGGACAAAACACCATATGATTTACTTAAAACTGGCAGATGAGGGAAGAAAACATCAAAAACAATTCAAGGTTTGGATAAACCAGGGAAGTTATAACAGATTTTCAGGCAAAAGAATGAGGGCTTCTACATTTTTATTCATCTTCTCCAGTTCTGAAAAGAGTAAAATCAAAGGTGATAGACTGTTTTGCAGCTTTTTCTTAAAGAAATCCCAACCACTCTTAGTGTTAAGCAAGTTTAACAGTAACAGATCAGTCCCAAAGAAACGCTATGTTGTTGAAAGTTGAAACACTGATGTTTGCTGCTTACCTGGTCTGGTTTCAGATCTTCCCGAACAGCCTGAATGGCATCTCTACACTCACTGAGTAAAGATTCAAACAAACGTTCCTTTGTCTCCTCATTTTCTGCCTAAGAGCAAAGAGAAGTTAAGACAAGTATCTATTAGAAATGTCTGCATTTTGCATCCTGTGATGCAAGAATTAACTGAGGAAATTAAACAAAGTTTCTCCCAAATTATGGCTTTAAGATCCACAAATAGCTAGAACTCCAATCCGTATCTGTCTGCAATATGTTCTAGGGGGCAAACTGCCAGAAATTGCAGGGAACACGGTCAGTGCTGAGAATTTAGCAGCACTGAAGGCCTAGCACACCCAGCTCTGATCGCCTCATCCCTGCAACAGCCACCTTCTCTGCAACTCCCTTCCCTTCCAGGATGGCACCCCCATTGCTCCAAGAACAGCTGAGGTTGGACTGCACTGTGGGAAAGGCCCAGCGACAGAGGGAGAGCTGAGCATTACTGAACTGGCAAACTACCAATGCAGACTGTTCTTGTTATGCTGATTTAACTTCTCATGTGGTAAGAACATGTAGATGATTATCTTTTCTACACTCCCACTCTAGTAATGCTCACAGTGGCAATAATTTGCTTGTTTGAAACATTTTTAAAAGTAACCCTGTATTTTAGTAGCAGGAGTGACTGAGTGCTTTTCTGCTGTCACCACAAGTTTTGTTACAAAATTAAGTAGCTTTTGGCCTTCTGCCCCAAACCCAAAATTTGAAAACAACTTTTAAAAACAAGTTGAAGCCTGATCTCTGCCTAATGGACTGGCATATCATGTTCCCAATGAAACAATGCACCCAAAACCAAACTCAACTTCCATTCAGGTGACTGAGAAGGTAACCAGATGTGGATCACAAGACTCTTCCTGATTCAGTAAGAGAAACTGTCCAGAAACAAGCCTCAACCTTAGCAATCAGAGCACAAATTAAAGTGTATCAGCCCTGTGTTATACCACTTCCATGTCCTATAACAGCGTAAGATGAACTTTGCTGCAACAAATTTGCAATTGTCCAAATGAATAAAAAACTGTCTAAAAACATGCTTCCTTGTTTATCTTCCATAGAGCTCTAAGTCTCTACCTCTCCTCAAGTTTTCAAACCCATTAAGGAATGCTATTTTTACTCTCTCACAAAGCCTCAGCTATCTTGACCTGAGATGAAGGCAGCCTTTCTGGGTTTGGGGTTTTTTTGTTGTTTTATTTTTTTTTTAAGATTTGCTGCAAGAATTTTTAAGGTGGGTCTAACTACTGAGAATAACCAGAGACAAGTCTGACAGCATTCTCAACCTCACCCAGAGGAGCACAGCAATTTCACTGTATGCACAAAAATGAAAACAGACGTAGCTAGATCATCAGTCAAGTACAAACAGGGAAAGGGCTGGGCCGTGCAGTGAAACAAAGGCTTTCCTTTCTAAGCAAAAACTCCTAAGGTTAAGCTGATTCTATGCATAAATACACATATGTTCCAATTTGGGAGGTACCAGATCATAAAACTGAGATACAAGTGCTACAGCTGGTGACTCAAGTGCCCTGATAGAACAGCACAGGCTCATCTTAAAGGGATCAAGGGAGCCGATCCCACTGAACCCACTTCTGAAAGTCTAGGAGTGCTCACTTCTATTTTTTATTTTCTTCTAAATCATCGTGTATCATCTCTGAAAGTTACTACCCCCCATTTTTGCTACAGTCCTAGTTACCAAAGATGACCACAGAATCCTTCAGGCAATACCAGACAGGAGCACACTTGTTGCTCTGCCCTTTAGCCTTCTCACTTCTACCTGGTTAGAGTCGATGGCCCCCTGAAGTTGTGCATTCAAGTCTACAAAAGGGCCGACACAAGTAGTTTTAAACTGGGATACGTATTTCAGTTTGACTTATTTGTTCTGTTTCTCCCGTTACCAATAAGACACTGAAAGCAATGGTGTAATTGCGCTGAGAATCTCAGTTTTACACAAAACACACATTTCTGTTTGCTTCTAATCAAACCCTGAAGAGTGCTGCTGTTATGTCAGGGTTTCAACTTAGTGAAGACTAGCAGAAAGGTGCCAAAGATCTCAGGAACCACAACGCATTTAGCTGAAGCTGGACTGCCCATCACAGCTGACACAGCAGCTGCAGAACTGCTTTCAAAAGGCCAAGTTTTAGTCCTCTGGGAATGTAAATACTGCTGCTGCGTGCTCAGCTCTCACCATTACTAGTTGTGATCCAGCACCACAAAACTCCTCTGTTTAGTCAGGGCTTCCAAGGAACACAAAGATGAAAACAAATTCAGATCACTGTTCTGCCTCAGCTTTATGGAACAAAGAGGGTAACTAAACTAAAAAGGTCCAACTGCCAGCCTGGCAGGATGGAAATAAATGAGAGAACATTGAACTCTAAGCTGCACTTCCACCTGCTGGCCATACTAATGTACTCCCTACAAAAAAATAAATTCAGCAACATACAATTCATAACATTATGACCAGACTGGCTAACACTAATGCTTCCTACTCAGCCATATCCTCCTTATCCTATTCACACTATCTTCTTAGCACTATCTCCTGCTCTTATCCGCTTGCCTTTGTAGGGTTTTCATTTTATCATTTAAATTTCTATTTATCATCATTATTCTGCTGATGATAACTAGTTTTTTGATACACAAAAAGCTCATTATTAGTGACAACAGTTGTTACTAAAGATCCTTTTGCTGCCTTTTCAAACAGCAAGGGTGCTGTACAGAGCCACTGGGAAGCAGAATATGTCATCTGGGCACCTTTTTCAAGGAAAAAGCCTCATGTGGAAAATTTGGCTGCAATACTAAAGACATGGATAGTACGTGCCACTGCAAGTGTTTCAGAACTGTTACATTTGAAATTGATTTACATCCTGACATTTAGTAATCCTCCTCCTGCTTTAGAGGATTTGCCTAAGTTAAGAAGAGAATGCTGGAAATCTCATAGCACCTGCTTCACCTGGCAAATTGCTTTTTATTGCCGAAAAAAAGATTTTGATTGCTTTGAAGTTGGAGCATTTGAGCAAGACACTCAAAAAAATTAGAGCAGTAATTCAAAACCAGTTACTCTTTAAAATTGTAACCTTCATTTCCAACTGACTTACGAATAATAATGGTTATCACTGTGCCATGGAAAGGTAGCACTTCTGGGCAGCACAGTGCATTCAAAAGGGCAGATCTCTCACACTACCACTTAGATTACAGGAGTTATCCCCAACTGACACTTCAGCTTTGGGTTATAGTCAATATTCCCACTATTACTTTTAGCCTTCCAACCCCAAGGTTGAGGAAAAGATTATTCAAAATCTTTCAGTCCAGGTATCATGTATTATCTTGCACACTGAAGGGAAGAGGAGAGTTAGAACCCCAGCACTGGAGATGGCTTCTGTTACCTGAACAATCGCTGCTTCATTGTCAGCCAGCCCCAGCAAGAAGATCCTCACTTTGTCTATCTTCACTGGAACGGTTCTTCCTCTCCACTCCACCTCACTCATTGTGGCTGCCTGCTTTGCTCGAGTTTGGGTAATCAGTGCCTGAAGAGAACAGACTGAACTTACGAGCTTGAACTTTAACATATCCAAAACCAAACTTTTCAAATTCACATTACACTTAACTACTTTGAAATCAAAGGGCTTTTTAGGGAAGTGGTTTCCCACTCTGATACGTTCTGGCTCTTGAATAGTGTGCTGAAGCAGTATTTATGCTCAACAGAGTGATAATGAACGTTTCAACTTGAAGCATGCAAACAGGTTACCTCCAGTTTTTCTGCAAGAAGACCTTCAGTGCCACCAGACCTCAGCCTCATCTGCATCAACTCATTCATAGCAGACTGGTCACCTGAGAGTGTTAACACATCAAGATCACATTTCCATCTGAGTTCACAAATTATTTTAATATCAAAAAGGTAATCAATAGATTTTATACTGGCAATCTGGGGACAAAGGGAATAAATTTACAATTTCATTCTGACTTCATAAGCAAACTACTGCAAACAGGTATTTTGTCTTTTTACACAAAACCACATGCACTGTTGTAAAGTGAATACTTCTCCACTGCTAAACTGACCCAGAATGTGTGCAGAACTTGCCCAAAATATTATGGACTCACTGCAATGTCACTTAGACTAGTATTTAACTATCAAGTCAATATCCCTTTCCTGTGAACAAGCCTTGCTCTTTATTGAAGATTAGATACCCCCCCTTTCCTTACCAATATTATAGGCACAGTAGCGAATGTTGGGTGAGATCTCTTCCACACGCTGGTTATACAGTACAGCTTGTTCTTCTGTGAAAGCATTGGCCAGTTTTTCATATATGGTCCTACAGCAAAAAATAAGCATTAACACCGCAGTACGTGTCATTTTGTGAGATGCTATCTTAAGGGAAGCGTTTGTGTCTCCACTCTGGAAGATGCTATTTCTTCAGTAGTACCTCCCAGTTAAGTGCATAATTAACTAAACAACTCACAGAGCTGCAGTATATACAGTATATAAGTAAGTATATAAACTTATGTCCTGGTTTTGGCTGGAATATAGCTAATTTTCCTTCTTAGTAGCTAGAATAGTGCTGTTTTGGATTCAGTATGGGATTTGGGATGAGAGGAATGTTGACAATACACTGATGTTTCCAGTTGCTGCTAAGAAATCAAGGACTTTTCAACTTCCCATGTCCTGCCCGTGTGCAGGTGCACAAGAAGCTGGGAGGGAGCATGGCCAGAGCAACAGACCCAAACGGGTCAATGAAATATTCCCTATCTATAATGTCATGCTCCGTCTATAGATGAAGGTTGTCTGGGAAGCTGTCTCACTCTTCGGGGACTGCAGTTTCAAGATTTTTCCTCCTCTGGGATCACTAGCCAGGAACGGGCTGGGCATCAGTCGGCAGGTGGTGAGCAATCCACTGTGCACCACTTGTTTGTATATTCTATTATTACTATTATTAATATTTTATTTTTATTTCATTTCAATTATTAAATTGTTTCTGTCTCAACCTATGAGTCTCCATACCTTTACCCCTCCAATTCTCTCCCCCATCCCCTGGGGCAGGGGAAGGCTGAGCGATCAGCTGTGTGGTGTTTGGCTGCCGGATGGGTTTAAACCACGACAGCTTACTAGACTGATCCAATGTTATTTACTAAATAAAGTTGGTGAAACTGGGGAACTCACTTGCATTTGTTGAAAGCCTCCATTGCTGCCTTCCACTCCTGGTGCTCAAAACGAAGCATTCCTGTGAGGTAAGCCATGTATGCCTGCAGACAGCACACAGGCAAGTTAATTTCCCCAAAACTGACAGCCTAGTTTGTACAACCTTTAGTATGAAGACTGCTGCAACGCCTACAAGAAGTGATTAAGCCTTGCCCTTTTCATTTGCTCTTCCCACAGAAGACAACTGATTTGGATTATGGGTTAATAGCTACCTACCTTTTTTTCTTTTAACTGATATTGCTACATTTCCAAGGAGATAACAAGCAACATCTTTGCTTTCATGCAATCAACATGGCCCACTGATGTCACAAAACTTTTTTTTTCCCCAGGAATAAGCTACAAAATGGCCATTTAAATTAACTGAATACTACTGCAGCCCCTTGTTCAAAGAGGCTGGTGTCACAACACAGTTGCTTTCTGTGTTCCAGGAACCGAAGCCACAAGTCTTGTGTTCTAAATGGCTACTTTAGGGCATTTAACAAATAGGCAACTCAGATAGGCACAGTTTCTTAGGCTGTGTTGCCTCATCTTAGTCTCTCTCAATTCTTTTTACCTTTATTAAACATTCTGCTCTTCAAAGCAAGGACAATCCTTTGATACACTTAACTTCTAAACACCAGGTCCTCATCTTGACTGGTGCCACTGGTTATTTCTGCAATTCCAGCAACTGCATTAAGTCTAAGCTATCCAAAGGGAGACATTTTCCAGTTGTAGAATCAGTCAATTTTGATTATCTACTGCTAGATGAGAATAATCTCTTCACCTAAAATCCAAAGGTTTCTTGTTCAGCTTTCGCTGTAACACAAGATCAAAGTATCAGTGGTTACCTGAGCTTCCAACTTTGTTTTGGCATCTACTCGGTTACTTTCACACAGTCGCTCCAGCTCCTCAGCATGTTTCACAGCTTTGCGCAGGCGAGACAGCAAGTGAAATCGTTTGCGAGGCTCTGTGTTTGCTTCCTGTTTCAGCTGCATGGCGTAACTCCAGGCTCTCTCTGCATCCATCAGAATCAACAGCAAATACCTACGGGGCAGAGGAAGATTAATGAAGAAGTAATGACATTCAAACAAGTATTACCACATCACCTCTAGTCCTTTGCCATGTGATCTGCAAAGTTTGGTTAACAGAAGTTCAGCTTGGTTAACAAGGGGTAGATGCTTTTCTTTCTTAACACTCTAAGCACACACAGTTTTATTATTCCTAACTGTTTTCTACTGTATTTCTTGCTACATAATTGTAATTATCCAACTGAGGAAGAGAATTTGGTATCATTCTGCAGCACCAAAGACATTGCGAAGACAAGTGATCTATCGTGTTAGGTTGCTCTTCAAACTGGTTCAGTATGGGTAAATATGTCTGTTTTCCCACCAGCTAATGCTATAAATGCATCTGGTTTCTTAACAATACAGGTGAAAACAGCATCATGTTTTCTTTTCCCCACAAGAAAAGATAAGACAGCAGACATTTCAAGTGTTTCTAAAAGATAAGAAATGAGCCCAAAATCCTGGCTATTCTCCACGTATTCTATCAGACAAGCATTCTGTCAAATTTTGAAAATCTAAGTAAAACTTGCAATCCAATACAGATTATGTTGCCAACCACAACCTTGCTGGCTACACCACTTACGTTATCAGCATTCACATGACTATCTCACAACTTATCCGAATAAGAATTGTCATTTTAATATCAAAGTAATTCACCGATTATGGAAGGAACCCATTCTGGCAACTATGAAGGAAGAGAAGGAACCGGCTGTTGCTTCTCCCCCTTCTCCCACTTGTTCACATGATGAAGCAGGATCTGAGCAGTGCCTCTTCCCCCTGCACTGCAGCCTGACTTTCTTCTTTTATTAGTATCTACAACACACATCTCTGAAAAGAAACATTTCTGAGTATACTGTACAAAACACTTTTCCACCACACCCACATGAAAATAAATTACCTAAATGAAAGAAACTATTCACTAATACACTGAACACTCAATTCCATCCAGTGACTGTACCTGTTGTCTGAGAGAATCTCTTCAGTTACTTTCTTCCCAGTGAACTTGTGCCTGTTTCCCATCTTGAAGTTGAGAGTTTTTCGGAGCCGCCTTAGCCTACGGGAGCAATAACCCCTAAAGAAAAGACAATCACAGTCAGTTTGGCCCAAGAACAACTTTGTTTCTGTTTACTGCTCCCTTCAACCAGAAATAAAAGGACTAAAGGCTGTGACAGGCAACATTTTAATGACTAAGAACTCCATATACAGTAAGAGGCAGTTCAGAACTACTTGTAAACCAGTGGTTAACAGAATAGAAGATAAGAATATATGTAATAATTCCTGATCTTGAAAAATCAGAATTATGTTCTTACTAATTGCTTTATGTATGTTTATTGAACACTCAGTTCTGGAAGAGTATAGTGAGTATTAGTGAGGTGTTAACAAACAAACTCTTAAAGGGCAGTGGAGAAACAAGAGCCAGTTGATATCCTTCCAAAGAGAACAGTCACAGCACGTTACATCTAATGAAAAGAAGTGTACAATGCTTCACATGAAGCAACTTGGCAAAGGGTATTTACTTGGCAGATTGTCTTTGTTGCTTAAATGAAGTAAGTCACCAAGACACCCACAGTGTTACTAACCTGTACCTCTGGAAGTCTCCGTGTCGTAAACCATGCTGCTGCTGAGACTCCTTCACAATCTGAAGGACTGTGATTTGCGTTAAGGCAGATTGACAGTACAGTCTGTTACCAGTTCTTCGTTCTACCCCAAAATAACAGAAGGGAACTCTATAGGTTCCATTAAGTGAATGCACTTTGAACAGAGGGGCATTCAAAAACCTCCTAAAAACACACAACTGAGAGAACTGATGGTCCTAAAAGGCCTCATGACTGCACTGCTTACTTCAGAGCTTTATGACTGTCATCAAGGCCAGGACTAAGACATACCACAAGCACCACCTCTTACAGATAACCACAAGAGTGTTGCTGTTACTAGAGCTCGTTTCAGGATAATAAGCTATGCCAACAGATGCATCTAGGCTAATATAACTGACTGCCCTAGCTGTGCTACACCACCTCCCCAGTCACACTTGTGACATGATTTTGTTGGCAAAACTGAAATAGAGAGCAGCCTTCCTGCCTCAAACGTCCCATCTCTCAGGAAAAGAACAGAAGTACACTGAGCAGAATCACTGCTGCCTTCCTGGCACAGCTTCCACAAACAAACTGCTTTCTGAATAGAGAAACTCATAAAAAGAGCTTTTGGGAAGTGTTCAGGGGGCTTATTTTCTACTCAATTTTTCAACACACTTCTAGTCTTACTGCATATAACAAGTACTCTGTGACAAAATCCACTGTCCTGTGACCTGTGATAGCATCAATCCATGATTTCCATCCAGCCTCTGCATTCCTTAGCATATTTGCTGATTTCTGTGCATCCTGTCCTTACTTTATTCACTTAGTTACACTACCAAATAAAATCATGCTTTATTCTAGTAAATCCGCTGATGTTATTCAGTTTACAAGGCAGATTATTTTGTGAAATAAAATCTCCATCACAACAAGAAATCTCCATGCTGTATGTATTTATATCCCAAAATTTCCCTTTTAAGCTTTCACCAAGAAGCCTTAAACCCACAAAACCAAAACCAGACTATACAATGATGCCGTTAAAAGAAACACTATTCTTACAGCTGGAGAAACTACCAGACTTTTAAAATTTAAAACAGCAGATGTCTATCAAAGTGTTTTCTTGGAATTACACCTAAAAGGAATTCTCTTTAAGTATTAAAAATCTGCATGAATAGTTATTGCACTGAATTAGTTTGCATTTGTAGAACAAACAAGTCAAACTTCAATGTCTCAACATAGCACTCCTCATCTTTGCTGCCAACCAGATTTTTTTTCAGACTGTCTTTTACCAGTGCAGTTACTCACTGAATTCATACCCCCTACGCTATTTACTTTTTCACTGACTTAGGTATTCCTAACGTTACCAGAGCAATTACTACGTCCACATCTTACTCAACAGCTGCTAACTTTACAACACCTGCCATATGCCAAATGGAAAACTGCAACCTTATTTCACTCGGGTTTTCCTCTTACCCAGAAGATAAAACTCAGCTCTGTCACAGCTGTGTAGCTAGACTAGTTTCACATGAAAGTTTCACATACAAAAATGCCATGAGCTTTACATACCACATCAGATTTTAGAAGTGCTAAATCTGGAGGAGCCTGTTTGCCATCTCAGCATACCTGTTAAGATTTATTTTATCCACTATTGCCTGCTTCAAGCATTAATATTACCACCAGAAGATTACTGACAGCCTGCTCTTAACTAAAGCACACAGCCTAGCACAGAGCCCTGCTCTGAAGGCTGATGACAGCTGTCACGCGGCTCAGAAGGAGATGCTGCGAAGGTAAAGCATAAATCCACAATTCAGAGGTGCAAAGCTGACTCCCCCGATTCATCCAAACCAAACCCTCACCGCCAGGGACCGCGCGGGCTAGCCCCGGCCGCCGCACCGACACGCTCCCGGCACCTCCGGGGCCCCGACCCCCCGGCTCGCAGCGCGGCTCCCGCCCGAGGCACGGGGCAGCGCGGCCTGGGCGGACCCGCCGCCCTCAGCGCCGCCCCCGCGCAGGGACAGCGGAGTGTCCGCCGCCCCGCCCGGCCCTCTCCCGCGGGGACGCAGAGTCGGCCATGCCCGCCCGCCCGAGGCCTGCGAGTCCCCGCGCTCCACCACAGCGGCCGCCACGTCCCCCCGCCACCCACGGGGCCGGGCCTGCCACGTCCCCTCGCCGCCACCGCCAGGGCGCAGGATGCTCTCCAGGCCCAGGCTATCGCCGAGGCTGCCGGCCTGCGGCCCCGCCGGCCTCTCGTTCTCCTTGTTCTCGTCCGCGCCGCCACCTCCTCCGCCGCCGCCGCCTCCTCCTCCTCCTCCGCTGCCGCCTCCCGCCCCGCCACGGCCGCCACCGGCGCCCTGTCGCTCCGCCGCCATCTTGTGCCCGGGCCGCCGCCGCGCTGCATCATGGGCCGGGGGAGGAGAGGCGCGCGCCGAGGCCATGGCGAGCGCGGCCGGCGCGGGGGCAGACGGGATACGGGAGGACCCGAGGCGGGGAGTGGGCTGGCTCCCAGGGGTGAGGTCCGGGGGCTCACGCAGGATTTGGATACATCTCCCACCCCCGGTTGGATCGAGCCCTCCTGCCCTTGCCCCCCTCATCCACACCGGGGCTGACCACCCCCCCCCCCAGCCCCCAGGATCGGGCCCCCAGCCCCTTCTCTGCCCCAGGACTGATCCCCCAGGCCGCAGGGTCACCCCCCAGCCCTAGGATCAGCCTCCCCCTGCCCTGTCCCCCTCAGTCACCCCAGGACTGACCCCCCAGGCCCCAAATCAGCCCCCAGGATCAGCCCACCTGGGACTGACTCCCCCGGCCTCCCCCTATCCCTCCTGAACCCCTGGCTAAAGGGCTGGCTCTGCCCTGCTCAGCACCAGCCAGGCTGATGAAACTTTGTGAAACCGTGGCCTTCCTAGGAAAATAAGCATGATTTGAGGGTGTAGGTTTGGAAACTCTAATGAAAAGCTGTTCTGCAGGGCTGGCTCAGGTTTTCACCTCCAAGAGCTGGCTGAACTGATCAAAGGAGGCTTGAGCAGATGGCAGCACCTTCATGACCCAAAGCATCTCAGGAAAGGACTAAGGATGTGTTCGTGGCTGCAGGCTCAGCTGCAGCCCTGGGGAGCCAGTAGTCTGCAAACCTGGACAGTGCCTGAGCTGAGATGGCTCATGGCAGGCTGCTGAGGGGCAAAGGCAGACGTACCCACCCTGGTCCTCAAAGACCCCCAAGGTGCCTCTTGCTGGGAGTAGGGACTTGTCGGGCACTGCAGACCTGGTCCCAGCAGGGCTATGCTGTACCTGGCTGGTGCAGCACCGTCCATGCTGCTGCAGCAGTGCCAGGGAGCTTCTCCTTCCCTTAGCACCTTCCCAGGACACCTTCGAGCGTGCTGGTCTGGGCAGCCCTTTAGGGGAGTGGGTTTAAACTCCCCAGGCCAAGCACTAGCCAAAATCACCTCCAGCCACAGCTGGGGGCAGCAGGGAGCACCTGTACCCCCATCTGACTGTATGCCTGGTGAAAGAAGAGACCTTCTGTTGTTACTTAAAAGCCCCAAACTCACCCAAATCCAGGAGTGCTTCCGTACAGCTATTTAAAGATATAAACCTGATGGAAGCAGTTAAGACCAGCTCCTCTTGCACAAAGGGTTTAAATATTTGAACCAAGCTTAGAGATACCTCTTTAGTGACAAACACCAAATTGTTTTCTGAATACTTACTTACCGTTCTAAATACTTATGCAAACAAAGCCATTATAACACTGAGCATCACATGCTGCTCTGACAGCTGTTCCCACTGGGCTCACCCCCCCAGACCTGTCTTTGCCAGCCCAGGGCTTTGCCTGCCTTTGGGACCAGCGAGGCTGGCTCCAGTTTGCTGCTGCCATGCTATGACAAGCAGCAATTTTTGCTGCTCTCCCCTTCAGAGGGCTCAGCTATGACCTCTTATTTATGATTTCAGAGCTCTCCTTCCCTCATGTGGACATGAAAGCTCAAAGGGGAGAAAGAAAACCCAAGTCCTCAAGCTCTTGGGTTTCCACCACAACTCCCAGGGATACATTCTCTATCTAAACCAAACTGTGTTTCAAGATGATGCTTGAACCAAGCAGAGACAAGTCAGTTGAAGCATGTTTTACAAACAACAGTCCTCTCTCATGGTCGTGGTAGTTCAGACAGGCTTGGGTTAGGTTGGCACTGCAGCACATGCACTCAGATGCCCAATGCAAACACGTGCACGTACACACCAAGGGACCCACTCCAATGGCAGAACAGCTGTCAGGTTTATCACAGGCATTATTTCTGCCATGCCACCATCCTCAAATACTGGCACAAAGCTTTTCTGCTCCTCTGGAGCCTGTAAGTGGAAGGATAAAACTGTCAACTGCTCGGTGCATGGATTCCTGCTGCAGAGCTGGGTCTGCTCTTCCCCAATGGCAGAGGGAGAAGAAGACAACAGAAACCTGCGGCACTGCATCGAGCAGAGCCTTGGTTGAGCGCCTTGCAGTGAGGTGGTGGGTCTGAGCTGCCTTTGGTGTTGCAGGGAGAGCTGCAGAGAATAAATCCACTGAGGGTTACTGGCTCCAGAGACTCACACCATGCATGGACTATCCCTGTGCCACCAGCCTGGGAGGGTTGGTAGCTTTACAACGTGCCTTTTCCTTTTGCTTTCGGCCGCTCTTGGAGGACAGATCCTCAGCCTGCCACACCCCTGCCCAAATAACCCATCTACCTCTCAGGCCAGGAATTTATTTTGAAGTTTCTGCATGGGGGATCCTGCTACTGATCTTTGCGTACAATGTTGTAGGTTACAAGTTGCACTTGTGTTTGGGAAGAAACTGGGTGTCTTCTCTCATCTTTTTTAGAACACTGCAGCGTGAGGGTAGACCTGGCCTCTCTGTGAGCTGACTGCAAGGGGTTCAAGGGAAACCAAAGACACCGCTGGTGTCACAATAGACCCAAACGCCAGTGCCCTGCCGTGGGTATTTGAGGGCACAGGGACCTGGGGCAGCTCCCACAAGGTGAAAGCTCCCTGGGGCTGGGCTTTCCCCAGGAGCTGGCCCTGCAGCCCCTATGGCCATGGCTGGGGATGCGGCACAGCCCTCGCCGAGGGCAGGAGTGACTCCTCGGGGGCGTGTGGCCAGTCTGGGACCAGAAGAGGAAGGCAGAGCTGCGCTGCTGTGTCTCAGCACCTCCCTGTGCCCTGCGGGATGGCCGGCTTTGCTCTGTGTGGCTCCTCATTGCCTGCTTTTCCCTGTGAGATAACGTCAGGAGCAGAGCATCCCCACATCAAAGTGGTGTACTCGCTTCCCCACGTACCTCATCCGCATATCTGAACGGGAGCTGCTTTTGTGGGGCTTCTCCTGGGCTGCCGAGGGTGAAAAGTGCTCTGTATCCTGTGGTGGCAATGTCCCAGGGCTGTGACTGTCCCCAGATGTCCCATCACTGCCAGGAGCCTTAGATCTGAATGTCCATTAAGACAACTGAGAAGCTGTGGAGTGGGTTAGTTATAGGAATAATTGATACATTCAATATTTCTGTCTTCACAGGAACAAAGCCAGGCAGCCTGGGGACCAGATGAAGTGTCCTCGGAGAGCTGATTGCACCGGGCAGTCCCGAGACTTCCATCTGTGAAGGCTCTGAAGAACAAAACAGGCAATTTTGCAGGCAGGAAAAGAAGACAGATGTGAAAAATATTTGTTCTCACTGCAGTGAATTATTCTGATCCCTCACCCCGGGGGAGAAATAAAGATTTTCCTGCAAACCTGAGCTCACCTCTGGGGTGTTTTGGTGCAAGGATTTAGCTGGGTGCTGGACAATTCAGACACATTCGCAGTCGGAGAGGACCCCCCCACTCAACCCTGCAGCCCCTGGGTTAGACGAGCCCTCTCCCAGTGACCGCTGCAGGGGGAGCAATAAGGAAACCACCCGGACACCCCACTTCGGGTGTCCAGCTCCCTTTGGGGTGCCCAGCCCGGCTACCCCAGCCCCTTCCCAGAGGGTCGCGGCATCGAAGGACATTTTACCCCGCCGGATTTACACCCTCCCCGGAGCAAACCGGCCCCGGCCCGAGCCCCTCTTCCCGGGGTTGGGGGGGGGGGTGGTTCCTGCGGCTGTCGCCGGTATTTATCTCCGCGGGGAGCGGGGGTGGGCCGGGCTTCCCTCGCCGGGGCCGCTGCGGAGCGGGCTCGGGGAGCGATGCGCGGGGCCAGGTGGGAGCCGCCGCCCCGGAGCCCCCCCCCGGACCCCCCCCCCGCTCCGCTGGTGGGAGGGAGAGAGCCGAGCCGCGCCGCCGGAGCCGCACCGAGCGGCCGCGGGCTGCCAGCCGACCCGGAGGAGGTGAAGGGCGCCCGGCTCCCTTGCATCCCCCTCCCTGCACTCCCGGAGCATCCCGCGGGGCTCCCGGAGCATCCCCCCCTGCACGCCCCGTGTAACCCCGGCCGCTCTCCCTGCATCCCGACGGGTCCCCCTGCACACTCGCCGTGCACCCCTTTTCCCGTGCATCCCCGGTACGCTCCCTGCTGCACTCTCCGTGCACCCCCTTTTTCTTTACATCCCTGCTGCGCTCCCCAGCACACTCTCCGTGCACCCCCTTTCCCTTGCGTCCCTGCTGCGCTCCCCCTGACCTTTCCGTGCACCCCTTTTCCCGTGCAATCCCTGGAATACCCCCCGTGACACTCTCGGTGCACCCCCTTTCCCGTGCATCCCCGCCGCGCTCTCCGTGCCCCCTCTCTGCGCGCCTCCCTGGTGCCCTCTCTACGCGCGCTCCCCCCGTCCATCCCCGCTGCGCCCTCCGTGCGCTCTCGGCCATGAACGGCTCGGCGACGGGCTCTGAGGCGGGCTGGCAGCCCGAGTCGGTGATCATCCCACTAGTGTACCTCATCATCTTCCTCGTGGGCACGGTGGGCAACTGCCTGGTCCTGGCCGTGCTGCTGCGCAACGGGCAAGTGAAGAACACCACCAACCTCTTCATCCTCAACTTGGGGGTGGCCGATCTCTGCTTCATCCTCTTCTGCGTCCCCTTCCAAGCCACCATCTACACCCTGGAGGGTTGGGTGTTCGGACCCTTCATGTGCAAAGCCGTCCACTTCTTCATCTACCTCACCATGTACGCCAGCAGCTTCACCCTGGCCACCGTCTCCCTTGACAGGTAGGAAAGGGGATGGGGGGGCTCCCTGGACCCTGAGGCTCCCCCTTCTCTGGATCCCCTGGAGCCAAGCCCCAATTCCAGTGACCTCCTGGGGGAATCCAGGAGCATTTCCCAGGTCCTGTGTGCAAGGAAATGTAACTACCAAGGATGGGGTCCAGCAGAGAGGGGTGGATTAGGATCCCTGTCCCCAGTGCCCTGCCGGAGGAAGCTTTCAGACTCCACAGGCTCTGGCAGCTGAAGGGGGGATAAAAAAATAGAGAAACAAAGCTCAGTCCCTGCACAGCCCCAGCTCTTCCCAGGATGCGTGGAGAGAGCCCCTACCCTCCCAACAGCCCACAGCAAAGCAGGCAAACCTCCAGGAGAAGGCACAGGGATGTTTCAGTTGGGACACTGCTTTTCCCACCCTCCTCTTTTATTAGCAAAAAACCCCTTTCTATCCCAGTGCTGTCCCTTGTCCCAGTGACTGTCCCAAGGTGGGTTTTAGCCAGAAGCTCTGTAAAAGGCAGCCTGTTGCTCCTGCCTGTGTTTTACCCCATGCTGGCTCAGCCGCTGGCCTCTGCAAGGGCTGGTGAGTTACCAACCTGCAGCAAGAGAGAGGCAGGGAGCTCCTAGTGCTGCTCCACTCAGTGCCCAAAACATGTGAGATGGGATGTGGAAAGTCCCCGTGAAAGTCCCCTGGGAAGAGCTGCAGCAGCCCCAGGTCAGGGCTGGATGTGTCTGATCACACTGGCTGCCGGGACAGCCCCCCCAGCCCCCCAGGAGCTAAAGCAGAGCTGCCTCTTCTCCAGCATCCCACAGAGCTGGGAGGAGTGGAGGTGTCAAGCAAGCAGGGCCTTGCACAAGCCCCCACATCTGGATGTAATTAAGGAATCAGCTAATCGCAGAACTGAAAATGGGCAACGTGCTTTTGCATGTGCTGGGCTGGATGTTAGGAAGTATTTCTTTCCAGAAGGGGTTGCTGGGCGTTGGAATGGGCTGCCCAGGGCAGGGGTGGAGTCCCCATCCCTGGAGGGGTTTAAGAGTTGGGATGACCCAGCGCTGAGGGATCTGGTGGAGCTGAGAACGGTCAGTGTGAGGTTCATGGTTGGACTGGAGGATCTTCAAGGTCTTTTCCAACCGAGATGACTCTGTGATTCTGTGGTGTGAGGAACACGGTCTGTGTGGATCCTGGGGACCTGCTCCTGCCTTCATATCCTCACCACTGCTATCGCTTGTGCCAGACAGACTGATGATCAAGTGAGGATCTGCTGGATTAGGGAGAGGACAGAAGGGACCATCCCCATCTTCCCCCCAGCTGCTGCTGGGAGCAGAGAGGGTGACAGGACAGGGTTGGGGTAGATCTTCCTCACCCCACTGTGCTGCACAGGGACCCTGAGAAGCACCAGGGAAGCAGTTGTGTGACTAATTGCCCTGGAAAGCTCAATTCCATCACTTCTGCCCTTTCTCCAATCTGCTTCTGGACTGCAGTCATGTCCCTCTCCCTTTCCCGTGCAGGTATTTGGCCATACGATACCCTCTGCACTCGAGGGAGCTGAGGACGCCCAAGAATGCCCTCATGGCCATCTGCTTCATCTGGGGGCTTTCCTTCATCTTCTCAAGCCCTTACCTCAGCTACTACCAGGAGTTCCAGCTGGCCAACCTGACCGTCTGCCACCCCATCTGGGAGATCTCCCAGCGCAAGGTCATGGACATCTGCACCTTCATCTTCAGCTACATCATCCCAGTGCTGATCCTGAGCCTCACTTACGTGCGGACTATTCACTACCTGTGGAGGTCTGTGGACCCTCTCCAAGACATGTCAGAATCCAAGAAGGCCAAGCGGAAGGTCACCAGGATGATCATCATTGTAGCCGTCCTGTTCTGCCTCTGTTGGCTGCCCCACCACCTGGTCATCCTCTGCGTCTGGTTCGGATACTTTCCCCTCAATCACGCTACGTACGTGCTCCGCATCCTCTCACATCTCATCTCCTATGCCAACTCCTGCGTGAACCCCATCGTCTACGCCCTGGTCTCCAAACACTTTCGCAAGGGCTTCAAGAAGATCTTCATCTGCCTCTTGCACAAGAAGGCAGCCAACAAGGTGCATGTGGCCCAGGTGATGAACACCGTCAGCACGCTGGAGGCGGAGCTCAGCGAGGTGACCCACGTCAGCGAGGCCCTGCCCAGGCGCTCGTCTGTGCGCTGCAGGGTCCCAGCCCAGCCCTGGGGGGAGGCAGAGCTGGTGGGACATCAGCAGAAAGCAGATGGTTCCTTCATCACCTTCAACGTCACCTAGCAGAGCTTCTTCCCACCCCACGGCTTTGCAGTCTCCTGCAGCATCACAGGCCTGGGGATGGGCTACTTTTTGGGTTGAAATGTATCAAACCATACCCTTTTTCATTCAAATGCACCCAGATATTGCAACTGTTAAAGCAATCCTGCTGACTACAGACTCAGCCAAGCAAGCGACCGAGGATCCAAAGGCAGCATTTGCTTTCACCAAGCACTTGCTGACAGCAGAGAGATCAAACCCCCAAATCAACTCTCCTGTGTAATCACCTGTTCCTCTGTTGCAGACGGACTTACACCCTGTTGCATCTACACCTGGAGCCTATTGAAAGCTCTGATCCCTCCAACCAGTGCAGCGTCTGGCTGGAGTTAATGGGGTGCATTTTTAGGGACATTTGGGAAGTCTTGGTTTGTTTGCGTCCTGGTTCAGGAGCTGTGTCCCAGGGCAGCACTGGCCACAGCCACGTGGGCACAAACCCGGCCCAGGTAGGAAAATCCGGCAGAGAAGTGTAGAAATCATGGGACAAACCTTTCTGGTGCAGCTGGTGCCGGCTGGGCTTTCACATCTCCCTGGGGCTCGTGGCTCAGGGAAGGCTTCCCCGAGATGGAGCACAGCTGGGAGCAGCATCCATCGCTGAGACAAGTGCTGTAGCCCAAGTACGGGACTGCTGAGGGCACAGGGCACCTGATCGTGGCTCATCTCTGACGCTTTGGTGCGTGCGAGGCTCTGCAGAGTGTCCGGAGGTCACCGTGGACCAGCGGGGAGGGAGGCTGTTTGCCGGGGAGCACAGCCATGGCCCTGTGGGAGAGGTTGTGCTGCCAGGGGAAGCAGAGCGGGACATCAGCAGGTCAGCGCCGGGGGAGGATTTTAATGCTTTCAGGCAGCTTGGGCATGGCTCAGCGTCTCAGCCTGGGCGAAGAGCAAAGCAGAGCACTGACACTGCTTTTCTGCAGCCGCAGTGTGGGGCTGGACCCACATCGGGGTCTGTGCAAGTGCAGGGGACCTCAGCCAGCCAGGGAAGCCTCAATAAAGCCCCCCCGTCCCGTGTCCAGCTCCCTTGAGACACCCCACAGCGAGGAGAGATGGGTGCTGGAGGGGTGGTGGGACGCGCTGGCCCAAGGGAAGCTGCAGGCAGCGGGGGGTGGAGGGTGTGGGTTATGTCTGAGCACGACCATCGAGGGGGGGCCACCGCGGTGTGGGGAATGGCACTGCACTCCCCTCAGTGCAGCTGTACCCACATGTGAGGGGCTGACGTGGTTCACGTACCCCTACGGCAAAGGCTCCATGAGTGACTGAGCCCTGCAACCACCAGCAGCCGAGGGCTGTATTTAAAGACCCATCATTTTCTGTACCAGAAGAGCATCACCGGAATAGGATCAATTAACTCTTTTGAAAACCCTGCGTCAGAGCACAGCCAAAGGAGGTGGTGAAAGCACAGGGGAGCTGGGACGAACTGTGTTGAGCATCCCTACAATTCCCAGGTCTGTACCCCGACAGCACCAAGCACCTGTGAAGATCAGGTCTCTATAAATTGCCATTACAGAGGCTGTAAGTCTGTCTGCACAGATTTCCTCCTTGTGAATCCCCACAGCAGAGCTCCCCGGGGCTGGGACGCAGTGCAGACTATTTCTGTCCGGGACCCTGGCTCTCCCTGGGGGTCTGCTCCCGGACCCAGGTCCTGACACAGCCCTCCTCCACACCATGCTGCCCTCCACCTATCCCCAGCACTTGGCCTTTCTTCCCAGAAAGCTTTTGGTTGTAAAAGATTTGTTTTCCCCTGCTGAGTGTTATTATAACCAGATCTTCCTGTCCTCGCACAGAGGGCCATAAATCGGCCGCTGCCTCATATCAATAACCATTATATTTAGTCTAGCCTTGCTCATGGCATAAGTCATAGAGAGCGAGTGTATAAACAGCTCCATTACTTACATCTGCATTTATCTCCTCTGCTCAACACTTCCCAGCCAGGGAAAACATTGAATCAGCCATGCAAACATGGCTAAAAGCCTTATCTTCCTCCTGCCCTCATCCACTTCTGCTCAGAGAGCCATGGGATCTGGCTCTGATGGATCCCCCTGACAACGAGGGGTCAGCCCCCCCTCCTGGACACAGTTATCACCTCACCTTGGGGATGGAGATGTCCCACCACCTCTGCACTGCCCAAAGACAGGGGTCTCTGTGCTGGCATGGCTGGAGGTGCAATGTCCCCTGTCCCTTCATGCCATCACAGAGGAGACACTGACCCCCCTCCCCTCCTTCTCACCCCCCCTGTGACCTGTTTTCCCGTCAGACCTGGCCACACCTGCATATCTCAACCTGAGATGCTGCCGGGCATCACGATGCCAGTGCTGGGGCTGCACCACAGGAGGCCCCACAGAGTCAGTGCTCGCTTTCAGGCCCAGGTTGTTCCCCTTCACCCAGGGCTGATTCTCAGAAAGGACGGGAGTTGCTCCTGAGTTCATCTTTTTATAGCGTTCACAAGAAAATAAAAATAACCAGCTCACAGATGTACAAGCCAGCCAGCAAACCTCAGTCCATGCATCATGCCCCTATGAGAGGCTCAAAATCCACCCAGAAAGAACGAGCCTTTGCTTTGAGCCCTGTGGGGAGGGGAGAAACCGGGCTGGTACCTGGGTATCTCATCTCACCGTGGCGGGGGGGAAGGACCTATGAGGGGGAGCAACCCCCCAGAGCTGTATTTGGGCTGCTGCCGTTCACCATGACCCAGCACACGGTGCCTGGCCCTGGGGGACCCATGGGGAGCAGGGCCAGGTAAAGTGCAGCCAGCTGTGCCCCAAACTCCTCGCCCAGCCCCAGGGAGGCTCCTGGTGCTACCCTTGAACTACCCTTGAACTGGCCATGGGAAAAGTTGGGCTCACAGTGTGGCCTCCAACCTCTCCAACCCTCAGCACCAAGCTGTCCCCAGGCTGGGAGACAACTCTGAACAGCAAAGCTGGGTCTCTGAGGACCCACTTCTTGCAGCCACGTTGGATCCTTTGGCAGCAGCGTGGCCACCACAAAACAACCGAAGAAGAGGGAGATGACTCTGATGGGTGGCTCTGACCCTCGCTGACAGCACTCGGGCTGAATCCCGCAGTTCCACCCTGGCAAAAACAGGCTCACAACAGCCAGCAGGAGAAAAGTGCTAAATTACCATAGATTTTGTGAACTCAGTTTGTTTCCCGAGTATTTTGACATTGCATGGGAAAGGAGGCTCAAAATAGCATTAGCAGCTTAGAGCCGTGACAACCAGCCAAAGGAGAAAAGGGGACGGGTCACCTCTTCAAAACAGCTCATCAGAACCCCACACACTGCAGCAACATTGCTCGCTGCTCCCCCTCGGCTCGGCTTTGCTGTAGGGGGCTGCTCAGTTTGCAGCTTTGGGTCTTTTTGAGGTGCCCTGATGTTGCTGTAACACCAGCACAGCATACTCTGGGATGCAGGCACTCTCACCCCATTGCAAGGCTCACGTCCAGCCCTGGCAGAAACGGGTTTAGAAATAAATAATAATAATAATAATAAAGAATCGGTGGGAAAAGGGTGGGGTTTGGCAAATCCCAGGGGCGGATTGCAGGCTGTGGGGCACTGGGACAGCTTCGTGAACAAGCTGCTGACTGCTGCAGGTACAACATGGCTGGAGCACCCCATGGCCCGTCTGTCACCCGCATCTGACAGCAGCAGCCTGGACACTGGGAGAAGGTGCAAAGGACAAATAACTGTGTGCAAGAGCAAACTAATACCTATGCAACAGCCTGCCCATGATGCCTCCCACCCTAAATTAAACAGGAGCCATCTCCTGCACTGCCCCAAGGGACACCCAGCCCTGGGCATCCCCCTGAGCAGACCAGCCGTGCATCCACCACTGTACCCCACAGTCTGCTGGCATCTTCCCAAGCAAGGGCAAGGCGAGAGGGCAAGATGAGAAGGAAGCGATGTGATAACAAAGTAAAGCCTTTGCCAAAGCTTGGCAGAGCTGGTCCCCCAAAGGAGAGACTCAGGAACTGTCTTTAGCTGGACAGACACAAAAGCAGTGCTGTGATGCTGCAGTCGAACACACAGAATCAATGGGAGCGTGTATATGGACACGCAAAAAAGCCCAGCAAAGAAAGGACGAGCAATTTTTTTAAGCATCACAAGGAATAATTTTGTGTGAACAAGGTGGTTTGCAGAGACTTCAGCACATCCACTAATTACATTGAACACAACCCTCTCAAAAATTGACTTCACTAACTCATTGCTGCCTGGCTCCCGCTCGCTGGTGAGGGCCAGGCGGGCACTACTGGAGTTGGGAGCTGCACTCCAGAGACACAACAGGTCTCTGGGGCGTGAGACCTTGAGAGGGTCTGTAAGGCAGAGCCGGGAAGGACATTGCTGCCCTCCATCCACAGACAGACGTTTCCCCGTGTGCTGCTTGTGCCGGGGCTCAGCAAGGTCCAGGCTCTGAATGGGAACAGCTTAAGAGAACAGCAGAAAACCGATGGGGCAGAGGAAGGAGTTTGGAAGCCCAGCTCCAGCCTGTGCAAAGCTGCCCCCAGCCTTTCCGACAGCCTCCCAAGCCCGCGGCTGAGCCCTGCCCTACCCTATTACCTGCTCTAGAGCTGCCCAGCCATCCCCATGACCGCTTTGAAGACACATCCAAGGACACCCCTAACTCAGCTCCCAGCCCAAACCATCACTCTGTCCCTTAGGCCATGGGCACCACTGACACAGCTCGTTTCTGGTCACTGTTCAGCAGCAAGACCCCAGAGAGTGATGGCAGGCTGGGGGCAGACTCTGCACAGCACCTAGCCCATGGGGCTGTACCTCATTCCTGTCTCCAGCACCCCCAAATCCCCTCTGACATGCCCCACGGCTCGCACGGCTGCTCTCACCCTCAGGCAGGAGCAGCACAGTGCTTTGCCATAATTAGACAGCAAGGTCTGGGCTTTCACAGGTCTCTGTGGTGTGACACATCCAACCTGCCCTCCTCGTTTTATGGATCCTCACCCATCGATTGGTACTTACTCATTTGCAGGCAGCGAGTGAAGCCTGGGCCAGCTGCCCGATGATTACGCCATTTACAGGATACTACAGAAATAGAGAAAAAAGCACCCTCCAGCTTATCCATCATTGCCCCTGCTCATCTGAGGATGAAACCATCGCCCTCCCACCCAGCCCATGCCTTGGTGAGCCCTTCAAGGGCAAGCACAAGGTTTTGCTGCCAACACAAAACCACGGTGGGAAGCGACTTTCCCCCCAAATAATGGAGCATATCTGGCCCAGATGGAAAGTATAAGAGCATCCTGACCTGCCGCTGCTCAGCGCTTTCCCAGCTGTGTGGGGACAGGCTCCTGGTCTGTCCCCTTGGGAGGTTTTATCTTAAATAAACAGCATTACAAGTCCCCATATTCCAGTCAAAGTTTAATAAAAGCAGATTCAACTAGGAGTGGAAAATAAATAGGCTAAACTCAGCTCCCATCAAGCCCAACAATGGGCAGAGAGACAAGGGGCACTTGGCTGAAATCTCAGGTTAGCACGAGCTTTCCAGCACACGGATTTATCCCTGGGGTTGAAGAAGTTGTTTTGGTCTGTGGTTTTGTTCTGTTTTCAAACACTCTGCCAAATTTGCTCCCCAGTATGACGAGGTAGCTGAGGGGGTTGGGGGCTGAGGCTTTTCAGCCTCCCACCGTCTGGTTTGCTCCCAGCTGCAAACTGCACCAGTAGCAGTTCTGGGTGGCTGCAGGGACCCTGGAGCCAGTGCCCATCCCAGCCAGGTTTGATAAACCCCTTTTGCTGCCCCAAAGTGACAGTCAGTGCCAAGGCAGCCACGAGAGCAGGTAGTGCACCCAGACCCTGACACAACCCCCCGACCTGGCCCTCTGCAGAAAAAAAAAAATCAAGCAGCCAATGGGGGTCCAGCCCCAAAACCCTGGGAATCAGACACATCCCCCGGCATGTCCCCATTGTGTCAGGGGATTCACCAGCAGCCAGAGCAGAACAGGAGGTGAGGGGAGGGTGTTAAACCCTGCAGGAGCCTTGGAGGAAGCAAAGGGGGAGGCAGAAGGGTTCAGCCCCCCAGGTTGGGTCCGTGGCCCCTTCCCACGGTCTCAGCATCGCTCGTGGCTCCACGCTCAGCTCTTAGCAGGGGGTGTGAAGTGCTCAACTGTGAGAGTGTCTGGACGGTGCTGGCTGCTATGATCACTCTTAATTAACATGTTACAAAGACATTCCTTACCATAAAAAGCCAAGGAGCATGCGGAGCCATTCCCCAGTGCTGCGCAGCATCGGACACGACTCGGACACTTGAGGTCAGCCCGGAGGGGCCGAGCAGCTCCCTCTGCTCCCACCCCAAGGAAGGGGTGGCTCTGGCTGAAGCGTGCTGCTGCTCCCGACGTAGGTCTGGCTGCCTCTGCTCAGTGAGGCTGAGAGCCCGTCCGCCTCCCTGTTTTTGTTCCCTGCGGGGGGAGAGGCAGGAGGTGCGGAAAGGGTTAGAACCAGGGCGAGCAGGAGGCTGGATTTAGGAAACAGGGACTGGGTGGCTCTGCTTCCCCTTTAGCTCAGGGAAAACGACGGTCTTGAACTCCCAACTAAGAGCCACACACCTGGGAGCCACAGAAGCTACGTCTTTTCCTGGGTACTCACCACCTCCAGCTTCTCCTCGCTGCGTGGCTGCCACCAAGCTAGACCCTCAGCCCCCAGCAGCCTCTTACCCCCTTTCCTTCCTCCAGATGTGACCAGGGCATCCCTGGGGTAAAAAACAACTCGGCTAACTTGGCCTTACTAACAGAGAGACCAGGAGGGAGCAGGACATTTTACATCCCATCTGTGGCTGTATCACCCCACCTGTGAGCTGAGCTGGACCAGCTCCTCACCAGTCCCAGACTGGTACAGCTTTCCTGGGGGAATGGGCTGACAGCCATGCAGAGGCATTCCCAGAGCCTCTGGAGAATGGGATGTGGCCCCATCCCAGACCCTAAAGGATCTCATGTGTTTTCTTTGGGCTCTGGTTAGCACAAGAGCAACAGCACAGGGAGGATACCAGCTCCTGCACACTAAAGCTCAGATGCTGCAGAAACGCTGCAGGCGAAGCTCCCCACTTTCCTCCCCTGGCTTTGCCTACAACCGTTCCAGGTGAATCTCCTCACCCTGGGATCAGCTGCAGTAAAATAGGTTTTACAGCCTCAGCCTGTGTACAGTGAATTCCACATGCTCTCCTGGAGAAAGAAATTCAGATTGGGACACTGCTGTGGAAGAAACTGATCCAGAAAGATGGAATCCAGCTCTGTCTGGTGAACGTCAGCAGAAGTATCCAGCAGGCTCGATGCCACATGTAATGCAAGCCAGCAGCGGTCTGCTTATGCTTAAAAACACTGTCCAGCACCTGCCAGCCTTCAGGGGCTCTTGGAGCTGACAGAGGAAAAAAACAGCTAGCACTGAAGTTTCAGGTTTCCTCAAGCATCTGAGATCTGAGAGCAGGATGGCTCTGGGGTGGGTGCTGTGAGCCTGCATGGCCACACATGAGAAATAGCCAGGCAAGAGTGATCATGATTTGAACCCACACAGTGGTCCAGCTCTGGGCTAGACAAGCCTGACAAACCCATTTTTCAGGCATCTGCTACACCACTGAGAGCAGGTAGTGTTTCAGACCATGCTCAGGCCCAGGCTGAGGAGGAAGAGGAGATCAGGGGTTCAGAAAGGCCAGGAGCTACCCAAAAAAGAGCTGTCTGGAGGCAGCAGCCCAGGCAAGGGGCTGGTTCTGCCACAGCAGGACCCGTGTTCTCATCCAGACTCTAAGATCCAACTCCATGTGACATAGGGTGAGATGGGTCGTCACTTCTCTGGCCCGGGGCAGACCCTTCCCAGGACGTGCAACCCTGACTTCCCCAGGAAACAGCCCGGCTCACAGCCCTGACGCTCACGGCACAGAGCACCCTCCCCTGCTGGGAAAAGAAAAGGCAGCTGCACAACAGCAGAAGGGTTAAAATGCAGCTCTCTACCTTTTTGCCATCTGTTCTCTCCCCCAGTTTCATGCCGAGGTCTGCCTTGCCCTCTCCACCTTCCCGTGCTCTGTTTGCAGCGCCCCAGACAGTGACACAGCAGCTCTTTCGCTGCCGGGCTCATCAGACACCAGCATACATTCACTCCTGAAAACAGGCTCAGGTGAACAATGGATTTGCTCCAAATTGCAAAGTAGCAGCTATTGTGAGCACTCCCAGCTCTATGGAAACCCTGTATTTCGAGTGTTACCATGGGCAAATAATGGAAAAGATCCCACAATAGAGCACACAGCAGGAGTGAGTGAGGTGGGAGCAGGAGGTGCCTGGCCAGAGACCACAGAAACAACATACGTGCCCCAGAGCTCCAAAAGGCCTTGGAGTGAAGACAGAGTCCAGCTCCTGCATCACAGCCTGCCAGAATCACTCCAAGGCACGCAGGAACGGAGCACTTGTTTCTCATGTGATGCAACACACGTTAAATGAAGGAAACAGACTTGGCTGTGTGCAGGAAAGATACGTTCGATTTAAGACAGGAGATGAAGAAAAGCAGGGATGGGAAGAAGGTGCTCTGCAGAAATCACTATGGGAACACTTCTACACACACTCTGCCTCAGGTCAGAGGAGCAGCAACCAGTCAGGACACCACAGAGCTCCCTCAGGTTCTCACTGCTCCATCGTGACTCCAGCCTGCCAGTGCCTCACACAGCAGAGAACCACTGCTGGGGTAGCTCACGGAACTTTGGGGGAAAACAGCCCCTGTACGTCACCAGACTGCAGGCCTGCCAGGCACCGCCCCGGCCAGACACCACCACACCACCGAATGGGCATCGCGCCCCATCACTGAGCTGAATTAGTTAACAGTTGGAAAATCCTTTGGGATCCTACAGAACTGAGATTCCCAAAGCCCATCAGGGAAGCAGGCAGCACCATTGAGAGCTCACAGCCTCCTGCCCTTAACAGAAGGGCCGTACACAAAAGGTTGGGGTGTCTTTTATTTGTTCGTTGGGGTTGGTTTGTTTTATTGTTGTTGGATTTTTGGTGGGTTTTTTTGTTCTTGTTTTCAGTTCTGTGGGTTTCTTTTGCTTTTTGGGGTGGGTTTTTTTTGTCTGCTGCATATCAAAGCATTAACATTTCTACCCAGGCCTGAAGATGCACAAACAGCCCACAGAGCAGCCTTTTCTCCAGGTCCACTGAAGGCAAAACCAGCCAGGAGGTAGTGTTTCCACAGGTTTATAAATTTGATAAATACAAGTATAACACCCTGCCCACCACAATGGGGCAGGGGAGAAGGGAAGGGAGTCCCAGCAGTTGCTGAGAAAGTGCTGACTTGTACTTGGCAGCTGGAGAGTACACAACAGCTTGAGATCTATGCCGATGTGTCAAACAGCTTCTCGATCATCTCCCCCACCTGGTCGACCTGGTATTTGATGTACTTCTCAGGGTTCTTGGTGAAGGGCACGTTGCCATATCTGCAAAAGACGACAGGTGACAAAGGACTGGAACGCAGCAGAGAGACCCACGGGCCTCTCCTGTCACAAATCAGCTCCACTCCAGCACACTCCACTTAAATCTGACAGGGCATCTTGTAGGGAGCAAGTGACCTGGTTACAACTGGTCTCAGGGTGGCTCAGAGCTTTGTACTAGCTAGAACATCTGCACTCACCCTGACCAAGGAATCGGGGTGACATCAGATGTTCACAACTAGTAGAGATCAGCTTGGGGATGTTTTAGTGTGCAAGGGAGAACAGCTAAAACAGGACAGTAGAAAAAGTACCTCAGTTCAGGCTACTCTACGCCCCAAAGACCTCAGTAAATCCAAAGGAGAGAGGACAATGTTGCAAGAGGTCGTCACCTGTTCAAGAAGGCACCATAGGTCTCTTTCACAATGGTTTTCTGTGCCTGGCGGATTCTGTCCCGTTGCTCCATGTCTGGGATTGCCCAGGCCTTCTGGATCTTACATAGCTCCTCCAGCCCATCATTAAAACCCTGTCCAAAGTAAAACTCAGTGAGCACCCTGTCTGCAATCACAGCTCTACACTGAGTCTGATGTTTTTCCCCTCCACTGCTGATCACCAACAGAGAGGTTTCCTCCTTAGGCAGATCTTTGGTCTGTCCCAATCAACTAGGGGATGTTCTTATGCTGTCTAACACCTCCTTACCTTAAAGCGCTCCTTTATCATCTGCCGCTCCTTATCCTTGAGCTGCAACAAGGAGAGAAAGGATTTTATTTCATCTCCAGAAATAAATTTCCAACATCGGTGTTTGACCACAACTCCCTAACCAGTTTAAGTAATATCCTACCTACTTGGCTTGAGTTCCATCTCCTAAAGCAGGGAGGAGAGCGCTTGCAGCGAGCAGCACACCCTACATTCAGCAATTGGCTTTCATCTGAAGTAGGTTTAACGAGGGTAATTTTCAGACAGAACAGACATAAAAATAGACTTCTTTATGCTTCCAGCCCTTTCTAGGGGAAGGTCTCAGGGTTTTGCAAATCCAAAATAGAAGCATCTGCTCAGATGAAAATGTAAGAATGGAGGCAGAGGTTAAAAGACTTGTATGAATCTGGGGCAGGGTTGATTAGAAAGCAGTGCTGCTCTCCATCTTGTCCCAGCTACAGTATTCACTCTGCATGAGATAGAAAGAAGGTTTCTGGGAATTTTTTAAAATGACAAAGGAGATGTTTCTGGCCATTTCTATTATGTCAAAACCATCCTTGCCCATCCTCTCACCTTCACTCCTGGCTGAAAGACAGGCAGGTTTCTCTCCAAGATGTGTTCTGTCACCTTCAACCAGCTGCATGTGAAATGAGATAGGGAAGAGGCAAAGAGGAGTTACTCATGCCTCACCAGAACATCTGTGTCTTCATCCATGACCCAAAGGTCACCTCAGACAATAGACACCCCAAAACTTTCCAGTGACCCATTCCCAAGTTAGATTAATCATTTGAAAACCAAAATATTGGCTTTGGTTTTAGACAAGTTTCTGTTTTTGGCTAACATCTCCCACTGCTCCAGCAGCATTGGCTCCCAAGGAGATCTCCAACTGACAAAACTAAGGGAAGAGCAGAGGATGTCACCTGACCTGCGCTGGTAGGTCTGGATCTGCTGTTCAATGAGCTCCCGGTAAGACCTCTCAGCTGTCTTCTGTGTCACAGCTACCAACTGGATCAGCTCAGACCTGAAAGAACAGAAAACCTGAGGAAGCACGTGAGCCAGCTGCTCTCAGGGCTGCAAGCAGGATGGCAACATTTCAAGCCCCTAATCAACAAGTTCTCTTCTGCCCTTTACAATAAAAGGCACCTTGAAACGCACACATTGGGAGACAGAAGCTACTCCAAGTTACTTTCTAAAGCCATGTTCTCAGTCCTCCCAATATCAAAGGATTCTCTACAACCTAAGGCATCTCTGATGCTTTTATCTTCCACTCTCATGTAATGTGATGTTTATAATAGTGCAAAGCTTTCAGAAGGGCAGTTTCAAGAATAGAAGAGCAGATATGAGAGAGGTTGGAACGTAAATGCATTCAACGCAGAGCCCTGCTCCAAAACCATGCTTATAATCAACCAGGACTTCAGGGAGATTTACCCAGATACACACTTACTTTTCCAGAGATTTCAGAATGTAGTTGTAGTTGTTGTGCAGAAAAATGGCACTCAAAGCTGGGTCTTCATAAACCTTGGATTTACTAAGAAGGTTAAGCTGCAAGTTGCCCAGCACTTTGCCTTAAAGAGGGAAAAACAGAGAACAAGGTTTTGCACTGACACTTCTCGTTAGCGACAATCCAAACAGAGCAGTCTGTACTGTCACTGTGGGCCCACAGGGCAGTGAACAGCACAGCCCCAACTGCAGGTGCAGACAAGGGTACAATCACTTGTGCTTAATCCTACAAGCCTTACACAGATCTTTCCTCAGCAAGTCACCAAAACCTCTCTGCGAAATAGTGCCTTTGTTGCAACTAGCAATACAGTGCATCCTGTGTTCAGAACAAGTCCCAGGACTTGGGCACAGCCTGACCACAATGCAGGCTCAGATCTCAAGGAAGCCAAAGGACCTGATCTCACTGTAACAGATTATCACGAGGTAGTACCATGAATTCATCTCACCATCTTACTGTTAAACATGGGACTGAGATTTTACAGAGCCCCTTTGGCAGCTGAGAGTCTCTGTGGGGTTGATGGTGCATGCAAAGTACTTGGTGAGAATGGTTTGAGGCAACTGATCACAAAAGCTCTGCAGCACAGCAAGCTGCTGCACTGTGCACTGTCCTGTCTAAATGTAACAGTCAAACTCCCAGTTTGATCCTTTTTTCCATCGCTCCCCTCAGACTCCAGCTCAAACATGGAAAGATCACATAGAGTAAGAGACACAGCCTGTGTTCTTTACCCAAGAATGAGCTAAATGAAGGACAGCTGGTGGGGCAGAAAGGGGAAGGTGTGCAGAGTACTCACAGATGTAGGTGCTCAGCAGCCTCCTGCTGAACTCTGAACTGTAACTACTAGCTGAAGAGCTGGTCTCTGAAAAGAAAAAAGTCTTAGGCCAGTCAACATGCTATGGGGAAGAGGGGTATGTGTGGTCAGCCTGCCTCTATTCAAACAAGCCTCATCCCTGTTGCTATGGAATTAGTGCAGAGCTCCCATCGACAGTGAAATTAGCTCCCTGCTTCAGTGCCGACTGTCAGCCGCTTAGCCAGGGTGAAGGTGGAAGAGCTCTGCACCCCTCAATCCTTGTGTCTGCATCAAGTGCTGAGCACCCGGCAGAAATCTCTCCTTTCCCTCCTAGTGCTCAGAGGACACCCTCTTGATGAGAAATAGAGTCATTAAACACATCCTCCCCATCCTTCCCCCACCACCTGGAAAGGGTTTGTAAGCACTAGAAATTGGCAATCGGAGAACAAATGAGCTGGAGCTGTTAACAGCAGGCACGCAACAGGAATTGAAACAAGCAGAAGGGCTCTGGAAAGTTTCAGCCATCCCCATGGTTGCTGATAGGGCCTGCTTGGCTCTGTACGAGGGACTGCGCCAGCATGGGAGCCTGCCCTTACAAGCAGTGACTCCAGGCTGGCACACGTTCCTCTATCTGTGCACAAGAGATGGCTTTCTGCCCTCAAGGGCTTGTGGGCACGGGTCCCACAGGACACGTGGGGTAGCTATCTCCTCCTCCCCCCACCAGAGTGTTTGGCAGCCAGGCCCAGTTCGGGTGGTCTGAGTTCATAGGCACCCCATGGGAAAGGTCTTGAGGCTCCTGTTGCTGGGAGTTGGACAATAAGGAGCTGAGCACACGTGGGACAAAGCATGATACCAGCTGGGCCAATGTGCTACCCGTGCCAATGAGATTCAGTGCCATGAGAGCATCTTTAGCCTGTTTCAGCTCATGTGGCACCCCTCTTTGTCTGCTGGTGACAAGCCCTCCCTATTCTTTCCAGCCCACTGGCAGGAGTTACTCATCCTCTCCTTTTTCCCTTTTCAATTATGTGTTAATTTATTTACCACTCCTGGAGGGTAAAGAATTAACATACATCACCAGAGTCCGAGGCAGTATGAGCAGGTACGTGTGGGTAAGTGTGCTTATCTCTGGGATCTAAAGGAATATTGTATGTGTCCCCAAGAATTACAAAGATTAGGCAGAGAGAAAAGGGGAGGGAGGAGAGAGGAAAAGAAATGCTCATGTGGCATCCCTCACTGTCTGATGGTGCCAAGCCCTCCCTATTCTCTCCAGCCCACTGGCAAGAATTACTTACCCTCCCCTTTTTCCCTTTTCAATTATGTGTTAATTTATTTACCACTCCTGGAGGATAAAGAGTTAACATACATCACCAGAGTCCGAGGCAGTATGAACAGGTACGTGTGGGTAAGTGTGCTTACCTCTGGGATCTAAAGGAATATTGTATGTGTCCCCAAGAACTACAAAGATTAGGCAGAGCAGAGAGAAAAGGGGAGGGAAGAGAGAGAAAAAGAAACGCAAAGTGCAAAAAGACAGGTTAGAGACCACCATCCATTTGAGAACAAAGCAGATATTAACACAGAGCAGCCACAGACAGCTACACAGGAGAGCAGGCAGGAGTCCCTCCAAGGCCACAAACAGAGTGGAGATCACCGAGGAAAGGCAGAGTCTAACCTCCTTCACCTGCTAGAGACATTGTATTGTCATTGCTTGTATTTAGCAAGACACCTCATTCCAATTCAGCTCAAACCCACTTTCAAGGCAAAGGAAAGCTTCCCCTCATGCCAGTAGCAGTTTACTGGTCCTTAAAATGAACTGCAGAGCCCACATAACCTTCCCAAGCACCCAAGCAAAGGCATCCCACCCTCAGTCTGCACTTCAGCATCCCTGTATGGCTCCACAGGGACCTACTGAGCTGTTCGGTGGGCAAGAGCAAGGGATCAGCATCACTGCATTTAACTGATCAACTTGCTTTTGCTACCACTTGAAACAAACGTCACAGAAAAAAATTGCATGTATTTCTCACCCCTTGGGATCACTGTGGGAGTTACCTAACGCAACTCCAGACACCCACACCTGAGCTAGCAACTGAGAGCTGTCATTAGAGAGGCACCCTTGGGGGCAAGTCCCCATCCCAAAGCAGATGCCTCTGGTCACAGAATCAACTCCCCCCTTAACCACCACTGACATCATCACCTCTGATATGATGATGCCTGGTTTAAGGTGTTATCAGGTCCACAGCCAGACAGGGACCACAACTTCACCAACATTCAGTAACCAGCATCACTCAAAATAAGACCAGCTCTGCCCTGCATGGGTGCCCTGTGCTGGGTCAGGCCTAGCTTTTGGAGCAACAGAACTGTTCCTGCATGAGGATAACACTGGCAGAAAGCAGGGAGCATCTGGCAGCAGACAGTCTCTAAGGCCTGACTGCAGACGGAGAGGACATGATTTACAATACTTGGATTGTGGGTCACCTCATGCATGGCTCTGAGGTACGACACCTCAGCCTAAGTTACCAGATCTGTTACAATTACATTGACTTCAAGCTTTAATAATTGAACAGACAGCAAAGAGCCATTTTCCTCAAGCTGTCTTTACACAGCAGGATCCCTCTATACCCAATGGGACCACAAGCCACAATTAAAAACTGTGTCGTGGATATGGTCACATTTTGTTATATGACCGATATAAAAAAATAGAAAAGCCTAGGCTACCTTTTGAATCAGCTCCTATGACAAATCTCTACTGCATGACAACATGTCAAGGCTTTGAAACAACAGTACTGACATCACCATTTGGGGAAGGATGTGGGAAACAGTTGGTTTTTCCAAGAAAAAACTGAAACTACTTCTTTGGCCAAGGAAAGAGTCAAGGCCTGGGAGGCTTTGAACACACTGAGCTTACAAGTGGAGAGGGCACGAGGCAGTGGCTACAGGAGATGCGGCAAGAAGCAGAGACATTCTAGCTTGAGTTAATTTAGAATTGGCAGAATTTTTCAAGCAGGAATTGCAGATAAATTCTGGAGGCAGCTGTAAGCTTCCCCCTTCTGCTCCTCAGGGGCTCCCTAACCCTCTCCAAACACCAGCTAGTGGCCTGTACCTCCTCAGGTCCTTGCACCCTTGAATCTCCAGTTCTCCACCTCTCCAGCCTGCTCTATTCCAACCTACTTGAAAGCATGAGCTCTGCTAAGGCCAAGGGCTCACTAGAGAGCTGGGAGCTGCTGCTCTGCACAGAATCATGCTCTAGCTGATATGCAGCAGCATCCTGTTACATGAGGCAGCAGCTCTCAGCTTCTGATCTATGTATTTCCTTCTGGAATTAGTCTCCAGCATCCTGGAGAGCAGAGCTAAAACTTGTCTTTGCTAGGGCACACAAATAGCTCAGGAGTCCCAGCTTGGCCATATCCAGATGCTGAGGAGAATATTCCTGCTGCTGCTGTCATACTCTGACCAGAGGATAAGGCAGAGAAAGGCGGCATTTCATCACCACCCAGCCTAACTAAAGCTAACTCAGCTGGACCAACCACCCTCACTCCAATACAGTCACTGAGGACCAACCCAGTGTCAGATTTGAAGCCAAATGACTAAGGCATCCTCTCCTGATACATAGAGCACATAGGCAATAAACACCATCCCAAAGAGTACCCGATTGGAGCAAGTGTGGAAGGCCAGCAGGGAAACCCTCTGCATCCCTTGGAGTTCTCCAGATAACCAACTACTTGGTCATGGCAGATCGGAGGACAAGACAAACCACAGGGTGAAGGACAGGAAGAGAACAAGCTCATAGCACATGTTGAGGTTTGATCTGTTTAGGGACTATGTCCAGACAATTTGGGGAAGGAACTGCATGCCCAAACAAGCCTCATGCATGTATGTACCTTGCGAAGCCAGCATGGCACCCGCCGTCTCCTGGAAATCCAACAACTGCTGTAGGAAGAGGATGGCCTGGAAGGAAGGGAGGGAAGTTATGAGCAACCGACATTGTGCCTCCTGTACTCTGCTATTAAGGATCATGAAGGACCACTTGTCCCCACACACTTAAAAGCCTTCAAGAAACAAATCACTACACTCCTTTGAGTTGCTGCGTTTTACCTACACAGCCACATCGTGGCTTAGCAAGGGTAACTAGCTAATCTCTCCATGGAAGCCAGCTAATTGCCCTTCCAATACCAAGACAGCTGAACTGAAGAAGTTTCCCTACTGCTCTTTTTAAAACCTCTTCAGAAGCCATTTTTCACAAGGGATGGTTCAAATCATCATCACGTACATTACTGGTGAGTTCGTGAACTGTCCCATCTTTTGGCATGTTATATTCCTTGTCTGGGTCATTCTAAGGAGGGAAGAGAGAGACATAAGGTAAGCATGTAAGGAAACCAAAGGCACCTACAATACAACTGCTGCTGCAAGTGAGCTGTAGGCTTGTTTATCCAGCCTCTCTCAACATCCTCAGACCTCGCTCTTGCAGTGCCATCTCCTGGTGCTCAGAAACCACAGCTCCTATGCACTGGCAGCTCAGAACCACACAGGTTTGTTCAGCATGTGACCATCAGATGTTCAGCTCACCTACTGGGCAGGGCATTCTCCAAGCCCACTTTACACAGGGACAGTTTAACAGGAGTCCTCCAAAACTTTTCAAGTCAGCAACTTTCCTTTCTTTTTAAATAGGATCAAATTATGAGACTGACTTGATATCTGCAGAGGCCTGGAAGCTCATGTCAAATTATCTGTAGTATGCCTGTTAAGGGTCTTAGGCAGAGGCCTTCTGTATTTGAACTCAGGACCAAGCATTTGTTTGGTATTTGCAGCTGACTGTCCAATGTCATCCTGCAAGCTCCTGCTTTAGAGTCAGAAACAATGCGGTCTCATGGAAAACTGAAAGCTAAACTAGGGGTTCTGCTCAGAAAACCCCTCTTCCAAGCCTGCTGGTCTTGCCAGAAAGAACATTGAGGAGAATCCTACCTTAATGTTGTCTGCAAACTCTTCCAGTGCCCTTGCACCAGTGGTCTCCATGGAAGTGATCAGCCCTGGCAGTTTGTTCTTAGTGCCTGCTGCAGTTCCCTGGAATAGTTCCGTAACAGATCAGAGAAGGAAAACAAACAGTATCCGGACCTTCATCCGGGACCTACCCTCCCTGATCCCCCACCCCAGCATCTCATTCTCAGTTCCCAAGTGCCAGGAGAATATTTACAGCACCATCAACAACAGGTGAAATCCTGCACTCTTCTGCCAGCCAGAAAGGAAAGATATTGTGACCCTAACGGTGACCAGGACTTGCTACCTCTCACATTTCCTCTTATGCAACCTGATACAGGAGGTTGGTGCATCACAGTCACCAGCTGGAAGCAGATGGAAAGGAGCCTTGCTAAACCTTGATGCCATCATTGATACCTGGAGAACCTTGTGGCACAGCCCAAGAAGGCTCTCCTCAGAGCAGCCCATCTCCCAGATGTCAGTGAGCACAGTCTAAACTAAGCTCAACAATATCAGAGATGAAACACCTCAGAGGCCATGTATACAGCAGAATGTAGATGGTCCATCACTGTGTCATGACTTGACCTGAAAGGAACTGCTGCTGCGAGATGCTGAGTTCTGGTTCACCATCACAGAAAGGAACAAGCTGCATTTGTGTCACTTCCAGTCCATGCTGGAGGACAGACGCAGCATTGCTTCATTCAAAACCACTGTGAGAATCCCTTTCAAAAAGTTCTCCAGAAAACCCAAGCCACAGACCCTCTCCAATCCCATCACGCTCACCTGCAAGACCTGGTCAAATTCTGGCTTCATCTGCTTTAGATGCTTAAGGATGGGGAAGATCGTGAGCACAGCCGAATAGTCGTGCCGGATGATGGCTTTCCGGGCAGCCGAGACAATGTTATCCCCCTCCATGATCAAGTTATCTAATGACTCCTGCAACAAAAGCCAGAGAGTCAGAAGGAAGCAGCATGGCTTTTGCCCAGGCAGCACAAGAGGCTCAATGCAGGATATCCGTTAGGAAGCCGATTTAGCTGATGGTGGGTCATTTGTGGTACCCAGTGAGTGACACTGAGCACATGTTCTCCACGGTCTGTGCCGGCCCCTGTTCCCTAAGCAGGTCCTGGAGGACAGCCCCAGCAGTGCTCTTGGGCACCGACAGCAGGTGGTGGAATCCACATCCTCACAATGAAGAGGAAGGGAAAAAGACTGTGATTATCCTTTACAAGAAAAGCCAAGCAGAGAGGCTTAACTGACCTGGATGAGAGAATCAAAGGTCTTCTTCTGGTGGTGCTCCGGGACGATTTCTGTCAGGAGCTGGTATTCGCTCTGGGCCAGTTTGACAAAGGCACTAACGCAGTGAATGTACGCATCAATCTCGATGTCGAAGACGTCATCCCTCCCTGTAAGGGCAAGAGGGCTTTAAGAGAGAGTGAAATTCACACAGCAGCTCCGCTCACTCCAAGGCCTTGGTTTAAACAAGGAGCACAAGGTTCTTCTGGAAAAGGTGGTTCTGGCTTTGCACCCATCCTTTTGTGAGAACCAGAGTCATCTTCTTACCAAACCTGCCCCCTGGGTTTGTGCCTGGGAAGCTGCCAAAGTCACCTGCAGTTCAGGAAACAGGCACATCAGGACACTGGCTCTTTCTGGCCTCATGACAGAGGGCAAGTTTGGAGCTCTTCTGGGATACAGACTAAATTTAATCAAAGGCTTGAACACAGAGTACTAAACTCCAGAAGGTCTGAGGTGAATTATTCAACATCTCTGCTTGTATTTTTAGAATTCTTTATCTCCATCCATCATGCAGATGAAGAATTGCCATTTTGCATCAACATTTCTGGGAAATCAAGGCTGTCCTGGAAGGCAGCCTTTTCCCACAGGCAGAAAGGGAAGATAAAAAACAGGCAGATGAACATTTAAATCCTATGAAGCAGGAATATCAGCACAGCTAGGTGAGCTATCTGCCACACAATGCTGCATATAAATGCAAATATTCGAGTCCTAGCACACCAATGTCTCAGACAAAGATCCATCAAAGAACCTACATGGCAGGTGTGAGAAGTGCTGGTATGATACAAGGGCCCGCACCAACTCATGCCAACCACTAGCTGGATGTGTCAGCAGGACTCACGCCATCCTGCATTACTCAGACTCCTGTAGTAACTACTACAGACAGTAAGATTACACAGAGAGGCCTTCTCTAAGCTACGGGCCGCTGCTGCTGCTTCTGTCCTTCCAGCAATATCTGCAACCTTTGATGGAGAAAGAACCAATTCTTCCCTACACTGACAGGTCCCTCGGGTTGATGTTTTAGAAGTTACGGTCAGCAGGGAACACACAAATGTGATGTGATTTTACAGACTGTCCATGGTGGAGTGGGCCGCTGTATTGCACACCACGTGTGATCCCTTTCCTGTTTGCTTCCCTTCAGCACCCAACAAGCCAGTAGCTACCTATAGGAAAGTGTCCCTCAGCATGGTGGCCACCAGTCTTTGGTTGGACAAAGTTGGGGTTCCCTGTTTGAGGGCTTGGGGTGTGTGTGATTAGTAGGAGTGAATTCTACTGAGAAGAGCCAGAGCTTCTTAGCCAGAGAAGGCCCATGCTCCAGGACTGCTCACGTAGATGAACAGCCACTGGCTACAAAACTACTGTGAAACATGCTGAAAAGAAGGGATGTTAGCCAGCTTGTTATGAAGTGACAACATGGTACTTACCAGCAGCCGGCCCATGCTTGTCGCTCAGGGTATCGGAAAGGTGTTTAACTCGTAAATCATGCTCATGACCTAGTGAGATGTCAGCCGGCACAAACAGAAGGCGCAATTTATCCAGGGTGGTTACAGCATGGATGCTCACACTGGCTGGAAGCCGCTTCAAGCTTGGCTTATTTGATCTGTGGGATACTTTTTTCCCTACACAGTCCCAGGAATGCTACCTGACCAAATCCCTTTGTTGGTCTATGTAGCGGTAGCAACCCTTTGAAACCTGATGAGAAGTGCGAGTTAAGTCATTTGTTCGGACACAGGAGTCCCTTGAATCTCCTGCCATAAGTTCTGAATGGAATAGCAGGCACCAGAAGTCCAATTTGTACCCGCAACCATTACAAATCCAAACTCAAAGCCCATCTCCTGTTTAGCACAGGAATTTTTTTCCCCCAAATGAGTGATGTTAGTCACCACCTGGGATTTATTAGACTACAGTGTAGGGGCTGCAGAGATCTACTTTGGATGCGTACATAGCAGGAGGCAGAAAGGTCTTACAGATGCTTTGAAGCAAGTGACCTCTTCTCCCTTATCTGGTACAACCTCTACAAACAGAGATCAGAATACATAAGATGACCGTTTAGGTAGGTCTCCACAGAGAAGATGTACAGGCATGATGCACTGAGCTAGCTGTGGTCTGACACTTCAGCATCAGGTTTGGAAAGGTCACTAGGAAACTGAATGTCTCAAAGTTCAGGCAAAAAGGTAAGAGAACGGAAACACCACAAGCAGATGTCATCAGAGCAGAGCTTCCATTAGCCAGGTGGCTATGGTGGGTCAACTGCTTTAAGGTAACATTCCTCTCCACCTGTACTCATGTTTAGAGACTTTGAAATTCAGACACCAAATTCAGAAAAATAATTTGGCCCTCCAGCATCTCCTTGGTTCCCCAAGGACAGCTGTACCTATCCAATGCTGTCCACCAAGCACTAGGCAAATGGAAGTCCCACCTGGAAAAGCAAGGCTGATACAGAGAAAGTCAAGGGTGAAGTAGCTAGAGCTGTGATTACCTTCCATAGGAATGAGGTTAGAGGCCCCCTTTTTCCCATCTAGACCATGCTGAGAGTACTGTTTCAGAAGGTTCTGAGCCTTACGGATCGTGCCTGTCACCAGAGCCAGAGAAAAGAGACAAGACCTAGAAAATGAGTGAAAGAAAACAAACCCAGAACACCAGCCCTCCACCAGCAAGTCACCTGGGCCCAGCAAGAGGATGCTGGGCACCAATGAGCATGCTCAGTACAGGAACGTGAACCCCAAACTCATGTCCAAGTGTGCAGATACAATGGCATTTCCAGACTGTTTCCCTGCTTCGAGGGTGGGGGCATGAATTCCAGCCAGGGTTACAGAGTCAGGGAGTGCTCAGATCAGTTCAGTAGGTGGTATGGCTACGTGAGAAAACACCATCAGAGAAGGGAAGCAACGAAGCACCCTTCCCTGCATCAAGTTTAAGCTGGTACTCTGCATCCAAGCGTACAAGGTTTGTTGCTTTTCCTCAGCTATGGAAGCAGGGCTTTGCAGTACAGACAATTCCTGTCTGGCAACATGTTGCCTGCTCCCCAGAGCCACAATGCAGCTGCTTGCTTAGAGCTACAGAAAGGTGCCTTTCCAAGGGGTATTTTCTGAGCATGCTCAATACAGACCCATCAGGAGCCCCACAGCCAAGACAAGGAATGATCTCTGGCATTACAGGAAGCGATAAAAGGGAGACAACCTCTGGGCTTGAGAGAGCAATTGCAGCAGCAATTCCCATCACAGGAATCATAGAATAATGGATGCTGCCCACCCATGTCTAACTCGCATTAAGTCACCCTAATCCCCAAGACACTTCTCTTCTAAGGAACTGCAAATCAATTAAAACCATGGAAAAAAAAAATTACACTGGGTTAAAAGATTTATACTTAACACACACAAAAAACAGACAGAACTGAACAAAAGCCAGTGCTGGATATACAGCTAGAAAGCACAAAACAAAGCATTAATGTGACAACTGAAGACTAAGCACTGTTTCCACATTAAAAGGTTAGTCGTCATGCAACAAGCTACAATTATCACAAGCACATGGACACCCTCTCACAGCAGAGCTTTGCTGTTGCCTGCACAACAGGGAACAGAAAGTTTTGGGAAGGTAGAAGAAGTTTCTATAGGAGACCCAGATGAAACACAACTGGGCTGAGTAAATGAAGAAGGATCCAAGAAATAAAAATGCTGCTGCCAAAATTACGAATTGTTCTTCCACTTTAAAGTAATAAATACTTCAAACATGCAGAAAATCCCTACTACCACCAGTTACTGTGAGCCACAGTGCAGCTTGGAAATGAGTGTTGGCTGCCCAAATGCCAAGGACTGCTATCCTGAGGGGATGCACACTGCTGCAGAACAGTATCCTGCAGTGCGGGACAGCTTCATCCCATGAAGGGATATATGTGGCAGGGGGAAGGAAACTTCAAGTCCCCCAGACAGTGCATCTAATGGGGAAGAACAGGAGAGAGGTTCCTACTGAATCACCAAGCTGCCTTGACCTGGCGCACTTACTAAACAACAGAACATGGCTTGTAAAGCGTAATGTTTCACTGGCAACATTTTCCTTCTTATCACTTCAAAGTGTTCTCAAGCACTTAAAGAAAAAAATAATATCCATAAAACACATTCTTCTAGCAGGAAACTTCTCCCCTCTCGACCCACAGCAGGGAGGTGGGAAGACTTATGCCCTTGCTGTGCTGATGCATTTGCTCCTAGTTTCTGCCATGTGATAAATAAGAGGGCTATGCCTTCTCTTTCAAGCTTCCCAATGCTCTTCACACCCAACACTTCCACTTTATTCTTAGCTACTTTCAGAAACTTTCAGAGCTTGAAAACAACAGCAAGTTCCTCTGAGCAAGCAAGGCTGTAGCAAGCTCTGGAGATACACATTAAGCTCTTTCTTACTGCTGTTACCACGGCCCAGCAGATGCAGAGCAGCTCAACCCAGGTACTGTTCTTCTACCAGTTCTTTCATCTTTCCCACTTTCAAGCATCCAGGGGGAGGGGAAAAAAAAAGAATAAAAAAAGAAGGTAAATTGGTGTGAAAACCAAGCAGACAGTACAACCGCTGCTGCTGACAATAGGACCTCACTTCACAGGTATGCAGGGCACATCTCCACAGCCCACCACTGACAGTTTATTCTCAGATGAGAGCTGAAAGGCCTTTGCTGCATTTTATTTGCATAAGCACAATTACCTGTGTTTACGCTGGCACACACCGAGTATTCAGTGGTGACGGGCACCACTTCAGTGCTGCTGTATCCCTCTTACTTAGCATTGTAATTAGGCTTTAATGGATTCTAGTGGAAGCCAAATGCTTTTGTTCCATGATTGTTTTCCCCTATTAGACAGCTCGAAAACCAAATGGGACTGTTTCAGTTACTAATGAAAACACCACATTCAAGCTAGGCAGTGATCAATATGGGAAGCAGGAACAGGGTCTTTATTCTGCCACACACAGACTCCACTGCCTGCCTTCAGGTAGCACCTCACTGCTAGGTAAACTGGAACACTAAGTAAACTGGAAAAATGCTCCCCTATAGCTTGAAAAGAGCCCCCAGAACCCCCAAAAGTCAAAAAACACCTGAAACTTTTATTCATGTCGCCCAATTGTTAAATAAAGTGGCTTTTGGGCATACATGAGGCACAGCTTTCCAACTGCACATTGTTCTCCTGTTTTTCTCTTCCATTAGGCAGTTTTCTAACCAAGCAGAAGGGCAATGCATCCTCTTTTCTTAAGCACCAGCTGCAGAGTCTGCATAAAAGTGGCTAAAGCTCTCTGGCTGTTGCTTGTATACAGCCAGGCTGCGTGCCCCTACCAGCGTCTTCTGGCCCCATCCTTCCCCAGCAGTGCAGAGCTTCTGAGCTACCTGCTTCTCTCAAACCAACAAGAGAGCACTGGGTCTATAGGCATCACGAAAAAGTGATATTTTATGTGCATGTTTGCAGCAGGATGACTTGGGAATCTGAATACATTTGCCCTCCAAGACAGACTGATGACATTTCAAACAGCAAACCACTTAAAAAAAAAAAAAAAAAAAAAAAGCCCACCGATTGCTTCATCAGTTCAACTTGACTTGGCAAAGTTTCATTTAAGAGGAGACAACTCTGCTTTAGAGCCATCTCCAACAGTCAGATTTTCAACTGCATACTGTAACAACAGGAGATGATGGTACAGGGTACACCAACAAATAAAACAGCAGCAGAGAGATGAAGACCCTCTGAAGCAACACATGGATATGGAGCATGTTCTCCAGAATACAACACAGTACTTGGGGGAGAGGGGGGTTCTCTGCCTTGTTACCCTGTCCCTAATACTTCACCTTCCCTTTAGCTGTAGCCTCTCTTGCGCTTTGCCTTGTGGGTGAACAAGTTACAGCACATCAGATTTAGTTTGTTATTTATCCCTTGCAACAGGTTAAAGTGTGCATTGGGGTGTGCACTGGGATATTCTTCCTTAAGGACTAAGGAAGTCAACTCACTTGTTGGAACTGTGAGAAAACCTCCTTGTCTGAAACCCAAATTGGCAGAACTTGACTTTACTTACTGAAGCAATAGCACAGAAAAACATTTCTTTGTCCATAACTGAACAAAGGCTAAAACCAGGGGAATCCACCACCACCAGATGAATATTGCTATGAAGAGGGCCACTGTGCCAGTGCAAAGAGGGTATAAGACCTCCACCTCAAGAACTGTCCTTGAAAGCTGATGGAACTGCAGAAAAAACGGTGATCTCTGCTCAAAGACTATTTTTTTCCCCATTTTTAATTTCACATAAGTACAATTTAGTAGCCATAAGAGATGGCTGCTGTATGAGGTTTAACCACCGCTGTCCTTCAAGAGCTACAGTTTGGTTCTCTGTCCTTGTTCACAGAAGATTGGAGACAAATTAGCCACTATTTTTTCTTGAGATTGACAAAAGCCCAATAGATCATTTGAAATGCTCTTTCCTTCATACACTGTCAGCTCTAAGTGCATTCAGACAGTGCTCTGTGCTTTCTACCTGGCCCATCTCACAAACTCCAATTAAACTGGGCAAAAAGATGTGGAAATCTCCTGGTAAATCTACAGCCAAGACATTCATCATGACAAGTAATTTTGGATGTCCAAATGCATCCATTTTGGAGGAGCCCTGTTTGTAGGGAACAAATGCTTGTGCTCTCAAATGTGGGGGCTCCTTTCTGCACTCTCTATGCAAGCATCCAAGATCTGAGACTCATTAAAAAAATCCTAACGATTTTTTTTTTAAATCTGCCCCTGAAAAAAAATATCCTCCATCTCTCACTATTTACCTAGAGCATAGGAGAGATGTTATCATTTGTCAGGTTGCTCAGATATGTTTGCTGACCACGCTGACTTCACAGCAATCAAAACCCAGGGACCTTTTCAGTGTCAGAGGATAACTGAGAACTGTGGACCACATCTGAAGCACCCACCACCTGAGTTCCCCATGGCTCAACTACAGACCCCCACACAGCATCTTTCCAGTAAAGAGCTACTGAACCACACAGAAATAAATTTTACCTATTGTAATCACACTGTTGGGCAGGAGCCTCTGTTCAGGAGCTGAACACAAACGACTGCCATCAAGCTTAGGAGCATTTTTGAACACTGTTTTTTGCCATCTGCAGCATAGCTAGCTCTCCTTAGCAGGAGGATATTGTCCTCTACAGGTGTCCCAACACTGGAGGCAAATTCTTATGCAAATAACTACCTGCCAAAGTCCAGAAGAAAGCCAAGTGTGGGGTGAGAGACATCTCCTTGTCAGGTGGTTCTCTGCTGACAGGGGGAAAAATCCACTGAAATTCTCAGACTACTGCATTCACCAACTGCACCTCACACATCAGCTTTCAGGAATAGCTCCAAGGCACAGCAGCAATGGCACAGATTGATTTTAAAAGACCAGAGGGATGATCTCTGGATGTCACAGCCTTCCCCAGACAGCCCTCCCACTCCCAATATCCCAGGCACACCCTCTGCTTTAGCAAGAGGTGGCCCAGCAAAGCCTCTCCAAACACAGAAGGGAAGAGAGTGAGCACCAGGGCCAGCACACACACATAGACGCACATTACCTGGGATGAGGACTGCATTCACATCAGGATTATAAAAATAAACACAACACAATTAAAATGGGTATTTCTTTTCCTCCCTTTCCCCATCCCATCCATTCCCAGTCCCTACCCACATGTATTATTCTCCTAAACCCAGTAAGAGTATTTGGACAACACAGGAAAAAATATTAGGGTGGGAGAGTATTGGCCAGGTGAACCCACAGAAATATGAACTTTTCTGACTTTCATCACTATTACAAAGGAGACAACGGGGTGCTGTGACACACAGAGGTATGACATCACTGTGCTGCTGTGGGAGGTACTGGCTAGCTTCTGCCGGCCCTCCTCCTGGCCCTGCTCCCACTAGATGGCACATTTCAGAGACAGAAACTCCAGCTCTGTGCTCCGGTCAGGCACATGGGAGTGACTGGCCTTACCAGCTGCAGAAAATCCAGCAAAACTCCATTATGAGGAGAGGTGGAATAACCCACCAGCCACATTCACAGCTCTTCCAAAGACAGGCTGAGGCAAAAGCTTTAACAGCCCTTCCAAAATTCAGACAATTTTGGATGTCATTTGTGTAGGCACCTACTCAGTCCCCATCTCAACTCCTGATGAGTTTTTGGTTGCCTAGAATAATAATCATTTATTCATAACTAATGATTAAAGTGATGTGTTTTATCAGATCGGAGTTTTCTATTTTGCCATGGCACAGTCTATATTCTGTATTCCAAGGCTGAGGACAAGTGTTCTCAGATCATATCCTTTTATAGCCCTCTCAGGTCTCTTTTTACTTATCTCCTTTGTTAAGGCAACGGCCTTTTCTCTCCCTGTATACATGACCCCTCTCCTCCCTTTACATCGCCCAGAGAACAAACCTGATGAGTTGACAGAGACAGAAAATGTCTGTAACCTCAATGCTGAATGCAGGGCAGAGAAGAGGTGCTTATCTCTGAAATCTCACCCCTGCTCCTGTCCTAAAAGCACATTTTAGACACAGAGGCTACCTCAGAAGTGAGAAGACCTGCAGGTATGTGTTTGATACCCAAGCAAGAGGATACACAGTACAGTGATCGCCTGCTTTGGCGACTCACCCGGTCTCTTGATTGGCTTTTTGGTGGGAGTGTCCTTCCTTTTGTTCTGAATGGCAGGGGAATACGGCACTCCCGTGGAGGAGCTGTTCTTACGGAAATGGTCTTTCAGTCCCTTGATGGAGCGGTCAAGCTGGACAGAGCGGATTTGGAAGTAAACAGTCATGAAATCTAAGGAGTCAAGGTAGAAACAAGATTATAAGCAAACAGGGAACACGATATGGTAGAACAAACCTTTCCTGAAACACTGTGTGTCCCTAAGGGCACTTACTAGCATTGATGTGGGACCCCAAATAAGTGTTTTTCCCTTTCAGAGCCTCTCCCATTTTCTTCAGAAACAACTTCTTCCTTCCCCTGCAGTATTCATTCCAGCCCTCCCACCACACACACCATTAAGTCTGTGCACCACTACCAAGAGCACATCAGTTGTGGAACTGCTGGGAAATATTTGTGCAAACATTGCCAATTCAAGTGCTCAGTTTCTAGCATGAGAGACTTTACACACTTCTCAGGATTCAGGGCACTGAGGAATTAAATGAGGCGTTCATCATTTGAAAGCAGAATATAAACTCACTAACAAAATATGCTATATATGCTTGAGCTGCCTTTGATCATGGAAAAATTCTTAAGAAGCTTTTAAAGACGTTCATCATACTTAGTAAGCACAGTAATCCCCACTCAGAAGTAAATCATTGAGGTAGGGGGTGCTTCTAGTAGCTGTATATATGTGAAAGTACAGGTTTCCTGTAACAAGTCCACAAAGTCATTCCCTCCCAAAGGAAAAGTTAATAAAGGAGTATAAAGCTATAGGCATATTTTGATGCTTCACAACAGGAAAGAAGAGACATGTACTGACTGAATTAAGTCTTCTGTGCTATTTTCCCCTTACCCTTGGTCACATTTAATACAGAAAGTTCTGTTCATAAATAGTTCCCAAATAGCAATAACTGACCGGTGCTCACACATTTATAATACCTGAGCACTAGATAGCTGCAGCTCCATCAGAGGGCATTACAGATGCAAGTTAAATGGATTTCTGCTATAACACAGACTATGCATTAAGATAATTTGTGCTTTATTTACACAGCTCTTTCTCTCATCATATCCATCAGGAGATCACTCTGTTCAACGAACAAACCATCACTTCAGTCTCACTACAAACACTGTAAAAAAAGCAGGATCTGAACGTGACTAAAAGGAGACTGAACTACTCACCCAAAAGGTGCCACTAAGGCAGTCCCCAGCTCTGCTCGTGCTGCTAGCCACCAACAGCAGCGTGACTCGTGGTTTGTTAGCCACAGCAGCACCTGAGCAGAGGCTTCATGGCTGAAGGTGCATGATCTACAAGCCAAGCTGTGCAGTGCTCAACACTCTACTTTTGGTCCCAACCACACGTGGTAAGTAGTTGGAGAGCACTCACCTGATACAAAGCTACAAGGGAACAACATGCAGCACTACGAACCTTGATTCCTGCCGTTTTCCACCAGCCAGCCAGAAATGCGGATGATATCATGCAGGACACTCTCCGGGAGGTGCTCCAGAGACATGTCCTCCTGCGTCTCCATTTCATCGTCCCCACTGATCAGGTCCAGGATAAGGATGGGTGGGACTGGCTTGCTGTGTCGTGTCATCAAGCTGCGGAACTCCGATTCCAGGGACTCCTTGCCCCTCTCAAAGAGGGATTTCTGGCACAAAACAGAAGGGCAGAAGCAGCACAGGACTTCTGTAGTCAGTCACTCATGAGTATTTCTGCATAAGAACGTACATTCTGCAACGTTTCTAACCACTGTTAAGTACTGCATGCTTCAAACTCCAACAATGCCTAACTAAGAGACTTTTAAAACAAATTAAATTAAAAAAAGGCTTGGGAGCTGCTCAGTCTTCAAGTGGGATTTAAACAGATCTCCCATTCCGCTCAGGCAGCTGAAGGACTGACAAGAGCTCCTCGGGAGGAGGTTCAATCAACTCCACCAGATGTACAAGATACACTTTCAGAAGTCCTGCTGGCACAATGCATAGAGAGGGCAAAATGCTGCAGACAGAAATGCTGCTGAGTGCAGGCTGAAACAGAAGCCAAAACAATTATTACTTCAGCTGTGCCCAAACACCTCCTTCACCAGGCAGCAAGCCCGTCAGCCTCTCCCAGCAAGAGGGCAAGCAGCAGGGCTACGTCTGGCCCTCTCTCATCCATGCCAGGTTCCAGACCCACAACCTACCACACGATTCAGCTCTGGGCTGTCCGGATTGTTGTCCTGGAAGTATTCCACCGCCTTCTGGATTTTGTCCATGCAGTTCAAGTATTCCTCCAGCCTCCCAGTGGGGCTGAAAATAAACCCAAAAATAAAAAGCAGTTCCCCAAGAAGCAAAGAAAGAAGATATCAAAAAAGCACTAGACCAAACTCAGGGTAAAAGTAACAAAGAAAATTTCAATTCCCTTTTCTTCAGCTAGGATTTGATCATGGGATTCCCTTTTGCTTCCACTCAGTGCCACAGCAGAATACCCAATCCACATAGGAAGTGCAAAAGTACTGATGACTGAGCAGCACACAACCCTCAGCCTTGCCTTCCTCTCCCAGTCAGGCCCTGATGGGAAGGTAGAGGAAGCTGCACATCCCACCCTAGAGAAGGACCATCACAACACCCTCCCGGAGACTGAAAGCAGGTTCCAGAACAGTTCTGATTCGTCCTGATGCAGCGACAACATCAACAGGGCAGGAAGGACCTTTGAGAAAAGGGCACAGGAAAGAAGAGAAGCCACCAATGCTCATGAGATTCACATGGCAGCATGTCTACAAAATCTGGAAGAGACACCAGTGCAGAATCTGAGCAGGCTTTGCCCTCTAGGGATTGCTGAAGGTCAAGTCAGGCAGCTTTACTGTGGTCTGATGGTGGGCAAAGAGCATGAGAAGGGTATGAGGAACTTCTACCCCAGAAGTTCAACAGGATAAAGCTCCCCAGCAAGATCTGGCTGCTCAACTCACCCTTCCTTTATGATCTTCTCTGTGTCCTTAGCCACATGGTAGTAACTGATGACGTGATCCAAGCAGGACAGAGTCTTCTCCACATTCTCCTGCAAGCGCTGCAGGTTCTCTGTCTGTTTATGGACAGGGATGATTGAGTTCTCCAGCTTCATCAAACGACTTTCAAAGGAGGAGAGGATAGAAACCTACATGCCAAGAGAAAAACAGATTGCTAAGGACATCCTTTCACATGGTTCTGAAAGCTGAGGACATCCTTCCACACGGATGCATACAGTATGGTAACAGTTAAAGCAGGGCAATTGGGGACCTTCAGGTCCCAGCTTGTTTTTGGGCTCTGCTACTAATTTGCCATAGCTCCTTATGTGGGCTGTCTAATCGCTCTATGTCTTAATTTCTGTTAATAATTACATGATTAAAGATCACCCGCAGATCACCTGCCATACAGATACAGGCCAATCTTGAATTAAATGTTTGTAAAACATGAAGATAGTGTTCCAAGACAATACTAGGGAGGAGCAAAATTTTATTTGACAGCAGAAAAGAAATCCACAGGAACTGCCTGGAGGTGCCCTAGATAAAAAGAGCAACAAAAGCATAAACCGGCAGCCACTTTGCTCCACACCACTAAGACCTAAACATGAGATGTGCAACATGAAGGCAGAGGACCAGTATAGTGAGAACCTTCTTTTCCATTATAGACATTTGGTTTTTATAAGGGACTGCGATATTGCTTCTGAAAGGTGGAAAACCTTGGTAAGCTTGTAAAGAGTGCTTTAATGTCATCTTTTCTAAGCCAAAATATAATTCTTTCAAAATTCACTCCTGTGTTATGTTTTCCACACTTCTCTGGCAGTGCCTCTACGACTTTCTTAAAGCATTGACCCCAAAACTGGACAGAATATACTAGCTGAGGGCTTACAAGCAATTAGAGCACAGTAATTACTTTCTACCTCTTGAACAGAACACTCCCAAAATAAAACTCCAAACAAGACCTGACTTTACGAAGCAACAACATGATGTTGTTACACAAACTAGTCTGGGGTCTATTAATACCTCTTCCTGAGAGAGAGGGCAGACTCTAAAGAGACGAGTTCAACAGCTCATTTGAGCCTTCATTTCCCCAGGAGAGAAGCTTAGGATTGAAACATTCATTAGTTTTCCCCTTTGCCCAGCCACTGAAAAGTAAAACACAGATGCAGAGCAAGTGCTTCATTACGCTGCATTCCTCAGATGGGCACAATGACACCCCTGAAACAAACTGTCCTAAGAAAAAGTAAATCCAGGCCCAACATTAGGGCTGAACTTCAAGGACCTCCTCACCATGTTCTTTGTAAGCTGGTCACTTTTCTCAAGGCTCTCTTTGATAAAGGACAGAGTTTCTTCTTCCTGTCAGTAGAATGAAAAAATAGTCTTCAATTCTGAACACTAAGCATTTAAGTCTCTAAACATTACATGTAGATTTTTACAAGTCCTGGTAAACACAGCAGCAAACCACGTTTGGTCTGATGCTGAGGCCACATTTTAACACGCCACCTCTTAACAGAAATCAGGGCCACTGACCCAAGGTGAGAGACACATAACGAGTGAGGTTTTTATGGATCCCTTTGATAACAGCAGCCTTAGAACACTGAAGTCGCAGCACAATATAAAGTTAACGCGTTTACCACAGAGGCACACTGACTCAGACAATATCCTTCCCTGCCACAGCACAACACAGGTGTTGCACAGGCACCATCCAAATCCCATGCGCAACCGTGAACTCAAGTGGCCAACGTAAAGCAACCACTATGGTCTGTTTTCAAGTCACCAAAGCCCTGAGATAGGGGGGGAATAGCAGCCTGCAAGGGCTGGCCTCACAGGCTGGACCTGAGACCATGAAGAGAGAGCCCCCAGAAGCTACCAGGCCCTAAGAGGGGGACCCGAGGCCCGAAGGGGGGGGGGGGGGGGGCAGAGATACCCCTTCACCGTGAAAACCAGGGCCCTAAGCCCTGAAGAGGACCTGGGGAAGCTGCCAGGCCCGGAGGGGGGTAACCAGGTCCTTAGGGAGTCCCGGGACGGTCCCAGGCCCGGTGAGGGCCTCCAGGCCAGCTCCCAGCCCCGTCTCCTAGGCAACGCGCTGAGGGCGCGGGCGCAGGCAGAGCCCGCAGCAGGTCCCCAGCCCAGTCCCACCTGCTTAAGCTTGTCCTCGATCTCCCTCCTGCGGGCCGACACCTCCTCGGTGGGGATCATCCTGCCGCGGGGCGCCGGGGCCGCACGCCGCCGTTCGGTCCCACCGCAGACACCCTCTTCCGCCCTCCCGTCACTGCCGCGCCGCCATCTTAGGAGCGGCAAAACACACCGAGCATGCGCAATACAACCAGCCGCCATCTAGAGAGTGGCCGCCATTTAAGCAGGGGCCGGAAAGGCACCGGCCGTGAGGCGCATACGCTGTCGTCCCAGAGGGAGGAGGCGCTTGCGCACTGCCCGCCGTTAACTGCGAGTCGGGCAGTGGCAGGACGGCCGCGGCGCTATGTAGGGGATGGTGAGGGGGGTCTCAGTGTGGCGGCCTCTTTCTGTCAGGGCTTGGCTCCCCAGGCCCGCCATCCCCGCTACGGCCTGGTCGAGCCGAACCCCTCCTGATATCTGCGACATCCCCACAGGAGACGGTGTGCTGGGGGAAGTCTAAAGCCACTCAGCTTCTTTGCTGCCAGGCTGTGGGGGTGGCCAAGCCCAGGCCCACTCTGCCATGCACCTGAGGGTAGAAACAAGGTGTAGAAGATTATAGGGGTTTGGGTCCAGGGAAATGAAATTATAGAATTTTGAATGTGAATTATGGAAATATAGGCATTTGCAGGAGTGCAGGTCACTCTACCCCCATTCTGCACGCATTTTCTAGAAAGAAAGGCTACCACCGCAGGGAAGCTGCCATCTGATCTCTCTTCCAGCATAGGTGGGGGTGGCTGGGTTTGTCACATGCTGGGGCAATTACAGGGTTCTGCGTCTCATAAACCATGTCCAGCCTGGAGCAGGGAGCTGGGTTTATCAGTACAGACAGTCCCAGCCTCCCGCCGTCTTGTGCTGCTCTGAGGCAAGGCTGCTGCCACGCAGCCTGTTCCCATCCATCTTGTCAAACCACCCCGGGCTCTGGAAAGGAGCTGAAACAGCCCGAAGAGCTTCTTTTGTTCAACAACTTCAGCGCGTTTCATAACCCACCTTATCATGCTGCAAACAGCTGTGCCTGGGCTCTGGCTGTGTGAGGGACGAGGCACAGCCGGGGCGCTGTGTTTTCTATGGGTGACATTGCCCAGCCATGATTGCCTGCTCATGTTTTATGGGGACACCTGCTAGAGAGGATCTTGTCCTTTGGGTATAAGAGAGAAGGTCCCTGTCCAGGGTCAGTACCCAGCGCCTCTTGTGCTTTTTCCCACTGGGCTGATGTGATTGGGAAGGTTTTTTTCCCTTGTACAGCAGAGCCATCTCTTTTTAGAGCACTCTTACCCCCCCATTCAAAGGGCAGTCAGAGCCAAAAGGAAATCTCCCCTCACTGAGCGTGGGGAACAGGTATCTGTGCTCCCCTGAATAGTGCTGTCTATCTCCTGAAAAGCCAGTGAAAAGGCTCCCTCACCCCCTCACAGGGTGACTGAGTCCTCAGAGCAAAGAGGGGGAGCTGGGATAGAGGCACCCAGCCCACATCCCAGCTGCCAGCTGGGGTGGTAAAGAGTGAATAAATGTGCAGAAAGTCAGTCTGCCAATAAATAGTGTAAAAAGTGCCCGAGTCTGTGTAAACACGAGGTGCAATGCCACATCTGAGGGGAGGCAGCAGAAAAAACCTGGCTTACTGGTCAATGCAAAGAGTCAAAGCAGCAGGGGTTACGTCTGGTAAAATGAAAAAGAAAGTGTAGAAACACTGCAGTTTGAACGTGTGTTAAAATACAGTGCAAAAGGGCACAAAGCACAGCTGGGATCTCTAGGCTGTAAATACACCCCCCAGCTTATCGCTGGCTGTTTCTCTGGCGGTGGGTACAGCTGGCGGAACAACAGCTCCAAGACAATCCTGGTCCTGCTGCCTTCCCGCCAGAGCGCCACGGCCGCGCGGCTCTTCCCGCCCTGCAAACCGCCAGCCGCAGGGTCCCCGCAAGCCCGTGAGGAATTTCTTTCTGTGCTGAAGCTGCTGCAGCAGTTGAGAAGTGAATGTGGTGACTCAGCAGTGGCTGCAGAGGAATGCTGAGTCACCCTTTGCTTCCCCCTCCATGAGACAGAACAGGGAGAAAAGCCCCTTTTTCTCCCCTGGAGAAGCGATTTTCATCCAGGTGGCTGAGCTTACTATCAGCATGGGCACAGAAGGCAGAAAATGCAGCCAACACAGCTGAATAAGGATTGCATCCTCAGTGCAACGTTCAGTTGGGGTTTTGGTGCACTAACGAGAGAGCTAACGAGTCCCTTTTGCAGTATTTGCCAAGCAAAGCTTGTTCCAGTTCTCCGAAACCCAAGACACAGGATCAGATCGGAGCCCAACACCTTTGTGGTGTGGAGGCTGTGGGGTTCGAACGTCATGACCCTGTTGTTTAGCAACAGGAGTTTTTGCTGCCACAGGCATGAGGAAGTGGCTCCTGTTTGTGGAGACGTGACAGTCGCTTCTCTCTGAGGACAAGGTGTTCAGGGCGTTGGTCATTGAAAACGCTGCAGAAAAGAGAATCGATCTGATTTGTAGGTGGGGAAACTGAGGCAGAGAGGGGCTTTGCTTTGCCTGCTCAGGGCTTGGCTCCGGGTCACTGGAAAGACCCAGATATTCCCCAGATCCGTATTTCTATTGGCTGCCTTTATGGTGGCAAAGGTCATTGCAAAAAAGGTGTAATCTTGACAAGATTCGGATAAATTCAATTAATAGTAGCTCTCAAAGCAGGGACTTTCTGTCCCCTGCATTGTAGCTCGCTACTGCTCACCACAGGAACAGTTCCTGCTTTAAAAATAGTCATTTTATTGCAAAAAATGAATTATGCCTACCCTTGCCTCCCACCAGCAGGGTTAATCTCACTCCTGCACGGAGGGGACAGTGGGGACATGACAGGACACAACGGGGCAGCAGCGCTCCCCGAGCCGCAGGAGCTGCCTGTGAGGCACGCAGCCTGCGGTGGCGAGGGCAAAACAAGATTAATACAACCAGGAGCCTCCGAAAGGGCTTTGCATTTGATGTGAGAGAGGAGAGAGATCAGAGTATGGAGTAGCTGGGATTAACATAAAATTACAAAACTTTCATTATGGGCTGAAGGGCCGTCCTGGGCTGTGTGCCCCCATGGTGTGACCTGCCAGTGCCCCAGGCTGCAAGAACGCGTGGGAACACCGTCGCCGGTGGCACTGCCCTCGCCTCCTCCCCAGATGCAGCCTATTCTGTCTCCTCTTAGGTCAGCCGGATAGAAAAAGCGATTAATCTTTAGCCAGATTAATCTTCAGCCAGAAAAACCAGGAGCTCTGAGCTGGCTGAGAAATCCCCAACTTTCCCCTCCAGGTGGGGTTAAAAGGGGAGAGCCCCTGAAAGAGGGAACAAGTGCACAGACAGGGCTGTTACCGTGCCCATGAACTTGAAGGGATGAGAGAGGAACTAAATCCACCAAAGGACTTTGCCTCCCTGGTAATGTTTCCAAGCTCTACTGGCTTTGCTTTGATCCTGACCTGGGTCCAGAGCATTGCAATGTGCCATAGGGATGCACAGTGCTCACGGAAAACCGGGTCCATGTGGGACAAGGGTTGATGTTTGGGCTCCCTGTATGTCTGGGCTTCCCAGACCTTCCCCTGAGGCACTGAGGACCACGCCAGCCTCACTGCTCCAGGGAAAGGATGTGGCGTGGCAGCAGTGGCACTGAAACAGCGCCCAAGCAGTCGCCTAACGGGGAATCCCTCAACAACCCTCTCTTCTTGCAGGAAGGGGGTTCATGGGGATCAGCCCCTTGAAGGCTGGCCCCAAAAGTCCCCCAAGCCCTCACCCATTGCATACACAAGCTGTGCATTCCCTCCCTCCGGATTTATTTGCGGAGGGAATTACGGTCCTGCTGGGAAAACCTCCCCTGTGCTCTGATAACTGCCTGCATAGCCAGCTCTAAATGGCTTTTTGTAAAAGAATGACCAGGATTAACGAGGTTCCCCTCGTCACTGTTTACTTAGTGCTCCGCCAGAGTGGGGGGAACCGGGCAGAGACCCCTTCCTCCTGCCGAGCCCCTTGGGCTACCAAGGAGCTGATACATACTGGGGACCAACATGGTGCCACCCAGCACATGGCCGAGCCCTTCCTCATCTCCCTAGAGCAGCGGCTGAGGTTCCCAGCTGGGTTTGGGATGGGTGGGATGTGTGTGCGTGCACCAGGAGTGTTGGTCCTGCGGACAGAGAAACTACAGGGCACTGTATTTCGTAAGCTGGGGGCCGGGTTGGGGACGATGCTCATTTTCTCTCTCTGCCACGTTGCTGGGGAAGGAAGGGGGGTGTTTGCCATGCGGGTCAGCGTCGGGCATGTGTCTCCCCACATGACGGGAACAGGGAGGCCATGCAGGGCTGCAGCTGGCCCTGTCCCCTCCACAGGAATGCGCTTGATGACCCCAGGGCTGGCGGGGAGCTGCCTGGCGAGGCCATGGGGGTCCGCCAAGTGGTGCTGGTCCAATGAACCCTGCTCCTGTGGAGGGGACCCTCCTCTGCCATCCCTCTCTGCCTGCAGTGGGGGTCTTGCCTTCGTCTGCTGCACTCTGGGGGGGCTGGAGCCGCCACAGCTGCCTTGTCACTGCACTGCTCCAACCTTTAGATGTTTGTACATTCCTGCCTGTTAATGTGTCTTGTACGGGCCAAAAGCCACCAGGATGGAGTGTTACTCCCCCCCAGCACCTACAGGTCTGCTCCCTCTGCTCCCCAGCCAGGAATTGGCACTGACCCCATGCTGGGTGGGAGCATGCACTCCCCAAAGGAGCAAAAACAAATCCCTGGCTCATGCTCAGGCAGCTATGCCTGCCTCTGCTAGGAGCGATGAGCATTCCACCCCTCAACACCAGTGAACTCAAAATGCCCACGGAGCTCCCAGGGCAGATGGCAGTCGCCTCTCCTGCTCAGGCATGGGGAGCAGGAGCGCCGTTTTGGAGCAGAGCCGCGCTTCCCTCTGCTGCCAGGCTGGCACACTGCCCGCCAGCACAACGCCAGGCCAAATTCTTTGCGATTTCTAGGTCAACACCCGCCTCTCATAATGCCCCCGAGCCCTCCCGCTGCCTGCGCCGGCCTCCAGCCCAGCGGCCCCTGTGTGCAGGATGGGCACATCCCTGGGGATCTGCACCCAGTGTCCCCACACTGCTCAGCCCAGCTGGCCTCATCCATAACCCCTGGATATTTGGGGCTTATGCCCACGTTGCCCTGAATTGGGCCATTCCCCAAATGCGCCTGCTTGCCCTTGTGCTACCTTTGCTGCCCAGCTCCGCCGCAGCAGCACCAAGGGGTGAACTGTGTCTGCAGGGTGCAGAGCCTGCCCCTGCTTGTACTTTTTGGCAGGGGGTGGGGGGTTAAAGGCCCATCCACTGGACTCAGACACCAAAGAAGGTGTTTGCTTTGGATTTCTAAAGCAAGTTTCTCACTGTCCTGATGGCAGTGAAAAAAAAAAACCTCAGGACATGGGATGGCCCTAATGCTCCAAACCTGGAAATAAATCACCTGAAAAAACAGCCTTTGTAAAGAAATCGTGGTGGCCCCGGTGCTTGTTTGCAAACTGGCCAAGTTTCGATCTTGGCGTGATGTGGTTTCCCAAAGAAAGAGGCAATGTTGGCACTGCTCCAGTGGCTCAGCCCCTCTGCTGCGGGGGCTGGATGCATCCCCCCCGTCCACGGGGGCCGCTTTCAGTGACATGGGCTGAGCTGGAGGAGCAGGAGCCCTGTGGGGCTGGGACATCCCTACCCGGGCACGCACTGGGGGGATGACGGGAATGAGGAGGAAGGGGCAGCATGCCGAGTGTCTCCTCGTGACGGCATTTACACAGGGGCTGTTGCATTGTGGCTCGGATGAGCGGCTGCCGGCGCTCCCCCCACCGCAGGGCAAGCCCCGGCCTGCCGGCGCATTGTGCCAGCCACGCCGCCGGGAACGGCCGCTGGCAACGGCCCACTGACCCGTCCCGGGGCTGCCTGAGGCGCAGAGAGAGGCAGGGAGCTTTGCCGGGCGGCTCCCCGGTGCCAGAGGGTGTACCCCCCATCTGTGCCCTGAAAACACAGCTGAAAACTCAAGAGTGCACACATGCTCCCGTAGCGCTGCCCCAGCATTGCTCTGGGCTGGATGTGGCCCCCAGCAGAGCCCCGCTCCCCGCAGAGGGACCTAACCCAGGTTCAGCAGCATGAGCTGGGGAGCAGGACCAGGGGTCGGGGCACAGGGGGATGCCCAGAGCGTGGGGGTTGTCCCCACAAGGTACTTTGGGTCAGATCATCAGGTTCTGGTCCATATCAGACCACTGCCTTGCCCTGCCTCAGTTTCCCTATTAGGATGCTGTAAACCACCCAAGATATGCGAATGCCACAGGCCCCACAGGGCTCTACTAGCAATGCAAAGTCACTGCTGGAAAAACAGAAAAGGGGCTTTCAGTTTTCAGAGCCACCTTTCCCAGAGCCCCTGCAACCCCACTGAAAGGTGTTTGCATCCAGCTTGATCCCTCCAGGCAAAGACATCGGGGTCCAGCCCTGGGGCCTGTCACAGCCTGTCTGGGGTTTGCTATGGCACCTCCATTCCCTCAGATGGAAAACCCTCTAAAAATCAGTGTCATAGGGGCAGGGAGTCCCTGAGCCATCCCCAAGCTCTGTCCCTCACTGCAGGGCTGGGGGCCAGGCTGCCCCGATGCCACCCCCACCCCTGTCCCGTACCAAGGGTGGAGCTCCTCGCCCAAGTGTGCTTCCCATGAGATTTCCCATCCATGTGAACTCCTGGATGCACGTTTGGGAACCTGTTTTTTCCCAAACTTTGGAGGTTCATTCATTGCTATGCAAGGCGAGTTCATTCCCTACCCTCCTCCATCCTGTTTCCCCCTTCTTCCCCCTCACCACTCTGGCCATCCCAGCCTGGGACATTAAAATGGGCTGAATTTTGCACGATGGGGGGGGGGGGGGGAAATCTGGGGTGGAGGGAGAACCCATGAGCTGTGACCTCCTCCAAACGCACAGCACCAAATCCACACAAGAAAAACAAAAGGCAGGGAGATTAGCATTTCCAAACAGAGCAGAGATGGCCCCAATCTTTGAGCTGTTTATTCTAAGCGTTGATTTTCAATATTTAGGATGATTAGCAAGTGAAAGCCGGCTGTTGCCAGAATGGCTCCATGCCAGCCCCGCACTCAATGGAAGGGAAAGAAAGACTCGGCAAGAAAAGGAGAGAAAAGAAGGGCTTATGTGTATATTTTTTCCCCCTCTGTGAGCGGGAGATTGGTTTGAGGTGTCAGTGTTTGCCCATCAGGGAGGGATGATGGATGAGGGGGCTGGGGGAATAGCAGAAATAAATAATAAAGGAATAATTGCCATGTGCTTGATAACCGGTTGGGGAAGGACCTGGTGGGGGCTGTGAAGGCTGACTTTGCAGAGAGTTTTTGGAGTTGGGCACTTTCCAGACCTGCTTTGGTGGGTGCTGATGGTGGGATGCCCGAAAACACAGCTGGCTCTGGGCTGCAGTGGTTTGGGTTTTCACTGCATGGTGCTCTGCCCACACATAGGGCAGGGGGGACGCTGCCAACTTGGGGGTCCCCAACCCATCACCACCCCTGTGCCAGGCGAGCCAGGGCAGCCCGCAGGGCTGGACCAGCCCCAGCCACAGGCTGCAATCCCGCTGCCACCGGCAAGCCCGGGCAGGCCGGGTGCTGCCGCGTCCCGACCTCCTTCCTGGCACCGCGCTTCACCCCGAGCACATATGGGCTTTGTGTGGGCAGCAGCGTGGCGTCCTGCCTGCCTCCATGCCTGCGGGAAGCGATGCTCCCACCCATAGCACCCCTACTTGTGCACCTCATGGCTACTGCTTAAAAACTACGCCCCCCCGCCCCAAACCATCTCACTGAAAGAAAAAAAAATTCACATCCAAGCTGGTTTTGTTGCTTTCAGAAGCTGAACAAAACCGAGGTTTTTTCAGGCCTTGCCTGGTGCCTCCTTTATATTCACCCTTTCTCACTTTAAAACCCTCAACTGGCTCCAGCAGCCTGGAATATTTTTTCCTGGCAAGGTAATTTTTTTCAGTCCTCTTGCAGGGTGGGGATTGCTGGGGGCTCCTCTTTTTCCAGGGGGTTTAAAAACAGAAACTACACACTTATGCCTGGCAAAACAAAGTAAATAAGTGGACCGAGGCACAAAGAGGCTGCCAGCTTTTTGCAGCCCTGCCAGTGCCACCACTACTGGGGGGAAGTAGAGAGCAGGTCCCCAGGTGCTACCAAGGGGGAGATGAGAAGGAGAAGCCAGGACAGGGAATTCCTTATTGCCTTTTAGGGTTCATGGTCCCCAGGCTGAAAGGAAAGCCTAGATCTGCTTCCAGAATTCCCCCCCAGACACATCAAAGCTGTCCCCCACAGGGATAACCTTACCTCATCCCAAGGGCTGCATCCTGCCCTCCCAGCACAGAGCACACACGAGCCAGAGCCAGCCTCTGCAGTGAGCTCAGCTCCTATTTTGGGTTGAGATGGGCCAGATTTGGAGAAGCTGTGACCACTGCAGAGCAAATGGGCAGCCCTGGGGTTGACTGCTGCAGTGCCTGGTGCCGATGGGATCCAGTAGATCACTGGGGAGGTGATAGGTGCTCCTCATGTGCTGGGGAGACAGGAAGGGCTGTGTCCCCAGTGCAAGAGGGATGGGACACCCTGGAGCGGGTCCATCTGAAGCACCAATCTGGATGAGCTGCAGGCAGGGTCTGGAGGGGGATCTCTGTCCCTGGGAATGCTCAGATGTGACAGGGGGGACTGGGCAGCCACCGAGCAGTGGCCAGACCACCCTTCTCCAGAGTCCCCTTCAAGCCTCCTTCTCCCACCATCCCAGTGGCAGCCCTGCCCCACAGCTGTGGGCATAGAGAGGTGCCCACAGCCCGGCCCAGGCCAGCCTCACACCCAGCCCCTCATCCCTGAGCCAACCTGCTCTCCCCATGGGGCTCCCCAAAGCTACTGCCCCCAGACCCGCCACCCCCCCCTCCACCTGTGCCGGGTGGGCTGGCAGCTGAGCGTACGCTGCTTTTCCTCCCTGCCTTGGCAGAGCCCAACCTCAATGTAATTGGCCTCACGAGGGCTTGGCAATTCCTACAGCTTCTGTGCAGCTTCTCTCACCGCCCTGTACCCAGGAGGGCTCCGAAGCCACTTGTGTTTCTCAGGGCATCCACAGAGCTGGGTGGAGACGTGGCACATGCAGAGGGATAGTGCCAGGCACGCACACCATGTCACCGCCAGGAGCTCCCCGCAGGGGCAGGGAAGGATGCTCCAGGGGTTGGGAGCAGCTCCCAGGAGTCTGGACAGCAGGCACAGCCACCCTTGTGCCACACAGGCAGGTGTAACCATTGCCACGCAGGTGGTTTGTGCCTCAGTTTCCCTGCGGAGCATTGCTGTGCCACCGTGGAGGAGGGGTGATAGCACCCATGTACCAGGGCTTGGTGTGCAACCAGGGATGGGCTGGTGGAATGTCCCCTACTTCCAGGGAAGAGGGTCAGACAGAGCCAGGCAGTGCTGGAAGGAAACAAGGAGGCCAAAGGGGGTTTTCTTCTTCATTGTTTTTTTTCTTTTTTTAAAAATTGGTAAATAACTTGCCATGAAAAAGGTTAAATGCACACATATCTCTGCAGTTCTTCAGCATCAGTATAGAGGCCCCAAAACAGAAAAATATAACAAGAATAAAAAGCAGCATTGCCAATACAGAGATAAACATCTACACCAACCCCCAAAGCCCCCCAGAGACACTACCCTTGCTCCCCAGCCCCAGAACACCATCCCCAGCAGTGCATGGGACTTCAGAAGCTGGCATGCAGGAAAAGCAGCGTCCCCAGCCCCAGCTCTGCTGCTTGCATGAGCTGAAGATGTTGGTTCTCAGCCTGCCCCACGCTTTACTGGGGGGATGTGGGAGCTGCACTCCCACCTCCACAGCTCCAACCCTCTCCCCGAATTCGGATGCAAATTACTCCAAGGGTAATTTTTTTTTTTAAGCTTGTTTATCGATTTATAGTGCACCTATACTCTTGCTAAATTATAGGACCTCACATTGAAGGTCCCAAGTGCTTTTGTCACCAAAAAAGAAACTTTACAATCTTCAGTTTTTTGGCAAGTCTAAGACACGCCACGAAAACTACAGCTTCTACTTATTCCATTAGGTGATGGATGCTCTATATCTAATAACCTACAGCGAAGGAGAGGTGAAGAGTCCAGTTCTTGAGGGCTTCAAGTCCATTTTGGCAGAGTTTGGCTCCACTCCCAAAATGTTTCTGAGCTACTTTGCAGAGACCCTGCCACGCTCTTGCTGCACACCAAGCCAAAGGGCCAAAGCTTCAGTTTGTGTCAGTCCCCCCGGCTCTCCTGGCTGACGAGCTGCTCCCAAAGAGATGGGACTTCATCTGTGCTGCGGTCCCCAGGCCCGTCTGTGGCCTGAGCTCCTGAATGGAGCCTGAGTGTGGATTTCTTCCCTCTCAGTCCCACCTGGGAGCATTCGTTGTGGAGTGACCTCATGGCCACCAGCTGATGGCCATGCCACAGTGTTTTCCTTACAGCTCTCCCAAAAGCGCACCTTGAATCGGGGTCCTGTGTTGCCCTGGATGAGCAAAAGAAGTGGAAAACAGCAGTCTCGGACCAAAACAAGGGAGAGGGGCTATGTCAGCTGCTGAAAGACAGAGAGGGTTGACGCTTGTCTAGATCCTCTAGCAACTGCAGGGATGATTTTGGGTACAAAAAGGATGAAAGCTGGTTCTGAGAGTGGCCAGGTCCTGCATCCTTAATGAAACCTGTTGTTCCTGCTGCTGCTTCCCTGACCTTGGGGTCTGTGTAGGGATTTCTCTCACATCCCACTCCTCTCCCTGCTGCAGGTTTTCCAGCAGCTTCTTGGGGGTTTTTCCCCCCAGGTCTTAAATATCTTCTCACAGAGGCACTACCACCAGCGCTGATGGGCTCAGCCTTGGCCAGCAGCGGGGCCAACTTGGAGCTGGGGAAGCTTCTAGCAGCTTCTCACAGGAGCCACCCCTGTAGCCCCTCGCCTGCTACCAGAACGCCGCCACACCAACCCCATCCAACGCCCAAACTGCATTTTCCCTAGCGCCCCGCTATTAAGGGATGCTAGTGCTAAAAAGAGAGGTTTCTTTGAATAGATCATATTTAATAGATTAGAGAAAAACAAAAAAAAAGCAAACATGCTGAATTTATAAACCTTTTCTTCTTCTCTAAACATAAGTTGGGAGGGAGGTTGAACTTGGGAGAATCCAGAAGGGACTCCTATCTACTTGCTAGCTAATTATCACACTATACCTACCAACTACTCTAAACAGAAAAAGGAAAGAGAAACAGACAAACGGGGAGGGAATTGCACTTAACCTATCGAGTCCCAAACCACCAGGAATCTTGTGTCTTGGATGGGATTTAACAGGTGCTCTCCTTTAGCCCTGAAGGAACATATGTCCAGCCCATGGGAAAAAGAAAAAAAAAAGATAATTCACATTTTTTACTTTAAGAGTAGAAAAATAAGTAGTGTTATATTTGTTCTTTTGAGGAAACTCATGCACTAGAGACTGCTGATGTGTCCTTTAAAGATATAGCAAGCAGTTCTTGTGGTATTTTTTTCTCCCCTGGTGTTTCCCCCCTAGTAAATCATCTGACAATGAAGCTGGTCAAAGGCAATGTAGATGTCTCTGTCTCTGGAACATCTTGTCCCTTGGGAGTGCCAGAAGCACGGGGGGGGAGCATCCTCCTAAAGTCTGTGTGGCCTTTGAAGGGTGTCTGGCCTCTTAGATGAGAGATGCCAGACTGCTCCAGTCACTCCCATCCGCTGGCAAAGAGGCATCGCTGAGGTCAAACAACTGCTCGATGTTGACAGAGTTGGAGAGGTCATCTTCTGTCTCTTCATCCCAGGGATGCTGCAGGAGGGAAGTAGCCATCAAGGTCTCACCAAAGTCAAGGTTGCTCTGGTTGGATTTGGTGAGGACCTGCTCCTGCCCCCGGGGACACTCAATGTGCTGCCCGTCTCCTGTCAAGTCCAGGTTGACTGTTGTGGGGTTGATCGGAGGCGTGAGCTCCAGATCGTCAAAAAGGGAGAATTCCCCATTCAGGCTGGTGTCAAAGATGGCTTCCCAATCAAAGTCCCCTTTCAGTGATCCCAGCTCAGTCTGCTCATCCTGGCTCAGCAAGGCAGAGCTGGAAAGCCGAGGCACCTTAGCCACTTGCTTGAGTGAGGGCTTCTTGCGCTTGCGCCCTGCTGGATTGGAGTTCAGTTTGCTGGTGACATCTTCAAACTCTTCCAGCAGCTGCTGTGACTCCACGTTGAGGTTGAAGATGTTCTTGGAGGCGGGACCCAAAGCAGCTGGGCTGGTGACGCACTGTGCTTCTGGCTGGGCTCTTTCGGTGAAGGCCGGGTGGAGCTGCACTGGGGTCATTCTCCGCTTTTTGGAGGCACCATTCTTGAGCCGGTCAGCGTATTGGGGGTCAAGCTTCCAAAACCCACCTTTCCCTGGCTCACCCTTCTCCCGAGGCACCTTGATGAAGCACTTGTTCAAGGACAGGTTGTGCCGGATGGAATTCTAGACCCAAAAGAGAAAAAAAAACAAGGCTTAATGCTTGTCTGCTGCTGCAGCCACTACCTGTGTGCAGAGGCTGGTGGAAAAGGCCATTTTCAGCAAGGACCTTTGGGAAAAAGCAAGCAGAAACAGCAATGTCAAGCCATCCCGGGCTACATGCCCAGCAGAAAGTCCCCTGCCCCGAGTCACTGGCAGAGTTTTCTTGCCTCTTGTCTGCTCCAGCCAGAGGTGGCAGGAGCCAAGGGGGTCAAGCAAGGACTTGCCAACCAAGAGGAACTTTGGGGCAACTGTCCTTGGCTGTAACTTGTGACCATGGGGCCTTGGATCATGCCGAGCACTGGCAGGACCCAGCCAGACTTGCTCCAGGTGTGGAGCTAAGCTGGAGGAGGGCAGCTCCTCCTCCGTGGCTAAGGAAGGAGAGGAGGGTCTTTACACTGCTGTGGCCAGGACCCCATTACAAATGGCAACACATGGCAGATGGCATCATCTGGGTCCTCCTTCAGTCCCCCACTTCATCTGCACCTATTGTTAGTGTTGAGGGGAAAAGGCCAAAAAATAAGCACCATTCCTCCCCACAGCCAGGCTGACCCAAGCCAGACAGGCAAAACTGGAGAGACACAAGGGCTGTTCCACTGCAGCCCTGTGTATCCCCAGAGGTGCATCCTGGCCTGGGGAAGCTTGGTGTGGAATCACTGCATCTTCATCATCGCTCAAATGAGCTGAGAGGGGAAAAAAAAAAAAGGAAAAAAAAGAAAAAGAGGACTTTCTGCTCCCGTTGAGTTGTTCTGACAACATGAATATGCCTGGAGTGATGTGAATAATCAGAAAGGAAACTCAGTTATTGGGTAAATAACCCAGTGTTGGACTCCACAAAGCCAAGACTGTATTAAGAGATTGGATATGGTAGAGGTTTTTTTTTTTTAATGTTGCCTGGATATCTTTATGCTTATTCATCCATAATCCGTAGTGCCGAATAGGAAAAACAAGGCTTGAATGCTTAGAGCTGTTGAAAAACACACGGGTGCACGCACACACACACACACACACACACCAAAACCCTCCTCTAGGCTGAAGCTCCTTGGGTGTGTTGGCTCCTCTCCAAAGCACTCAGCTCCCACAGGAATATATCCATCTCCCCCTGGAGTATGGGTGGCATGACCTTTCCAGGCTGTCTTCACGTACGGGAATCGGGATAGGGGATGAGAACACAGCCTTGAAAAGACAGAAAGAAAAAAAAGGAGACAGAAAGAAAAAAAGACAGAAAGAAAATAAAAGAGACAGAAAGAAAATAAAAGAGACAGAAAGAAAATAAAAGAAAAAAAGAAAAAAGAAGCAGCAGGAACACAGATAACCCTGCAAACAATCCAGGCTGTGGTAACTCCAGATTTACAGTTTCACAAAGTTTTACAAGGGTCAGAGACTTGCAAGCTGAATTCTCTGCTCCCCATCTGCCCTCCCCATGCCAAACTTCATTCAGCCTGGGCTGCCCTCCATTATCACCCGGTCGGAGAACATATTTATCATTCCTGCCTGCAAGAATCCTGTGAACCCCCTGCATCCCTGCAGAGAGGGATTGGAAACCTTTCTTTTTGGAAGGCACCCCGTTAATTAAAACTGTGGTGATTCTCCAGCCATGAGTTTGCAGGAGAAAGTCAACCCGCTGGCACACAGCTCGTCCTCCCTCCTCGCTCCCCTAGGTCCCCCCGGCACAGGGGAGGCCAGGGGACCCGGGTGGCCCTGGAGAGGAAGTGGGGAGTTCCCTTTCCCGTGATGGGCTTCAAGAGCTGCCAGAAACCCGCCTGCCTGGGGAGAAGGTGGGCAACGCCTGGACAGGGGGGTTGCAGTGGTTTTGCCCAGCCCTGCCTGGGTGAGCCCCGGCCGCCGGGATTGCCGGCACACTGCGGATTTGGGCTGGGAATAACCAGAGCGGAGGGATGAGCCACCCGGGTCCCTCCTGCCCTGCCACATCCTAGAGAGCGTCAAGTGCCGGAGGTCCCCTTGCATGATGGAGAAGAGCAGCGAGCCAAGGTGGCTGGGAAAAGCCCCCAAAGCTGGTGAGCCGCGGGGCTGTCCCCTACTGCCTGGGGACACGCTGGTGCTAGCTGGGGACAGCAGCCCTACGGGCCCTCTCTCGGGCTCCCCTCTGAGGCCTCCCCAGCTCGGCACAGTGATGGAGCCTCCTTTGCCTGTCCAAAGGGACAGACCTGCCCTCTGGCCTGCTTGGAAAGCAGCAGCACTTCTGCTCGGAACCTGCCCAGCGAGGGCTTTGTCCAACAAGCAGCATCTCCCTGGGGATCCTCTGCTATGCCTGGCCCTCAGCACCCCGAGATGCTCGACCTGGTGATTTCGTGTGTGCTCAGCCCCGAGAGACCCAGCACCCCATGAGAGTTCCAGGAAGGTGGAGCTGGGGACAGTTTCCCGTTACAGCCCTTCCCCACTGGCTGCCAGTGCCGCTCTGCTCCCAGCGGGATGCAGTATCCCCATGGGAGCTTGCCTTGCCCGCTGGAGGCTGTGGAAAGCCCTCCCCAGCCCTGCGGGCAGAGAGAACAAGCAAGGGGTCTCCACATCTCCTACCTGCCAGGTGGGATCAGCGTGTCTGAAATAGCAGAAGTTGTCAGTAATCCACTTGTAGATGGCAGAGAGGGTGATGTGGGGCCTATCGCTGCCTTCCATCGCCATGCAGATGAGGGTGGCATAGGAGTAGGGCGGCTTGACGTGCGGGTTGGTCTTGTAGTCCACGTCGTCTGCGAGCTGAGGGTGCGTGGCCATGGCGTGGTGTGCTGCCCTTGAGGTGGAGGAGGAGATGGGCTTGCAGGGAGCGTGGGGCATGCCCATGCACGCCGGGTCAGCAGCCAGGGGCGAGCATGGAGCAGCAAAGCTGGGGATGCCGTGACCATCGAGGGGACCTGGGCCACTGGGGCAGCAGGAGGACTTGCCCATACTGGTGTTCTTGATTGAGAAGTCCTGCAGCCACATGAGGCTGGTCAGGCTGTCATCCAGTTCATACGAGTCCTCCATGCTGTCCGTGTTCCTTTTGTTTTTTCCTGCCCGCTGGCAGCTCGGCCACCCCTCAGCCATGGCTCAGCAGCTCTTGCCTTGACGGGACGCACGTCAAGGGGAGGGAGGGGACGGGGCAGATCCTGCAAGAAAAACAGGGAGAGGCTTGAGGCTGCCTGAGGTGCAGCCGCTCTCTGGCAGCCGGGCAGGGCTGGGCACGGCTGCTCCCGCTGCCGCTGGCTCAGCCCCATCCCCGGGCTGCTGCGCTCGGGAGCTGCAACGCCTCCCCCGGGGGTGCTTCAGCGGCCCTGAACCTCGGGGAAATGCCCTCAACCCGCCGTGCCCCGGGCTCACCCACACCCCGCTCGGCTGCCGCTGCCCAGCAAAGCCTTCGGCCGAAGCAAAATTCAAAAACAAACAGCAACAACCCCCCCCCAAAAAAAAACCAAACCAACCCCACAGTCCAAATGCAGCCCTGCCATGCCACGAAGGGAGGATGTTTCTCCTCCCCGCCGCTAGCAGGACAAAATCTCAGCACCCGGGACCTCCGCCAAGTCCCTTCAAGTCCCCCCTCCGCTACCGACTCCCCCCGCTTTCCTGCTCTTTCTGCTCCTCCCTTCACCCGGTGCCCCCCCAGCAGCCCGGCCCGGGGGGGCGCGGGCACACCCCGAGCGCACCCTCACTCCGAGCGAGCCGGCATACTGAGGCTTCGCTTAGTGCCGGGCCCCTGGGGATGTGGCTTCTGGCTTTTGTGCCGGGCTGGAAAGCCGAAATCCCGGCTCTGGGGGCCAGGGGAGACCCCGGCCGGCGCCGAGGAGCCGCGCACCGGCTGCGCCGCGGCGGCTGGGGGGGTTCCCCGCTTGGAATGATGCCGGGCTCAACCGCCTCGGGGGGGGCGGGCGTGGGACCACCTGCCCCGCTCCCACCAAACGGCCTGTGCCCCTTCAAATTAAGGCTCAGGGCAGCGGCAGCTTGGTCCCCAGTGTCACCCCCCCTCCCCTGCAAACTCCTGTGCCCTCAGGAAGGGAGATCCCAGGAATGCTCGCGGAAGAGGGCGGGGCGGGAGAGGCAGTAAGAGTAAAATGCGTAAAAAGAGTAAAAAGCGTAAAAAGGACAGTCCGTGCTCTCCCCCCGCGCAAACCTCCGGCCCCTGCCAGCCGGCATCGCCCGAGCTGCCCGGCCGAGCCCCCGGCAGAGCTGTCCCGCGGTCCCACCGCCCTCCCCAGCCAGCCCGCCGCTCCCCGCCGCTTTCGGCCACCGCTGCCGGTCCTTACCCCGTCCCAGCGATGGCCCCCAACTTCCAAACGTCAACCCAGAGCACGGAGATGCAAAAAAAAAACCACGCTGAGGAGAAAAATAAAAAAAGCCAAAAATCAAAAAAGCCGCAAATGCGGAGTGGGGGGGCTGGCGGGAGGTGGTCGGTGCTGTCCCCGCTCAGGTCGCGCTGCTCCCGGCGCCGGGCCCTGCCGCCGAGCCGCCGTGATCTCCCGGCCGCTCAGGGGCCGCCGTTAAGTACCGGCTCCCAAAGGCTTCCCGCGTTGCCACGGCGACGCTCCGCCCCGTAAACAGCTTCCGGCCCTACCATTGGTCTGGGCGTTGCCATGGGGAACTGGAGGGCACCTGCCAATCTGGCTGAGACGGGGCCGTCTGGGGACCGGCCCCGGGGTGGGGGAGCCCCTCCTGGAGGGGTCGGACGGGCAGGGCTGGGGGACCCAGGGATGCGCCGGGGGCCCCGCTGCTGCAGGGGAGCAGAAATTTCTATTTCGCTTTTCAGCAGGGCGATACCCAGAAAACAATCCCAATCCTCAGTTTTCTGCCCTTCTAACAAGTCATCTTGCTCCGGAGCAGGACCTTCCTCTGTAAAAACGCACCTGAAGGCAGCGAGAGCTCGAGGCCTTTCCTAGAGCAGCCTGGGGTAACGCACTTCAGGCCTCAATTCTCCCATCCCCATCCTCCTCCTTTGCAGGATTTGGCCACCTGCAAGCCTTCCCCCTGCAGCTGCAAGGTGCTGCCCCCACACTTTGGATCATCCCCCTCCATTAAAAGCAAATTATAACCGCCCCTTACAGCCCTCCTCACCTTCGAGGCATCAGCTCCCAGCGTGAGTTTCTTCCCCAGCACTGGAGGGATTTCTCCAGCACCCAGCTCCTTAGCGCTCCTCTCCTCCTCCAGGAAAATTCCCCTCGGGGTGTCCTCGTCTGTCCCAGCAGTTCCAGGGGCCACGGAGTCTGTGCCATCTGCTTGGCCACCTGCGCCCCACGCCAGGAAGATGCCACTACCCCAGGCCGGGTACCTTCCTGCCGAAGTTTTGTTTGTATTTGACCTTCTCCATCCCAATAGGGGCTGGAGGAGGCAGGATTTGGGGTGGTTGGGTGATGTGGCTTGGAAGGACCTTGGGAAATGTTTTAGGAGATTTGAAGTAGCTGGGCTGGTTTTGGGGAGGTGCCTGGGTGACGGGTGGGTGGATGCTCCCAGCCAAAAAGGGTCTCCAGCCACCGACCCCCCAGACTCGGACTGTCTTTGCCTTGTAACCACGAAACAGCTCTGGACTCTTTGTCAACAGAAGATACCCTTTATTAAACATACTCTTAAAATCCAAAACATGCTCAAAGCAAAGTCATAAGCAGCAATCTGGTTTCCTTCCTTAAAGCCCTTACACGTGGGTTGCTGGAACAAGGGGCTGCCCTGTGAGACAAGGGGCTGTTGCCTTTCACCTCACGCTGCCAGCACTGGAGACTCCTGCCTGCCCCTCATCCCTTCTGGGTGGGCAGGGATGGTTCTGATGTCACCCAACCCAAATCCCGTATCTCCTGTGCCATGGCAGAGGATGTTTATTTGCTTGCACCACGGCAGCAGCACACTGCTCGGCTGCAGCGTCCCCCCAGCTCCTCTCTGTCACTGTGCTCTCACCGGCAGCCGCAGTCCCTCCGAGCGAGCAGTAGGTGCCTGCACGCAGACGCCCATTATGCAGCCACCCTGTGAGCTTGCTCAGCTGCTCCTGCAGCCTTGGGGACACTCAGCTTGGAGCAGCCAGAAAACCCTCCTGTTCACCCTCCCAGGACCCTCCTGAGCAAGGACCTGCCTGTTCTGCCAGCAGCCACAAGCGCCGTCGCAGCCCTACACCGTGGTGCCTGGCCAGGCCTGGAGGGCTCTCATTGTCCCCTTTGAAACCACGAGGAAAGCTGGGCTTTGGTAAACGAGCCACCCCTGGAGCATCAGCCTGATTTTCCCTCCCCTGCCCATGCTGGAGGGCTGGGGAACAGCTGGCCTCCTGCAGCCCCCCTGGTTTTCTCAGCTCAGCGTGACAGTGAACCCCAAAGCTCTCCCCGTGCCCAGCACGGTGCTGCTGGTTCCTTGGGGCTGGAACACCCAAACCTGTGGGTTGCCCCAGCACGGCACAGAGCAGCACATCCCCACGGGGGGATGCAGCGTGTCCCCAAATGGGGTGCAAGGCTTGTTCCCACCACTCCAGCCCTCTCTGCTGTCAGAAGCTCCCATCCTACAGGATGCCAGTTTGGAGGTGTGACCCCCCATCAAGCACCCACCCCTGCTGAGCTTACAGGAGACATGGTGGGGTGTCAGCCTGGAGGAAGGAGCAGAGGGGTGGCCGACACTGACCCCACCTCCAGCAGGACCCACACCAGGGCCACAGAGCGAGCAGCTACCGCAGCTCTGACTGTAAACCAGGCAGAGAAAACACCCCCCCAGCCCCAAAAAGGGCTTTCCATCCCTCTTTAGGAGCCACAGCCATCAGCAGAGCCTGTGCTCCTCCATGGGGATGGGCAGTGGGGACCTGCTCTCCACACACACCCTGCAGCCACTGTGGGACGTTGTTTTCACTGGACGAACATCTGTCCTAAGGTAGCAGTGTCCTCCTGCAAAGTGGAGGTGACCTTTGCTATCGCATCTGTGTGACAAAACCAGGTGGGGAAAGGGGAGCTCAGCCTCCCACCCTGGGCTGGCCCAAACAGCTCCAAGAGCTCGCTAGATTGGGATGCTGGGTCTGGTGCTCCTCAAAGTGGCTTCTGACTGTCCCTGATGCTTTCTAGGGTGGAGCCTGGCCTCTGCCGACGAGCCCATCAGGTCCCCCAGGGCTGTGGCTGCGTCCCTACCCCATTGGTGTCCCCGCCGGGCCCTGCGGGGCAGGGGCAGCCCCACATCCCTGGTGCAGAGCCGGGGGGGCAGCTGAGACAGGGCTGTGGAGGGGTTGCTGCTTCCTCCCGCCCCGGCATCCCCCCTCGGGGCAGTCGGTGACGGTGTCGGTGTCTGTTTGCCCAGATCTCGTGCTGCACTCCATCCCCTGCTTCGCCTCCTCCTCGGACGAGTGTCTCTGGACAGACTGGGCGATGGAGAAGAACAACGTGGACGGGCGGCAGGTGAAGCACCACGCCTGCATCAAGAGGAGCGAGGGCTCGTGCGCCTGGTACTGCGGCACGGCCCCTCCCAAGCAAGAGTTTCTCGACATCGAGGACCCCTAAGCCAAACGAGCGCATTCCAGTAGCCAGTAGAAAAAAAACCTGCGAGATGTTAGACTGGTCCATGCTGATATCAATTCCTGGAGACAGCATGAAAATCTGCTCGGCCACGGGGGTCCCCGGGCTGCGGCAGCTGCCGTGCGCGTGCAGGGGGCAGGGACAGGGACCCGCAGGGCTGAGCAGGGTGCGGGGGGACCCCGCTGCCGGGGCCGCGCTCAGCCCTGGTGTCCGGGCAGCTGTGAAGGAACCGAACCCTCGGGAGTGGTGGGAGCTGCCCCGGCTGCGTAGCAGGTCTACCAGTGGCCCTGCCGTGGGGGAGCCACCCCAGCAGCTCTTGCCAGGCAGCGCTCCCCACCGCAGTGTCCCCAGCTGCCCTCCAGCGCCGGGGACCCCTCTGTCCCCCTCCCCACCCACCGTCCGTCCCTCCCTTTGGGGTGCAGGAAGGGTACAGCCAGGGGCTCTTGGGTGGGGGGGTACCATGTGGCAGATCCCCCGGCTGCATGCAAGGGGCTCTGGGCTTCTCGTGGGGCCGGGTGGCTCCTGCGCAGCTGCTTGTCCTGAAAAGCTGGAGGGACACGTTAGCATGGCTGGGGTGACCCCCCCATCCCTGCATGCACCCGGGCACTGCTGCCCCTCTCCCCACGGGGACACGGAGGTGAGTGTGGGGTTCACCGCCCTCCCTGGCATCACGGAGCGGGGGGTCTGCTCCCCCTACAGCCGCCTGCACGGGCGGAGAGCTGCTGCCAGACCCTTCGGCTGCCGTTGGACGGGCTGAGACCCACCAGCCTTGGCAGGCAGGGAGCAGGGCAGGCAGGGAGCTGCGCCTCGACGGCACCGGGGGCAGGAGCTCCGGCTGTGTGGGTGCAGAGCGTTTCCATCATGGCCTCGTGCAGCTGCTGGCTGAGCCGGGCCACGGCCTTCGGCAGCACCGGCCGAGCTCCCTCCTCATCGGCAACGGGAAGATGGATCCCGGCACCCGGCCGGGCGCGGGCAGCAACGCAGCCGCAGGAAAACCCGTCCCCTCCGGCGAACCCTCCCGCACCCCTCGGGTCCCGCTTTTCTCTGACCCGTTCCCACACCGCGCGGTGCCGGCCGTGGGGCCGCCCGTCCGCGACGCCGGCAGCACCGGCACGTGCGCCCCGGGAATCCCCCCCGCAGCCCCGCTCCGGGGCGTTTTCATGCTGTGCGTCCCCGTCAGGTGTGAGGGGTCGTCCTGGACCAGTCTGGGCCATTCCAACGTATTAAAGAGAAAAATTAAAAAGAAAAAGAAAAAACCCCAAGCTCTAATCACTCCCATATACGAGGCCCGTTCGCTTACTGTACGGCTGTATCACAGGTGCCATTTACTCCTGTCTCTGCTCTAGTCTGTCTCGGAGTTTATTAATTTCCACTTGTTTTGCCACCGGCTCCGCGGTCCCTGTGCTGTAATTTCTGTTCCGCCGGGGCCGCGCCGGCAGCTCCCGGGCACTGGAGAGCGGTGGCGCCGCTCCTCCGGCTCGGCTCCGCTCGGCTCGGCCCGGCTCAGCTCATCCCCCGGGTCCCGCCCAGGATTAAGTCGGGTCCCGGCGCGGCCGCTCCCGGTAGCACCGCCCGCGGGGTGTAACGGGGGGCGTGGCCTGTGGTGTCGGGGGGCGGGGCCGCGCTTTTGTCTAAGTGACGCAACAGTGCCCCCACCTGGCGACGGTTGCCGCGGCCACCGTGTCCCCCGCGGGGTCTGGTTGGGGGGCGACAGTCCGCGGCAGGACACAGACGGAGAAGGAGCGAGTAGAGAGTAGGGAGAGGAGAGAGGAGAGAGGAGAGAGGAGAGAGCGACGGACAGCGACCGAGAGCGACCGGTAGCGACAGCGAGAGGGAGCACGAGCGGGCGGGGGCGGACCCCTGCCCGGCGCCGCCCCTTCGGGGACCGGCGTGAAAGCTCCGTGTGGCGGCGGCGACAGGAGGGCGGTTCCTCTACTACACGTGCACGCCGAGGTGGCGGCGACCCGGATGGTGAGTGCAGCCGGGGACGGAGGGGACGGGAGAGAGCGGGAGCGGGAGGTGTCGGGAGCGGGGCTGGGGATGGGACGGGACGGGACGGGACGTGTCGGGACCGGGACCGTCACCGGGAGGTGCCGGGACCGGGACGGGGGCTCGGGATGGGACGGGAGGTGTCGGGACTGGGACCGAGACCGGGGCTGGGGATGGCACAGGAGTTGTCGGGACCGGGACCGGGGTTGGCGATGGGACAGGAGGTGTCGGGACCGGGACCGGGAAGTGCCGGGAACCGGGACCGAGAGCGGGGCTGGGACGGGAGTTGTCGGGACCGGGAGCGGGGCTGGGGATGGGACGGGACGTGTCGGGACCGAGACCGGGAGGTGCCGGGTTCGGGGCTTGCGCTCCAGCCGCCGGTACCGGGCGGGCCAGATGCAGCGCGGGGGGCAGCGCTGAGGGTCGCGGTCGGGAGGACGCGGTGTCCGTGGCGACAGTGGTCGGGGACGTGCCTCCCCCAGCCCCGGGCCCCTGCGGGACGTGGGCCGCGGCCCGTTGCCCCGGCAGCGCGCTGCCCCGCCGCGGGAGCGGAGCGGCCGGTGCCCCCGTTCAACCGGCCACTGCCTCCCCCAGCCGGGGCCGCCGGGCCCCGACATGCCGATGGCGGAGAAGCGGACGGAGGCGCTGAGGCCGGGCCCGGAGGCGGGCGAGGAGGCGGAGCCGCTGCAGCAGGTGGAGGTCGAGCCCGGCACCTGCGACAACGCCAGCCCGTGGGAGCTGCTGCGGGACAAGTACCAGGTGCTGAGCCCCTGCCCCGAGGCCACCGCCCGCCAGCCCAGCGCCGAGGCGGGACCGTGCTGAGCGGGACCATCCCGAACAGGACCGTGCCGAGCCGGACCGTGACGAGCTGGACCGTGCCAAGCAAGACCATCCCGAGCCGGACCGTCCCAAGCAGGACCCCTCCAGCAGGCAGGGTAGGTAGCGAGGGCCAGAGGGAACCCCCCCGCACGCCCCACCCCGCCGCTCACCCTGCACCCTGCTCCCCGCAGACAGCGGCCGTGGCCCGGAGGGGCCGAGGGACGGGATCCCTGCGCCCCAGAAGGTGCTTTTCCCCCCGGAGCGCCTCTGCATGAAGTGGCAGCATGTCCACCGTGTTGGGGCCGGGCTGTACAACTTGGGGAACACTTGTTTCCTCAACGCCACCATCCAGTGCCTGACCTACACGCCGCCGCTCGCTAACTATCTGCTCTCCCGGGAGCACGGCCGCAACTGTGAGTGGAGAGGCCCAGCGCGGGCAGCGGGGCTGGGGGGCTGAGGAGGAGGAGGAGGAGCGCCTGCCTGTCCCGCTCGCAGTGCTGCGCCCAGGCATGGCTCTGGCGAGGGCTGTGCAGGTGTCGGGATGCACCTTCTCTGCTCCCTCCTGCCCGTTTCTGCGTCAAGAGGCCGTTCCTGTGTACGGCTCGCTCGTCCTGGCCTTAGCAGGGGTCCCGAGCACTGCATCCTTGTGTTTTGGGGGGGGGGCGCTTTATCTCGGCTGGGTGTAGCTGGGACTAAGATGGGTCTAATGGGCTCTGCTGGCTTCCTGCGGGCCCCAAGCAGCCCCTGCCTGTGGGGGCAGGAGGCTGCGTACAGGTGCCATTGAGGGGTGGCTTGAAAAGGAAGCCTGGGGGCCACTGCTCCAAGCTGTGACCAAGGGGAGCACGCAGGGCTGGCAGCCCCGTCCTTAGGGCTCTGGGGGGATGTGCCCCTCAGGGCCGACCTGTAGGCTCCTTCAGCCGGTCCCTGTGACCTGTTTTCCATCCACGTGGATGCTGCCTTGTCTGGGGGGGTTGTGGGGGCTGCTGCTGTGACTCGGGCTGTGCCAGCTGGGGTGGTCCCTGCGTACCCGGGATGCCCCAGAGCTCTGCTGTAGCACAGAGCTCATAGGGAAAACTGAGCGTGGCTGAGCCGCGTTGGACCAGAGACCCCCCTGTCCACTGTACTGCCTCCATCTCTCTTGGGTCTGTCCCTAACATCCTCTCCTCTCCTGCTCCAGGTCACCAAGAAGGCTTTTGCATGATGTGCATCATGCAAAGCCACACGATCCAGGCTTTTGGCTCCAGCGGGAACACAATAAAGCCGGTGTCCTTCATCCGAAACCTCAAGAGTAAGGATGGTTGCCCCACCCCTCCCGTAGCCCTGCAGGAGGGCAGTGACTAGTGCAGGAGCAGAACCTTTGAGATCGGGGCAGGTCTTGGCAGAGGCACTTCTGAGATGACTCACTGAGCCTGCCAGGGGCTGGCGACTTCATGGGCTGCCTGGGGCTTCCCCACGGCCAGCATGGCTCCGACTCTGGTTTGGGTTGAGGGGGCTCAAACCCCGGAGTCCCTGCCCCGAGGGAGGGAGGGCCTGCCCCTGCTGCCGCACGTGCCGGGGCTGATTCCTCCCTCTCCTGCAGACATCGCCCAGCACATCTGCTTCGGGAGGCAGGAGGACGCGCACGAGTTCCTGCGTTACACCATCGACGCCATGCAGAAGGCCTGCCTGAGCCGCTGTGCCAAGTACGTGGGGCCTCTGCCCGCCCGTCGCTGGTGCCCTGCGCCCGCGGGAGGGGACTCTGGGGTGGACGTGTCCCCCGGGTCGGACTCAGGGAGGGAGGTGCTGGGGTGGGTGGCCCAGCTCTGCCCCTCTGCGACACAGCTCTGGGCTGTTGTCTGCCTTCTCCCCGCTCCTCCGCGCCGGTGTAGCTGTGGTCCTGTCCCCGGATCCCGAGGCTGCTCTGGGTTTGGATCCTGCCCCAGTTGCCGGGGAATCCAGGCGTGCCCGCCGGCTCAGCCCCAGCTCTGCAGCTGGGGGGGGCAGCTGTCCCCGGAGCCCCCCATCCCGGGCAGCTGCCTTGCCTCTGCAGGGCCCAGCTCTGAGCTCCGGCCGTGAGTTTCTGCTCCTTCCAGGGGAAGGTGCGGGCCGGAGCCCGGTGCCGCCCCGTGAGCTGCGGCACAGGCAGAGCAGACGGGTGGAGGCTGCGGCTGCCCGAGCTCTGCGGGGCCGGAGCGCGCGGGGGAGCTGCCCTGAGGCCACGGGGGTGGCCGTTGCAGGAGGGGGGTGTGAGATCCAGCGTCGCTCTCTCTAGGTTGGATCACCAGAGCCAGGCCACGACGCTGGTTCACCAGATCTTTGGCGGTTCCCTGCGGTCCCGTGGTGAGTGCTGGCTGCCAGGTCCTGGGCCTGTGACTCTCCGGGCTGCTCTTTCCCTGAGGGCCTCACAGTGAAAATCTTTGGGGAAAATTGCTGCACGTGTGTAAATTATCCGGAGCTGCAGCTGGTCGGTCTTGCGGTACCCGTGGGTCGTGATCCTTGTTGTGGCGATGGAAAACGCTGTTGGCTGTGGGTCCCCAGCCCGTGTTGCCAGCTCCCTAAGAGCGCTCGCTGTCCCCTCCCGTAGTGGACTTGCCCTCCTTGCCAGGCTGGGCATCCCAGCGCTCGCGTCCCGGAGCCCGGCGGGGGGATGCCGCAGCTGCCCGCGCTGTGCTGGGGTGGTGGCAGGCGCGGGTGTTGTGCTGGGGTGTGCTCATCGCTCGCTCTTTTGCAGTGAAGTGTGTGGAATGTGAGGCCGTTTCGGACACCTACGAGCCTTACCTGGACATGGCGCTGGAGATCGGGGTACAGCGGCAGGGTCGGGGTGGGGAGGAGCTCTGCTCTCGCGGGGGATGTTCTTGCAGCTGCACCGGGGCTGCTCTCAAGGCTCCTTAAGCTGCACGGTGCAGGCAGGGAGAGGCAGCTTGCCCACTGCCCGCGCATGAGCCATGACTCCTCCGCTGAGGCTCCGTGGCATGGGGAGCAGTGCCGCCGGCCCTCGTGGCCACTGGCCAGTGCCTCGCTGGCGGCGGGCTCGGGGCTTTGCTGTAGCCTGTGGCCCGTGCTCGTGCTCTGCACTCCCTCTCGGGGCCAGCGTCTCATCAGGGAGCCAGGCTGTGGCGTGGACAGGCCGCTGGTGCTCTGACCTCTCCTCTGCCCTTGCAGCAAAGCAGCAACATCAGGCAGGCGCTGGAGCAGTTTGTGAAGCTGGAGTTGCTGGTCGGGGACAACGCCTACAGCTGTGCCCAGTGAGTGTGGGGCCACGGGTGGCATGGGGCCGCGGGCGTGCTGGTGGGAAGCAGGAGGAAAGAAAGCCTGCCGCAGGTCGGGGGGGCTTCTCTACCTGCTCCATGGCCAAACCGTGAGGTCCTCACGAGGAGGAGCTGGGCCGGGAGATGTGGCCGCGGGCAGGTGCCCTGGAGTGGTGGCTGGTGTCAGCAGGGCCATTTCCAACGGGTTGCCACTTGCCCAGGGCTGGCAATCAGCTGGGTGGTGGAACAGCTTGACTAGCTCAAGCTTTTCCTGTGCAGATGCAAGCAGAAAGTTTTGGCCTGCAAACACTTCACGATCTACCGAGCCTCCAACGTCCTCACGCTCTCGCTGAAGCGTTTTTCTGACTTTGGTGGAGGCAAAATCACAAAGGTGAGTGCCCGGCACTGCTGAGCTGGGGCTGGCCCCGGCCCGAGGCCCCGCTGCCCGGAGCAGGGCGGAGGGTGGTCCTGCGTGCGGTGCGAGCTCTGAGGAGGGACTGGGGCTCATCCTGGCGTCTTCCTCCCTATGGCCTCTGCCTGGGGAGAGCGGGACCCTCCCCTTGAAAGATGGGACTCTCAGGACAGCTGAGCTGCTCCTGCTGTAGCCAGAAAGCGTCTGCTGTGTGGGCTCCTGAGGTGTCGTCTCTCCGCAGGACGTGGCGTACCCCGAGTTCTTGGACATCCGCCCTTACATGTCGGAGAAGGGGGACCCCGTCATGTACTCGCTCTACGCGGTGCTGGTGCACGCTGGCTACAGCTGCCACACGGGGCATTATTACTGCTACGTGAAGGTGAGCCCAGGGCGCGCTCCTGGGACCCGCTGTGGGCTGGGGGCTGGCGGGTGCTTGGGGGTCCCTGTGGTGCGCAGAAAGGAGGGTGCTCAGCAGATGTGTGTGGTGTGGAGCACTGGGCGGGGGTACAGGCTGCGCTCTGGAATCGTGGAGATCCTCTCTAGCAGAGTCCCCTTGCCTGCCCTGGGCTGCCTGTGGGTTTTGGGGAGCGGAGCTCTGCCAGCGGGTGCTGTTCCTGCTGCTCTTCGTGCCAGGAGGGTCCCCGGCACAGCCTGACCCCGTTCCCTCTCCTTCCACAGGCCAGCAATGGGCAGTGGTACCAAATGAACGACGACGTGGTCCGCTCCAGCAACATCAAAGTGGTTCTCAACCAGCAGGCCTACATGCTGTTCTACGTGAGGTGAGAGCGGCCTGTGCCCCGCAGCCTGTGGGACAGGGCAGGTGGCCCCTGCGTGGCTGGGGGATGGAGCTCGGCCCAGGTAGCCCCACACCCGTGTGCATGCGCCGGCTCGGGGGAGCGTGGCAGGGAGAGGTCCAGCCCCTTGTCATGGTTTTGCTGTAGATCCAGAGCACCTCAGCTCTCGGAGCTTCTGGCTCCTGTTTCTTGTGTGCGTCTCTTGATGAGAGCGTTTGGTTGCTCAAACCCCCGTGGTTAACATGTGTGCTTCTCTGCCTTCGACAGAACCCCCAACCCCAGGAAGGGCTTGGAGGAGCGCATGGCCAAAGTTACCTCCAACCTGCCTGCCCTCACCTGCAGCGTCTCTGGTCAGGCCCAGAAAGTGTCCAATGGGCCCATGTCCTCCTCGCTGCTGGGCTGGGTGAGTCCTGGGGGCTGGGAGCCGCTGCCCCTCCGTCCGCGCTGCGAGCGGGAGGGGTCCTGCTGAGCCGAGGGTTCCTGTGTGGGCCTGGGGAGGGACACGGAGGGCGGTATCGCTCTGTCCCTGGCTCCTTGAATTCTCTCCGTGCTGAACCTCTCCTCTCTCCGTCTAGAAACCAGACCTGCTGCTGAAGAAGCCGCTGCCGAATGCGGAGGAGATGGGAATTCTGACCTCCGACGAGTTTGAGAAGCCGAAGGTGCCTAATGGAGTTGCTTCGCAGAAGCTGCCCACTGGGTCCCTGTCACCTAAACTGCCCCTCAAAGCCACCCACACGGCCACCGCGCTGCCCAATGGCACAGCCCAGGGGGCCCAGAAGCTGCTCCCCTCCCCGAAGCTGCCTGCTATGCTCAAAGCAGTTCAGGGACTCTGCAACGCAAAAGGGGCCAAAGAGGGGCCGCGCTGGCAGAAATCCCTGGGGGGCGAGCAGCCGTGTACTTCATCCAAGCTGCTGCTGGAGCCCAGCCCTGGCCAGAAGTCCCGTGGCCGCGAGGCAAACACCAGCCCCCTGGAGAAGGACTTGTCCCGCAGCAAAGCTGCCAGCCTGGAGCACAGTGCAGCGGGGAAGGTGGCCGAAGCGTCCCAGAAGGCCAAGAAGGGAACCAGCAGCTCCCACACCTCTCAGGAAAGAGGCTGTGGCACGGGGCTCCCTGCAGGCCGCGGCGCCAAGCCGGCTGCCCCCAAAGGCTCCAAACCGGCACAGATGAAATCTTCAGCTGTGTCTGTTCCCCTCCCCTTTCTCTGGGCTCCCCTTTTTATTTTCCCCCCTTGGCTCACAGAAACACCTTTTCTTTAGACCACCAAGTTTTTATTTCTGTCAATACCTGCAGGGCAACGCTCCGCAGAAGGCGAGCGGAAGTGACCGCCAGGCACTGAGTGACCGCACCACGGCCACGACCACCACCCCCCCCGACTCTGCTCCGCAGCCTTCCGGCAAGTCGAGGTAAGCGGTGCCAGTCGCTGCCGGGCTCCGATCGCAGCCCTGGGCTGCTCCACCATGTGACTCTCCAGTGTCGCAGCTGGCTTGGGGGCAATTTTGGCAGCCGTCTCTCCTGCTCTCCTGGGCTGGCTGGGCTTGCTCTGGGTTCTAGAAGCAAGGTGGTTTCTCTGAGTGTTGGCTCACCCTTGCCTAATCCCCGGTGGGACGTGGCTGGCCCTGGGCAGGTGCAGGGTCACTCTGCGCCTGCAGCTGCTGCCCTGGGAGCGGGGTCTGATTCACATTTCGTGGCAGAGATGGTAGCAGTTGGGTGCTGAGCTCCTGCACCTCAATGTGGGGAGGAAGAGAGGGGCTCCCGCTCCTGACCTGCCTTTCAGATCATGTCAGCCTCTTTTCCTGTCCTTCAGACTGTCCTCATTGGCTCTCAAACTGCCAAATAGTGAAAAGCCTTCCTCCAGCTTCATCTTCGACTCAGCCCCTCAGCTCCCAGCCTCCCCCCTGACCAATGGTTGCACTGCCCACCCTTCATACCACCTTCCTCCCCACAGCAAGGAGAAGGGGCTCAGCCAGGTCACCTCTGGCTTCTCCAAAAAGAAGGGGCAAAAGCGCCATCATGGAGCAGAGGACAGCCCTGGCGCTCTGGCTGCGAAGGGCAAGGATGAAGTCTTCAAGCCCCCCAAAAAGAAGACGAAGAAGAACCATCTCCCTCAGGAGAGCTCAGTGCCCCTCGCAGAGAAGGCGGCGGTGGACAAGGGCCCCAGCAGTGTTGGGAATGGGCCGGGCTGTCAGGAGCTGGAGAGCAGGCCCAAGCTGCAAGTGTGGGAGCCCAGAAGTCACCTGGGCATGGAGCCCACCTCTTCCCTCAAGAAGAAGAAGAGGGAGAGGAGGATGGAGGAGGCAGGAAAGTGCTGCAGTGGGACACTGTCCTCGGGCAGGTGAGGGGCTGGGGTCACACCTCCGCTCTGCCTGCGGGCTGGCTCCCTGCGCTGCCACCGGCTGCACGGAGCTGGCTGAGGGTGGCTTCCCCCTCCCCGAGCGCAGCGCTGGGGTGCAGGCGTCCCTGTCCCCCATTGCCCTGCGGGGAGCTCAGACATCCCCCTCAGGCCTGGCCGGTGCGGCCTGACCCCAGCTACCTTCCCCAGCTCTAGGGAGGCCGAGTTGGAGCCGCCAAGCACAAAGCGGCAGCGGACTGTGGCGCCTGAGGGTGGGGAGAGTGACCAGCGCAAGCACAGGTGGAGGGAAATCCTCAGCAGCCTGAGCCTGGAGCTGCCAGCTGCCAGCAAATGCTGTGCCACGGACAGCAGCCCAGGTACGGCCGTGTGCCTCCACCCTGCCCGCTCCCCTTCCCACGTAGCCCCTCGGAGCACTGGGGCGCAGTCCCCAGCGCTTACTGGTCCCCACAACGGCCCGGTGGGTGCCCATCTCCCTGCCCCTGGCTGAGCTGCCGCAGGCCTGTGTGCTGCTCGTGGCGGGGAGCTGCCTGCTTGCACCCTGCCTGAGGGTGTGCTCCTCTGGGGTGAAGATTTACCCCCCAGCTCCTCCCTGCCCCAACGCCTTGGGGAGATCTTGTTAGTCCCGACAGCGTCTCCTGGGGCGAGATCTGCCTTGGCGATGGGGCAACACAGGAGCTGCCTGCGGCTTGTCCTCACCCCGCCTGTTTCCACAGGGGCAGCCCGTGACTGGCTTGGCCAGGCTGGAGATGACTGTGGGGCTGGCGCAGCACCCGGGAAGCTGGCAGTGTCCAGCGTGGTGGAGGAGCTACTCAGGGACTCCTTGGACAAGGCTTATGGCAAACAAGGTAATCCCCGCTCGCCTGGGTGGGCAAACAGCCACGTGGCTCCCTGGCCTTGAGCCCCGGACGTGGGCAGAGCCCTCGGTGCTGGGGCCTGAGCTCCCCCCAGCTCCAGTGCAGGTGGCTGCGGGGGCTCCTGGAGCCGGCCGAGGGGCTGTTGGGGGGTGCCACAGAGTGGGCTGCTCCCCCCCTGACCGTACTGCTCCGCAGTCTTGGCCTGGTACGGCGGGGCCTCGGCCGTCAGCCAGGATGCCATTCAGGATGTGACATGGCCCCGGAGCGAGACCATCACTGACAAGTGGGACGAGGAGTTTGATAGAGGGAAGGTGGGTGCTGGCCCCGTCCCGGGCTGGGGTGGGCGGGAGGAGGCTGGGGGGGGGGACTCTGCAGTCTGAGCCCAAGAGCCTTCCTGCCCCTGCACAGGTAAAGAAGAGCAGACAAATGAAGCAGGAGACACAGCGCTTCAGGCCCTTCCCGCAGCAGCAGGACAAACGCGGGTTGTGTTCTCCCAAGTCCTCCAGCCTGAGCCCCCAGCCCTGAGGTGAGTGAGCCCCAGGGCGGGCAGGGAGGGGGGCAGCTGCCCGGCGGGGTGCTAACGCCGTCCTTTCCTCCCAGGTCCCCCAGCCGGCGAATGGAGCAGTCCCGGGTCAAGGACAGGCCGGGGAGCGGTGGGGACGCTGACCCCGCGTGTCACCAGGGCCCCAGCCCTGGGGTCACGCCGTGCTTGGTGTCCATCCCCTGCCCTCCCCTCCTCGGGGCGGCTCCCTGCTCCCTTCCAGCTGAGCAGGGGCCTCTCGAGCTCTGACCGCCCCGTCCAGGCCCCTCCACCATCTCCTCTGGGCCTGGAGCAGCCCCTTCGCCCCCACCCCCAGCCTGGACTTTAAATCTCGGGGGCTCCTGGGAGGTTCCTGGGCCAACCACCGCCCCGGGGCTGTGGCTGCTCCCCTGGGCCTGGCTCCAGCCCCTCTTGACCTCCTGCTCTCACGAGTGGTGTCCCCCAGGGCTCGGTTTTGGGGCCGCTCCTGTTTAACATCTTTATTCATGATCTAGACGAGGGGATCGAGTGCCCCCTCAGTCAGTTTGCAGATGACACCAAGCTGGGTGGGAGTGTTGATCTGCTCGAGGGTAGGGAGGCTCTGCAGAGAGATCTGGCCAGGCTGGAGCGATGGGCTGAGGCCAACTGTAGGAGCTTCACTAAGGCCAAATGCCGGGTGCTGCACTTGGGCCACAACAACCCCCAGCAGCGCTACAGGCTTGGGGAGGAGTGGCTGGAGAGCTGCCAGTCAGAGAGGGACCTGGGGGTGTTGATTGACAGCCGGCTGAACAGGAGCCAGCAGTGTGCCCAGGTGGCCAAGAAGGCCAATGGCATCCTGGCTTGTATCAGCAATAGCGTGGCCAGCAGGGACAGGGAAGGGATCTTACCCCTGTACTCGGCACGGGTGAGGCCGCACCTCGATTACTGTGTTCAGTTTTGGGCCCCTCACTACAAAAGGGACATTGAATGACTCGAGCGTGTCCAGAGAAGGGCAACGGAGCTGGTGCAGGGTCTGGAGCACAGGTCTGATGGGGAGCAGCAGAGGGAACTGGGGGGGTTTAGTCTGGAGAAGAGGAGGCTGAGGGGAGACCTCATCGCCCTCTACAACTCCCTGACAGGAGGGTGCAGAGAGCAGGGAGGAGTCTCTTGACCCAAGGAACCAGCACCAGGACAAGAGGGAATGGCCTCAAGCTGCGCCAGGGCAGGGTCAGACTGGCTCTTAGGAAGGATTTCTTTGCAGAAGGGGTTGTTGGGCGTTGGAATGGGCTGCCCAGGGCAGGGGGGGAGTCCCCATCCCTGGAGGGGTTGAAGAGTCGGGTTGATCCAGTGCTGAGGGATCTGGTGGAGTTGGGAATGGTCAGTGTGAGGCTCATGGTTGGACTGGAGGAGCTTCAAAGGATTTTCCAACCCAGACGATTCTGTGATTCTGCTCCATCCCTGGTTGGGACCCCTCATCCCCCTCATTCCCCCCCTTTCCCCTCTGCCTGTTGCAGTGAAACCCTCAGTTCCCCCCCCCTTCCCCTCCCCATCCGCTCCCCGCCCGACCCGACCCCACGCTGAGCGCTGGAGGCGGTGGCCGGTCCCCGCGGGCTCGGGGCCGCCGGACCGTGACAATAAACTGTCGGTGTCTGTGAACCGGCTGCTCTGATCGGTGGGGCGGGGCCGGCCGGGGAGGGCGGCGATAAGGGGAGGGGCGGCGATAAGTGTGCAGGGGCTGGGCTGGTGCCGCCCACGGTGGCCTCGGCGCCTTCGTCACGCGGGCGGGGCCGGAGCGGCGGCGGCGGGATAGAGGAGGAGGAGGAGGAGGAGGGCAGCGGCGGCGGCTCCGGTCAGTGCGGGGCCGGGGGGCTCCGGGACCCCGCTTGGGCCGGGTCGCGGCGGGGCGAAGGGCCGGGGTGGGTGCCGCGGCTCCGGGCAGGCAGCCGGCGGGGGCCGGGGCTCGGGGCCGGGGCGGTCCGTGACCCGCGGAGGGGGGGGCGGGTCTGTGTCCGTCTCCCGGTTCGGGCCGCGCCGCTCCCGGGTGGAAGAGCGGGGTCGGCGGCTCCGGGTCGGGCTGGGGGGGTGGGGGGGCGGCGGAACCCGCGCCCGCAGGTGCCAGGGGCGGCTGCTCGCCCAGGCGTGGCCGCGGCGGTCGCGGCACCGGCCGGCGGGGCCGTGGGACGGTGGAGGAAGTGCCGGGAGGAAACGGGCACCCGGTGCCCACAGACAGCGCGGGGAGCGGGGCTCCCCCGCAGCCCCCGGCGCTCCCGCTTCGCCGGCGGCGCGGCCTCATCCTGGCCCGGGGCTCGGCCCCGCGCAGCCCCGCTGTGCTGCCCTGCTGCCGGGCTCTGGGACCCGCTGCCTGCAGTGTGGGTGCTGCCGGGCTCTGGGACCCGCTGCCTGCAGTGTGGGTGCTGCCGGGCTCTGGGACCCGCTGCCTGCAGCGGGTGGGACAAGGAGTGACACTTGTGGCACTTATTCCAGAGAGAGGGCACAGCCCCAAGCCCCGAGCTCACAGTGGGGCGGAAGACAGTGAGGATAAATTAGTGATGCCACAGGAGCTGGTGACTGGGGAGGGGGAACCGGGTCCCCTGCCCACCCCTGCCACCCTGCTCCATCCCCTGGGGAAAAGCAACCTCGTGGGCCTGGCCCAAAAGCCCACGTGCTGCCCAGGAGGAGAGTGGAGGGAGGGGGAGCAGGGGGGAAACATCACCACCAGTGCATTAATGGGGACATCCCACAGCATGGCAGGGGCACGGGCCTGCAAACCTGGGGGGGCCTGCCCCCCATGAAGGTCACAGGCTCACGCACTGAGGATGTCAATGCCAACACTCCTCCTCAGCCCACACCCCTGGGCACCCTCCTCCTGTTGTCCCCCTCAGCCACATCTCAGGACCCCCTTTGTGGGGTGACCCCATCCCACCTGCTCCCCACGCTGAAGGAGAGGAGCCTGGGGGTGTGAGATGGCTGGGGGCAGGAGGGGACCCCAGCCTGTCCCCATCAGGGCTGGAGGATGGGAAGGTGCTGCTGGGGGGAGCCCTGACGTGATGTGGCTCTCGGCCCCTCTCTGCACAGCGGGGCCAGGCAGGAAAAGTCAAGGTTACCGTCTTTTCTTTCGAAAATCAGTCCTGTATACAGCCGAGGGATGGAGGTGGCGATGCCCACAGCGCCCGGGCACCAGGGTCCCTCTGGGTGGACAGGGGGGTTTGTGCCCCCGCCGAGGCTGAGCCCTCACACAGGCAGGGTGGCTGCTGCCTGCTCCAGGTCTCGGGTGCCAGGGGGGCGGCGGGGCCAGGGCGCCTGCTGCAGCCGCACGTTGTTGTTGGCTGCCTCTGGGCCTGGGGGGAGAAAATGGGGGGTTAGGGGCTCCCAAAGCCCACCGCTGCCCTCGGCTCATCTTTCCACGGGGGATGCAATTTAGTCTCTCCAAATAACCCCCACAACCCCAGCCCCTCTTGGGGTTTTGGCTGCAGCGAGGGCTGGTGAGCGCCTGCACTTACCTCTCCAGGCTGGAGGAGCTCCTTAAGCCCCTGATCTCTCAGGAATGCCAAGGGGCAAACGGGAAGCACCGCGCACCGTGGCCGGGTTTTAATAACCCAAAAGGAAGGGGGCTGCCTCTGCCCGCCGTGCCCAGTGAGAGGACACATGCAGATGCCCGGTGGGGACTGCAGGTTAGGCACTAAGGGATGTCACCCTGCCTGGGACAGCGAGGGGACTGCCAGCAATGCCAGGGTGAGGGATGCCAACGCCCCCTGGGTGATGGGGCGCGAGGCGGGCGCAGGCTCTGAGGGTCTCATACCTATTCCTCCATGTTAATGGGGCAGGAGTCCGGCACGGCGGCTGCGTAGCAGGAGAGACCAGAAGGCACATGGTGAAGGGGGGAGCGGGGGCATGCACAGGAGCGAGCAAACGGGGCAACCGCGGGGGGACGGGGGGATCCCCTTGCCTGCGAATGGGTCTGGGATGAGGACGGGGAGCTGCAGTGCGAGGGGGCCATCGTGCGTGCTGGCCACCGGGGTTTTGTGCCAAGGAGAACCAAGGGGTGGGCATGCCTCTGGCGTGGGGGACCCGGGTCCCCGCACACCGCCTCTCTGGCAGCAGGCTCCCGGTTCAGGCAGCACCCTCCAGCTGGAGCAGGGCGACAGGCAGAGCCTGGGACCTGCCTGCCCGCAGCTTGTGTCCCGCCACCCAAACCACCAGAGACTACGTGGTGCCCTTAGGAAGGGGGTGCACCCCTAAAGCAGGGCTTAACCACCAGCGAGGTTAAGCCCTGTTCCCAGGTGTGGGGACAGCTCTGAGCCCAGGGGGCTCATGCAAGGGCACCCCAAGGCCAAGGGCAAGCAGTGAGGCTTCCTCAGAGAGGGAGCAACAAAAATCCGCTGCCTGCTGATTTATGGGAGGTGACAGCTGCCATTTGGACTGGCTTTTCATGGCAAGCTCAGGCTGGAGAGCAAGGCACGTTAAGTCTGCGGATCCCAGAGGGAACGGAGAATTAAACAGGAACACACACACACACACCCCCCCATATACACACGCACACCGAAATCCCATTAAGAGCTTGATATTGCATAAGTCACTGCACTGCTCTGCTGCAGAGACCCGGCTCAGCTCAGCACACCCTTTGTAGGCTGCCGAGGAACGGGGCTGGGGGCAGCAGGACACAGTCTGGCTCTGCAGTGGAGACCCAGGCCTATGCCCACCCGCCTCTTCTCCCCTTGGGCTGCAGGAGGGGGCTCCCCCCCAACGTTAGCAGCCATCAGACCTGCCCTGCACAGACCGGCTCCCAAAGAGCACCGCAGCGAAACCCAACCGGCTCGCCCGGCCCGCTGTGGTATCACTTACAGCTCGGATCATCCACGGGTTGAAACCAGCAGAAACCCTTGTGGGATTTCAGGTCTTCTGCTGCCTCCGATGCAGCATCTCCCCAACCCTCCCCACCTTGCTACCAGCCTTTTTGGCAGGTCCCCCAGTTTCTCTTTCCAACACCACCCTGTCCCTGGTAGAGGATGTGGCCATGGCCAGAGGGTGCTCTGAGCCCTGGGGACAGCCCCTGCCACCCGCTGCACACCCCAGGGCTGGGCTGGATCCCCTTGAGGACACGGGTCTGCAGGTGTTACTTAAACCTTGTGTCCTAAAATCCTGGGATGTGGCCTTTCAACTCCTCCCAAAGCCCTCTCCCACCAGATTGAAATCTGCAGAGATTTCACAACAGCCCTGGGGATGAGCAAACCTTTCTGTTTAGAGGAATCACGTCCCGTGCCTTTATCCATTACAGAGACAGCAAAAACCAACCCATGGGACTGATCACATCAAAATCTCCCCACAAGAGAAATTGGAGGAGGAATAATAATAATATCATCTCTGGTCAAGGTGACTTTCTTTTAAGCTTTCAAGAAAAGAGCACCTGGCCCCAAAGTCCACCCTGTTCTTGCCGGCCCCATGGATGCGGTTACATCCAGACCTGCAAGAAACCTCTGCCAAAAAGGACTTTTTCAGTGCATGCAAACCAGCCCTACAATTGCAGTCCAGCACCGTTAAATCGTGCCTCAAATCATCTCCGTCGCAAAGCAGCCGAGTCCTGATAGCGGGTGGCTGCTGACGGGGAGCAGACGGGGTGGGGGAAGGAAGGAGCTGCCCTGAATCTAATGAATAAAACTGATGTTGCAAAGCACCGATTGCAACCAGAAAATGACCAACCAGCCATTACGGCCCCATGGGCAGCTGCTCCCCTTCACTGCCCTGGCCCCCCTGAGCTCTTCTGAGCACCTCGGGACACCCCAGGGCAATCCTCCTCCAACTCCTCCTCCCGAAGCCCCCACTATGCACCTCCTCTGCCCCCAGTGCGAGCAGCAGCCCCCCACTTTTCCCAGCGAATACCGAGGCCGGATCCATCACCCCTCTCATGCGGGCGGCAGCACAGCTCCCTGCTGAGGGCTTCGAGCAGCACAGCCGCCGGACACACGGACAGCCGTGGTGGCCAAAGGATGGAGAGTGCATCCTTGGCTGGGCTCGGCCCAGGGGCCAGATTCTGCACCCCAGCACATGCGGGGGATGAGGCCGCTGCAGGCCTCATGGCAGAGCAAGAATTTGACCCTGTGCCGGGGCTGTTTGGGCTGCAAAGCTCTCCCTTTCTCATCCTCCCCCCGGCACAACCAAGAGGGATGCGGTCAGGGATGGCTTTGCCTGGTGCCACAGCCAGGGGATGCTTTGCCGGGACCCCCAGCAAAGGCAGGGGCATTGCTGCCCCCCCCCCCCCAGTCCCTGCCCCAGTCCCCCCAGGCCAGCAGGGCTCAGCCAGTTGCTGCCAGAGGGTGATGGAGGGGACACAGGGCATTTGTGGCAGGCGCCCCGAGAGCCTCAGCTCTATTTCTGCAGTGCAGAAACCACCAGGAACAGGCAAGGCAGCAGAAGAGGAAGCTTTCCCAGAGGAGAAGGGGGGAAGAAAGAATTTCCCCTCCCTCCAGTGGGTTTCACCCTCCCTCTTGGCTCTCCAGCAGCCACTGTGGGTCTGGGACCTGCCACAAATTTAGCCAAAGGGGCAAGGCAGGGGCAGAGTTGCTTTCAGCTTGTCCACAAATGTATTGATGGAGACTTAGACCCTCAGAGGGCTTCATCGTGGCTTTTTGCCCCATTTTCCCCCAACACAGGCTGACAAAGAGGAGCCTGCAGCGCTGCGCAGGGTCTCCAGCCCGCTCGCTCCTTGGTCTGCACGGGGACCAGGGGTCAGCAATACATTTGTCACCTTTGGGCAACTCTGGGCAGGGAGGGGACACAAGCATGGGTTGAGAAAACCGTGTTGGCACAGAGCGAACATGAACTTTCACGCAGACAGAGGAGCCTGGGAGGGAGGAAGAAGAGAAAAAAGGGATGGAGAGAGGGTGGGAGGAGAGAGAAGTAGAAGGAGGGTGGGAGAGAAAGCGTGAAGAAACGGGAAAGAGGGATGAACTTTGGGGCTCTGCAGAAGGACAACCTGACCTGACGTGCCCCATCTCCCTGGCCTTGGAGGAAGAGGAGGGTGAGGCAGGCAGCCCCTGCAGTGAGGCTGGAGTGGCTGCGGATCTCATCCCAACCCAAAATACTGCTGCGAGTCTGGACCAGGCTGGAGTGGTGCCACACAACTGCCTTCACAGGAAGGGCTGGTGCCCCCCAGGGGCATCTCAGCGAAGCAAGTCTGCATCCCCCCGAGGACATCCCAGTGGGGACAGGTCACCCTGACCTACGGCTGTGGGGTGGTGACAGGCCTGGTGCTCAGCCCACCATGGGGTGGGTGGGGGGGTGCAGCGAGGACAAACTGGTGGGGATGGCAGTGGTGGGGATGGTGGTGGGAGAGGAGGAATGGATGCAAAGGGCTGGGGTGATGCGGGGCAGAGTGGAAGTGTCCCCCCCACCCCAAGTTCATGTTCAGCAGACGGCCACTCACCAGGTAAGCAGGCCTCAGAGCACAGTTTATTGTCCAGCGCTTTCACGTGTGCGATGCCCAAGTCATTGTTATTGTCACACCTCAGACCGAGGAAAGCGCCTGTCCTCGGGCCTGGAAGGGAGTTAAGGCAGTTAATGCCGTGGCTCAGCGCTGGGGCTTGCCGTTGCCTTTTTAGCAGTGGGGTGTGGGATTTCTGGGTCTTTTCCCTCTCCCCTCCCCCCCCTCTTTCAAAAAAAATAGATAAAAATGATGCATCTAGATGGGAGTGGGTGAAGAGCGGACAATAACAGCTGGGCACAGTCCGAGCTGCTCCTTTCCTTGCACCGGCCGCATTGGAGGGCAGCGAAACAGCAACGATGCGGCAATGGGCACCGGCACGCGTGAACCTGCTCCCCCACCGCCTGCCCGGGGTTCAACCAGACCTTCCCCCGGCACGGCCGAGCCGTCCCCGGTCGGTAGAGCCGGGCTGCGGTGGCACCTGTCACCTCCCGCCGGAGCCTCTCCGGCACCATCAGCACGTGTGCGAGAGCCGGGGGGATGCCGGGGGGAGGCAGCAACTGGATGCGTGGGGCAAAAGAAGCCGTAGCCAAGCTTTGCAGGGGGGCTGGGGGCTTTTGAGCTGAGGGAGGTAACTCTGCTTCTTAGCATCACCTGTACGAGAGATCAGCCCCCAGGTTCTTACCTGCATCCATCAGATGCAGGTGACTAAAGCTCAGGAGCGATGTTCCCAAATAAGCCAGCAGCCCCGCTGAGAATGGGCGCAGGACCGTGTCCTAAGGAGAAAGGCTGTCCTGCTCCTGGAGCTTTTGGGGTGCCCATGGATGTCCACCACAGCCCCTGGTTGCTCCCCAGTTGTCATATTTGAGTTTCCCTAACAGCAAGAGCCTCCCTGCAGAGCAGAGGCCAAGTTTGAGGGACGGGTGTTCCTGCTTTCCAGCTCAGATGAGTGTCTGGGTCAGACAGGGGAAGAGTTTTGGGACGTTTTTTGCTAACCAGAGACTTGCAAACATGGGAGGGGGCACACTGGGGGCCTCCCTATTGCCCAAAAGGAATCCAAGGTGGCTGGTGCCCAATGGCGTGGGGGTGACCACGCCTTTCCTTGGCTATTTGAGCACAAGGGAGGAGATGAGAGGAGCCCTCAATGTGCCTGTGTGGGCTTGCGAAAGCACACTGAGGACAGGCCAAAAAAAATTAGGAGAGCATCCCACAGGAATGATTTTTAGAGCCCCTTCCTATGGGAACCAGCCTAGGCAGGGGTCCCTAAGCAGGAGACTTTCAGAGATATGAGGAAAGACCTTCTTGGTGGGGGGAAGAGCACAGAGAAGCCTCTTTCCCACTTGGCCCATTGGAAACACCATCGGATCCTGCATGCCAACCGTCACCCCGCACCATGCTCACCGAGGTCCCCATGGCCAGCTGGCTTCCCCCCACCCACTGGTGTTCAACCCCGCCATGGGTGGCCCCGCTGTGACGGATGCTTGCCCAGCCCCGGTGCCCACAGAGTCAGGCAGGGCTCTCCCTGATGGCAGCCAGCAGGCAGGGGAGCTGGGGGCAGCGCAGCATCTGCCGCTGGCTTGGCTGCCCACTGGTGACAGCAAACCGAAAGTGAGGGGACAACAACGACTTGGGAGTTTTTACCGTCTTCCTGCGTGGGAGAGGCATCCTCATCCTCCAGCATGTCGTTGCCCTGTGGCACAGGCAAGAGGCAGCAAGCATTAGAGGCCCGCGGCGTCCCGGCCCTGAGGGTTTCCATGGAACATGGAAATGTCCTGGATAGGGGACAGCCCCACTGCCCCATCCGTCCCCAGGGCAGCCCCACAGGGACATGGATGTGTGGGCAGCCCCTTCCCTAGCCCAGCCCTGGGGGAATGCGGTGACAGCCACCCAGCTTCCCTCTCCGTGGGCACCCAGAGCCAGGCACAACCGGGGTCCCCCTGCCATGCCGGGGTGCAGGGCGGTTACAGTTACCTCGGCGTCGTGCTCCTCGGCCGAGATGCTGACGAAGTTTATATCCGGGGACTCCACAGGTGTTGACTGCGGGAAGAAGGTGGAAAAGATGGAAAAAAAAAAAAAATAAAGAGTCTGCTGCTGGATGGTTTGGAGAAGTTACATCCCATGGGGAAGCTCTTGAACCCGGGGCCTATGGGCACCATCAACAACCCCCTAGCCCCTACCTCTCCATCAGAGGCTGTGGCACTGGCAGCCGTGGGCGAGGGGAGCATGTCCCCTTCCTCCTCCTCCTCCTCCTCCTCCGTGCCGGGAGCGATGTAGGAGCCAGACATGGAGGACACGGTGTTGGTGCTGAGCTGGGAGTGCTGGCTCTGGGAGGAGGCCATGGACATGACGGACTGAGCCAGGCTGCTGCTGACGGGCTCTGGGGGAGAGCAGGGGCTGAGCAGGGCTGACAGACCCCCCCCAGCCCACCAGTGCGAGTTGCAGCACAGCATCAGCTAATTAAAAACAAGGCTAACGAGGATGAGCAGGGCAAGGAGCAAGGACCTGCTGCATGCCACAGAGGTGTGATGGGGGGAAAGCTGCCAGCAGCGGGTCCCTGGAACTTGCAGCCCCCCCATCTCTGGGTCTGTGGGGTGATGAGGCAGGGGCGGTCAATGCCCCCATGCCCCCCCATCTTCAGGTCTGTGGGTAACAAAGCAGAGGTGACACCCTGGGGCTTCACACAACATCCATAGCAGGGTAGAAAGGGGCCATGCAAACCCCCTCCGCATCCCCCCGCAGCAGGACGGACCCGAAACCATGATGCCGCTCTCCTGCCTTGCCAACGCCCGCGAGCCCCGCCGTGCTGTACCTTCTGGGGACGAGATGGTGGAGGAGAGGGGGGTCCCGGTGCACGAGGACTGGTCGATGGCTCCTGACGATGACAGGGTGAGGTTTTCACTCTCTGGTGTCGCACCACATTCCTGGAAGAAGGGCCCGTGGGGAGCATGGGATGAGGGATATTTGGCATGGAATGGATCCATCTCCTCTGGGCATCCTTATGGATGGAGGAAGAGCCAGGACGGGCAAACCCCAGCCAGACCCTCTGGTCCCAAGCTTCCCCAAAACCTGCCACCCTCCACCCCGTGCCTCGGCTCATCACCAGCACGTTTTGGAGAGCGCTCACCTCCTCACACCGGGCAGGGGATCTCCTCCTGGAGACCCTCAGCTCCGACTCGGTGCACGACTTCTCGTCCTCCTCTTCGGGCAGGATGGAGGAGTTCTGCGAGATGGACCTGCCCGGGGCGGGGAGGGGGGCAAAGCAGAGGGCTTCACCCCCGCCCACAGCCCCCAGATCCCCCTGAACCCCCCCAGACCCCTGCACCCACTCGGGTACTCACTTGGAGAGGCTCTTCTTCAGCTTGAGCCCCGGGGGGCCGCAGTCAGGGAGATGCTCGAGGGGCGAGAGGGCCCGCAGGGGGGGCAGGGGACCGTCGCTGCCGTAGGAGGGGAGGGTCCCCGCGCCTGGGGGGTCCCCCAGTGCACGCAGCGGCAGGGCAGCCGGCGACGGCGTCAGCGGCCCGTTGAGGGCCTCCAGCAGCGACACCACCTCGTAGCCTGGGGGGATGTTCTCTGAGGACTGGGGAGAGGGGGGAGACGGGGTGAGGGTCCCCTCCAGGCCATTTTGCTGCCCCCACCTCTGCTCCCCACAGGATCGGAATGCCCCGGGGAGAAGCCAAAACCCAGAGAATGGAGAAACTACCTGCACAAACAAAAGCCCCAAATCCACCATCTTTCTACCCAACCAAAAGCCCTTTTTTTGCAACATCAAACTTGCATTTTTTGCAAGATCAATTTGCATTAAATAAATAAACCCTGGCCCCTGGAAGCATGTGCATCCCCAAACCTCCCTGGCTTGGCCCCAGCTGGTCACTGACCGAGTGCTCCTCGGAGTCAGAGGTCTGTGAGGCGATGATGGGGTTGAAGCTGGTGGGCGAGAGGGGACCCAGCTTTTTCCTCATGGCTCGGATTTGAAGCAAGGCTCGGAAAGCTGCGACAGCAGGGATGAAAGGTGAGGTGAAAACTGGGCACCAAAAGGAGACAGCCCCCAGAAAAACGCCACCCCATTTCCCAGGAGGGGCATCCCCGTACTGTACAGCATCGCTGCACGTGGGGCTGGAGGAACCCAAAAGCTCAAGGATGGGAGATGCCAGCTGCCCCCCAGAGATGCCAATCCCCCGCCCCGAGATGCCAGCCCCCCCCAGCCCTTACGCAGCCTGCAGATGGGGCAGTTGTTGGCCTGGTAGCGCAGGGTGTCGGCACAGGTGTTGCAGAGGCAGAGGTGGCGGCAGGGCAGGATGAGGGTGTCGCGGACGTCCGAGAGGCAGACGACGCACTCGGCGCTGTTGTCGCTCACCTCATCCTCGGCCACCTGCCCCATGGGAGAGACGGGAACTGCTTGGCCTCGGTGTCTCCAGGCCGTGTGGCATGAGGGTGGGTGCCCTAAAATACTGGCTGGGTGCCCTGAGAGCTCGCTGCGGGGTCCCACCTGTGTCCTTGGGCTGCTTGCTCTTGAAACACAACCCTGGGATCTTATCCCTCCCCTCCTGGAGGCTGGAAGATAGGGCCAGACGCATCAGGCACCCCACGGAGGGATGCATCCTTCACCCCAACTTTTACATATATAGAGCAGAGCATGAGGCACATCCCATGCTTTGAGCCCCACACCCCCCTCCTAAACCAGCAAGATCCGTCCTCCACCTTCTCAAAGGACCACAAAGGATGGGGGGAAAAGGCTCAATCCTTCAGCTTTGATGCCAACACAGTGTCCCCAAACAGCTGCATGCCCCTGGCAGCTCCATGCCATGCTGCAAACTCTTGCCCTGAGCATGTTTTGGGGGCCAGACCTGTGCTAGGGGAAGGGAAGAGGGGATGTGAGAAGACCCACAAGATGCAGGCGCATACCTTGGAGTCCTGCGTGTTGTACTTGTTCTCGATGCCGTAGATCTCCTGCAGCAGGTAGCTCACACCATCCACCTGCAAGCCCATGGGGAAGGGGTGAGGGGCAGAGACATGCCCTCCCCAGCCACCACAGCTCCTGCTCCTCAGGCCAGCCCTCCTCACCCCAACATCCGTGGTTTCTCTTTGCATCGATGCACTCAAAATTGCACTCGAAAAGCTCCCTGGGAGGCAGGAGCAGGGCAGGGGCAGGCTGCTACCCACACCGGGGTCTGCTACTCCCCAAAAGCCCCTCATCACCTTCCCCACAGGGATGTGTACACGGCAGTAGCTGCCACCACCTCAGGGACACCCGGACACTCACCACTTGCTTCTGCTTGAGGGGCTTCACACAGAAGGTGCCATCGCTGTGCTGGAGGGAGGAGAGCACATGGGTGGGCACCGGGGCTGAGCACCCCAGGGACCGCTGTGCTCGAACACCCACCCACTCCATAGCTGTCGCAGCTCCCTCCTCACTCCCAACCAGCCCATTTGGCAGCAATTCTGTTTTTTCCCTGACACCCTGGTACCAGGCAGGTGTGGGATGTCACACACATCACAAAGTTGGAGACTTGTTGGAGCAAGGAAGATGCAGTTGAGACCAAATGCCTCAAAAGTGGGTGCTTAAAATCAAGGATTTGGGGGGAAAATCAAGGATTGGGGGATATTCGTAGAATCCTAGAATGGTTTGGGTTGGAAGGGACTTAAAAATCACCTAGTTCCAACCCTCCTGCCACGGGCAGGGACACCTTCCACTAGCCCAGGTTGCCCAAAGCCCCGTCCAACCTGGCCTTGAACCCTGCCAGGGAGGGGGCAGCCACAGCTTCTCTGGGCAACCTGTGCCAGTGTCTCACCACTCTCACACTTCCTTATATCTAATCTAAATCTCCTCTCTTTCAGTTTGAAACCATTACCCCTCATCCTATCCCTACATCCCCTGATAGAGAGTCCCTCCCCATCTTTCCTGTAGCCCCTTTAAGTCCTGGGAGGCCACTCTAAGGTCTCCCCAGACCCTTCTCTTCTCCAGCTGAACACCCCCAACTCTCTCAGCCTGTCCTCACAGGGGAGGTGCTCCAGCCCCCCGAGCATCTTTGTGGCCTCCTCTGAACCCTCTCAAGAATTTCCAGAATTTCAGGAGTAGCCCCAGACTAGTCCCAGCCCAGAAGCACTATTCTGAGCCCTGCAGGGTTTCTCCAGGCTCTTGCACCCGGTGGGCAAGGGGGCAGGAGACGGAGGACAGTCCCAGCTTGGCACTTACCTTCTCAAAGGTGGCCAGGAGCACGTGGCAGTGCCCGGTGTGCTCTGCAAGACACAAAGGGACAGGCAGGGCTCAGGGGACATGCAGGGCTCAGGGGATGGGCAGAGCCACTGTGGCAGCGAGGAAAATCAGAAGGCTCTGCCCAGTTGGTGCAAGGGTTGGCATCACAATGCCAGCAACTGGGAAAGCCCAAGCCAGCAAGGAACCCCCTCCTCACCCTCTCCTTCATCCACCACCGCATGCACCACCATGGGATACACCTCCCGATCCAGGTCGAAGCCCAGCTGGAGAGAGACAGGAGAAGAGGCTTGGAGAGATGGAGCAGTGATGGAGGCTTCATCCCACGTTCATAACCGCACCTGACCCTGTGGCTGCTGCCACGGGCTGGTGGGACCCACCTCCTCCTCGCTCCACTCAGAGGGGTCGACGGTGTGGGAGGGCACACAGAACTGCTGGCACACCCCCCGCTTGTAGTGCACCGTCTCTGACTGCAGGCTGTTGTCCCTGGGGATGTAGCTGTCCCGTGGAGAGAGGACAGAGTCAGGGGCACCGCGGGTGTACCCACACTCCTCCTGGTCCCCCCAGCTCGCAGGGATGCCAGGAAGATGGGAGAGAGGGGTGTCACTCCTCCCCTCCCGGATGCCTCTTGGGGACAAGGCATGAAGTCCTAAAAAGAACTAAAATAATCCACGGGGCTAAAATAACCCCAAGGCAGCCAACACAGGACAGGGATAAACCCACAGCCAACCAGGCAGGGACCAGGAGGGGCAATAATTTCTCCTGGTCTCAGCTCTGGCCTGGAGGTAACAAGAGGAGCAGGACGGGACAGGGAAGGAGGCAGTGGGGGCTGGCAGGGACCTGGCGGTAGCACCTAAAGGAGACAAGCACCCCCCTCCAGCTTCGGCACCATGGGGAGCTGCCTGATGCCCCAAGGAGGGGAGATGCTCCAGGGAGGAGAGACCATCTCCATCTCCATCAGCAGAGACCCACACCCTGGTCAGGAGGACACAGGCCAGGCTGGGGGGCGACACACGTGCCAGGCTGGGGCTCCTCACCTTGCCACCCCGTTGTGAAACTCCTCGCTTGCCTGGTAGTAGATGGTTATGGCCACACGGGCATCTGTGTCAAAGGTGAACTCCACGTTGTAGCGTACCTTGGCTTTGCTGACTTCTTCCCCCGGGGTCTTCACCTCCTCCGAGCACCTGGGGAACACAGAGGGTCCAGGAGATGGGCACTCCTTGGGGAGGGCTCGGGGTGCCCCAGGACTGATCCCCTGGCAGAGATGGCTTCCCTGGTGTGAGGTTCCCTTCGGCACCAATGGCCCTAAAAAGGGCTGCTCCCTCCATCGGGGGAAACTGAGGCACACCAGGAGGGCCTGGAGTGCCCAAGGTCAAGCCTGCAGGCTGGGAAGCACCGCAGGCGGATTCCAGCCATAATCCTGAATCTCCCAGGCTGGCTGCAATCCCCAGCCTCCCTCCAACAAAATCTTTGGAAGGTGGAGGAGAAAGAAAAAGCAAAGCACTTCAAAGGCAGCACTAAGCTCCTTTAATCCCGCAGTGGAGCCAGCACAGCCAGTGCCTGCCTGAGGGAACCTCACCCGTGCCAGGAGGGGAATGGGCACATTTGGACAGCAAGGGCTCATCCCCTCCGTCCGCCCGTGCTGAGATGACAGCATCCTCGTGCTCAGCATCCCCGGGAGCATCCAGCTGGACCCTTCCCTCCCTGTGGCTCACGGCCGTGGGGGGCCCAGCCTCGTCTTCCCCCCCCACCAGGACTCACTTGACGAGGCGCAGGGTGTCCTTGCGGATGTTGATTAAGCTCCTGAGGGTCTTCACGGGTTCCTGAGGAGGTGGAGCAGCATAAGGGAACTAGGATGAGAGAGACACCACTGAAGGCAGACACACACAGAGGGTTACAGCAGCCATAGACCCTGTCCCAGGACCCCCCAGTGACCCAGCCCCAACCCGACACCCCCATATAATGCAGGGACCTGAGGGGGGGGCTGTGCATCCGAATGGGTGCTGAGCACCCGCAGCTCCTGCTGGCACTTGGGTACCAGGCAGCGTGATGACAGGGACATCCCTCCGCAAAGAGCAAGCCCGAAAGCCTTTGCAGGGGACAGTTTCACTAGGGGAGGGCACGCAGGGAGGGGCTGTTCCTTGTCCCTTTGGCTGGAGGGTGAGGGGGACGCAGGGCACAGGGCAGGTGGCTGGCTGCTGATCTATTTTGAGGCTGTTGATGCAGCGTGGAGCTGCTGGATGAGGCTGGGCAGGATGAGGCTGAAGCTCTCTCCCTGCCTGGCAGCCAGGGAACCTGTCTCTGTTTTCTCCTGAGGATGGATGGGATTTGGGTGGCGGGGTCTCCGCCAGCCCCATGGGGCAGCTGGGCAGGACCAGGTGGGCAGCAGCGCTATGAGGAAGAGGTGTCAAGCCATCCTCCAAGGTGACCTTCTCCTTCCTGTCCACCTGCAGCCACCACGGGGGCTACAGAGCTTGCTGAGGAGAGGGGACACCCTCTCCTTGGTACTGCAGCCACCCAAGGGAGACTGAGGGCACAGAGGAAGGGGGGTGGGACCCATCTCCCAGGTATGTTGAACCCCAGGAAGGGATCAGCCCCGCCAGGGGACGACACAAACACACATTGGAGAGACAGAGGCTTAGGCAGGGATTAACTTCTGGCTCGTTGGCAAGGTGTCACCATGTGCCAGGGGACAGCCAGAGCCAGGAGGGTGTCAGGTGCCATCGGGGATGGCAGATGCTCACAAGAGCCAAAGAGCTCAAGCGCTGCCTTGGGAGAGGGGTAGGTAACCAAACCAGGCTGCCTGGGTCCCTTCATCCCCCCACGCTGCCCCCAGCCCAGGGAGGGGAGACTTGGGGATGGTGAGGTGCCTGCTGCACCCTGATAGCGAGGGGACAAGACTGAATTGCAGATGGCACCTGGGGATGCCCCGCGGGGAGCCAGGTGCCCATTTCCCATGTCCCTGGCACCCTCGTGCGGGAAAGCCATCATCATCTTCCCCGTCCCCAAAGCCAGCATCATCTCCCCGGTCCCCAAAGCCAGCGTCACCTTCCCCATCCCCAAAGCCAGCGTCACCTGTTACCTTCCCCATCCCCAAAGCCCTGCAGAGCAGGATGGATGGGGCTGGGGGACCCGTACTGGGCTCAGCGGGATGGGACAGGACATGCAGCTTGCAGGACCAGGCAGCGCAAGCAGAGGCCTGCCCCATCCCTGTCCCACCATCCAGGCGTCACCTCCCGTGTCCCACCATCCCACGGCTCTGGTCCCACCAGTGACAGCAAAAGGCAGGTTAAAGCCTGGGCTGGACCCAGCCTGGCTGATGGCACAGGGCACTCTGAAGATGAATCCACGGCACCTTGGAATCGCTGCCCCCTCCCTCCCCTCCAGGAGGGGCAAAGGGCGGCTGAGTCATTAATCTGGTGTTAATAGGCTTTTTAACGAGTCACTAAAGGTGCACCTGCAGAATTGCCAGGTTGCAGCTGGAAAGGAGCAAGTGTGAAAAAGCCTCCAGGCTGGAGCTGAGCCATGTTGTGACATGCCCTGCCATATCACCATACATCCTCTGCTATTCAAATTAATGAAGCAATCCAATCTTGCTCATTTGCACTTTGCCCAGTTGAGCTGTACCCAAACCAGCCCGCAGTAAGTGGCAGAGCTTGCCCTGGCAGGAAGAGCACCCATGGGTGCAAGCCCCCTCCCACCGCAGCACCCAGGGGTAGGCAATGGAGCAGGAAAGGGGGGGCCGTTGGGCGGAGCAGGATGGGGAAGCACCACAGGTAAATTTCTTGCTGCAGAAACCACTTTGCCGTCACGGTTGAGCTCTTCCACACACACATCTGGGCCCTTTCTTGGGGGGTTGGGGCTTTTTTTTGAATGAAATTTTGCAGGCCAGATTTGCACATCGGAAAGGGGTAGTTTAAAGGACTTTTTGCATCTCCTCAATTTAAATCAAACTGAAAAACAACAGAAAAATCCTCACGGCAACCGTTACCCATTTAAAAACACCATCCATGCGTCTATAGCGACATTTGGTCCAAACTGGCTTCTGTTAAAGTGAAAAAAAATCTACTCAAATATCTCTCTTGGGTTTTTTCTACAAGCAGACCCAGGCTGGTTTGCATGGGCAGAGAAACCCAGCAGCACATTTCAACAGTCCCCGGCTTCCCCAGAACACCCCACACTCTCCAGGTACCACAAATCTGCTCCTCAGCCCCTGCAAAGGTGTCCCAGCATGGTGGCAGCTACTTAAACCTTCCCAGCAACGCCCTTCCCAGCCCCTTGGGAACCAATCCCGAGCTGGAAAATCCAGATTATCCCGTATCCGTGGAGGGGAGGGTCTGCACAGCCTCTGGGTGCTCGGCACATCCCTGCGGCAGCAGCACTGTTACTAGCTCAGCCAAGGTGCTCAGAGAGCACTTGGGACACAATTTTTCCAAGACTTCCTAGCCCTCCACACCCAAGGAACCCGAAATAAATCCCCCACCAAAAAGCACTGGCCATCTCCGATGTTTCCAGCCCAGCCAGGGCTCTCACAGCACGCCAGACAGCGAAAGCATCGCAGCCAAGAAGCATCAGGACAGGTTTTGGAGACAGCATCAGAGATGCCCAAACGGTGCCTGGACACAGGCTTGGACCAGAAACAACACAGGTCCTCCCCGACCTCTCCCTGAGCCCCCAAAACTGGCCTGACCCAAAAGCCCAGCCCCAAAACGCCCGCCGTTTCCCAGGGAGATGGGACCTTGGTCACAGCTCAGGGCCATCGGTAATTAAGCCGGAGCAGTGCAGTTTAGTTTGCAATGTTATATTAATTCTTTCTGCTGTTTCCAAGCTGTTCCTTTACCTTTCCCGCTGCTTCTGCTGTCAGGGCGTCTGACTCAGAACTGCTCACTGGGCAGTTTAGAGGCTTTTACTGTCATCAAGGGCTCGCTGCTGGAGGGAGAACCCCAGTGCTGACTTTTCATTTTCTAGGGAAGCATGGAGGATGGAGAGAAAGGTGCTGGCTTTGCCCATGCAATGCCCATGGGTTTTAGGGAATGCTCCTGCCCTTGGCTTTACTGGGATCCCCGCTCTGGCACAGCCCAGGGCCGTGTGCTTCCCCACGGAAGGGCCATGCGATACTGCCAAAACGCTGCTGAAGATGATTTCAAGGAGGAAACACAAACTGGGATGGCAGAAGCCTCGCCAGCCCAACACAGAGCAGGCAGCATTTGAGAGCTGGGCCAATAGCACCAGGTAAATTTATCTCAACTCTAGAAAAGCTTTGGTGCTTTTTAAGTCCTCACTTTGAATTTTTTTTTAATACTTGAACCTCCTACTACTCCAGCTCATGCTGGAGAGCCACCCTGCTGAGATGCACCTGGAAGAGCAAGGGATGTTAGCCCCTACAGCCAAAACCCGCTGTGGGGACCGCCCCACTCTCATTTCCTCCCCTTCCAAAGGCAGAAAACACATCCCCAGGACCGTGGGCTCTGGGGATCTCCCCTGCAGCCGGGTTTCCCCGTGTCCTGGGGCCAGCTGGAGCAGGCAGCACCCAGCACCGCAAAACCCATCAGTGCTGCCCCACAGCCCCCACCAACCCGTTTTGTTTGGGTTTTTTTCCCCTATTGGCTAGAGCTTGGGGAATATTTTCACCTGCTCCTGTCCATGCTACTCTACCCCACAGCACGCCAGCACCACTCCCAGCATGTCCCCCACCCTGTGCTGCCTGGGCTGGGAAAGGTAAGAGGGAGTGAGAAAGGAGGAGTTGGGCTAAATCAGCCCATTACCCCTCACCACCTTCCCCAGCTGATGTTTTTAAGTTGGTGGGTTTGTGTGTGCAAGCAGCCCTTTGCTGGTTAGAAAATATGTGCAGGTCTGATGAGCCACAACACGGGTACTGCAGAGAGTGGCACCCAAAGGCAGATGTCACGCCATCGCCCGGTCCATCCCCAACCACCTGCAAACCTATTCAACCCTTGCAACTCAAGTTTGGCACCGAGATGAGAGATATAGCATTAACATTATGTTGCTGTGGAGCGTGTAGACGCAGGCAGACAGGCTGAGAGGAGACCTGGGTTAGTCCCTGATGGAGGACAGGCTGCAGCAAGTAACCAACCCTTATATTAGACATCAGAGAATCCAGTTGGGCCACCCCAGGAATTCTTGGCTGGCTCTGCCCTTGGGGGGTGACAGTCAGCAGCCTTATACCATGCACCCCCATGACACACACAGTCACTACCATTTTGGGAAGGGGCATGCCCAGGCCCCGTGTCCCCCGCCAGGCCCCATGTGCCCCCCAGCCTCGTGTCCCCCCCGGTGCCCACCACCACAGGTCGGTTCCCCAGGAAGTTGAGGTCGCTGTTCTCGCCGAAGAGGTAACCCTCGGGGTGCGTGGAGTCAAACTTCTCGCCACCCATGATGAAGTGGTTGGCAAAGTAGCTCCCTGGAAAGAAAACACAGAGAGACTGCCTGAGTGGAGGGGGAGGACGGGGCTTCAACCAGGTGATGGAGCGGCATGAAGCCACCGAATCGATGGCTCAGAGGTGGCTTCATTCCCAGGGTCACCTTGCTGGGAGCCCTTCAGGTTGAGCTCATGTGCTGCCAGCCCCCAAGCAGGCAGAGCTGAAGGGGGAGCTGGCCAAGATGTGACCCTGCCTGGCTGCCCTCTGCCTGCCTGTCCTGCCCTCCCCTCTCCCTGCCTGCATCCCCCCGCCGCCATCCCTCCCAGCCCTGCCTGGCCACCGCGATGACCGGAGTGTGGGCAGAGAGAGCCGGGATGGGGAGAGGCCGGTGCTGGGGTCCAGCCCCATGGCAGTGCCTGGCCCAGGGGCTGCTCCATCCAGCAGGATTTAATGGGAGCAGAATCATACCCTGGGGCTTCGGCTGTGTCCCTCCCCGAGTGCAGCGCCCACTCCCCTTTCCCTGCTCGGGAAATCCCTGTGAGCCCCAGCCCAGCCTGAGCTGCCCAAGGTCACCCCGACCTTGAGTCATCCCCGCACTGGCAGGGGTGGCCAAATCCTGGTCAGTGAGCAGGAACGGGAGATGGGTCCCAGGGCAGCAGAGCAGGAGAGCAGCACTAATCCTCCACATAAACACCAGCTAATTTCCCCGAGGAGGCAGGAGAGGCAGCGGTCACAGCCTGTCCTGCCAGAGCACCACGTCTCCAGAAGCCCTGGGAGCCCTGGGGCAGCTGGGCTGGCTCCTTCACCCCCACCCACGCTGCCAGGAAGGGGCAGCACAGACCAGGCACACAGCCCTCAGAACGGGCAGGGATGGTCCTGCCCAAAGCCCGACATCACAGGCCTCGTGTGCCATCCAAGGCAGCATGTCTGCAGCCAGACACCTGCCCGGGTTTGCCACGGCCACCACCAAGAAGGTGGGCGAAGCACAACTGAACTGAGTTCTGTCAGTTCTCAGCCTGAAGCCTTCCCTAGGAAGGACCTGCCTGCAGGAGGGAGGATTCTGGGGGGCTGTAGACTCTCCAGGAGGTCAGCAACCCCCCTGCAAAGTGTCCCACATTGCCCTGATGAACACCAGGCAATGACCAGTGTCCCTTCTTCCCTCACAGGGTAAAGCACAGAGCCAAAACACTGGCATGTCCTGTCCCCCAAGCTCGGAGCAGCCCCCAGGCCAGGCACTTCTCAACTACAGGAGTTATTTTCCTCCCAGCTCAACCAGGAGATGACTGGTGCCTGCTCCTTGTTTGCGAGATCCGGGGGGCAGGAAGGTCGGGACTTCTCCCTGAGGTGGGAAAAGGAAGGGAAAAAGGGAGGTGAACAGGGATGGCGAGGAGCAAGCAGAAGCACCAGGAGCCACGAGAGGCAACGGATGGAGGATGCACACGGCGCCCTGCATCCTGCCAGCCACGGGGACAGGATCTAGTTTGCAAAAACCCCAAACCCAACAGCACAGAGCCATCCACAGCCCCACTGGGGACACCCCGAAACTAAACCTTTGATGTCCACAGATAAAGAAGCTCACGCCTGGGCTGCAGCTCTGCTTGTGGGGACTGAAGTCAGAGCTGGCAGTTACCTCCCAGCAGATGCAGCGACTGCCCAGGGCTGGATCAGGCCTTAATACTGCATTTAAAAAACAAAACCAATCCCAAAGCTCACAGGGGAGAAGGAGAGGGGATCTAACACCAGGGCAGGAGGGACGAGTGGGGCCGTACAGCTTCATCTGAAGGCCCTGCCACGCAGGGATGCCCGGATGCAGCGCGCCCATTAGCAAATGTCGACCATCAATTATTGATGCCTGCTGCTTTCTGGGCCCATTTTCCATGTACATAATTTATAGGCAGCTCCCCAGGGAAGGACACAGCCACGTAAAAAAAAAAAAAAAAACAAAACAAGAGCAAAGTGCCTTTGGAGCTGCCTGCTGGGGGAGAAGAGGGCAGTCAGGAGCTTTTCCTGGCACGAACTTGGGGTGAGAGCAGGAGATGGAAAAAAAAGATATTTAAACCTGCAGAAAACCTACCCCAGCACTAGGGAAAAGCTGGACAGTGGAGCACAGGCTCTCTGCGATGGCCCCAGTCATGGTTTGGTGGGTGCTGGGGACTCCCATAAAATGGGCAGAGCAGGTGAGGACCACACTGCTGTCACATAGTCTCTCTGCCAGGAGTTGGGAGCACCCCTGGGTGCTGCAGGCTCCCGGTGCACCCCGTGATGGCCCAGGGGTTTCAGCTCCCCCTTTGCAGCAGACAGCACTGGCCCCGTGCTCCCTCCCAGGGAAGGTTCTCCAAAAACCTTGCCATTAAACAAGAGCCCTGAGCTGTGCTGGGCTCTGCCAGGGAAGCACCAGCATGGAAAAGCCCATGGCATCAGCAAAGCCCAGGAGCCTGCCAGCTCCACCGGGTGCCAGTGACCCTGTAGGCACCGCCGGGTGGCAGAGGAGTGAAGCACCTTTCCAGCCACAGCCACCTTATTATCGGCTAATTATAAATCCTTAACCAAAGCCTACCCCCAGGGAAGGAAAGCCAGTCAAGGACGGTCACGTTGCAAAGGGAAAGCTGGGCTTTAATGAGATCTTAAACTTCAGAGACTCAGTGAGCGTGTGGGAAGGGCTGAACAGAGCGGCTGCTGGAAAGGAGGAATAAACCAAAATTCCCCAAGGTTCTTGGCAAATAGAGTGTGTCCTGCACGCCTGCCGGTACCAGCACGCGGGACATATCTGGCACCAGCCGGTGCCGATGACACTGTCAGCCCCTTTTCTCCATGAGTGCCAGGGATGCCACCTTGCCCAGATGCCCCGAGATGGGCGAGGACCCCGTGGGTGCAGACCCTGGTGCGTGCTGTGGCCATGCCCGTGGCTCTGGCACATGGTGGCACACGTCCTGCATCATCCCCTGAGCCATCGCTGCCCTGCTGGGGTCTGGCTCAGCTCTGGTAACACAGCCTCTGGCTCTCAAACGTCAGAGCCTGGATGTTTCAGCTGGGTCACAGCCTGGCTCTCCAAAGCAGCTAAAATAGAAAAGCTCATTTTCAGCCCATCCGCACGCTCCCAGAGAGGCAATCGCCAAGTTTCACACAGGCTGGGGTCAGCCTAGTGGCTGTGGCACGGTGCTGGCACAGGGCACAGGAACACCCTGCGGCAGTGGGTGCCGGTACAGGGTGCTGCCACAGGCACAGCACCGCCTGGGCGAAACCCCGGCTGGTTAAAAGGTGCAGGGTGCTTCTGCCCCAGGGCACCCCATCACCACCCAGTGAGCTGGCACACTGCGGTTTATTTAATTCAGCGCTCTAAAGCAGGCAGCCAGAGCCAGCAGCAGCCCGAGGCAAAGCCAAAGCCAAACCCTGGCCACAGCACTGCTGTGTCAGCCCTCACCCACTGCGGCCCTGGGAGCCCCCTGGGCTGCTCCCTGTGCCTTGGCAGTGCCACCACCATGGGGTTGTGCCCCCCAGATTGGGGGTGTCTCTGCCTGGGCAACCCCTTTGCTCCTGTTCCCAGCCAGGACCCTGCTCCCTGTCCCCGCTCCCGTGTGCCTCAGGGGAGCTCAGTGCTGGCCTCAGCCAGGGACAGGGGCTGAAAGCCAGGGACTTGCCCCAACAGGCATCCCACTAGCCAGGCAGTGGGCTCCATAAACAGCCCCCGCTTGCTCTCCCTCCTATCGCCTTTGCCAGCATGAGGTTAGAGCCCTGAAGTAAATCCCAGCCTTTGCTTCAAAATACTGGTTTAACTAATCCCATCCGCACCCTGCCTGGAGGGGATGGGACCCCCAGGATGGGAAAGGGAGATGCTTGACTGGGACAAGACATGGCTGCCCTATTCCCAGGGGCTGCACTGGCCATCCCAAATGAGCCTGCAGCAGAACAGCCAAAGTCATGTCTGAAGAGAGGGAAATGCCTCAGGGTCCCACAAGACCCTCCCTGAGGGCCATGTTTCCAAAGCCAGTGGCTGTGTCCAAGCAGCATTCGAGGCGAGAGAAGTGCTGCTGCCACAGAGTCAGCTCCGCTGCCCGGCACGTCCTCCCCTGCCTCCCCCCTGGCTGCTGGCAGCGCTGAAGGCAAATCCCCTCTCAGATTAAAAGCAAACCAGCCATAATCTCCCCCGGTCACCAGCCTGTTTTCGTCCCAGTGCAGATGGCCACGTCACCTGGGCACCTCCTGCCCCTCTCCCTGAGGACCCTGGGCAGTACCAGGACCATTCCCCACCCCCCGGGCTCTGCCCAGGCCCCATCGGTGGGACCAACCCAGCTGAGCACACCTGAAAGCCGCAGGTTCTCTCTGAAAGACAGAATTAAGCATCAACCTGGTGTCTTCTGCTAGCTGAGATGAGTTGGAAGTACTCAGCTGGGTGCACTTGCTCCCCCAGAGCAGGGCACAGGACTGACACCCTCCACCCCAGACATTTCAAGAGCCCCTAAAGAAGAAGCAGCCCCAAGATAAAAGCCTTTAACGCATGGCCCCTGCAGAGAGCAAACCCACAGATGGGGTGGTCCAGCTTCAGCTGGTATCAAGGTGACAAAAGCCTTGAAACCGTGTAAAAGGGGGAGCTGGGAGAGCCCCACAGGAGGACAGGCAGTCCAGGATTGGCCACCTCCACCCCGCAGCGTCCCGGTTAACCCCCACCACTGCAGATGTGCCAGCCAGCTGTGCAACTGATTTCAGATTAAAATTAAAAAAAAGCACCAAGCACAGCTTTTCAGGACAAGAGAAGGGTTTGTGTTGGCTGTAATTCTTCCTAAGGAGGTTTTTATTTGTAATTAGCGAGTAATTTGTCACGGCACTAATGATCCAAGCGTTTACCTTATCCTATTAACTACCAGAATAGTCACCTATTAATAATATTCAGTGCCGCAAGGATCCTGTGGCAATCCCCGCGCACACACACGATGCTCCCGGGCATCATCCACTGATAGCGGTATTTTTGTGGCTCTGAAGCGCTGCCAACCCGCGGACCAGACTCCATCACCTCTCCTCATAGTGACCCCCTCACGGCCCCCCCGGACACCTGCTCAGGCTGGCCCTTTGCAGGGAAAACCAAGGCACAGAGGGGAGGGACGGATTTTCCAAGGTCACGCACAAGGTTTGAGGCAGGGCCGGCTTCGGGAGCGGGAGAGACATCACGGCTGAGCCCCAAGGCAGGGTGAGGAGCCGGGGCAGGCAAAGTCTCCCCATGGCAGAGGTTGGGGTGCCGCTATGGGGCAGGGCCCTGGGAAGGAGGGATCCCCTCCAATCCCTCCCACCCCAGCCTCTCTCATCCTCCCGGGAATTTAAACCCAGGCTTTTCCCAAGCAGCCAGCACCGGAGCGACCGGCTATAAAAAGAGCTCCAGCCTTCCCAACCCCGTGCCGCAGACCACGGGTATTAAAAAAATCATCATAATTATGATTAAAGTCGCATCAACTCAGCCAAGTTTGGGAGCCGGGTTGGGCTGGCAAAGATGCGCCCAGAGAGGGGGCACCCTGCGAGCAGACCCAGGGGTGCCCCCATCCCCACCGCGCCGCACGGACCCAGGGCGCCCAGCACCAGATCTATATTTTTTAGGGTGCCCCCCCCACCCCAGCTGTGTGCGCTCAGGCTTTGTTTTGGGGTGCACTGCGGCATCCCCGGCCGGGGCAAGGTCGTGCCCGGTCCCCGCCCTGCTCGCTTGCTGCCCCCCCCGCCCAGCGGCGGCACCAGGATGCGGGACCCCCCCGGCGGCTCACCGGATTTCGGGGGGTATCTGTAGACGGAATTAGCGGGGATATCCACTTCCTCCACCCCTGCGTTTTGCCGGCTGGTCAGAGCCCCCATGGCCGGGCCGGGGCTCAGCGGGCGGGATGTGGCGGGATGCCCCCCCGCCCGGGACCGGCACCGGCACCGGGGCTGGCGGCGGCGGCCCCCGCCCGCAGCATCCTCCGCTCTGCGCCGCGCCCGGCACCGCCTCCGCGCTAGCGCCGGGGCTGCGCCAATGCGGGGCCGGGCCGGGCCGGGCCTCCCCCGCCCCGCACCGCCCCGCCCCGCCCCGCCCCGGCTCGGCACGGCTCGGCACGGCTCGGAGATGCCGCGGGGCTGGGGGACAAGGCGCTGCCCCTGTCCCCAGGATCACCCTGCCCCTGTGTCCCCCACCCGCACAGCAGGGGCCCCCCTCAGGTGCCACTTACCTGGACCCCCTCCTCCCCCCGTGGCACACGCGTGACCCCAGTGCCACCCCCGCTGGCACCCAGTTGCCTCTAGTAGCGGTCACTGGTCCCCTTTGCCATCACCCCCATACCATTCATCTGCCCACCCCCCAGTCACACACCCCAGTGACCCCTGCGCACCCCAGTATCACTCTCCTCCCACCCCCAGCCCCACCAGCTGGGTGACACTAAGCAGCATCCCCACCCCAGGGACCCCCAGGGACAGCCTGGGCCCCCCCGGCTGGCTCAGAGCACGACCCCTCTGTCCCTGTACCCCCCCCCCAGCTGCTGGGGTGACCCCTGGGAGAAGGCCAAGCCCCCCCACTTTTCCCAACCAGTCGCCTGGCACAGGGGAAGGAGAGGGAGCTGCCGTTGGCACTGGGGTTGAGCCCCTCTGGCAGCTGCCCAGTGCTGGGGGGGGGGGGGGGCACAGATTAAAAGGCCCCCCAGTGCACACCTCCATCTTCTCCGTCCTGCCTTCCCAGCTCTGCTCCGCACCAGGAGCAGCTGTATTTGCCGGGCACAGCCTCTGGAGGCAGGGAGCTGGTTCTCTGCTCTGGTGCACCTCAACACACCCCCAGATTCCCCCAGTTCCCCCAGCATTAAGCTACTGGGAAGCACTGGGCACCTTCACATCTTCCCCTTGGGAATGAAGGTGAAGGATGGACCCTTCGACTGCTCGCTTAAAAACCCTGGTGATGGATTAGTCCTGCAGTGCAAGTTAGTGGAGCATCACATGATTTTGATTTGAGTTGATAACACGAGTGCTATAAATATCAAACAGGAGATGTGCAGAGAGGCGGATCAGTGGCCCCGATGTCCTCGGCTACTCAGTGGTGACGAGCAAAGGCCGCCCCCGAGGCTCCCCCCTTCACATCCTCCCTGCAGAGGGGACACATGCATCTCCCTCCCCGATTGCTTTCTACCAGCACAGCCCCAAGGGCAGCTGAGAAAAGCCAAACCAAAGAGCAGCCACCACCAGGGCAAGCCCAGGGGCAGCTCTGTACCCTGTTTTGTCAGCCAGATGCTGTCACACCAGGACCCACGGCCCCGGCAGTGACACTGTGTCTGCACCGCTGGATGTCACACCTGGGCTGGGTGCCAACAGGAGTGCTGGCCCAAGAGGAGCTGAGGGTGACATCAACACCAGGAGCCTGCCCCGGCTCTGGGTGCTGGCACCCAGCTGGGAGCCCCGAGAGCCCAGGGGCTGATCCCCACTCACCCCAACACACATTTCGGAGACCCTGTTCTGCAGATGGATCATTTACAAATCTAGCACAGCCCAGCACTGCTGAGCTGCCAGCACGGCCCCGCTCCTCTGCCTCACTCCAGCCAGTGACAACAGCGAGAAACACGACCCTGAGAGAGGGAGCCAGTGCATTTCATTACCGGCACACAACAGACTGCAGGGTTTTAGTGCAGATAATAATTCAAAGTTATCCCCGTGCAGATCCATAACCCAGCAGTCATTACACACAGAGCTGCTGCGTGCATGCATGGCTTGTGGGGTGGTGTTTTTTTTTTTTTTTTTCCAGCAGTGTATTACTGCAGCAGAGGATTTTGTAGGACAGTGCCGCAGTGGAGCGCGGGAGCGCAGGCAGGAGCTGGGTGACGATACAGCTTCGAGGGCAGGTTCCCTCCCAAGCCTGCCCGGCCACGTACGCACCAGACCCCAGCACATGTAAAGCCAGAACGAACCCCAGTGGGGCTGACCTGGCAGGGCTGTGGGGAGGGTGAATCCAAGGCACAAAGAAAAAGCAACATTTAACCCCAAAACGCACCTGCTGCTGTGCAAGATGCAAGTCTGAAGCGCTCATGCTGCCTGGCCGTGGGATTTGGTGTGTACGTTTGGCAGGGAAAGGGGATCCTGCTCCAGCCTCCCTGTGCTGAGAGGGAAACTGAGGCATGGGAGGGCCCAGCGGTTTGCTTGGAGGTTAAACAGGAGAGCAAGCAGCTCACCCATGGCAGTAAATGTTTGTCCGTATACCCAGTATTCCCAGTCCACTCCCAGTCCCTCCAGCAGTCACTGGCACATGCTGCAGAGCCAACCACCCTCCCCTGGGCTGGCTCAGACCCCAGCTCTGTGCAGCCCAGCACAGAGGCTGCCCCAGCCCTGCAGCATGGGAAAGGCTGGGGAGGGGATGGGCCCTTCGTTAGCGGGTGCTGAGCCCCTAATGAGGGCTGCTGCATTGTCAGCACACTCCCCCCCCCCCCCGGGCTGGTTCCCATATCAGCTCCTGGCCCAGAGGGCACAGCAGGGTGCTGGGAACCCACAGCCTGCCTGGAGGGGTGACCCCACACCCCCCCGCGGGTCCCAGGGGGTGGCAGGGCAGCGCACCTGATGGGAGGATGGAAGAGCCTCTCAGGCAGGATCAGGCCAAGGAAGTGATGGTGAATCCTGCCCTCGCTGCAAATCCTGCCTGAAAAAGGGGTTTTTCCACCAGCTGGTTGGTGCGGTGGGAAAATCCGAGGTGTTTGCAGCGGTCTTGTGGCTCCACAGCCAGGCTAAGCACAGAGTTTCATTTCGAAGGACTGATGGTCCTGCCTGCTTTTCCAAATGTCACTAACGCTGCATTTTATCACGGCCTTGCACACCCGCTGCCTGTGTGAGCCCCGCTGGGTTGTGAGTGAGGGCTCACAACAGCATTTTCCTGGGTTTCAGAGCAGGCGCTACCTGAGGCTGGTCGCTCGCAGCTTTGCTAGCTCAGCTAAAGCCGCGCTGCGCACACAAGTGGGTGTTTCTGGCAAGCGGGAGAGGTCCTGAGCGCTCTCCAGGGCTGTGCGGAGGAGGAGGCAGGTCGGTTTGGGATCTCAGCTTCTGGAATTGCTCCTCTCACACCTCCACCTGCCTCAGGGCTGGTTTTGCCCCAGGAGGATGAAGCTGCCAAAATCTCAGCAGGGCGAGCAGGACCCTCTGTACCCACTGCTGCATCCTGGTGAGTGGGATCCCCCTGAACACCCCAGGGCGATACCCAGCCTGGGGAAACCACGCGCTGTCATCACTTCGCCGTTGTGCTGCTGCCTGCCAGAGCCCACCTCCACGGGACCATCGTGACTTTGCAGAAGTCCCACGCGGGCTCTCGCACACAGACCGATGGGGGTAACCGGCCACAGATGCTGCTTCAAGTCTCCATCCCTCCACCTCTTCATTTCCTCTCCCAGCTGGTCACCACTGCCACATTCAAACACCCAACGGCTCTTTTCAGCTTAGTCTATTTTTGCACCATCCACATGCAAAGTTCCCAGTTTACTCAATTGGTTTTTAAGTGTTACTTTTCCCTTTTTTATTAAAGGCTTTTGGGTGTGCATTGCACTGGTCCCACTCGGTCCCTGAACCCCACGGGGGGACACGCACTGGGGGGAAGCTCACTCACCCTTGCAGGCTGCAGCTGAAGCTTGGAGTCACCAGGATTTTAAACATTATATTATAAAAAAAAAAAAACAAAAAACAAACCAAAACAAAACCCTCAAATTTGGGAGCTCTGCCTGAGCTCCTGCTGCCGGGGCCTTCCCCCGGGAGGGGCACAAGGGTGAATTACAGGCCGGGGGGCCCGGTTCCCCCTCCCGCCCCAAGGCTGGGCCCTTGCTCCGGTGGCAACTGGGTCCCTCAAAAAGCGGGGGGGGGAAGGCAGCAAAATGGGGGCTAAGGGGGGAGAGGCTAAGCAGGGTGGGTAAGGGGGGAGCCCCCCCCCTTCCCCCCGCGCCTCTCAATGAACCTCCTCAATGAACGTGACGTCACCAACGCCGCCGGGAAAAAAAAAGCCTCACAACTCACCCAATCAGCGATCTTCTACCGTCCGCCCCGCCCCACCTCGCGTTCAACAGCCAATAGGAACGCCTCCTGCAGCCAAAACACAAGCGCCGGCCAATGGAGAGGCGGCGGGGCGGGGCGTGGCGCCGGGGCAGCTGGAAGATTCGAACCGAACGCCCGTCGGGGCGGGCGGCGCGGCGGCAGCCAATCAGGGCGCGGGGGCGGGGCCTCCCCGTGTGTGTGTCTGTGTGTGTGTGTGCGTGTGTGTGTGCGCGCGCGCGCGCCCCCCCCCCCCTCCCCGGCCCCCCCCTCCCCCCCCCCCCCCCCCCCGCCGCCCCCCGGTGTCGGCGCGGCGCGGGGCGGCGGGCGCGCTCCGGGCACCCAGGGGTGCGCTCGGCGGGGCCGCCCCCGCCATGTCGGTGAACATGGAGGAGCTGCGGCACCAGGTGATGATCAACCAGTTCGTGCTGGCGGCCGGCTGCGCCGCCGACCAGGCCAAGCAGCTGCTGCAGGCGGCCCACTGGCAGTTCGAGGTACGGGACGGGCCCCCCCCATCCTCCCCCCCATCCTCCCCCCCCCCGCGCAAATCGGGGCACAACGCCCCCCTCTCTCCCCGTCAAACCGGGAGCCCCCGACACCCCCCTGCCCGCGGAGCCACGGGGCGGAAGGGATGGGGGGAAGGCCGGCCCAGCCGCGGCCCACCGACATGCGTGGCTGGGCCGCTGCGCCCCCCCCTCCAGCACCCACGCGGAGTTGGGGGGGGGGGAACAACCGGCTCTGAGCTCCCCCCGAATCTATTTATACCCGGGCCGTAACCCGAGCTGGGCCCAGCGCCCTCCGCTGCGGGGGCGCCCCCCCCTCCCCCCGCCGAGCTGGGAGCGGGGGGGCCGTGGGTGGGCCCGCTGGGGAGGGGGACACCGTGTAAACACCGGGGTGGGCTGTACACCCCCCCCCTCGCGGGGAGCCCCTACGCGGTGGGGGGACACGACCCCGAGTGGGTCGGGTGAAGGGCAGCACCAGGCTCCCCTGCCTTAGGCCTGGCGGGGGGGGGGGGGGGGGGGGGGTGGGGGGCGCCCGTGAATGCCCCCGGGGTGGTCCCACGGGGCGGGGGGGGGGGGGGGGGCTGCGGGGTGGACCGGGGTGGGGGCGTGTTTTCCTTCCCCCTTTGTCTCGGGTGGGCCGGGGCTGACAGCTTGTCCCCACAGACGGCCCTGAGCACCTTCTTCCAGGAGACCAACATTCCCAGCAGCCACCACCCCCCCCAGATGGTAAGTGGGACCCGCACCCCCCCCCATCCCTCCCCAACCCACCTTTAAACCCACCCCAGCAGCTACCAACCCCCCCCACCCCACCCCCCCACCTACAAACACCACCCAGCTCAGGACCCCCCAGCCACCCCCCCGGCCCCCCCAGCCCCCCCGGGCCGCGGAGCTGTCAGCTCCCCTGCCAGCCATATTGCTCTGCGCCCGGAGGAACACGCAGCCGGCGAATGTAAACACGAGCTAAAATGTCTGCCAGGAAATAGTTTGTCTCCGCAAGCATCGCGCTGGAAGTTGGGCTCTCCGGGCTGGGGGGCCACTGCAGCCCCCCCTTCCCCCAAACGCCGCTTGACCTTGGCCGAGGGCACATCCCTTGGCCAAGGGGAGGAAGTTATTCCCTCCCCGGGTGGTTTTTGTTGTGTTTTTTGGGTTTTTTTTAATGTCTTTTTGTGTTTTTTTTCCTGTTGAGGGAACTAAACGGTGCCGCACGCGGGGGAAGGAGTGGATCTGGGCTAAGGCGATTTTTTTTCCCCCTTTTCTCCTGCCGTCAGGAAATCACTAGCCAGCCCGGCATCGCCGGCAGCTCTCTCGGAGAAAGTAATTTTGCCGGCTGGCTCCCCCTTAAACCCCTTTTATTTTAATTCCTCCTCCCCCTGCGCATTTTCTCGCTGTCTCAGGCAGCTTGCGAAGGGTCGTCTCTTGGAAAACCCTCTTTCCCGGTGGGAGAGGGGACGGGAGAGCCGGTGGGAGCTGCCGGCCGGGTCTGGGCCTCGCTGTGTTTTCACACCAAAAGCCTCGTCAGGGCGATTCCTGTCGGGCGGCTGCCGGCAGCGGGATGCAAAGCAGCTCCGATGAAACCCATCCCGCTCCCCATCCCTGCGCTCCCCGGGGCCGAGCAGGACCCCCCTCCCACCCCGAGCAGGACGGCCGCCCCGTCACCCCCAGCCAGCCCAGAGCTGGGCAGCTCTCCCCTTCCCCACGTTGTTTTCCTAACACTGTGTTCCACGTGGTGACAAAACACCTTTCACCCTCTCCCCGAATACTCCCGCCTCGCATTTTTGGCATTTTTTTGCTGCTGTCCCCCACCCTGCCCAGCATCCTGATTTCTGCAGCTTAAAACGCCCTGCACGGCTCGGGGCAGGGGGTGAGACGAGGGGCTTTATGCTTGCGGTTTCTACTTCTTTTTCAAGCAGCAGAGAACAAAGCTGTGAGTGCAGCAGCGTTATGGTGTGGGGCGGAACGTCACCTTCCCCCCCGCACGGAGGGGAGGCTCCCCCACACCCGGCAAAACCCCCACGGGTCCGGGCTGTGGGGAAAGGACTCCCCAGAGCGGCAGCTCATGGTGGGACTGACAGTGGAGCAGCTCCTTAACAGAAAGTGTTGGAGGAGGAAGGCGATAATTACATGGCAATTCTTTTTTTTTTTAAATTAATGTTTTAAATTAATCTGGCAAACACCACCCCAGAAGCTCAGAGCTGTGTCCCCCCTCCAGCATCGTGTCCAACCTCAGTCCAGGGCTGGTGGGTGGCACATGTGTGGCTGTGGTGTTGTTTGTTTTTTTCAAAACACAACCACTTGAAGTTTTTTTTTCTTTTTTGGGGAGTGTTTTTTTTTTTTTTGTAACAAGTGTCTTTTCAGATACTGCCAAATTTACAGGTGATTTTTAAAACAAAGCTGGCTTACCACTGCATTGAGGTGAGCTCTGAAATGAGCTTTCCCAAAGCCTGTGTGTGGTGAGGGAGGAACACCCCGGCTCACCACCAACGCGTTCGCTGCCAGCCTGGCTGTGATTGCATTTTTGGGGTGCACCAGCTCCGCGCGCTGATGGGAGCTCATCCATCCCACTGCCAGCACGGGTCTGCCGGCCGCTGCTTCCCCGAGGCTGGGGGAGCACCCCGTCTTCGAACAGGTCTGGCTGGGACCCCCCTGGCCAGGGTTTGGGCGCAGGAGGGGGGAGCGGGGAGCACCTGCAGCATTCCCGGCTGCTCCTCTCATCCTGGCGATCACCAAGGGTGGCCGGGATGGGGCTGAGGGGGAATCAGTAAGAGGGATTTGGCACTTGCATGTGCTGGGGAGCAGCTGGGGCTGCCGGGTGCCAGCCAGGGCAAATCCCAGGAAGAGGGAGATGCAGCAGCTACTCCCCATCAGAAGCGTCTCCCCGATTCGCCATTGCCGGAGGCAGCAGATGCTGCCCTGGCCCCTTGGCACTGCTCGACATCCCCACGAGCAGCACAGCAGCGAGACGCGCTGCTCGGCTGCACCCCGGGGTCCGACGGGAGCCGACGGGAGCCACGGCTCCGTGAGGGCGATGGGGATTTGGGATGGATTTAACCCAGCGGGGTGAACCCCCTCCCCATGCACAGACCCCCTCCGTGTCCACGTGTCCCCTCCCAGTGCACCCCCCTGCCCACATGTGTGCCCCATACAGGTACCCCCACGTGTGTTCCCCGTGCAGCCTCAGGGCAATTTTGCTCGGTGGGTCCAGCGGGGCGAAAGTGCCCCCCTAGACCATTCCACCCCCCCAAGGGACTGGGCTGGACAGAGTGCTGCTTTTTCTAACCACCCCCCCACGTGCGTTCAGAGCAGCCCGTGGCACAAGGCTGCTTCCTGCCAGCGACCCCCCCCTCTGGAGATAAAAAAGGGGGGCATTAGGGCAGGCACCCACCCAATTTTGCATTGCTGGGGGGAAGCCCCCCCCCTCCCCCCCACGCATATCCCCTCTGGGGGGCTTTAGCACCCCCCCCATACTCAGAGTGTAGCAAGTGCTTTGCTGAATTGAGGCCCCGGCACCGCCAGCCCCTGAGCCCCAGCACGGGGCCGGGTCCCCCCCCCACCAGATTTCCTTCTGCCAGCGAGATCGGCTGCAAAAAGGGCCGGATCCAGCACCGGCTAGGCCGGGGGGGGGCGGGGGGGAAGGTGCTAAATTTAACTGGGTACGCAGAAGGCAGGGGCCGTACCGGGAACCGCACGGGGCCCGGCCACTGCCTCGCATCCCGGGGGGGGCCCTGCCTGCCTTCTGCTCTCTGTGCCCTGCCAGGGTGCGCAGGGGAGGGAGGGTGTCAGGGAACTGGGTGAAGGGGGGGTCCTGTGGGACCCCAGCACCCTCCCCACCCATCATGCTGGACCACACTGCATCAGCCCCGTCCCTGCTACTCCCCTCCATGGGGCAGCTGGCATCAGAGCAGCGTCCCCCTCCCCAAACCTGCCTCTCCCTGGGGCTTTGAGCACCCAGACTGGGTGGAGACCCTCCCCAGGCAGCCCCCACACCTTTGGGGAGCCACCCAGACCCTTGAGGGCTGCACAGCAGCGCTGGGGACCCCCAATACCAGCCAGACCTGGGCTCTAAGTGTCCCCTGGAGCTGGGGGGGTCCTGGGTGTGGGATACAAACAGGATCCCCAGTAACGTGTCCGGCTCCTGCGGGCAGGTTGGGACCCCAAAAGTATCCATGCGCAATCTGATGCCTGCCCTCTCCTCTCCCCCGCAGATGTGCACCCCCAGCAACACGCCGGCCACACCGCCCAACTTCCCGGACGCTCTGGCCATGTTCTCCAAGCTGCGGACCTCCGAGAGCCTGCAGAGCAGCAACAGCCCCATCACCTCCATGGCCTGCTCCCCCCCCGGGAGCTTCAGCCCCTTCTGGGCCTCCTCACCCCCCAGCCACCAGCCTGCCTGGTTGCCCCCCTCCTCGCCCACTGCCCACGGCCTCCACCACCACCTGCACCACCCGCAGCCTGCCTGGCCCCCTGCCCCCCCACCCGCTGCCCCCCCACAGAAAGCCGTGGCCACCATGGATGGCCAGAGATAAGAGTGGGCTGGCGGACGGGGCGGGGGGGGGGGGGGGGTGGTGTCTGGCCCAGGGCGTTGGGAGTGGGGGAACCCCCAGAAACGCACTGGAATAATTTTCTAGGTTTTATTATTATTTTTAAGGTGGGGGGGGGGGGGGGAAACACATGCTGCCGGGGAGGCCACCGGCCCATGAGAGCCTCTGCAAGAGTCACTAGCTGGTCTTTTCTCCCCCCATTTTTTTTTTTTTAAATATATAACTATAATATATAAATATATCTAATGTATATAAATCCAGAGAGAAGGAGCAGCAGCACGGGGTGGGTGGGGGGGTTTCCCTGTGGCTCCCCCCCAGCATCCCTGCAGCAGGGCAGGAGAAGGAAGGGTGGGGGGGAAATAACAAAAAATAAATGGAGGCAGCTGTTGGCACCCCGGATCGTGGCCACAGACACAGAGCCACTGGCCCCCCCATCCCTGGCTCTGGATTTCCTGGACGCTTGTTGCAGCGCCCAGAGCAAAGACGCCTCTTCTCTGGCTTCTGAAATTCAGCCTGGCTTCTTGCACAGACCCCCCCGGACCCCCCCCAACCCCATCCTCCCTCCCTCGGCACCCCCAGGGCATAGGGGGATTTATCAAGGCGATGCCCCTCCTGTCCCTGCAACTGCCAATCATGGCCCTTCCCCAGAGAGGGGGGAGCTGGGGGGAGGTTTTCTAGTTTTCAAATCAATCTTGCTAAAAAAAAAACCAAAAACAAAAAAAGAAGAAAAAAACAACAAAAAACAGGTTGAAGGTTTTTTATTAATTTAAAAATAATAAAAAAATAAAAATCACTTTTTTAACACCAGCTGTCCCTGCCTTCTCTCTTTGCTGGGAGCACATCCCTGCAAGGGCACCGAGAATGGGCGTGAGCCCCCCCCAAGCCGCAGCATTACCAGTGGGGACAGGCCCCCCCCAGGAGGCTGCGCCGAGTCCCACGTGCTGCCCGCGCTCTGCCTGCGCTCTGCCTGCAGAAGCCGCCGCTGCCATCCCCGAAGGGGGGAGCAGAGGGAAGGGGGGACCCCGGAGCCGTGGGGGGGCCATGTGAGCACAGCGAGGACCCCCATGTCCTGGGGTGCAGCCCGAACCCCATCCTGCACCCTCACAAAATACTGCGGTTTGCAACCCACCCCCCGGCAGCTTGTGTCCCCCTCCCCAGCCCCATCACCCACCCATGTGATGAGCCCCCCAGGCCTCAGCCCTGCAGGGAGCCCTGCGATACTCAGGGCTGCCAGGCTTTTAGGCAAAGCCTGCTCTGAGGTGGGGGGGGGGGGGGGGGGGTGATGCCTTTTCAGTGTCCCCCACTGCAGGAGGGCCATGGGTGGGGGCTCGCTGGCCACCAACTCCTTTCCCCCCAGGCCCAGGACACTGCTCAGCCCCAGGCCCTGACCTCACAAGCCACTTGCTGTGCCACCCCCCTTCTAACGACTCCAAACAACGCACCAGCCCCTGGTTTTGTGCTTAAATATCCAAACTAAATTAAAATTGAATAAGAACACGGCACACACCCCCCCCCCCCCTTGCCACACTGCTCACACACCAAGCAACTGGGGTAAAAAAAGCCCAAAATGGGAACGCAGCAGCTCCAGAGATGGCAGCAAGGGCTGGGGGGGCTCAAAGCACAACAGCAAGTCATCCCCCAGGGAACAGGGAGACCCCCAGCACAGCCCAACCTCAGAAGGAAAAAGGAAAAAAGGGAAAAAAATGCCCCAGCTGGGGCTACTCACCTGCTCCAGCAGCACAGGCAGCACCCAAAAAGGGATGTGGGGCTGGGTGCTCATGTTTGGGGGGGTGGGGGTGTTTGTTTATAGGGTGCAGCTGGGTCCCAGCAGCAGCAAATGGGACAGTGGGTGGGAGAGGGGGTGAGCTGGGGCCACACACACACACACACACACCCACCAAAGGGCTCAGCCCCAGCTGGGCCAAATCCTGCAAATGCAATTAGTCCCGGGGGGTGGGGGGTGTTTTTAAGCCCATCAATGCCTGACCCCCCTCCTGGGGTACAAGATGGTCCTCTGCTGGCTCTATTCTAGTGGTCACCAGTTTGCTCTGAGTGCTCCCAGTTATCCCACTGGAGGTGGCACTGAGGGAATCCCAGATCCTGCTGGAGCCACCTGGGCACCCCCAAGGCGGGTATTTAGCACCTATTTTTCCCCTGAAAAAAACAAACATCCCCGGCAGGGGGGGCTCCCTGGGGGCCAAGGTGCCTGGAGACTGCAGTGGGGTGGGCAGGGTTGGGGTCTGCCATTGTGGGGGGCAGGTTTGGGTGCTCCCCCCCCTCGCCCGAATCTGGGGAGAAGATCTACCAGGGGAGCAGTTTTTCCACAGGGCAGCCCCCAAGCACGCACCATGGCAGGGTGAGGGGATGCTTCCCCACGTGCCTGGGTCCCCCCCGGCTGCCTCTGGGGTTCCCCTCAGGGTTTCTCACCCTCCCACTCACCCGAGAGGTGCCACCAGCTTGGTGTGTCCGTCCCCGTTCCCCCAGGGGAGTTGGGGCTGTCCCCGGTGCTTTGCACGTTGTGCTGGGACAGCCCCGGCTCCCCCATACACACGGCCACATGTCCCCAGCCATGACACCCCCAGGTCCCCCCGCCATGTCGCTTCTAGGGACTGCAGTTTCCCTGCCCAGTACCTCTCCATTCGTGACACGACTTATGCCAGGTCTCAGCACACCTTTCTCCCATCTGACGGTGAGGGGTGGCAGAAGGGGGCTGGGGAAAAGCACCCCCAAGCAATGGGGGTGGCGTAAGAGAAAGGAGGGGATGTGTGTCCCCAGGGCTGGGGGCAGAGAAGGGGTGATGGTGCTTCGCTCCGGAGGGGGGAATCATCAGCTGCCCCGAGCCCGGCAGCAGTGGGGTCAGTGCCTTCCTCTTTCCATCAATGGCCGCGTTGGAAGAGGGACAAGGGGGTGACAATCCATGAGCAGATAAGGAAACCTGCTCAGTGATGCTCATCCCGCGGGATAAGCGATAGCCAGCCAGCGGGCTTGGGGTGGGATTCGCTTTTGGCGTTAAAGCCATGTCCTGCTGCCACCCTTCCCACCGCGGTCCCCATCTCCCACCACAGTCCCCATCTCCCACCACCTTCAGCAGCAACGGAGCGTCATCATCCTCCTGCTTTAGTGTGGGCTCCCCCAGACCCTTTTGGGGGCCACAAGCTCCCTGTCAGGAGCCATCGGGGCCGAAAAGGGGTTCATGGAGGCCAGGGGGTGTCAGGGAGAGCGTGGCAGCACGGGGCCGGCACAGACCCTGGGAGGGGGGTTGGACAGGGGCTGGTTTCAGCTCCTCTGGCCACACGTGGCCGCAGGACAAGGGATGCTGCGACCCCTCCTTATGCATGATGGGAAGATCCCAGCCCAGGGCCACCCCACTCAGGCCGCGCAGGTGCTTGGCTGCCCATCGCCCTTTATTGCTGCTGGCCAGAGATGCTTGCTCGCCTGCTCGGTGGCCGGGGTGGTGGGGGTTCAGTCGGGGACCCCCAGTCCTGCCTGGCTTCCGGGGTGCTGGATCCGTCCCACGAGGGCTGGGGGGGCAGGAGGAGCCCCCGTGCCTGGGAGAGGCGGCCGTGGGAGGAGGCTGGCCTGTGCTCTGGCGAGGTGGGGATGCCTGGGGGCGAGGGGCAGGGGTTAGCCCCCCTGCAGCCCCTGGGGCAGGCACCGCCCATGGGCACCTGCCTGGCCAGAGACACCCAGAAACGGGGTCCTGGCCCCCACCCTGAAGCAGACAGGCTGTTGTCCCACAGTGGCCAGGACCACCCCGCCACATCCCTCCACCTTGCTCTGGCTCCAACACGGGGATCGATTGCCCCATCTTCCAGTCCTCCCCCTCCATCCTGCTCCCACCCCACTCCACCCCAAACCCCCATCCCACCCTGCTTGCCCCCACCCACCAGGACACAGCAGGGTGCCCTCTCCCCCCACCCCGGTGCCCTGGCAGGGCCGTACCTGGCTGGCTGAGCGAGGACGCAGTGCTCTGGGGCCGGGAGAGCAGGCGGCTGGTGTCCCTCGCATCCCACTGCCTCGGGGACAGCTTGGGCTTGGCCCTGGGGAAGTCTGGCAGGAGGGAGCAGAGGGAGCTGGGCTGGGGGGAGCCAGGGAGAACACACGGGGGGGAAAGGGGGAAAACCTGGCACCCCGCGGGCACCCTGCCCACTCCACTGCCCAGTTCACCCCCGCCACATCCCCTCCCCAAGCGTGGCCCAGCCGTACCCTCCTTGCCCACGAGCACAGGCAGCTGCCTGCCCCGCCGGCCCCTGTAGATGTGGCCATCCTGGCCCAACAGCTCCGTCTCGTCGTGCTGGGAAGGAGAGAGGGGGTTGGCTGAAACACGGGGCCCAAATCAGCATCCCCAGGCAAACCCCCCCACCCAGCTCCCCCTGGGGAAACCGAGGCACGGATCCCCCCACCCCCACCCTGGATGCTCAGCATCACCCTCCCAGCCTCGCTTGCCCCCGCTGTATCCCTACCTTCGTCATCCTTACCTTGATGGGGAGCAGGGTGCGGGGCTGGAGCGGCCGCGGGGCGCTGGGTGGGTGGGGCTGGGGGTGCGGGCAGCGCTGCAGCGGGTGGGTGAGGGTGTGCCGGCCCCCGCAGAGCCGTGGCACGCGGGGGTACCTGCACTCGGCCACCCGCTCCCTGTGGGACGGAGCACAGGGATGCTCAGCACCCAGCACCGTGGCACCCCGTGCTTCACCCTACTATGCCAGGGAGGGGGCTGCGGGTGCTCCCCGGTGGGGTATGTCCCTCCCGGGTGCCCTCCGACTGCTGAAGGAGACCCACGCCTGTCCAGCTGTGCTGGATCTGCTCTTTCCCCGTGGCCCTGGTGAGCTGGTCATGGCCATGGCAGGTCCCTGCACCCTACGCAAGGGACACCGGGAGGCAGGAGCTGGGCTGTCCCAGCTGCAGTGTTTAATTTCGGTGACTTGTTTCACAGGAGGCAGCTGACTGCCCAGTGAAGCCTGAGGTCAGGCTGAGACCAGACACAGCTCATCACATGTGGCTTCAGCACCACTGAGACACAGACCTGGGCTAGACAGGGCAGCGCAGGGAGGGCTGTAAAACGCCACAGACCGGGGACAAGCACAGCTGACCCCTCTGCAGCACATCTCTGCTCCCCTGCCCTGCCCAGGCCCCCCCTGCATCCCTTCACCCCCACCCTGGGAAGGGCTCTCCCTCTCCAGGGCAGGGTCAACCTGCACCCCAGGGACCGGGTCCCCGTGTCCCCTACCTGTGGCTGTGCTGCCGTGTTTGCTCCAGCTCCACGACAGTATGGGAGCGCCTGGCAAGGTGGGGGGGGAGCGGTGGCATGTACGGGATGGCCACGATGAGCCTGGGGAGGGCAGGAGCCGTGGGTGGGTGACAGGGGACACACGACCCACCCCAGCTCGGGGCAGTGCCCCAAAACCCACAGGCTTGTACCCCATTGGCATCCCACTGCCCCCAGGGAGGGGCTCAGGAGGGCTGCACCCCCCCAGGCAGACACCCTAACCCCCGTGCCGGGCACAGCGGGGCACTGCCAGCACCCATCTCCCCTCCGAATCACCCACGCACCCCCCGATGCACCCGTGCCGGACGGTACTCACGGGCCAGGCACCAGCATGCTGAGGGGCCGGTCGCAGGACAGGCAGTGAAAATGGGCCAGCAGCTGCCTGTGGGGGGGGGCGGGGGGGGGAAGGGCTGGGTGAGTTCCTGGAGGGGATACAGCCCTGCCTGCACACAGGCAGGCAGCTGGCAGGCAGCAGCAAGGTGCTGGGCACTTCATTGTAATGGGTTATGGTATTTGCGGGGGGAACCGCAGGAATTTGAGCCTGGCTTACCCCCCACCCCACCCCAACAAGGTCACAACCCACCAGCTGACTACAAAATCAAGGGGCTACGATGGGGGAGAGCAGTTGGTTGTGGGCTCCCGCTTGGGAAAAAGCTCCACCTCATATTAGGCACCGGAGAATCCACTGAGGGGAGCACCCAAAAACCACCATTATGGGAACTACGCCCACAGGCACGCACAGCACCCCAGTCCCATGGGAACTGGGGGTACCAGCAAGGACAGAATGGGGGTGTTCCTGTACCTCTTGCTGGGGTACAAACGCCGGGCCTGGGGGATGCAGGATTCCCACATTTTTCAGGATGAGTTTTGTCACAGCTGCCCCGAGGACAGGGACACGCTCGCCTCGGCCCTGCGGGCACCTCCGAAACCTGGCAGCTGCCTGTGGCTGCCCAGGGCAGGCAGGGATGGGAGGCGAAGGGCGCAGGCACCCGTAGCTGCCATCCCAACCAGCCCTCACACCGGTTTCATCACTTCGTCAGCGCTAATTACCCCCCTGCCCCTCGCCAGGAGGGCAGGTCACAACCCAGCTCTGCGGCGCCGCGTGTCACACCCCTGCCCAGGGGGACAAGTCGCCGTTCCCCACCCTTGCTCCAGAAAACCTTTGCACCCACATCCCAGTTTTGGTTCGGGAGGGCTCCATCCTGCAGGTCCCCCTCCTCGTGCCTCCGTTAACATCGGGAACCTGCTACCGGTGGGAGGAGAAGCCATCGCCACCCCCATCGCACTCACTTCTTCATCCCAGCTGCATCGTCAGCCTCCGTCAGCGGCTCCTTCTCCTTGAGCTGCTCCAGGATGCTCCTCCAGTGCCCCTCCAGCTGCTGCCGGAAAGGCCCCAGCTCCAGGCGGTCCAGCTACGGACAGACACACACCCTCAGCCAGCTGCCCCGGGCTGGGACATCATGTTCCCCATGAAAAGCCAGGAGGGGGGATCCTCAGAGGGATGCTGCCTTAGGCTGCCAAGCCCCGAAGGTGCCAGTTTTGCGCAGCGGGGACGTGCCACCCCTCACCTTGGAGTCCATCTCTTCACTGAGCTGCCGCTGGACCTGGTGCCAGCCCTGCTCCTGTCCCATCACCCGGCTCAGCGTCTCCTGCATCCTCTCATTCAGCCGCTCCATGCTCGCCTCAAACTGGGTGCGACTCACTTTGCCGGCCAGGGCGGTTTTGTCTGCTTTCTAGCAGCGGGGAAAGGCAGGAGAGCAGTGAGGAAAGGATGGAGGGATGATGGGCAGGGCCAGCTCGTGGCAGGAGGACAGGGAGAAGTGGCTACGTGGCCCCACTCGCCCCATCACCCCCGTGGGGTTGGTCACACCAGCTGAAGGGACCCAGGGGAAGACAGAGGCACGTGGGGAAGGAGCCACAGCCCGTCTGGAAATCCTCCCTCCCCCAGGCCAGTTCTGCCACTGAGCCCCCAAGGCACAAGGGGTGTTTGTCACCCTGCCCAGCGCCCCCTTGGGTGGTGCCAGGACCCCCCAAGGCCATACCACATGGCTGGGGGGGTGCTGGCAACCCCCTCCCAAGCCCCCCATGCTGGCATCTCCCTACCTGGCTCCTCCCTGGCAGCTGCCTTACCACGTTGCCCACTGCCTGCCGCGACGTGAAATCGTCCACCACCTCCTGGAGCTTCTCGTAGCGCTGGAGGAGCTGCCCCGCCTGCTTGCTGATGTCCGTGCTGCAGACGGGGCACGCTGCCTGCGCCTCTGCCTGCTCCTGCCCTGTGCTCGCCACCATCGCCCTCGGCTCGCCCAGCTGCAGGAAGGGGAGAAGGAGTAGGCTCCGAGATGAGGTGGAGGCAGGCAACAAATCCGGGTGCTGTGGCACCAGCCCGTCTGGAAATCCTCCCTCCCCCAGGCCAGTTCTACCACTGAGCCCCAATGCACAAGGGGTGTTTGTCACCCTGCCCAGCATCCCCTTGGGAGGTGCCAGCACCCCCCAAGGCCATACCACATGGCTGGGGATGTGGCTGGGAACCCCTCCAGGACCACCCCACCATGCTGTGGCGGTGGGAGCGCTGCCCCTGGACCTCACCTGCTCCTGCAGCTCGTCAGCCGTCTTGGCCACCAACCGCTCCAGCGTGGCCTTGGTCATCTCCTGCGGCTCTTCCAGCTCCTTCAGCTTACACCTCATCTCCTGCAGCGTGGACCTGGTCAGTGAGACAGGGGCACAGGCAGGCTTAGCCTCCACAGGGCCGCTCAGGGGGTGTCCCTTGTCCCCCCGGGCTCCTCCTGCAGGGTAGGAAACCCTGTCCGTCCTTTTACGCCAGTTGCAGGGTGATCTGGTCGCTGACATCCCCTTTCCAGTTGGCTCCAGCTACCTCCAGCTTTCCGAGGGCATCTTCCAGCTGCCTGATCTGGGAAAGGCAGTGGTGGATGAGTCAGGGCACAGCCCCCTCTGTTGTCCCAGCCCAGGGGCCCTTCAGCTGCCTCCTCCCTGCCCAACTCCCCCCTGGCATCCCCGCAGCCCCCCCAGGGACTGCTGCCAGCTCACCTTCCCATTCTCGCCCTGCAGGTCACAGGTCAGGCCCTGCAGCGAGGACACCCGGCCCTGGAGGTCGGCCAGGATGCTGGCGATGCTCTCCTTGTCTAGATGTGGTCCGAGGGGACATGCTGTCAGTGAGGGGGTCTCGGCCTTGAGGCCAGGCTCTGAGCACAATGAGCCCCCAGCCCAGGGTGTCCCCATGCCAAACACCCCCCTGCCAGCCCCCCCAGGGGCTCCTACCTCCCTCTGAGAAGAGCAGGCGCAGCTTCTCAAGCTCGGCGTGGTCTGACTTGGTGGCTTCCAGCTGGGCCACCTGCTCCTTCAGGCTGGCACAGAGGTGGCTGAGCTGCCCGATCTGGCGGAGAGCCTCCACCGTCTCTGCGCAGCGGTCGGAGACACTGCTGGAGCCTGAGGATCCCCAGGGCACGGGCGGCTCTTGCATAGGGGATGTGGCCCTGGGATCAGTGTCAAGGGGGATCTCTAACCCCTGGGCTGTCGGCGAGAGGGTCCTCACTGCCGGGTGGCCTGCCCAGGCAAGCTGTGTGCTGGGTAAAGCCTTGCCTCCCTCCTTGGGACTTGTGACATCCATATGTGTCCCCAGAGCATCAGGGATAGCTTCAGCAGGGACTTTCTCAGTGCCAGAAAGCCTGGAGTCCATGCGGAAGGGGCTTGGCTGAACCCCTGCTCCTCCTCCTTGGGTCCCTGGAGGTGTTGGCTGCACCCCTGGGGTGGTGGTTTGGATGCCAGGGGATCCTGGCTGCACCCCTGGGGTGGTGGTTTGGGTGCTGGAGGTACTTGGCTGCACCCCTGGGGTGGTGCTCTGGGTGTCAGAGGCCCCTGGCTGTGCCCCTGGGGTGGAGGTCTGGGTGTCAGGGGCCCCTGACTCTGTCCCCAGCGTAGTGGTCTTGATGCCAGGGGATCCTGTCTGTGTCCCCAGGGTGGTGGCACGGGCATCAGAAGTCTTTGTCTCAACTGAGGAAGTGTGGCATCGCTGGAGAACAACGGATATGTTGTGAGCGATCCAGACCAAGGGGCCTCACTGTAACAGCAAGCTGCAGCTGTGTTCAAGGACATAAAAAAGGCCGAGACGGCCTGAGAAACTACATTCCTGGCCAAGAGATAAAGATGTTGGAATGTCGAAAACAGGGGGTCTACCTGGGGGGAGAGCAGCGCGTGGACACCACACTGGGACCAATCATAGAGGGCAGAAGGGCGCGTGAACAAGTAGCTTTAGCCTATTAGCAATAAGATAGCGGCGCGTGAAGCTTGTGATAGAGTATAAATTGCTGCGTAGCCTTTAATAAAGTGGCATCAACTTGATCACGTTGGTCGTCTAAGTTGTGTCCGAGACTTCTGCGTCGGCAAGGAAGTACCTGCCCCCTTCTCAGGGGCCACTGGTGCTCTCTGCGTCCCCGGGGAGCCAGGCTGTGTCCGCGGAGTCCCCTTGCTGGTCCCTTTGCTGGTCCTGGGTGCAGGCTGTGTCCCTGGTCCCTTCAGTCCCAGCGCTGAGCTTGCCCCATGCGGGGTGTCCATGTCTGCAGTGGGGGGCTCGGCGGGGGCAGCCTGGCCCTCACTGCCATCCTGCGAAGAGGAGGCAAAGGGGAGCAGGTTTATGGGCGGAAGTGCAGCGGCAAGGGCCGCCCGCCCTGTCCTCAAACCCCCCAGCTCACGGAGCCAAACTCAAGTACCCCAAAGGCAGAGACTGCCCAACCCACAGGGACCCCCGGGCGCCCCAGCCGCACGGCCCCTCCCCAGTCCCCTTAGTCCTTTGGCCACCTCTGTGCCTGCAGAGTCATTTCAGCAGCCGATCCTGGAGATCAGCAAACCCCCTGCTGATGCCACCTGACACAACAGCAAGGCATTCTTCTCTCCAGCAATGGGATTCTGTACTCCAGAGCTGCTGGACCAGACCCGCTTCCCAGCCTAATGGGCTGCGCCTTCATTTCAGGAGCAGCAGCCCCAGGTAGGATTTGGAAACCATCTCATGGTGCAGAATGCTGGGGTTTGCCCCAAAATGTCCCTCCGCTGTCCCCGGCTCCCACCTACCAGCCCCAGAGAGACCAGGAGGGCAGGGAGCCGTGGTCCTGCCCAACGCTGAGCAAGGACAGGGGGCTGCGCGGTCACCCCAAGGGTTTCGGGCGCTCCCTTGCCCCACGGAGGGGCTGTTGGGGGCTGTCAGTGGCACAGACGATGAGGACGATGAGGAGGTCTCTGTTGGGGCAGCCGAGGAGCTGCCCTGGCTCTGCTGGTGCCAGGTCCTGCCTCCCGGCGGGATGCACAGGGAAGAGAAGTGCTGAGCAAACCTCCGCCGAGGCCCCGGGGGCTGCGGTCCTGCTGAGTCCCACTCCCATAGCTGGGATGCCCCAGCACTCACCACCGACAGACCTCGGCCCTCTCCTCCTCCTTCTCCTCCTCCTGCTTTGCTGCCCACCAGGCAATCCTCCAGCACCTCCCAGCGCACCAAGTTGCTTACCTGCTCCGGGGCTGGGGAGAGGCTCAGGCTTTCCTTCAGCTTTTTCTGGGGAAAAAGGGGATTAGGGGGTCAACCCTGGCCACGTAGCCGGGTGAGATGGCACCCACAGGAGCACTGACCCCCTCCAGCATCGCTGCCCAGCCCTGCTGGGACCGTGCCCTGACACCGAGGGACTGGGTGCACCGGTGCCCCGGGCACGCAGCCGCCTCCTTCCCGGAGCAGGATCCGGGCGTGCGCGCGGCCGTACCATGTCACTGTCCAACGCTGTCCGGTCACGGAGGGCCGGCAGCTGGCTGGCAGCGTCCTGGAGATTCCCCTGGAGCGGGACAAGGAGAGGGATGGCAGCCCAGACACAGGAGCAGGATTGAAAAGGAGCATCCAAAAATTAACTTGGGCACAGGACAGAGGGATGCCAGGCAGGGTTGTGGCTGTGTTGCATGGGTAGATCTTTATCTCCTCTCCTTCTTAGCACCCATGTTTCTTTCTTTACAGCTGCTTAGTTAAAAAATGTCTTAGCACCACTTTGGTTGGTGCATGCAGTTACCTCTTCAGCCTTGGGACACCCTTCCTGCTCTTCCCTCCTGGCACCCTTCACGCCGGGTGACACCCAGGGCCGTGGGGCAGGGGTGGCAGGGTGACACAGAGGCAGGGAGCGGGGTGAGGGCCCAGCTGCCTCCTGGGGACACCGGCAGCAGCTCACCATGCCAAGCGTCTCGCGGATCATCCGAATGTTCTCCTCCATGCGGGACTGCGCCGCCTTCATCCTGCCCATCTCCTCGAGGAGATCCTGGTAGAGCGCCACGGCCTGAGAGAGGGGAGTGGCGGGGGTGAGTCCCGGGGGCACTGCGGGCAGCACTTACCATTCATCACACCTTCAGCAGCCAAGAAGCGGCAGCAGCTCCCCAGAGACCCCCCCCAACCCTGCCCCGGGGGGGGCCCACTGCACAGCCCAAGTAAGTGGGGACAGATCCAGCCCTGCCTCCCCACACCGGGCTCTGGGCAAGACTACTGAAGCCGATCCAAAGGGCAAAGAGCTGCTGCCACCCTCTCAACCACAGCCTGGCCCGCGAGGGCAGCGGCAACCGCGGCTAACGAAGCGGGGAGCGATCAAGCAGGGGCCTGCCCCGAGGAGGGTGAGCTCAGCCACCCGGGGAAACCCTCCCTGCTGCCTTCTCCCTACATGTCCCAGCCCCAGCAGGATCCGGCCCTGCAGCACCCAAGGTGACCGTTTCCTTGAACCTGAGCTTATTTCCTCCCACTGGGGATGCTCGCAGCCCCAAATGGCTCAGCGTTGTGCAGGATGAGGCCCCTCTCCAGTCCCCACCAGTGCTGGGTCTAGCCCTTGGGCAAGCCAAGGGGATTTGGGCTGGGAGACGAGGCTCATGAGATGCTGATGGAGCCTCTCAGCTGCCTGAGGAGTGGGTGCCGTACCTGGCTGTGGGTCAGGAGTGGGGAAGGGAGGGATGGAGAGTGGTAGGGCTGGATCTCCACAGGTGCTGAGCCTCTGGCTGGTGGAGCTGAGGGCACCGGCTGCTGTACTGGACCCACGACTTGCTGATGGCAACTTGGGGAGAACCCAGAGCAACTGGAGCAGCATTTCAGCCCCAGCTCTTTCTCCCCAAAACTCCATCCCTTTCCCACAGTGAAGCCCCACATACCACCTCGAGCTCAGGCTTAAACCAGACCTAAGGGCACCACAATGGTGGTGCAGACCCCAGAGGAGGGGGTGTCTCACGGGGGGGGGCACCCAGGGAACAGGGAAGAGCCTCTACCTTGGAGGTGCTGCTCTCGTTCTCTTCAATCTTTGTCGTCATCTGCCCCCTGTCAGCAGCCACGGAGGCGTCCTGGGGAGTGCTCACGGTCCCCTGCAGCGGGTCCTTCGCGGGCGTGAGCGACTCTGTGCCTGGGCCTCCGCCCTGTCCCCCTTCTTCTCTCGGGGGTGACTCGGGGGGCTGGTCCCGCCCCAGGAGGGGGGTCGGGCTGTGCCCTCGCCCCAGGGCAGGCAGGTCCTGCAGGCCCAGGTGCCTGAGCATGGCCTGCAGCAGGCTGTGCAGCGCCGGGAAGTTCACGGTCCCGACCTGGGGCGTCCCGATGGCGACGTCCAGCAGCTGGGACAGGCTGAGCGGGTCCATGGCTGCTGCCCTGCCCGAAAACACAGAGCCTGACCGGGGGGGACACGACAGCACCCCTTTTGCCTGGAGGGGACCTGGGCGGGTGGGAGGGATGGGCAGCCGCCCTCCTCCTCCTCACCACAGAAAGTGGTCGAAGCGGCGGGGGGGCGGGTGACACGGTGACCCCCCGAGGGCAGGGCTGTCTGGGGGAGAGGGAGGGGTGTCTCCTTCCCCGGCCACCCCCAGCCTCATACCCAGCTCTGCCTGCCCCTGCCCCTGCCCCCCGCCTCACTTTCTCGCCAGCCCCCCAGTCCCCCTCTCCCGACCGCGCACCCCCAACCTTACTCGTCCGTCCCCGCCGCCGCTCTGCTCTCCCCTAGCCCCGCCCCTCACCCTGAGCCCACCCCTTCCCTTTCCTCATTGGCCACCACCCGCCGCTGCCCGCTGCCCATTGGCCGAGCCCGCTGCCCACGTGCCCGTGTTTACAGGGCGGGATAACGCAGCGCCTCCCGTTGCCAGGCGACGCGGCGGCCCCGGCGGCGGGCAGGGCCCGGGCTCCCCGCTGCCTTTTCCACTGTGACGACACAAAATACAACTGGTGACGTCGAATATTTTGACGCAGCTCCCTGCAGCCCGTGGCTGCGCCGCGCACAGAGACCATCCTGCCCGTCCGGCACCCTGCTCCCCCCTGAAACTCTCCCAGACAAGCCCAGTCCCGGCAAGGAAGCACCTCCATTGAGTTATTGGCTGAGGTGTCAAAAGCATGACAGATTTTACCCTCTCCCTCAGACGTGGCAATGGTGGAAGGCTGCTGCTGACTGCATCAACACACAGATTTCTCGCACCTTGCACCGAAGCAAAGGAGCCGTGAGAGCGGGGGAAAAAGAAACGCAGCTAAACACAGGCATCCAGACAGCCCCAGGAAGTATTCAAACACTGGGAAAAATCTTCGAGCCCGAGTGATCCATCAAAGTACTTACAAAAATAATCAACAAGACTTTCTTTTCCCTTAGAAACGTCCAGGTCGGACCGTCACACGGTCAGAGCACCCCCTTGGGTGAGGCACTCAAAGACCATTTCCAAGAAAGGATGAGGGTGGGCAAGCAGGAAGCAGAACTCGCTCTTCTAAATGACACCAGATACCTGTTTTCAGGCATTAAAACCAAAGCATCTAGTCTGTATTCTTCTCTTCCAAACTGGGAGGACTGAATTCAAAGAGGGAGCAGAGAGATTAAGAGATGGGAACAAGATGCACTGAGGCAAGAAGCTAAACCCTCCTTGGAGTGCCCCTAAGTCTTACCTCCAAGTCAGCGGCAGAGCGGGGGGCTCAGGAGTGCTAAAGCTACGCCCAGGGGCTGCTCAAGCTGTCTAGACAGCACTCGGGACCGGCAGGAAAAGCTGTAAGACTCCCTAAAATAGCACAGGCCCCATCAGCACAGTGGTGCAGCAACAGCAAGGGGAGGGTCTTGGGGCTGGAGAGAAAACGCTGAGGTTTGATGCTGACGGGATGGCAACCTAGGTCTGGGTTGGTCAGGTCGGGCAGATGCTGTGTCCCCAACGCACCATCCCCCCGCCACCCCTGTTGTCCCAGGAAACACAGGGTACTGGTTTTCCTAAAGCAGTTAAGAATTTTGAGATGTGAACATCTCCTGGCTTCAGTTTAGCCAACTGCTTTTGGCTTCTAGTCAGGGTAAGGTTTGAAGCAGTCAGAATAATTCAGGTTGTGGTCCCGAGTACAATGCAGGGGACACCAGCACAACCCTCTGCTCACCGGTGCTGTGGCTTCACCGTTTCCACCCAAATACAGCCCAGTACAAGCAAGCCTGACTGGGGCAAGAACACTCAGCAAGCCCAGACCTTGCTTCTGGCCGGTCTGACAAGGAGTTTGAGGGGAGAAAAGAGCAATACTGCTCATAGTGTAAGCCAGTGTTAAAAATGTGAAGAGTATGATCCGGTACTGGCTCAGAACAAGGGCACACGCAGACACCTGCAAGGGCTTCACACACTTCAGCACAGCACTGTGTTCCTCCCCCCGGCCAAGGAGCCACGCTGTGGTCACAGAGTACAGCTGTGATTTGTTCACAGTGCTTTGAAAACGCAGGAAAACCATCAACAGCCTTAAGACCTCATCCAGCCCCGAGCATCCCTCGTGGGATCAGGCTCGGAGGTTTAATCCATGCTGGATACTGGAGATGACCCAAGAGCTCCGGGCTTTTGCGTACCCCCACCAGCTACGAGACAGGGCGCTATGCTGCAGGACCAACTCCCCCAGGCCAAGGCACGCTTGTTTGCCCAGTGTTCAAGGCTTGTCCTTCTCCCAGAGTCACTGCCTGCCCCTAGGCACCGCGCACGTTTTAGATGCTGGAGTGGAAGAGAAGGATGTAGGCAGAAGTTGAAGGATAAGCAAAACCAAACAACTGCCTGCTAGAGACAGCCCGTTATCAGCAGTGCTCTTTTGAAGCTGCTGCCTCCAAGCAGGATTTGTTCCACGCATCAGCAGGCTAGAAAGTGGTATAGATTTTACTGAAGTGTGTTTGTCAGCCTCATCAAGGGGGAAGATCACAGTTTGGGAATTTATCCTTGTATCATCCTGGAGACGAAAGCTTTCACGAGCACCTTGTGCAGCTTTCTCAAGTGCCCCTCCAGCCAAGGATTAGTGTCACTCAAGAAAGGAGCAAGCAGTGAGTCCTACTTCCCCATGGAAGCTCCAAGTGAGCCTGGTTACAGCAACAGCCCCATGGTACAGACAGAGCAGCTGTTCAGGGGGTACAAGGTTCCGGGGAACCACCAAAAATGAAAAATTCTGTGCTTTTTATTGCAGGTTCAGTGTTAGTGTTTTGGAGAGAACAGCTGCATTAGAGGCAGATATTGTTCCAACTCCCCTTCCCCATGAGACTGCCACAATTCATCAGCTCCATGCAACTCCAGAAACTGCGCCTCGTTTTGCAGTGCAGACAAGTTTCAAGTGAGGACTTAGACCCTCATGTGACTTGCCACTGAAGAACAATAATGATCCAAGGCTCGTAAAATGAAAAGGCCAGCGCATTAACTAGCACCCCTTGCCCTGCTGGGAGACACACGTGAGCTTGTTCCCAGCGCCCCGACGCAAGGATGTGAGCAGCCCTGCGAATGGGTTGCCCTAAGCTGCCCTTTCTGGATGTTCGCTAACTTAGTTTTGATGAAAGTCCTTGCTATGCTGTGCAGGAGATGAGAGGCCACTCGGTTGGCAAGGAGCTGCTCTGCTGATCAGCTCTGCCAGCAGCGAGCAGTCCTGCCCAGCTGCCTGAATAAAGCACTGCCTTCTGCGCTCTCTCAGGCCAGTCACAGGCAGAAACAGAAACCCAAAGGCTGTCTCCTCTTGCTGCCCACTTGCAGTCTCTATTCCCTTCTCATAAGCTGACAGCTACTTCTTTTTGCTTTTCGTTCCCCCCCTATAGGGCAAGAGATAACACACTAAAAAAAAAAAAAAAAGGAACTTAAAAAAATTCAACACCACCTCATTTCTCCATCTCTCTCAAGATGTAATCCTCCCCATTGCCAGTGGCCTCTTCTATTCACCTGTAAAGTGCTGGTCAGGTTGATGCTTTCTATTAGATCTCATGGCTCAAGACTCTGAAAACCTTCACGCTCCTACAAGAATAAACAGTTGTGTTATGCCTATAATTTATGGTATTGCCGTTTCATGCATATTTCCTTCTCTTGTGGAAGCCAGGACGGGGGCAGCGCCAGGTCTAGTCATCGACAGTGATGTTGCGGAAGAGATAGGCCGTGGACTCGCCATTGTGGATTCGTCGGACGGCTTCAGAGAGAATCAAACTGATATCCACAGTCTTTATCTTGGGGCACTGCAGCTTCTGCACCTCGTGAGGAACTGTGTTGGTTACTACCACCTATGGAGTGCCAAAAAGAAAAGACAGTTAGTTGTGCTGCTGATACGCTCGCTCTCACCAACAGCTACCCTAGATCAACTCCACGAGTGGTGTGTACCTGCTGTTTCACAGTTCAGGGGGAGAAATCCGTGTATGTTAGGAAAAAAAGATGAAAATAAATGGTCTCCCCCACATGACAGTCAATCTGTTGAGGGGCCCGGCGTAACCAGCACTCTGCAACAGCCACCTCCACACAGGCTGACGGGTGCATTTAGAGCGCAGGATCTGACATGTTTGCTACTAAGGGCGAGGTCTGAAATCTTAAGGTACCCAACAGCCCGTCATCAGCTGGGGCAGAGGGTCAGGTAGAAGGTCTGTGCAGTGAGAAAGCGATCACATGCACCCAGCTGCGGGAAGAGAAGTGTCCAAGCAGGGATGGCTAATATCTGTGCATTAAGGAGAAAACATACACAGATCTGATCTGAACACGTAATCATCACACACGTTTTTTTTTTTTTTCTTCAGTGAAGAACCAGCTAACTGAAAGCATCTGATGAAACCAGTCATTTCAGAGATGAGCTACGTGGCAGGGGAAGAACATCAGTTTGTGGGTTTTGGTGCCTTAAATCAACCCAGTTACCAGAGCCAGCCCTCCCCCCCAGCCCAGAAAGCAGACGCACCTCATCGATGGAGGATTCCTCTATGAGACGGGGGGCATCTGCTGACAGGAGCCCGTGAGTAGCCATCACAAAAATCTTGTAGGCTCCACGCTCTTTCAGGATCTCTGCAGCAGCTACAAAGCTTTCCACATCATCGATGATGTCATCCTGAGAAGAGACAGAAATAACACCAAAACCAGAAGTCTACCATGCCTGCAGGGCAGGAGTGGATCTGCAAGGTACTGCAGCTTTGGCCACAAACATAGCCAAAAAGAATATAATCCCTGGCTACTTCAGCTGCTGTTGAGATTCAAGCACAGCCACGTGCACAACTTAAATCTGTGGACACCGTTTCCCTAATTTACAGACCCTTTTGCTAGTGTGCAGAACAAATATTGTGTCTTGGAAACAAACTAGTCCCTGCACATGCTCACAGGCAAACAGAGCTTATCTTCAGCAAGGTATTTTTTTTCACAGCGATAGTAGCTGCATGTTGATTAGTTACACTGCAGCATGGCACAGCATGTAAGAAAAGCTCAGCGAGCTTTTTTTATGGTTGGTTGGTTTGTTTGGTTTTTTTTTTTTAAATACTTCAGGAGATTTCTCTGCATGTCCTGGATTTGCTGAGTATTTGTACACATCTGATATTTGTAGATTCAAGGGAGCAAGGAGATTTCAGAGCTTAAAGCACTGAAATACGAAGGGTTTTCAGCAGAAAGCTGAAATAACCAAAGCCACCAGCAAAACTGGAGAAAACAGCGGTAACAATCCTGTTCCCACCCCTACACCAGCAGTCCCTCCTACCCTCTGGGATAAAGCAGCTCAAGAAAAGATGCTGGGAGGAAGCCACCCCCCCGCTCCTCTCCATCACACCCATACCACAATGATGGCAATTCTTCCTCCAACGTCTCCAACCACAGTTATTGGCGGTTTCTCCTTGGCCATCATCATCACTAAAGAAGAATAATAAAAGCCCAGGTCAGTTAGCCTTGAGTCAAACCGCAACAGCTCCACCACACAAGAGGCCCTTAACTGTGTCTTACTGGTGCACAGATACAGGCACGTGCTTTACATTATCCTGACACCCACCTCAGTGGGGAACCACTCGTTTAACCATTGTTTTCCTCCTTAAATGAATAGCACTGCTGCGTAAAGATGAAACTCTCAGTTTCTGTGGGCACCTCGTACTGACCTCAGAGACAGTAAGCAAATCCAAATAGTTCACAGATCCCTGTGCAAGGAGAGCTACAAAGCAGCACCTAGTTTATGGGAAACGTCAGTGACTTTCTTTGTGCTCCAGAACAGGACTTGGAATTAAAAAAAAAAAGGGTATTTCATGACTGGGCACAACAAAGGGACTCGTCTGAGCAACACCTCTCAAAGGGCACATGCTTTACCAGGTGCAATTTTTCACCTGCTGGACTCACTAATTCATCCGAAGGATTTGTGACTCGCACTGCAGCTTGCTTGCTTTCTCTCGTATCACCAAACACACAAGGCTCTTTCAGAGGGCATAAGCACCTTAATAATATCTGCTCAGGCAAAGAAAGCTTAAGGAAATTTGCAGGAGCAAATTTGCTGGTGGTTTTTTTTTAAAGTGGATTAATGGAAAGAGCAGGACAAAGTTCAGTTCAAACTCAGTTCTACAAGCTCAGTGCAATCAGCAATTTGAAGCAAAAGGGTACATGGATGAGCTGTGCTATCCGACACACAGGGAAGAGATGTACTGGGAAATAAGGTTCCACTCCCTCCTGACTCTACTTTTGCACTGACATGGTTCATGGAAAAACTACATGTGTAGCAGGCTTTGTCCTTTATCCTGAAAAACTTCCAGCAGCACTATAAAAAATAACAGAGAGATGAACTAGGATGCACTGAGAGTGTCCAGACGTAACACAGTCTTCAGACTTGCACCGAACAGCAACCAGCCTCTGATACGGGCCAGGGACTTGCTGTCCATAAGCCAAACCTCTCGCCTGCCAGAGGTGCTGGTTTATACAGGGAATGCGGTACAAAACCTCCAGCACGGACAGGACACGGTGATGGGCATGCACGTGTCATTAGGTGATAATCTGGGCTGATCTAACCACTGAAGCAAAGAGGAACATCCAGCGTTTTGTAACACTTACCTGATCCACCTGCACCCCCCAGATTTTATGCTCTCTACGGGGAGTGCACCAAAGTGTCCTACCAACGCACTTTGTGCCTCTCCTCTTTGTAAGCTCAGGTCTTGCCAGGATTCTAGCCACAGAGGCTTCTCAAGCGCCAAGTTTTGGACACCCTGGCTAGCAAGACTTCTCCCCTTTAAGATAACCTACTTCGATATAATACTTGAGCAGCACGAGAACACAAGCCATCGCCTGTCTGAATATTGATTTCTGCCCTCCTGGGTCAGAGAAGTCCTACACGAAACTCCCCATCCCGCACAGCAGGCTGATCCAGTAGCATTCCCACAGCTCAGTGACTGGGAATGCCTGGAGCGCAAGCACAGCTGGGTGAGTGAGTCAGGCTGAGGGGTGGGATGGAAGCAATTATAAGGACCACTCTAGGGAATGGCACTCGGAAGATCTCCCGATGTACGGAAAGAGTAGTTACAACCTCCCCTTCTTTCCTTTGTTACTAAATAAGGTAATGGGTAGGCCTGTAATGCCGAAGGCGCACCCACGGAGGAGGTGCTTAGCGAGCATATATATGCAAGTTGTGCAGTTCAATAAACGGACGTTTTGTAACCACCACGTTGGTGTCTGTACTGATGTCCCCGAGAAGGTCTTAACCCCCTGCGGTATCTGGCCCTGCGACCTGAGCGCCACCAACAGGTGGATAGGCAGGCTTAAAGATGCAGAGCCGGCTACAATAAGTGGTGGCCCCGACGTGATCTACAGTTACCGTCGTCGGTGCCCAGCAGGGGGTGGAGGAGCTCCACGCAGGACGGGAGACTCCGCGGCCAGCGCGCCATGGATGCCATAATTCAGGTACTGAAAAGATGGGGCGAGCAACATAAGGCTTCTGTGAAGTCGAAGACACTGAAAGCTATGCTACAAAATTTGATGGGGCTCGGCGTGTTGCCGGAGCCAATAGACGGCACGAAGCCGGAGCTCTGGCCGCAGATAGAGGCGGTGCTGACGGAGCAGGCCAAGCTGGGAAGGCCAGAGCACTTAGTGGCTTGGGGGAAGGCAAACGCGATGATGATAGCTACCCCGGAGGAGCAACAGGCGTGGCGGGATGCGAAGAAGGGTCTGCGGGGTCTCGCGGAGGAGACCACCCAAACGGAGGAGCTCACGGCGAGCTCTGACGATGAGGAGGGAAGCTAGAGGCGTGGCCCATAGAAGGCAAGCCATCGGGGGGGAGACGGGGGCGGAGAACAGGGGAAGAAGGGTGCGATCCCGTCTGCGCCCCCAGCACCCCCCCTGTGTACCCTTGGGAGGAGATGCAGAGGGTGGAGACCGACGTGCGTAAACAAGAATCAGCAGAAAAGGGGCGCGCGAACACGCAGCGTTCGGGGGTGGATATGGGGGCGGTCAGGCAACCACAAGAGCAGGGGCAAGTCGCCCAAGGGCCGGGCCAAGGAGGGCAACCTGGGCAGGACTCGCTCCTTGATTGGTTGCCGGGCGCTCCTCAAACCCCCGTGCGTGCCCGCCATGGAGTGCAGTGGGGCCGGCAGAGCCTCGCCATATAAGGGAACTGAGCGACCCGTTCGCTCATTGGCGGGAGCCAAGGACCCGGATAGGGTCGGATGGCGAATCGGAGAGCGACGAAGCAGAACATGACCAAAAATGGAAGCATGAGGGAGGTTGGGGGGCGCGGCCCAACCAGCGGGAGGTCCACTGACGGTTAGAGCCGCCCGGAGGGAATGAAAGGGCTGACGACGGAACTGGCTAAACTATCCGCTGCAGTTAGAACAGGCGGCTGGGGGGGGGGGGCTTGGCGCCATCCCCTGCGCCGAGGACACCCACAGATTGGCAACGTATAGCCAAGGAGTGCATTATGTCGGGGGTGAAGCTTGAGCCTGCAGCAATACATGCCTACCCAGTCAGGGTTACCCCCACAGGGCAGCAGGAGTGGTATCCGCTTGACGCGAAGGCCGTGCAAACCCTATTTCAGGCAGTTGCTGAACACGGCTTAGGACACCCAGAAACAACTTTGCTCTTAGAAACCATTTTGGCATTGCCACTGACCCCCTCTGACATGCGACAGCTGGCGAAAGCGGTGTTAAAACCAGCAATGTATTTGCTGTGGAAGGAGGCATGGGGAAGCCGAGTTACTGCTGTAGTCCATGCGGCCGCCAATCAACAGCACCCCTTACACGGGCCTACCCATGACCGCCTATTAGGGCGGGGTGCTTTTGCAACGATGCCGGCTCGGTTACGACTGCGGCCCAGAGAATTCACGGCCGCTACCGAAGCTGGCAAACAGGCCTTCATGGACGTAGCCAAATTGGAGAAGAAGGAGCCCGCTTGGACCTCCATCAAGCAGGGGACAGGGTATGAAGAACTCGCCTGTCATTTGCCAGCTGTATGTGGTGTGGTGGTTTAGCCCCTGCCGGGGTCTGAGACCACGCGGCCGCTGCCCCTCCCCCACAAAGGGAGTGAAATACAAAGCCCCAAGACTGAAATAAGGAAAGGTTTAATACAACAGTGCAATAGCAACACAACCAACAACAACAATAACAATAACAGTAATAGTGATAGCAGTGAACAGAGCAAAATAGCTACCAAATACAGCAGTGGGAAGCACGATGTACAAAACCACGAGTGCACCGCGCTCCCGCGCCAGGAAAAATGTGACCTGCCAGGATGTGACCTCCGCATGGTGTCTGAATAACCCGGCTAGAGCTCCCCCCCACTGCTGGGGAAACTTAACCCTATCCTGGTTAAACCAGGACACGTGGCCAGGGCCATCGCACCCTTAAGAGAAGGTGAGCCTAACCACCATGTAATACACTATATGGACGACATACTACTAGCGGCACCTACAGAACAGCAGGTAGAACACCTGTTCCAACGCGCCAAGGCCTTACTTCAACGACATAATCTGAGCATTGCCGAAGCAAAAATTCAACGTGGTACGCGATTACAATACCTGGGCATGACGTTGACAGGGAACAACATAAGTCCGCAGCCAGTGGCTCTCACCCCGAGCGTTGCCACTCTCCATGACGCTCAGAAATTAGTTGGGGCCTTACAGTGGCTCCGCACCTTTGTCTGCATCCCCTTGGGATTTATGAAACCCTTTTATGAACTACTAAAAGGCGAACACCTGTGGGAGCCCAGAACACTCACGAAAGAGTGTCAAAACAATTTGGAACTCATACAGGCTATCTTATGACAGCAGCAGCCGTTGCAGCGATGGGACCCGACACAGTCAGTCGCAGCAGGCTGCTTCATTTCTGAACATGGGACAGTAGGCATCCTGTTCCAAGGCACACATGGTAAGCCCGTGCCCTTAGCCTGGGCTTGCCAAAATACCAACAAAGCTGCTTTTGTCACCATTGTTGCTGTTTTGGCTCTGTTACACTTTGGAAAGGAACCTGATACGATCCTCGTCCGCTGGAAGCAACAGCTATGGGAAAATATGGTTGCTCGTTCTGAAGATTTACAATGTGCCACCTTTGACTTTCCGGGCTCCATAACAACAGGAAAAGGCCTACAATGGATTACCCACCTGAAAACGCTCCAATTACAACTTACCCTACCTCTATCAATGCGCCCTCTCCAAGGCACAACATGGGAACTGGGGGTACCAGCAAGGACAGAATGGGGGTGTTCCTGTACCTCTTGCTGGGGTACAAACGCCGGGCCTGGGGGATGCAGGATTCCCACATTTTTCAGGATGAGTTTTGTCACAGCTGCCCCGAGGACAGGGACACGCTCGCCTCGGCCCTGCGGGCACCTCCGAAACCTGGCAGCTGCCTGTGGCTGCCCAGGGCAGGCAGGGATGGGAGGCGAAGGGCGCAGGCACCCGTAGCTGCCATCCCAACCAGCCCTCACACCGGTTTCATCACTTCGTCAGCGCTAATTACCCCCCTGCCCCTCGCCAGGAGGGCAGGTCACAACCCAGCTCTGCGGCGCCGCGTGTCACACCCCTGCCCAGGGGGACAAGTCGCCGTTCCCCACCCTTGCTCCAGAAAACCTTTGCACCCACATCCCAGTTTTGGTTCGGGAGGGCTCCATCCTGCAGGTCCCCCTCCTCGTGCCTCCGTTAACATCGGGAACCTGCTACCGGTGGGAGGAGAAGCCATCGCCACCCCCATCGCACTCACTTCTTCATCCCAGCTGCATCGTCAGCCTCCGTCAGCGGCTCCTTCTCCTTGAGCTGCTCCAGGATGCTCCTCCAGTGCCCCTCCAGCTGCTGCCGGAAAGGCCCCAGCTCCAGGCGGTCCAGCTACGGACAGACACACACCCTCAGCCAGCTGCCCCGGGCTGGGACATCATGTTCCCCATGAAAAGCCAGGAGGGGGGATCCTCAGAGGGATGCTGCCTTAGGCTGCCAAGCCCCGAAGGTGCCAGTTTTGCGCAGCGGGGACGTGCCACCCCTCACCTTGGAGTCCATCTCTTCACTGAGCTGCCGCTGGACCTGGTGCCAGCCCTGCTCCTGTCCCATCACCCGGCTCAGCGTCTCCTGCATCCTCTCATTCAGCCGCTCCATGCTCGCCTCAAACTGGGTGCGACTCACTTTGCCGGCCAGGGCGGTTTTGTCTGCTTTCTAGCAGCGGGGAAAGGCAGGAGAGCAGTGAGGAAAGGATGGAGGGATGATGGGCAGGGCCAGCTCGTGGCAGGAGGACAGGGAGAAGTGGCTACGTGGCCCCACTCGCCCCATCACCCCCGTGGGGTTGGTCACACCAGCTGAAGGGACCCAGGGGAAGACAGAGGCACGTGGGGAAGGAGCCACAGCCCGTCTGGAAATCCTCCCTCCCCCAGGCCAGTTCTGCCACTGAGCCCCCAAGGCACAAGGGGTGTTTGTCACCCTGCCCAGCGCCCCCTTGGGTGGTGCCAGGACCCCCCAAGGCCATACCGCATCAATTCCCAGCACCAGGTCTTCCTTGTTCGCTTTCTCCTTCTCCAGCCTCTCCAGGGACCGGAACAGAGCCTTCCAACACAGAAAAGCATCCCATGGCACCGCGGCAGGGTTGGAGCTGCCTCCTGGCCAGCTGAGCAACCCCCGCTCCCCCCACCTCACCCAAACCTCCAGGAAAGGTACACTGAACCTCCACAGGGCTGCAAGGTTTGGGGGGGTGCAGACAAATCCCTTGTGGTCCCCAGCCTGGGGTCTGCCTGGAGGATGCTCTGACCCCGAGGGGGTTTCAGCCACCTACCTCGATATCTTTCTCCTTCTGGTGACGGTCATTCAGGAGGTTCCTGGTGACAGAATTGAGCTTCTCGTAGTCGCCTTGCACCTGCGTGACGGTGGCCTGGATGCGCTTCAGCAGCTCCTCGTCCTGCTTCAGGGAGGAAGATGACAAGGTGGTGCTGTGCAAGGCGGGGCTGGCTGCCCCCGTGGGGACAGACCCGGGTTACTTGCCCGGTGGCCATGGGCTCTCAGTGCCAACAGGACATTTGCATCAAGGCTTTAATTTCCTTCCATGCTGCTCGCTTGTACGAACCAATCTGGGAGGCGGTGAGGGGCGCCCCCACATTACAGTGAAGCACAACCAGCTGGGGGGGTGCTGGCAACCCCCTCCCAAGCCCCCCATGCTGGCATCTCCCTACCTGGCTCCTCCCTGGCAGCTGCCTTACCACGTTGCCCACTGCCTGCCGCGACGTGAAATCGTCCACCACCTCCTGGAGCTTCTCGTAGCGCTGGAGGAGCTGCCCCGCCTGCTTGCTGATGTCCGTGCTGCAGACGGGGCACGCTGCCTGCGCCTCTGCCTGCTCCTGCCCTGTGCTCGCCACCATCGCCCTCGGCTCGCCCAGCTGCAGGAAGGGGAGGAGGAGTAGGCTCCGAGATGAGGTGGAGGCAGGCAACAAATCCGGGTGCTGTGGCACCAGCCCGTCTGGAAATCCTCCCTCCCCCAGGCCAGTTCTACCACTGAGCCCCAATGCACAAGGGGTGTTTGTCACCCTGCCCAGCACCCCCTTGGGTGGTGCCCGAGTTCTACCACTGAGCCCCAATGCACAAGGGGTGTTTGTCACCCTGCCCAGCACCCCCTTGGGTGGTGCCCGAGTTCTACCACTGAGCCCCAATGCACAAGGGGTGTTTGTCACCCTGCCCAGCATCCCCTTGGGAGGTGCCAGCACCCCCCAAGGCCATACCACATGGCTGGGGATGTGGCTGGGAACCCCTCCAGGACCACCCCACCATGCTGTGGCGGTGGGAGCGCTGCCCCTGGACCTCACCTGCTCCTGCAGCTCGTCAGCCGTCTTGGCCACCAACCGCTCCAGCGTGGCCTTGGTCCTCTCCTGCTGCTCTTCCAGCTCCTTCAGCTTACACCTCATCTCCTGCAGCGTGGACCTGGTCAGTGAGACAGGGGCACAGGCAGGCTTAGCCTCCACAGGGTAGTGGTCTGGGTGTCAGGGGCCCCCGGCTCTGTCCCCACCGTAGTGGTCTGGGTGTCAGGGGCCCCCGGCTCTGTCCCCAGCGTAGTGGTCTGGGTGTCAGGGGCCCCCGGCTCTGTCCCCAGCATAGTGGTCTGGGTGTCAGGGGCCCCCGGCTCTGTCCCCGGCGTACTGGTCTGGGTGTCAGGGACCCCCGGCTGTGCCCCCTGGGTGGAGGTCTGGGTGTCAGGGGCCCCCGGCTCTGTCCCCGGCGTAGCGGTCTGGGTGTCAGGGGCCCCCGGCTCTGTCCCCGGCGTAGCGGTCTGGGTGTCAGGGGCCCCCGGCTCTGTCCCCACCGTAGCGGTCTGGGTGTCAGGGGCCCCCGGCTCTGTCCCCGGCGTAGCGGTCTGGGTGTCAGGGGCCCCCGGCTCTGTCCCCGGCGTAGTGGTCTGGGTGTCAGGGGCCCCCGGCTCTGTCCCCCGCGTAGTGGTCTGGCTGTCAGGGGCCCCCGGCTCTGTCCCCAGCGTAGTGGTCTGGCTGTCAGGGGCCCCCGGCTCTGTCCCCAGCGTAGTGGTCTGGCTGTCAGGGGCCCCCGGCTGTGTTCCCACCGTAGCGGTCTGGGTGTCAGGGGCCCCCGGCTCTGTCCCCGGCGTAGTGGTCTGGGTGTCAGGGGCCCCCGGCTCTGTCCCCGGCGTAGTGGTCTGGCTGTCAGGGGCCCCCGGCTCTGTCCCCAGCGTAGTGGTCTGGGTGTCAGGGGCCCCCGGCTCTGTCCCCCGCGTAGTGGTCTGGGTGTCAGGGGCCCCCGGCTCTGTCCCCAGCGTAGTGGTCTGGCTGTCAGGGGCCCCCGGCTCTGTCCCCAGCCTAGTGGTCTGGGTGTCAGGGGCCCCCGGCTCTGTCCCCAGCGTAGTGGTCTGGGTGTCAGGGACCCCCGGCTGTGCCCCCTTGGTGGAGGGCTGGGTGTCAGGGACCCCCGGCTGTGCCCCCTGGGTGGAGGTCTGGGTGTCAGGGGCCCCCGGCTGTGCCCCCGGGGTGGAGGTCTGGGTGTCAGGGGCCCCCGGCTCTGTCCCCAGCGTAGTGGTCTGGGTGTCAGGGGCCCCCGGCTCTGTCCCCAGCATAGTGGTCTGGGTGTCAGGGGCCCCCGGCTCTGTCCCCGGCGTACTGGTCTGGGTGTCAGGGACCCCCGGCTGTGCCCCCTGGGTGGAGGTCTGGGTGTCAGGGACCCCCGGCTGTGCCCCCTGGGTGGAGGTCTGGGTGTCAGGGGCCCCCGGCTCTGTCCCCGGCGTAGCGGTCTGGGTGTCAGGGGCCCCCGGCTCTGTCCCCGGCGTACTGGTCTGGGTGTCAGGGACCCCCGGCTGTGCCCCCTGGGTGGAGGTCTGGGTGTCAGGGGCCCCCGGCTGTGCCCCCGGGGTGGAGGTCTGGGTGTCAGGGGCCCCCGGCTCTGTCCCCAGCGTAGTGGTCTGGGTGTCAGGGGCCCCCGGCTCTGTCCCCGGCGTACTGGTCTGGGTGTCAGGGACCCCCGGCTGTGCCCCCTGGGTGGAGGTCTGGGTGTCAGGGACCCCCGGCTGTGCCCCCTGGGTGGAGGTCTGGGTGTCAGGGGCCCCCGGCTCTGTCCCCGGCGTAGCGCTCTATGTGTCAGGGGCCCCCGGCTCTGTCCCCGGCGTAGCGGTCTGGGTGTCAGGGGCCCCCGGCTCTGTCCCCGGCGTAGCGGTCTGGGTGTCAGGGGCCCCCGGCTCTGTCCCCAGCGTAGTGGTCTGGGTGTCAGGGGCCCCCGGCTCTGTCCCCAGCGTAGTGGTCTGGGTGTCAGGGGCCCCCGGCTCTGTCCCCCGCGTAGTGGTCTGGGTGTCAGGGGCCCCCGGCTCTGTCCCCAGCGTAGTGGTCTGGCTGTCAGGGGCCCCCGGCTCTGTCCCCAGCGTAGTGGTCTGGCTGTCAGGGGCCCCCGGCTGTGTTCCCACCGTAGTGGTCTGGGTGTCAGGGGCCCCCGGCTCTGTCCCCAGCCTAGTGGTCTGGGTGTCAGGGGCCCCCGGCTCTGTCCCCGGCGTACTGGTCTGGGTGTCAGGGACCCCCGGCTTTGCCCCCTGGGTGGAGGTCTGGGTGTCAGGGACCCCCGGTTGTGCCCCCTGGGTGGAGGTCTGGGTGTCAGGGGCCCCCGGCTGTGCCCCCGGGGTGGAGGTCTGGGTGTCAGGGGCCCCCGGCTCTGTCCCCAGCGTAGTGGTCTGGGTGTCAGGGGCCCCCGGCTCTGTCCCCGGCGTACTGGTCTGGGTGTCAGGGACCCCCGGCTGTGCCCCCTGGGTGGAGGTCTGGGTGTCAGGGACCCCCGGCTGTGCCCCCTGGGTGGAGGTCTGGGTGTCAGGGGCCCCCGGCTCTGTCCCCGGCGTAGCGGTCTATGTGTCAGGGGCCCCCGGCTCTGTCCCCGGCGTAGCGGTCTGGGTGTCAGGGGCCCCCGGCTCTGTCCCCGGCGTAGCGGTCTGGGTGTCAGGGGCCCCCGGCTCTGTCCCCGGCGTAGTGGTCTGGCTGTCAGGGGCCCCCGGCTCTGTCCCCAGCGTAGTGGTCTGGGTGTCAGGGGCCCCCGGCTCTGTCCCCCGCGTAGTGGTCTGGGTGTCAGGGGCCCCCGGCTCTGTCCCCAGCGTAGTGGTCTGGCTGTCAGGGGCCCCCGGCTCTGTCCCCAGCGTAGTGGTCTGGCTGTCAGGGGCCCCCGGCTGTGTTCCCACCGTAGTGGTCTGGGTGTCAGGGGCCCCCGGCTCTGTCCCCAGCCTAGTGGTCTGGGTGTCAGGGGCCCCCGGCTCTGTCCCCGGCGTACTGGTCTGGGTGTCAGGGACCCCCGGCTGTGCCCCCTGGGTGGAGGTCTGGGTGTCAGGGACCCCCGGTTGTGCCCCCTGGGTGGAGGTCTGGGTGTCAGGGGCCCCCGGCTGTGCCCCCGGGGTGGAGGTCTGGGTGTCAGGGGCCCCCGGCTCTGTCCCCAGCGTAGTGGTCTGGGTGTCAGGGGCCCCCGCCTGTGCCCCCGGGGTGGAGGTCTGGGTGTCAGGGGCCCCCGGCTCTGTCCCCAGCGTAGCGGTCTGGGTGTCAGGGGCCCCCGGCTCTGTCCCCAGCGTAGTGGTCTGGGTGTCAGGGGCCCCCGCCTGTGCCCCCGGGGTGGAGGTCTGGGTGTCAGGGGCCCCCGGCTCTGTCCCCAGCGTAGCGGTCTGGGTGTCAGGGGCCCCCGGCTCTGTCCCCGGCGTAGCGGTCTGGGTGTCAGGGGCCCCCGGCTCTGTCCCCAGCGTAGTGGTCTGGGTGTCAGGGGCCCCCGGCTCTGTCCCCACCGTAGTGGTCTGGGTGTCAGGGGCCCCCGGCTCTGTCCCCACCGTAGTGGTCTGGGTGTCAGGGGCCCCCGGCTCTGTCCCCAGCGTAGTGGTCTGGCTGTCAGGGGCCCCCGGCTCTGTCCCCAGGGTGGTGGCACGGGCATCAGAAGTCTTTGTCTTCTCTGAGGAAGCACCTGCCCCCTTCTCAGGGGCCACTGGTGCTCTCTGCGTCGCCGGGGAGCCAGGCTGTGTCTGTGGAGTCCCCTTGCTGGTCCCTTTGCTGGTCCTGGGTGCAGGCTGTGTCCCTGGTCCCTTCAGTCCCAGCGCTGAGCTTGCCCCATGCGGGGTGTCCATGTCTGCAGTGGGGGGCTCGGCGGGGGCAGCCTGGCCCTCACTGCCATCCTGCGAAGAGGAGGCAAAGGGGAGCAGGTTTATGGGCGGAAGTGCAGCGGCAAGGGCCGCCCGCCCTGTCCTCAAACCCCCCAGCTCACGGAGCCAAACTCAAGTACCCCAAAGGCAGAGACTGCCCACCAGGCAATCCTCCAGCACCTCCCTGCGCACCATGTTGCTCACCTGCTCCGGGGCTGGGGAGAGGCTCAGGCTTTCCTTCAGCTTTTTCTGGGGAAAAAAGGGATTAGGGGGTCAACCCTGGCCACATAGCCGGGTGAGATGGCACCCACAGGAGCACTGACCCCCTCCAGCATCGCTGTCCAGCCCTGCTGGGACCGTGCCCTGACACCGAGGGACTGGGTGCACCGGTGCCCCGGGCACGCAGCCGCCTCCTTCCCGGAGCAGGATCCGGGCGTGCGCGCGGCCGTACCATGTCACTGTCCAACGCTGTCTGGTCACGGAGGGCCGGCAGCTGGCTGGCAGCGTCCTGGAGATTCCCCTGGAGCGGGACAAGGAGAGGGATGGCAGCCCAGACACAGGAGCAGGATTGAAAAGGAGCATCCAAAAATTAACTTGGGCACAGGACAGAGGGATGCCAGGCAGGGTTGTGGCTGTGTTGCATGGGTAGATCTTTATCTCCTCTCCTTCTTAGCACCCATGTTTCTTTCTTTACAGCTGCTTAGTTAAAAAATGTCTTAGCATCACTTTGGTTGGTGCATGCAGTTACCTCTTCAGCCTTGGGACACCCTTCCTGCTCTTCCCTCCTGGCACCCTTCACGCCGGGTGACACCCAGGGCCGTGGGGCAGGGGTGGCAGGGTGACACAGAGGCAGGGAGCGGGGTGAGGGCCCAGCTGCCTCCTGGGGACACCGGCAGCAGCTCACCATGCCAAGCGTCTCCCGGATCATCCGAATGTCCTCCTCCAAGACTTTCTTTTCCCTTAGAAACGTCCAGGTCGGACCGTCACACGGTCAGAGCACCCCCTTGGGTGAGGCACTCAAAGACCATTTCCAAGAAAGGATGAGGGTGGGCAAGCAGGAAGCAGAACTCGCTCTTCTAAATGACACCAGATACCTGTTTTCAGGCATTAAAACCAAAGCATCTAGTCTGTATTCTTCTCTTCCAAACTGGGAGGACTGAATTCAAAGAGGGAGCAGAGAGATTAAGAGATGGGAACAAGATGCACTGAGGCAAGAAGCTAAACCCTCCTTGGAGTGCCCCTAAGTCTTACCTCCAAGTCAGCGGCAGAGCGGGGGGCTCAGGAGTGCTAAAGCTACGCCCAGGGGCTGCTCAAGCTGTCTAGACAGCACTCGGGACCGGCAGGAAAAGCTGTAAGACTCCCTAAAATAGCACAGGCCCCATCAGCACAGTGGTGCAGCAACAGCAAGGGGAGGGTCTTGGGGCTGGAGAGAAAACGCTGAGGTTTGATGCTGACGGGATGGCAACCTAGGTCTGGGTTGGTCAGGTCGGGCAGATGCTGTGTCCCCAACCCACCATCCCCCTGCCACCCCTGTGGTTTTATTATTATTTTTAGGGGGGGGGGGACGGGACATGCTGCCGGGGAGGCCACCGGCCCATGAGAGCCTCTGCAAGAGTCACTAGCTGGTCTTTTCTCCCCCCATTTTTTTTTTTTTTAAATATATAACTATAATATATAAATATATCTAATGTATATAAATCCAGAGAGAAGGAGCAGCAGCACGGGGTGGGTGGGGGGGTTTCCCTGTGGCTCCCCCCCAGCATCCCTGCAGCAGGGCAGGAGAAGGAAGGGTGGGGGGGAAATAACGAAAAATAAATGGAGGCAGCTGTTGGCACCCCGGATCGTGGCCACAGACACAGAGCCACTGGCCCCCCCATCCCTGGCTCTGGATTTCCTGGACGCTTGTTGCAGCGCCCAGAGCAAAGACGCCTCTTCTCTGGCTTCGGAAATTCAGCCTGGCTTCTTGCACAGACCCCCCCGGACCCCCCCCAACCCCATCCTCCCTCCCTCGGCACCCCCAGGGCATAGGGGGATTTATCAAGGCGATGCCCCTCCTGTCCCTGCAACTGCCATTCATGGCCCTTCCCCAGAGAGGGGGGAGCTGGGGGGAGGTTTTCTAGTTTTCAAATCAATCTTGCTAAAAAAAAAAACCAAAAACAAAAAAAGAAGAAAAAAACAACAAAAAACAGGTTGAAGGTTTTTTATTAATTTAAAAATAATAAAAAAATAAAAATCACTTTTTTAACACCAGCTGTCCCTGCCTTCTCTCTTTGCTGGGAGCACATCCCTGCAAGGGCACCGAGAATGGGCGTGAGCCCCCCCCAAGCCGCAGCATTACCAGTGGGGACAGGCCCCCCCCAGGAGGCTGCGCCGAGTCCCACGTGCTGCCCGCGCTCTGCCTGCGCTCTGCCTGCAGAAGCCGCCGCTGCCATCCCCGAAGGGGGGAGCAGAGGGAAGGGGGGACCCCGGAGCCGTGGGGGGGCCATGTGAGCACAGCGAGGACCCCCATGTCCTGGGGTGCAGCCCGAACCCCATCCTGCACCCTCACAAAATACTGCGGTTTGCAACCCACCCCCCGGCAGCTTGTGTCCCCCTCCCCAGCCCCATCACCCACCCATGTGATGAGCCCCCCAGGCCTCAGCCCTGCAGGGAGCCCTGCGATACTCAGGGCTGCCAGGCTTTTAGGCAAAGCCTGCTCTGAGGTGGGGGGGGGGGGGGGGGGTGATGCCTTTTCAGTGTCCCCCACTGCAGGAGGGCCATGGGTGGGGGCTCGCTGGCCACCAACTCCTTTCCCCCCAGGCCCAGGACACTGCTCAGCCCCAGGCCCTGACCTCACAAGCCACTTGCTGTGCCACCCCCCTTCTAACGACTCCAAACAACGCACCAGCCCCTGGTTTTGTGCTTAAATATCCAAACTAAATTAAAATTGAATAAGAACACGGCACACACCCCCCCCCCCCCTTGCCACACTGCTCACACACCAAGCAACTGGGGTAAAAAAAGCCCAAAATGGGAACGCAGCAGCTCCAGAGATGGCAGCAAGGGCTGGGGGGGCTCAAAGCACAACAGCAAGTCATCCCCCAGGGAACAGGGAGACCCCCAGCACAGCCCAACCTCAGAAGGAAAAAGGAAAAAAGGGAAAAAAATGCCCCAGCTGGGGCTACTCACCTGCTCCAGCAGCACAGGCAGCACCCAAAAAGGGATGTGGGGCTGGGTGCTCATGTTTGGGGGGGTGGGGGTGTTTGTTTATAGGGTGCAGCTGGGTCCCAGCAGCAGCAAATGGGACAGTGGGTGGGAGAGGGGGTGAGCTGGGGCCACACACACACACACACACACCCACCAAAGGGCTCAGCCCCAGCTGGGCCAAATCCTGCAAATGCAATTAGTCCCGGGGGGTGGGGGGTGTTTTTAAGCCCATCAATGCCTGACCCCCCTCCTGGGGTACAAGATGGTCCTCTGCTGGCTCTATTCTAGTGGTCACCAGTTTGCTCTGAGTGCTCCCAGTTATCCCACTGGAGGTGGCACTGAGGGAATCCCAGATCCTGCTGGAGCCACCTGGGCACCCCCAAGGCGGGTATTTAGCACCTATTTTTCCCCTGAAAAAAACAAACATCCCCGGCAGGGGGGGCTCCCTGGGGGCCAAGGTGCCTGGAGACTGCAGTGGGGTGGGCAGGGTTGGGGTCTGCCATTGTGGGGGGCAGGTTTGGGTGCTCCCCCCCCTCGCCCGAATCTGGGGAGAAGATCTACCAGGGGAGCAGTTTTTCCACAGGGCAGCCCCCAAGCACGCACCATGGCAGGGTGAGGGGATGCTCCCCACGTGCCTGGGTCCCCCCCGGCTGCCTCTGGGGTTCCCCTCAGGGTTTCTCACCCTCCCACTCACCCGAGAGGTGCCACCAGCTTGGTGTGTCCGTCCCCGTTCCCCCAGGGGAGTTGGGGCTGTCCCCAGTGCTTTGCACGTTGTGCTGGGACAGCCCCGGCTCCCCCATACACACGGCCACATGTCCCCAGCCATGACACCCCCAGGTCCCCCCGCCATGTCGCTTCTAGGGACTGCAGTTTCCCTGCCCAGTACCTCTCCATTCGTGACACGACTTATGCCAGGTCTCAGCACACCTTTCTCCCATCTGACGGTGAGGGGTGGCAGAAGGGGGCTGGGGAAAAGCACCCCCAAGCAATGGGGGTGGCGTAAGAGAAAGGAGGGGATGTGTGTCCCCAGGGCTGGGGGCAGAGAAGGGGTGATGGTGCTTCGCTCCGGAGGGGGGAATCATCAGCTGCCCCGAGCCCGGCAGCAGTGGGGTCAGTGCCTTCCTCTTTCCATCAATGGCCGCGTTGGAAGAGGGACAAGGGGGTGACAATCCATGAGCAGATAAGGAAACCTGCTCAGTGATGCTCATCCCGCGGGATAAGCGATAGCCAGCCAGCGGGCTTGGGGTGGGATTCGCTTTTGGCGTTAAAGCCATGTCCTGCTGCCACCCTTCCCACCGCGGTCCCCATCTCCCACCACAGTCCCCATCTCCCACCACCTTCAGCAGCAACGGAGCGTCATCATCCTCCTGCTTTAGTGTGGGCTCCCCCAGACCCTTTTGGGGGCCACAAGCTCCCTGTCAGGAGCCATCGGGGCCGAAAAGGGGTTCATGGAGGCCAGGGGGTGTCAGGGAGAGCGTGGCAGCACGGGGCCGGCACAGACCCTGGGAGGGGGGTTGGACAGGGGCTGGTTTCAGCTCCTCTGGCCACACGTGGCCGCAGGACAAGGGATGCTGCGACCCCTCCTTATGCATGATGGGAAGATCCCAGCCCAGGGCCACCCCACTCAGGCCGCGCAGGTGCTTGGCTGCCCATCGCCCTTTATTGCTGCTGGCCAGAGATGCTTGCTCGCCTGCTCGGTGGCCGGGGTGGTGGGGGTTCAGTCGGGGACCCCCAGTCCTGCCTGGCTTCCGGGGTGCTGGATCCGTCCCACGAGGGCTGGGGGGGCAGGAGGAGCCCCCGTGCCTGGGAGAGGCGGCCGTGGGAGGAGGCTGGCCTGTGCTCTGGCGAGGTGGGGATGCCTGGGGGCGAGGGGCAGGGGTTAGCCCCCCTGCAGCCCCTGGGGCAGGCACCGCCCATGGGCACCTGCCTGGCCAGAGACACCCAGAAACGGGGTCCTGGCCCCCACCCTGAAGCAGACAGGCTGTTGTCCCACAGTGGCCAGGACCACCCCGCCACATCCCTCCACCTTGCTCTGGCTCCAACACGGGGATCGATTGCCCCATCTTCCAGTCCTCCCCCTCCATCCTGCTCCCACCCCACTCCACCCCAAACCCCCATCCCACCCTGCTTGCCCCCACCCACCAGGACACAGCAGGGTGCCCTCTCCCCCCACCCCGGTGCCCTGGCAGGGCCGTACCTGGCTGGCTGAGCGAGGACGCAGTGCTCTGGGGCCGGGAGAGCAGGCGGCTGGTGTCCCTCGCATCCCACTGCCTCGGGGACAGCTTGGGCTTGGCCCTGGGGAAGTCTGGCAGGAGGGAGCAGAGGGAGCTGGGCTGGGGGGAGCCAGGGAGAACACACGGGGGGGAAAGGGGGAAAACCTGGCACCCCGCGGGCACCCTGCCCACTCCACTGCCCAGTTCACCCCCGCCACATCCCCTCCCCAAGCGTGGCCCAGCCGTACCCTCCTTGCCCACGAGCACAGGCAGCTGCCTGCCCCGCCGGCCCCTGTAGATGTGGCCATCCTGGCCCAACAGCTCCGTCTCGTCGTGCTGGGAAGGAGAGAGGGGGTTGGCTGAAACACGGGGCCCAAATCAGCATCCCCAGGCAAACCCCCCCACCCAGCTCCCCCTGGGGAAACCGAGGCACGGATCCCCCCACCCCCACCCTGGATGCTCAGCATCACCCTCCCAGCCTCGCTTGCCCCCGCTGTATCCCTACCTTCGTCATCCTTACCTTGATGGGGAGCAGGGTGCGGGGCTGGAGCGGCCGCGGGGCGCTGGGTGGGTGGGGCTGGGGGTGCGGGCAGCGCTGCAGCGGGTGGGTGAGGGTGTGCCGGCCCCCGCAGAGCCGTGGCACGCGGGGGTACCTGCACTCGGCCACCCGCTCCCTGTGGGACGGAGCACAGGGATGCTCAGCACCCAGCACCGTGGCACCCCGTGCTTCACCCTACTATGCCAGGGAGGGGGCTGCGGGTGCTCCCCGGTGGGGTATGTCCCTCCCGGGTGCCCTCCGACTGCTGAAGGAGACCCACGCCTGTCCAGCTGTGCTGGATCTGCTCTTTCCCCGTGGCCCTGGTGAGCTGGTCATGGCCATGGCAGGTCCCTGCACCCTACGCAAGGGACACCGGGAGGCAGGAGCTGGGCTGTCCCAGCTGCAGTGTTTAATTTCGGTGACTTGTTTCACAGGAGGCAGCTGACTGCCCAGTGAAGCCTGAGGTCAGGCTGAGACCAGACACAGCTCATCACATGTGGCTTCAGCACCACTGAGACACAGACCTGGGCTAGACAGGGCAGCGCAGGGAGGGCTGTAAAACGCCACAGACCGGGGACAAGCACAGCTGACCCCTCTGCAGCACATCTCTGCTCCCCTGCCCTGCCCAGGCCCCCCCTGCATCCCTTCACCCCCACCCTGGGAAGGGCTCTCCCTCTCCAGGGCAGGGTCAACCTGCACCCCAGGGACCGGGTCCCCGTGTCCCCTACCTGTGGCTGTGCTGCCGTGTTTGCTCCAGCTCCACGACAGTATGGGAGCGCCTGGCAAGGTGGGGGGGGAGCGGTGGCATGTACGGGATGGCCACGATGAGCCTGGGGAGGGCAGGAGCCGTGGGTGGGTGACAGGGGACACACGACCCACCCCAGCTCGGGGCAGTGCCCCAAAACCCACAGGCTTGTACCCCATTGGCATCCCACTGCCCCCAGGGAGGGGCTCAGGAGGGCTGCACCCCCCCAGGCAGACACCCTAACCCCCGTGCCGGGCACAGCGGGGCACTGCCAGCACCCATCTCCCCTCCGAATCACCCACGCACCCCCCGATGCACCGGTGCCGGACGGTACTCACGGGCCAGGCACCAGCATGCTGAGGGGCCGGTCGCAGGACAGGCAGTGAAAATGGGCCAGCAGCTGCCTGTGGGGGGGGGCGGGGGGGGGAAGGGCTGGGTGAGTTCCTGGAGGGGATACAGCCCTGCCTGCACACAGGCAGGCAGCTGGCAGGCAGCAGCAAGGTGCTGGGCACTTCATTGTAATGGGTTATGGTATTTGCGGGGGGAACCGCAGGAATTTGAGCCTGGCTTACCCCCCACCCCACCCCAACAAGGTCACAACCCACCAGCTGACTACAAAATCAAGGGGCTACGATGGGGGAGAGCAGTTGGTTGTGGGCTCCCGCTTGGGAAAAAGCTCCACCTCATATTAGGCACCGGAGAATCCACTGAGGGGAGCACCCAAAAACCACCATTATGGGAACTACGCCCACAGGCACGCACAGCACCCCAGTCCCATGGGAACTGGGGGTACCAGCAAGGACAGAATGGGGGTGTTCCTGTACCTCTTGCTGGGGTACAAACGCCGGGCCTGGGGGATGCAGGATTCCCACATTTTTCAGGATGAGTTTTGTCACAGCTGCCCCGAGGACAGGGACACGCTCGCCTCGGCCCTGCGGGCACCTCCGAAACCTGGCAGCTGCCTGTGGCTGCCCAGGGCAGGCAGGGATGGGAGGCGAAGGGCGCAGGCACCCGTAGCTGCCATCCCAACCAGCCCTCACACCGGTTTCATCACTTCGTCAGCGCTAATTACCCCCCTGCCCCTCGCCAGGAGGGCAGGTCACAACCCAGCTCTGCGGCGCCGCGTGTCACACCCCTGCCCAGGGGGACAAGTCGCCGTTCCCCACCCTTGCTCCAGAAAACCTTTGCACCCACATCCCAGTTTTGGTTCGGGAGGGCTCCATCCTGCAGGTCCCCCTCCTCGTGCCTCCGTTAACATCGGGAACCTGCTACCGGTGGGAGGAGAAGCCATCGCCACCCCCATCGCACTCACTTCTTCATCCCAGCTGCATCGTCAGCCTCCGTCAGCGGCTCCTTCTCCTTGAGCTGCTCCAGGATGCTCCTCCAGTGCCCCTCCAGCTGCTGCCGGAAAGGCCCCAGCTCCAGGCGGTCCAGCTACGGACAGACACACACCCTCAGCCAGCTGCCCCGGGCTGGGACATCATGTTCCCCATGAAAAGCCAGGAGGGGGGATCCTCAGAGGGATGCTGCCTTAGGCTGCCAAGCCCCGAAGGTGCCAGTTTTGCGCAGCGGGGACGTGCCACCCCTCACCTTGGAGTCCATCTCTTCACTGAGCTGCCGCTGGACCTGGTGCCAGCCCTGCTCCTGTCCCATCACCCGGCTCAGCGTCTCCTGCATCCTCTCATTCAGCCGCTCCATGCTCGCCTCAAACTGGGTGCGACTCACTTTGCCGGCCAGGGCGGTTTTGTCTGCTTTCTAGCAGCGGGGAAAGGCAGGAGAGCAGTGAGGAAAGGATGGAGGGATGATGGGCAGGGCCAGCTCGTGGCAGGAGGACAGGGAGAAGTGGCTACGTGGCCCCACTCGCCCCATCACCCCCGTGGGGTTGGTCACACCAGCTGAAGGGACCCAGGGGAAGACAGAGGCACGTGGGGAAGGAGCCACAGCCCGTCTGGAAATCCTCCCTCCCCCAGGCCAGTTCTGCCACTGAGCCCCCAAGGCACAAGGGGTGTTTGTCACCCTGCCCAGCGCCCCCTTGGGTGGTGCCAGGACCCCCCAAGGCCATACCGCATCAATTCCCAGCACCAGGTCTTCCTTGTTCGCTTTCTCCTTCTCCAGCCTCTCCAGGGACCGGAACAGAGCCTTCCAACACAGAAAAGCATCCCATGGCACCGCGGCAGGGTTGGAGCTGCCTCCTGGCCAGCTGAGCAACCCCCGCTCCCCCCACCTCACCCAAACCTCCAGGAAAGGTACACTGAACCTCCACAGGGCTGCAAGGTTTGGGGGGGTGCAGACAAATCCCTTGTGGTCCCCAGCCTGGGGTCTGCCTGGAGGATGCTCTGACCCCGAGGGGGTTTCAGCCACCTACCTCGATATCTTTCTCCTTCTGGTGACGGTCATTCAGGAGGTTCCTGGTGACAGAATTGAGCTTCTCGTAGTCGCCTTGCACCTGCGTGACGGTGGCCTGGATGCGCTTCAGCAGCTCCTCGTCCTGCTTCAGGGAGGAAGATGACAAGGTGGTGCTGTGCAAGGCGGGGCTGGCTGCCCCCGTGGGGACAGACCCGGGTTACTTGCCCGGTGGCCATGGGCTCTCAGTGCCAACAGGACATTTGCATCAAGGCTTTAATTTCCTTCCATGCTGCTCGCTTGTACGAACCAATCTGGGAGGCGGTGAGGGGCGCCCCCACATTACAGTGAAGCACAACCAGCTGGGGGGGTGCTGGCAACCCCCTCCCAAGCCCCCCATGCTGGCATCTCCCTACCTGGCTCCTCCCTGGCAGCTGCCTTACCACGTTGCCCACTGCCTGCCGCGACGTGAAATCGTCCACCACCTCCTGGAGCTTCTCGTAGCGCTGGAGGAGCTGCCCCGCCTGCTTGCTGATGTCCGTGCTGCAGACGGGGCACGCTGCCTGCGCCTCTGCCTGCTCCTGCCCTGTGCTCGCCACCATCGCCCTCGGCTCGCCCAGCTGCAGGAAGGGGAGAAGGAGTAGGCTCCGAGATGAGGTGGAGGCAGGCAACAAATCCGGGTGCTGTGGCACCAGCCCGTCTGGAAATCCTCCCTCCCCCAGGCCAGTTCTACCACTGATCCCCAATGCACAAGGGGTGTTTGTCACCCTGCCCAGCATCCCCTTGGGAGGTGCCAGCACCCCCCAAGGCCATACCACATGGCTGGGGATGTGGCTGGGAACCCCTCCAGGACCACCCCACCATGCTGTGGCGGTGGGAGCGCTGCCCCTGGACCTCACCTGCTCCTGCAGCTCGTCAGCCGTCTTGGCCACCAACCGCTCCAGCGTGGCCTTGGTCCTCTCCTGCTGCTCTTCCAGCTCCTTCAGCTTACACCTCATCTCCTGCAGCGTGGACCTGGTCAGTGAGACAGGGGCACAGGCAGGCTTAGCCTCCACAGGGTAGTGGTCTGGGTGTCAGGGGCCCCCGGCTCTGTCCCCAGCGTAGTGGTCTGGGTGTCAGGGGCCCCCGGCTCTGTCCCCGGCGTACTGGTCTGGGTGTCAGGGACCCCCGGCTGTGCCCCCTGGGTGGAGGTCTGGGTGTCAGGGACCCCCGGCTGTGCCCCCTGGGTGGAGGTCTGGGTGTCAGGGGCCCCCGGCTCTGTCCCCGGCGTAGCGGTCTGGGTGTCAGGGGCCCCCGGCTCTGTCCCCGGCGTAGCGGTCTGGGTGTCAGGGGCCCCCGGCTCTGTCCCCACCGTAGCGGTCTGGGTGTCAGGGGCCCCCGGCTCTGTCCCCGGCGTAGCGGTCTGGGTGTCAGGGGCCCCCGGCTCTGTCCCCGGCGTAGTGGTCTGGGTGTCAGGGGCCCCCGGCTCTGTCCCCCGCGTAGTGGTCTGGCTGTCAGGGGCCCCCGGCTCTGTCCCCAGCGTAGTGGTCTGGCTCTCAGGGGCCCCCGGCTCTGTCCCCAGCGTAGTGGTCTGGGTGTCAGGGGCCCCCGGCTCTGTCCCCACCGTAGTGGTCTGGGTGTCAGGGGCCCCCGGCTCTGTCCCCACCGTAGTGGTCTGGGTGTCAGGGGCCCCCGGCTGTGTTCCCACCGTAGTGGTCTGGGTGTCAGGGGCCCCCGGCTCTGTCCCCAGCGTAGTGGTCTGGGTGTCAGGGGCCCCCGGCTCTGTCCCCGGCGTACTGGTCTGGGTGTCAGGGACCCCCGGCTGTGCCCCCTGGGTGGAGGTCTGGGTGTCAGGGACCCCCGGTTGTGCCCCCTGGGTGGAGGTCTGGGTGTCAGGGGCCCCCGGCTGTGCCCCCGGGGTGGAGGTCTGGGTGTCAGGGGCCCCCGGCTCTGTCCCCAGCGTAGTGGTCTGGGTGTCAGGGGACCCCGGCTCTGTCCCCGGCGTACTGGTCTGGGTGTCAGGGACCCCCGGCTGTGCCCCCTGGGTGGAGGTCTGGGTGTCAGGGGCCCCCGGCTCTGTCCCCGGCGTAGCGGTCTGGGTGTCAGGGGCCCCCGGCTCTGTCCCCGGCGTAGCGGTCTGGGTGTCAGGGGCCCCCGGCTCTGTCCCCAGCGTAGTGGTCTGGCTGTCAGGGGCCCCCGGCTCTGTCCCCAGCGTAGTGGTCTGGGTGTCAGGGGCCCCCGGCTCTGTCCCCCGCGTAGTGGTCTGGGTGTCAGGGGCCCCCGGCTCTGTCCCCAGCGTAGTGGTCTGGCTGTCAGGGGCCCCCGGCTCTGTCCCCAGCGTAGTGGTCTGGCTGTCAGGGGCCCCCGGCTGTGTTCCCACCGTAGTGGTCTGGGTGTCAGGGGCCCCCGGCTCTGTCCCCAGCGTAGTGGTCTGGGTGTCAGGGGCCCCCGGCTCTGTCCCCGGCGTACTGGTCTGGGTGTCAGGGACCCCCGGCTGTGCCCCCTGGGTGGAGGTCTGGGTGTCAGGGACCCCCGGTTGTGCCCCCTGGGTGGAGGTCTGGGTGTCAGGGGCCCCCGGCTGTGCCCCCGGGGTGGAGGTCTGGGTGTCAGGGGCCCCCGGCTCTGTCCCCAGCGTAGTGGTCTGGGTGTCAGGGGCCCCCGCCTGTGCCCCCGGGGTGGAGGTCTGGGTGTCAGGGGCCCCCGGCTCTGTCCCCAGCGTAGCGGTCTGGGTGTCAGGGGCCCCCGGCTCTGTCCCCAGCGTAGTGGTCTGGGTGTCAGGGGCCCCCGCCTGTGCCCCCGGGGTGGAGGTCTGGGTGTCAGGGGCCCCCGGCTCTGTCCCCAGCGTAGCGGTCTGGGTGTCAGGGGCCCCCGGCTCTGTCCCCGGCGTAGCGGTCTGGGTGTCAGGGGCCCCCGGCTGTGTTCCCACCATAGTGGTCTGGGTGTCAGGGGCCCCCGGCTCTGTCCCCAGCGTAGTGGTCTGGGTGTCAGGGGCCCCCGGCTCTGTCCCCACCGTAGTGGTCTGGGTGTCAGGGGCCCCCGGCTCTGTCCCCACCGTAGTGGTCTGGGTGTCAGGGGCCCCCGGCTCTGTCCCCAGCGTAGTGGTCTGGCTGTCAGGGGCCCCCGGCTCTGTCCCCAGGGTGGTGGCACGGGCATCAGAAGTCTTTGTCTTCTCTGAGGAAGCACCTGCCCCCTTCTCAGGGGCCACTGGTGCTCTCTGCATCGCCGGGGAGCCAGGCTGTGTCTGTGGAGTCCCCTTGCTGGTCCCTTTGCTGGTCCTGGGTGCAGGCTGTGTCCCTGGTCCCTTCAGTCCCAGCGCTGAGCTTGCCCCATGCGGGGTGTCCATGTCTGCAGTGGGGGGCTCGGCGGGGGCAGCCTGGCCCTCACTGCCATCCTGCGAAGAGGAGGCAAAGGGGAGCAGGTTTATGGGCGGAAGTGCAGCGGCAAGGGCCGCCCGCCCTGTCCTCAAACCCCCCAGCTCACGGAGCCAAACTCAAGTACCCCAAAGGCAGAGACTGCCCACCAGGCAATCCTCCAGCACCTCCCTGCGCACCATGTTGCTCACCTGCTCCGGGGCTGGGGAGAGGCTCAGGCTTTCCTTCAGCTTTTTCTGGGGAAAAAAGGGATTAGGGGGTCAACCCTGGCCACGTAGCCGGGTGAGATGGCACCCACAGGAGCACTGACCCCCTCCAGCATCGCTGCCCAGCCCTGCTGGGACCGTGCCCTGACACCGAGGGACTGGGTGCACCGGTGCCCCGGGCACGCAGCCGCCTCCTTCCCGGAGCAGGATCCGGGCGTGCGCGCGGCCGTACCATGTCACTGTCCAACGCTGTCCGGTCACGGAGGGCCGGCAGCTGGCTGGCAGCGTCCTGGAGATTCCCCTGGAGCGGGACAAGGAGAGGGATGGCAGCCCAGACACAGGAGCAGGATTGAAAAGGAGCATCCAAAAATTAACTTGGGCACAGGACAGAGGGATGCCAGGCAGGGTTGTGGCTGTGTTGCATGGGTAGATCTTTATCTCCTCTCCTTCTTAGCACCCATGTTTCTTTCTTTACAGCTGCTTAGTTAAAAAATGTCTTAGCATCACTTTGGTTGGTGCATGCAGTTACCTCTTCAGCCTTGGGACACCCTTCCTGCTCTTCCCTCCTGGCACCCTTCACGCCGGGTGACACCCAGGGCCGTGGGGCAGGGGTGGCAGGGTGACACAGAGGCAGGGAGCGGGGTGAGGGCCCAGCTGCCTCCTGGGGACACCGGCAGCAGCTCACCATGCCAAGCGTCTCGCGGATCATCCGAATGTTCTCCTCCATGCGGGACTGCGCCGCCTTCATCCTGCCCATCTCCTCGAGGAGATCCTGGTAGAGCGCCACGGCCTGAGAGAGGGGAGTGGCGGGGGTGAGTCCCGGGGGCACTGCGGGCAGCACTTACCATTCATCACACCTTCAGCAGCCAAGAAGCGGCAGCAGCTCCCCAGAGACCCCCCCCAACCCTGCCCCGGGGGGGGCCCACTGCACAGCCCAAGTAAGTGGGGACAGATCCAGCCCTGCCTCCCCACACCGGGCTCTGGGCAAGACTACTGAAGCCGATCCAAAGGGCAAAGAGCTGCTGCCACCCTCTCAACCACAGCCTGGCCCGCGAGGGCAGCGGCAACCGCGGCTAACGAAGCGGGGAGCGATCAAGCAGGGGCCTGCCCCGAGGAGGGTGAGCTCAGCCACCCGGGGAAACCCTCCCTGCTGCCTTCTCCCTACATGTCCCAGCCCCAGCAGGATCCGGCCCTGCAGCACCCAAGGTGACCGTTTCCTTGAACCTGAGCTTATTTCCTCCCACTGGGGATGCTCGCAGCCCCAAATGGCTCAGCGTTGTGCAGGATGAGGCCCCTCTCCAGTCCCCACCAGTGCTGGGTCTAGCCCTTGGGCAAGCCAAGGGGATTTGGGCTGGGAGACGAGGCTCATGAGATGCTGATGGAGCCTCTCAGCTGCCTGAGGAGTGGGTGCCGTACCTGGCTGTGGGTCAGGAGTGGGGAAGGGAGGGATGGAGAGTGGTAGGGCTGGATCTCCACAGGTGCTGAGCCTCTGGCTGGTGGAGCCGAGGGCACCGGCTGCTGTACTGGACCCACGACTTGCTGATGGCAACTTGGGGAGAACCCAGAGCAACTGGAGCAGCATTTCAGCCCCAGCTCTTTCTCCCCAAAACTCCATCCCTTTCCCACAGTGAAGCCCCACATACCACCTCGAGCTCAGGCTTAAACCAGACCTAAGGGCACCACAATGGTGGTGCAGACCCCAGAGGAGGGGGTGTCTCACGGGGGGGGGCACCCAGGGAACAGGGAAGAGCCTCTACCTTGGAGGTGCTGCTCTCGTTCTCTTCAATCTTTGTCGTCATCTGCCCCCTGTCAGCAGCCACGGAGGCGTCCTGGGGAGTGCTCACGGTCCCCTGCAGCGGGTCCTTCGCGGGCGTGAGCGACTCTGTGCCTGGGCCTCCGCCCTGTCCCCCTTCTTCTCTCGGGGGTGACTCGGGGGGCTGGTCCCGCCCCAGGAGGGGGGTCGGGCTGTGCCCTCGCCCCAGGGCAGGCAGGTCCTGCAGGCCCAGGTGCCTGAGCATGGCCTGCAGCAGGCTGTGCAGCGCCGGGAAGTTCACGGTCCCGACCTGGGGCGGCCCGATGGCGACGTCCAGCAGCTGGGACAGGCTGAGCGGGTCCATGGCTGCTGCCCTGCCCGAAAACACAGAGCCTGACCGGGGGGGACACGACAGCACCCCTTTTGCCTGGAGGGGACCTGGGCGGGTGGGAGGGATGGGCAGCCGCCCTCCTCCTCCTCACCACAGAAAGTGGTCGAAGCGGCGGGGGGGCGGGTGACACGGTGACCCCCCGAGGGCAGGGCTGTCTGGGGGAGAGGGAGGGGTGTCTCCTTCCCCGGCCACCCCCAGCCTCATACCCAGCTCTGCCTGCCCCTGCCCCTGCCCCCCGCCTCACTTTCTCGCCAGCCCCCCAGTCCCCCTCTCCCGACCGCGCACCCCCAACCTTACTCGTCCGTCCCCGCCGCCGCTCTGCTCTCCCCTAGCCCCGCCCCTCACCCTGAGCCCACCCCTTCCCTTTCCTCATTGGCCACCACCCGCCGCTGCCCGCTGCCCATTGGCCGAGCCCGCTGCCCACGTGCCCGTGTTTACAGGGCGGGATAACGCAGCGCCTCCCGTTGCCAGGCGACGCGGCGGCCCCGGCGGCGGGCAGGGCCCGGGCTCCCCGCTGCCTTTTCCACTGTGACGACACAAAATACAACTGGTGACGTCGAATATTTTGACGCAGCTCCCTGCAGCCCGTGGCTGCGCCGCGCACAGAGACCATCCTGCCCGTCCGGCACCCTGCTCCCCCCTGAAACTCTCCCAGACAAGCCCAGTCCCGGCAAGGAAGCACCTCCATTGAGTTATTGGCTGAGGTGTCAAAAGCATGACAGATTTTACCCTCTCCCTCAGACGTGGCAATGGTGGAAGGCTGCTGCTGACTGCATCAACACACAGATTTCTCGCACCTTGCACCGAAGCAAAGGAGCCGTGAGAGCGGGGGAAAAAGAAACGCAGCTAAACACAGGCATCCAGACAGCCCCAGGAAGTATTCAAACACTGGGAAAAATCTTCGAGCCCGAGTGATCCATCAAAGTACTTACAAAAATAATCAACAAGACTTTCTTTTCCCTTAGAAACGTCCAGGTCGGACCGTCACACGGTCAGAGCACCCCCTTGGGTGAGGCACTCAAAGACCATTTCCAAGAAAGGATGAGGGTGGGCAAGCAGGAAGCAGAACTCGCTCTTCTAAATGACACCAGATACCTGTTTTCAGGCATTAAAACCAAAGCATCTAGTCTGTATTCTTCTCTTCCAAACTGGGAGGACTGAATTCAAAGAGGGAGCAGAGAGATTAAGAGATGGGAACAAGATGCACTGAGGCAAGAAGCTAAACCCTCCTTGGAGTGCCCCTAAGTCTTACCTCCAAGTCAGCGGCAGAGCGGGGGGCTCAGGAGTGCTAAAGCTACGCCCAGGGGCTGCTCAAGCTGTCTAGACAGCACTCGGGACCGGCAGGAAAAGCTGTAAGACTCCCTAAAATAGCACAGGCCCCATCAGCACAGTGGTGCAGCAACAGCAAGGGGAGGGTCTTGGGGCTGGAGAGAAAACGCTGAGGTTTGATGCTGACAGGATGGCAACCTAGGTCTGGGTTGGTCAGGTCGGGCAGATGCTGTGTCCCCAACGCACCATCCCCCCGCCACCCCTGTTGTCCCAGGAAACACAGGGTACTGGTTTTCCTAAAGCAGTTAAGAATTTTGAGATGTGAACATCTCCTGGCTTCAGTTTAGCCAACTGCTTTTGGCTTCTAGTCAGGGTAAGGTTTGAAGCAGTCAGAATAATTCAGGTTGTGGTCCCGAGTACAATGCAGGGGACACCAGCACAACCCTCTGCTCACCGGTGCTGTGGCTTCACCGTTTCCACCCAAATACAGCCCAGTACAAGCAAGCCTGACTGGGGCAAGAACACTCAGCAAGCCCAGACCTTGCTTCTGGCCGGTCTGACAAGGAGTTTGAGGGGAGAAAAGAGCAATACTGCTCATAGTGTAAGCCAGTGTTAAAAATGTGAAGAGTATGATCCGGTACTGGCTCAGAACAAGGGCACACGCAGACACCTGCAAGGGCTTCACACACTTCAGCACAGCACTGTGTTCCTCCCCCCGGCCAAGGAGCCACGCTGTGGTCACAGAGTACAGCTGTGATTTGTTCACAGTGCTTTGAAAACGCAGGAAAACCATCAACAGCCTTAAGACCTCATCCAGCCCCGAGCATCCCTCGTGGGATCAGGCTCGGAGGTTTAATCCATGCTGGATACTGGAGATGACCCAAGAGCTCCGGGCTCTTGCGTACCCCCACCAGCTACGAGACAGGGCGCTATGCTGCAGGACCAACTCCCCCAGGCCAAGGCACGCTTGTTTGCCCAGTGTTCAAGGCTTGTCCTTCTCCCAGAGTCACTGCCTGCCCCTAGGCACCGCGCACGTTTTAGATGCTGGAGTGGAAGAGAAGGATGTAGGCAGAAGTTGAAGGATAAGCAAAACCAAACAACTGCCTGCTAGAGACAGCCCGTTATCAGCAGTGCTCTTTTGAAGCTGCTGCCTCCAAGCAGGATTTGTTCCACGCATCAGCAGGCTAGAAAGTGGTATAGATTTTACTGAAGTGTGTTTGTCAGCCTCATCAAGGGGGAAGATCACAGTTTGGGAATTTATCCTTGTATCATCCTGGAGACGAAAGCTTTCACAAGCACCTTGTGCAGCTTTCTCAAGTGCCCCTCCAGCCAAGGATTAGTGTCACTCAAGAAAGGAGCAAGCAGTGAGTCCTACTTCCCCATGGAAGCTCCAAGTGAGCCTGGTTACAGCAACAGCCCCATGGTACAGACAGAGCAGCTGTTCAGGGGGTACAAGGTTCCGGGGAACCACCAAAAATGAAAAATTCTGTGCTTTTTATTGCAGGTTCAGTGTTAGTGTTTTGGAGAGAACAGCTGCATTAGAGGCAGATATTGTTCCAACTCCCCTTCCCCATGAGACTGCCACAATTCATCAGCTCCATGCAACTCCAGAAACTGCGCCTCGTTTTGCAGTGCAGACAAGTTTCAAGTGAGGACTTAGACCCTCATGTGACTTGCCACTGAAGAACAATAATGATCCAAGGCTCGTAAAATGAAAAGGCCAGCGCATTAACTAGCACCCCTTGCCCTGCTGGGAGACACACGTGAGCTTGTTCCCAGCGCCCCGACGCAAGGATGTGAGCAGCCCTGCGAATGGGTTGCCCTAAGCTGCCCTTTCTGGATGTTCGCTAACTTAGTTTTGATGAAAGTCCTTGCTATGCTGTGCAGGAGATGAGAGGCCACTCGGTTGGCAAGGAGCTGCTCTGCTGATCAGCTCTGCCAGCAGCGAGCAGTCCTGCCCAGCTGCCTGAATAAAGCACTGCCTTCTGCGCTCTCTCAGGCGAGTCACAGGCAGAAACAGAAACCCAAAGGCTGTCTCCTCTTGCTGCCCACTTGCAGTCTCTATTCCCTTCTCATAAGCTGACAGCTACTTCTTTTTGCTTTTCGTTCCCCCCCTATAGGGCAAGAGACAACACACTAAAAAAAAAAAAAAAAAGGAACTTAAAAAAATTCAACACCACCTCATTTCTCCATCTCTCTCAAGATGTAATCCTCCCCATTGCCAGTGGCCTCTTCTATTCACCTGTAAAGTGCTGGTCAGGTTGATGCTTTCTATTAGATCTCATGGCTCAAGACTCTGAAAACCTTCACGCTCCTACAAGAATAAACAGTTGTGTTATGCCTATAATTTATGGTATTGCCGTTTCATGCATATTTCCTTCTCTTGTGGAAGCCAGGACGGGGGCAGCGCCAGGTCTAGTCATCGACAGTGATGTTGCGGAAGAGATAGGCCGTGGACTCGCCATTGTGGATTCGTCGGACGGCTTCAGAGAGAATCAAACTGATATCCACAGTCTTTATCTTGGGGCACTGCAGCTTCTGCACCTCGTGAGGAACTGTGTTGGTTACTACCACCTATGGAGTGCCAAAAAGAAAAGACAGTTAGTTGTGCTGCTGATACGCTCGCTCTCACCAACAGCTACCCTAGATCAACTCCACGAGTGGTGTGTACCTGCTGTTTCACAGTTCAGGGGGAGAAATCCGTGTATGTTAGGAAAAAAAGATGAAAATAAATGGTCTCCCCCACATGACAGTCAATCTGTTGAGGGGCCCGGCGTAACCAGCACTCTGCAACAGCCACCTCCACACAGGCTGACGGGTGCATTTAGAGCGCAGGATCTGACATGTTTGCTACTAAGGGCGAGGTCTGAAATCTTAAGGTACCCAACAGCCCGTCATCAGCTGGGGCAGAGGGTCAGGTAGAAGGTCTGTGCAGTGAGAAAGCGATCACATGCACCCAGCTGCGGGAAGAGAAGTGTCCAAGCAGGGATGGCTAATATCTGTGCATTAAGGAGAAAACATACACAGATCTGATCTGAACACGTAATCATCACACACGTTTTTTTTTTTTTTTCTTCAGTGAAGAACCAGCTAACTGAAAGCATCTGATGAAACCAGTCATTTCAGAGATGAGCTACGTGGCAGGGGAAGAACATCAGTTTGTGGGTTTTGGTGCCTTAAATCAACCCAGTTACCAGAGCCAGCCCTCCCCCCCAGCCCAGAAAGCAGACGCACCTCATCGATGGAGGATTCCTCTATGAGACGGGGGGCATCTGCTGACAGGAGCCCGTGAGTAGCCATCACAAAAATCTTGTAGGCTCCACGCTCTTTCAGGATCTCTGCAGCAGCTACAAAGCTTTCCACATCATCGATGATGTCATCCTGAGAAGAGACAGAAATAACACCAAAACCAGAAGTCTACCATGCCTGCAGGGCAGGAGTGGATCTGCAAGGTACTGCAGCTTTGGCCACAAACATAGCCAAAAAGAATATAATCCCTGGCTACTTCAGCTGCTGTTGAGATTCAAGCACAGCCACGTGCACAACTTAAATCTGTGGACACCGTTTCCCTAATTTACAGACCCTTTTGCTAGTGTGCAGAACAAATATTGTGTCTTGGAAACAAACTAGTCCCTGCACATGCTCACAGGCAAACAGAGCTTATCTTCAGCAAGGTATTTTTTTTCACAGCGATAGTAGCTGCATGTTGATTAGTTACACTGCAGCATGGCACAGCATGTAAGAAAAGCTCAGCGAGCTTTTTTTATGGTTGGTTGGTTTGTTTGGGTTTTTTTTTTTAAATACTTCAGGAGATTTCTCTGCATGTCCTGGATTTGCTGAGTATTTGTACACATCTGATATTTGTAGATTCAAGGGAGCAAGGAGATTTCAGAGCTTAAAGCACTGAAATACGAAGGGTTTTCAGCAGAAAGCTGAAATAACCAAAGCCACCAGCAAAACTGGAGAAAACAGCGGTAACAATCCTGTTCCCACCCCTACACCAGCAGTCCCTCCTACCCTCTGGGATAAAGCAGCTCAAGAAAAGATGCTGGGAGGAAGCCACCCCCCCGCTCCTCTCCATCACACCCATACCACAATGATGGCAATTCTTCCTCCAACGTCTCCAACCACAGTTATTGGCGGTTTCTCCTTGGCCATCATCATCACTAAAGAAGAATAATAAAAGCCCAGGTCAGTTAGCCTTGAGTCAAACCGCAACAGCTCCACCACACAAGAGGCCCTTAACTGTGTCTTACTGGTGCACAGATACAGGCACGTGCTTTACATTATCCTGACACCCACCTCAGTGGGGAACCACTCGTTTAACCATTGTTTTCCTCCTTAAATGAATAGCACTGCTGCGTAAAGATGAAACTCTCAGTTTCTGTGGGCACCTCGTACTGACCTCAGAGACAGTAAGCAAATCCAAATAGTTCACAGATCCCTGTGCAAGGAGAGCTACAAAGCAGCACCTAGTTTATGGGAAACGTCAGTGACTTTCTTTGTGCTCCAGAACAGGACTTGGAATTAAAAAAAAAAAGGGTATTTCATGACTGGGCACAACAAAGGGACTCGTCTGAGCAACACCTCTCAAAGGGCACATGCTTTACCAGGTGCAATTTTTCACCTGCTGGACTCACTAATTCATCCGAAGGATTTGTGACTCGCACTGCAGCTTGCTTGCTTTCTCTCGTATCACCAAACACACAAGGCTCTTTCAGAGGGCATAAGCACCTTAATAATATCTGCTCAGGCAAAGAAAGCTTAAGGAAATTTGCAGGAGCAAGGGATGCTGCGACCCCTCCTTATGCATGATGGGAAGATCCCAGCCCAGGGCCACCCCACTCAGGCCGCGCAGGTGCTTGGCTGCCCATCGCCCTTTATTGCTGCTGGCCAGAGATGCTTGCTCGCCTGCTCGGTGGCCGGGGTGGTGGGGGTTCAGTCGGGGACCCCCAGTCCTGCCTGGCTTCCGGGGTGCTGGATCCGTCCCACGAGGGCTGGGGGGGCAGGAGGAGCCCCCGTGCCTGGGAGAGGCGGCCGTGGGAGGAGGCTGGCCTGTGCTCTGGCGAGGTGGGGATGCCTGGGGGCGAGGGGCAGGGGTTAGCCCCCCTGCAGCCCCTGGGGCAGGCACCGCCCATGGGCACCTGCCTGGCCAGAGACACCCAGAAACGGGGTCCTGGCCCCCACCCTGAAGCAGACAGGCTGTTGTCCCACAGTGGCCAGGACCACCCCGCCACATCCCTCCACCTTGCTCTGGCTCCAACACGGGGATCGATTGCCCCATCTTCCAGTCCTCCCCCTCCATCCTGCTCCCACCCCACTCCACCCCAAACCCCCATCCCACCCTGCTTGCCCCCACCCACCAGGACACAGCAGGGTGCCCTCTCCCCCCACCCCGGTGCCCTGGCAGGGCCGTACCTGGCTGGCTGAGCGAGGACGCAGTGCTCTGGGGCCGGGAGAGCAGGCGGCTGGTGTCCCTCGCATCCCACTGCCTCGGGGACAGCTTGGGCTTGGCCCTGGGGAAGTCTGGCAGGAGGGAGCAGAGGGAGCTGGGCTGGGGGGAGCCAGGGAGAACACACGGGGGGGAAAGGGGGAAAACCTGGCACCCCGCGGGCACCCTGCCCACTCCACTGCCCAGTTCACCCCCGCCACATCCCCTCCCCAAGCGTGGCCCAGCCGTACCCTCCTTGCCCACGAGCACAGGCAGCTGCCTGCCCCGCCGGCCCCTGTAGATGTGGCCATCCTGGCCCAACAGCTCCGTCTCGTCGTGCTGGGAAGGAGAGAGGGGGTTGGCTGAAACACGGGGCCCAAATCAGCATCCCCAGGCAAACCCCCCCACCCAGCTCCCCCTGGGGAAACCGAGGCACGGATCCCCCCACCCCCACCCTGGATGCTCAGCATCACCCTCCCAGCCTCGCTTGCCCCCGCTGTATCCCTACCTTCGTCATCCTTACCTTGATGGGGAGCAGGGTGCGGGGCTGGAGCGGCCGCGGGGCGCTGGGTGGGTGGGGCTGGGGGTGCGGGCAGCGCTGCAGCGGGTGGGTGAGGGTGTGCCGGCCCCCGCAGAGCCGTGGCACGCGGGGGTACCTGCACTCGGCCACCCGCTCCCTGTGGGACGGAGCACAGGGATGCTCAGCACCCAGCACCGTGGCACCCCGTGCTTCACCCTACTATGCCAGGGAGGGGGCTGCGGGTGCTCCCCGGTGGGGTATGTCCCTCCCGGGTGCCCTCCGACTGCTGAAGGAGACCCACGCCTGTCCAGCTGTGCTGGATCTGCTCTTTCCCCGTGGCCCTGGTGAGCTGGTCATGGCCATGGCAGGTCCCTGCACCCTACGCAAGGGACACCGGGAGGCAGGAGCTGGGCTGTCCCAGCTGCAGTGTTTAATTTCGGTGACTTGTTTCACAGGAGGCAGCTGACTGCCCAGTGAAGCCTGAGGTCAGGCTGAGACCAGACACAGCTCATCACATGTGGCTTCAGCACCACTGAGACACAGACCTGGGCTAGACAGGGCAGCGCAGGGAGGGCTGTAAAACGCCACAGACCGGGGACAAGCACAGCTGACCCCTCTGCAGCACATCTCTGCTCCCCTGCCCTGCCCAGGCCCCCCCTGCATCCCTTCACCCCCACCCTGGGAAGGGCTCTCCCTCTCCAGGGCAGGGTCAACCTGCACCCCAGGGACCGGGTCCCCGTGTCCCCTACCTGTGGCTGTGCTGCCGTGTTTGCTCCAGCTCCACGACAGTATGGGAGCGCCTGGCAAGGTGGGGGGGGAGCGGTGGCATGTACGGGATGGCCACGATGAGCCTGGGGAGGGCAGGAGCCGTGGGTGGGTGACAGGGGACACACGACCCACCCCAGCTCGGGGCAGTGCCCCAAAACCCACAGGCTTGTACCCCATTGGCATCCCACTGCCCCCAGGGAGGGGCTCAGGAGGGCTGCACCCCCCCAGGCAGACACCCTAACCCCCGTGCCGGGCACAGCGGGGCACTGCCAGCACCCATCTCCCCTCCGAATCACCCACGCACCCCCCGATGCACCCGTGCCGGACGGTACTCACGGGCCAGGCACCAGCATGCTGAGGGGCCGGTCGCAGGACAGGCAGTGAAAATGGGCCAGCAGCTGCCTGTGGGGGGGGGCGGGGGGGGGAAGGGCTGGGTGAGTTCCTGGAGGGGATACAGCCCTGCCTGCACACAGGCAGGCAGCTGGCAGGCAGCAGCAAGGTGCTGGGCACTTCATTGTAATGGGTTATGGTATTTGCGGGGGGAACCGCAGGAATTTGAGCCTGGCTTACCCCCCACCCCACCCCAACAAGGTCACAACCCACCAGCTGACTACAAAATCAAGGGGCTACGATGGGGGAGAGCAGTTGGTTGTGGGCTCCCGCTTGGGAAAAAGCTCCACCTCATATTAGGCACCGGAGAATCCACTGAGGGGAGCACCCAAAAACCACCATTATGGGAACTACGCCCACAGGCACGCACAGCACCCCAGTCCCATGGGAACTGGGGGTACCAGCAAGGACAGAATGGGGGTGTTCCTGTACCTCTTGCTGGGGTACAAACGCCGGGCCTGGGGGATGCAGGATTCCCACATTTTTCAGGATGAGTTTTGTCACAGCTGCCCCGAGGACAGGGACACGCTCGCCTCGGCCCTGCGGGCACCTCCGAAACCTGGCAGCTGCCTGTGGCTGCCCAGGGCAGGCAGGGATGGGAGGCGAAGGGCGCAGGCACCCGTAGCTGCCATCCCAACCAGCCCTCACACCGGTTTCATCACTTCGTCAGCGCTAATTACCCCCCTGCCCCTCGCCAGGAGGGCAGGTCACAACCCAGCTCTGCGGCGCCGCGTGTCACACCCCTGCCCAGGGGGACAAGTCGCCGTTCCCCACCCTTGCTCCAGAAAACCTTTGCACCCACATCCCAGTTTTGGTTCGGGAGGGCTCCATCCTGCAGGTCCCCCTCCTCGTGCCTCCGTTAACATCGGGAACCTGCTACCGGTGGGAGGAGAAGCCATCGCCACCCCCATCGCACTCACTTCTTCATCCCAGCTGCATCGTCAGCCTCCGTCAGCGGCTCCTTCTCCTTGAGCTGCTCCAGGATGCTCCTCCAGTGCCCCTCCAGCTGCTGCCGGAAAGGCCCCAGCTCCAGGCGGTCCAGCTACGGACAGACACACACCCTCAGCCAGCTGCCCCGGGCTGGGACATCATGTTCCCCATGAAAAGCCAGGAGGGGGGATCCTCAGAGGGATGCTGCCTTAGGCTGCCAAGCCCCGAAGGTGCCAGTTTTGCGCAGCGGGGACGTGCCACCCCTCACCTTGGAGTCCATCTCTTCACTGAGCTGCCGCTGGACCTGGTGCCAGCCCTGCTCCTGTCCCATCACCCGGCTCAGCGTCTCCTGCATCCTCTCATTCAGCCGCTCCATGCTCGCCTCAAACTGGGTGCGACTCACTTTGCCGGCCAGGGCGGTTTTGTCTGCTTTCTAGCAGCGGGGAAAGGCAGGAGAGCAGTGAGGAAAGGATGGAGGGATGATGGGCAGGGCCAGCTCGTGGCAGGAGGACAGGGAGAAGTGGCTACGTGGCCCCACTCGCCCCATCACCCCCGTGGGGTTGGTCACACCAGCTGAAGGGACCCAGGGGAAGACAGAGGCACGTGGGGAAGGAGCCACAGCCCGTCTGGAAATCCTCCCTCCCCCAGGCCAGTTCTGCCACTGAGCCCCCAAGGCACAAGGGGTGTTTGTCACCCTGCCCAGCGCCCCCTTGGGTGGTGCCAGGACCCCCCAAGGCCATACCACATGGCTGGGGGGGTGCTGGCAACCCCCTCCCAAGCCCCCCATGCTGGCATCTCCCTACCTGGCTCCTCCCTGGCAGCTGCCTTACCACGTTGCCCACTGCCTGCCGCGACGTGAAATCGTCCACCACCTCCTGGAGCTTCTCGTAGCGCTGGAGGAGCTGCCCCGCCTGCTTGCTGATGTCCGTGCTGCAGACGGGGCACGCTGCCTGCGCCTCTGCCTGCTCCTGCCCTGTGCTCGCCACCATCGCCCTCGGCTCGCCCAGCTGCAGGAAGGGGAGAAGGAGTAGGCTCCGAGATGAGGTGGAGGCAGGCAACAAATCCGGGTGCTGTGGCACCAGCCCGTCTGGAAATCCTCCCTCCCCCAGGCCAGTTCTACCACTGAGCCCCAATGCACAAGGGGTGTTTGTCACCCTGCCCAGCATCCCCTTGGGAGGTGCCAGCACCCCCCAAGGCCATACCACATGGCTGGGGATGTGGCTGGGAACCCCTCCAGGACCACCCCACCATGCTGTGGCGGTGGGAGCGCTGCCCCTGGACCTCACCTGCTCCTGCAGCTCGTCAGCCGTCTTGGCCACCAACCGCTCCAGCGTGGCCTTGGTCATCTCCTGCGGCTCTTCCAGCTCCTTCAGCTTACACCTCATCTCCTGCAGCGTGGACCTGGTCAGTGAGACAGGGGCACAGGCAGGCTTAGCCTCCACAGGGCCGCTCAGGGGGTGTCCCTTGTCCCCCCGGGCTCCTCCTGCAGGGTAGGAAACCCTGTCCGTCCTTTTACGCCAGTTGCAGGGTGATCTGGTCGCTGACATCCCCTTTCCAGTTGGCTCCAGCTACCTCCAGCTTTCCGAGGGCATCTTCCAGCTGCCTGATCTGGGAAAGGCAGTGGTGGATGAGTCAGGGCACAGCCCCCTCTGTTGTCCCAGCCCAGGGGCCCTTCAGCTGCCTCCTCCCTGCCCAACTCCCCCCTGGCATCCCCGCAGCCCCCCCAGGGACTGCTGCCAGCTCACCTTCCCATTCTCGCCCTGCAGGTCACTGGTCAGGCCCTGCAGCGAGGACACCCGGCCCTGGAGGTCGGCCAGGATGCTGGCGATGCTCTCCTTGTCTAGATGTGGTCCGAGGGGACATGCTGTCAGTGAGGGGGTCTCGGCCTTGAGGCCAGGCTCTGAGCACAATGAGCCCCCAGCCCAGGGTGTCCCCATGCCAAACACCCCCCTGCCAGCCCCCCCAGGGGCTCCTACCTCCCTCTGAGAAGAGCAGGCGCAGCTTCTCAAGCTCGGCGTGGTCTGACTTGGTGGCTTCCAGCTGGGCCACCTGCTCCTTCAGGCTGGCACAGAGGTGGCTGAGCTGCCCGATCTGGCGGAGAGCCTCCACCGTCTCTGCGCAGCGGTCGGAGACACTGCTGGAGCCTGAGGATCCCCAGGGCACGGGCGGCTCTTGCATAGGGGATGTGGCCCTGGGATCAGTGTCAAGGGGGATCTCTAACCCCTGGGCTGTCGGCGAGAGGGTCCTCACTGCCGGGTGGCCTGCCCAGGCAAGCTGTGTGCTGGGTAAAGCCTTGCCTCCCTCCTTGGGACTTGTGACATCCATATGTGTCCCCAGAGCATCAGGGATAGCTTCAGCAGGGACTTTCTCAGTGCCAGAAAGCCTGGAGTCCATGCGGGAGGGGCTTGGCTGAACCCCTGCTCCTCCTCCTTGGGTCCCTGGAGGTGTTGGCTGCACCCCTGGGGTGGTGGTTTGGATGCCAGGGGATCCTGGCTGCACCCCTGGGGTGGTGGTTTGGGTGCTGGAGGTACTTGGCTGCACCCCTGGGGTGGTGCTCTGGGTGTCAGAGGCCCCTGGCTGTGCCCCTGGGGTGGAGGTCTGGGTGTCAGGGGCCCCTGACTCTGTCCCCAGCGTAGTGGTCTTGATGCCAGGGGATCCTGTCTGTGTCCCCAGGGTGGTGGCACGGGCATCAGAAGTCTTTGTCTCAACTGAGGAAGTGTGGCATCGCTGGAGAACAACGGATATGTTGTGAGCGATCCAGACCAAGGGGCCTCACTGTAACAGCAAGCTGCAGCTGTGTTCAAGGACATAAAAAAGGCCGAGACGGCCTGAGAAACTACATTCCTGGCCAAGAGATAAAGATGTTGGAATGTCGAAAACAGGGGGTCTACCTGGGGGGAGAGCAGCGCGTGGACACCACACTGGGACCAATCATAGAGGGCAGAAGGGCGCGTGAACAAGTAGCTTTAGCCTATTAGCAATAAGATAGCGGCGCGTGAAGCTTGTGATAGAGTATAAATTGCTGCGTAGCCTTTAATAAAGTGGCATCAACTTGATCACGTTGGTCGTCTAAGTTGTGTCCGAGACTTCTGCGTCGACAAGGAAGTACCTGCCCCCTTCTCAGGGGCCACTGGTGCTCTCTGCATCGCCGGGGAGCCAGGCTGTGTCTGTGGAGTCCCCTTGCTGGTCCCTTTGCTGGTCCTGGGTGCAGGCTGTGTCCCTGGTCCCTTCAGTCCCAGCGCTGAGCTTGCCCCATGCGGGGTGTCCATGTCTGCAGTGGGGGGCTCGGCGGGGGCAGCCTGGCCCTCACTGCCATCCTGCGAAGAGGAGGCAAAGGGGAGCAGGTTTATGGGCGGAAGTGCAGCGGCAAGGGCCGCCCGCCCTGTCCTCAAACCCCCCAGCTCACGGAGCCAAACTCAAGTACCCCAAAGGCAGAGACTGCCCAACCCACAGGGACCCCCGGGCGCCCCAGCCGCACGGCCCCTCCCCAGTCCCCTTAGTCCTTTGGCCACCTCTGTGCCTGCAGAGTCATTTCAGCAGCCGATCCTGGAGATCAGCAAACCCCCTGCTGATGCCACCTGACACAACAGCAAGGCATTCTTCTCTCCAGCAATGGGATTCTGTACTCCAGAGCTGCTGGACCAGACCCGCTTCCCAGCCTAATGGGCTGCGCCTTCATTTCAGGAGCAGCAGCCCCAGGTAGGATTTGGAAACCATCTCATGGTGCAGAATGCTGGGGTTTGCCCCAAAATGTCCCTCCGCTGTCCCCGGCTCCCACCTACCAGCCCCAGAGAGACCAGGAGGGCAGGGAGCCGTGGTCCTGCCCAACGCTGAGCAAGGACAGGGGGCTGCGCGGTCACCCCAAGGGTTTCGGGCGCTCCCTTGCCCCACGGAGGGGCTGTTGGGGGCTGTCAGTGGCACAGACGATGAGGACGATGAGGAGGTCTCTGTTGGGGCAGCCGAGGAGCTGCCCTGGCTCTGCTGGTGCCAGGTCCTGCCTCCCGGCGGGATGCACAGGGAAGAGAAGTGCTGAGCAAACCTCCGCCGAGGCCCCGGGGGCTGCGGTCCTGCTGAGTCCCACTCCCATAGCTGGGATGCCCCAGCACTCACCACCGACAGACCTCGGCCCTCTCCTCCTCCTTCTCCTCCTCCTGCTTTGCTGCCCACCAGGCAATCCTCCAGCACCTCCCAGCGCACCAAGTTGCTTACCTGCTCCGGGGCTGGGGAGAGGCTCAGCCTTTCCTTCAGCTTTTTCTGGGGAAAAAGGGGATTAGGGGGTCAACCCTGGCCACGTAGCCGGGTGAGATGGCACCCACAGGAGCACTGACCCCCTCCAGCATCGCTGCCCAGCCCTGCTGGGACCGTGCCCTGACACCGAGGGACTGGGTGCACCGGTGCCCCGGGCACGCAGCCGCCTCCTTCCCGGAGCAGGATCCGGGCGTGCGCGCGGCCGTACCATGTCACTGTCCAACGCTGTCCGGTCACGGAGGGCCGGCAGCTGGCTGGCAGCGTCCTGGAGATTCCCCTGGAGCGGGACAAGGAGAGGGATGGCAGCCCAGACACAGGAGCAGGATTGAAAAGGAGCATCCAAAAATTAACTTGGGCACAGGACAGAGGGATGCCAGGCAGGGTTGTGGCTGTGTTGCATGGGTAGATCTTTATCTCCTCTCCTTCTTAGCACCCATGTTTCTTTCTTTACAGCTGCTTAGTTAAAAAATGTCTTAGCACCACTTTGGTTGGTGCATGCAGTTACCTCTTCAGCCTTGGGACACCCTTCCTGCTCTTCCCTCCTGGCACCCTTCACGCCGGGTGACACCCAGGGCCGTGGGGCAGGGGTGGCAGGGTGACACAGAGGCAGGGAGCGGGGTGAGGGCCCAGCTGCCTCCTGGGGACACCGGCAGCAGCTCACCATGCCAAGCGTCTCGCGGATCATCCGAATGTTCTCCTCCATGCGGGACTGCGCCGCCTTCATCCTGCCCATCTCCTCGAGGAGATCCTGGTAGAGCGCCACGGCCTGAGAGAGGGGAGTGGCGGGGGTGAGTCCCGGGGGCACTGCGGGCAGCACTTACCATTCATCACACCTTCAGCAGCCAAGAAGCGGCAGCAGCTCCCCAGAGACCCCCCCCAACCCTGCCCCGGGGGGGGCCCACTGCACAGCCCAAGTAAGTGGGGACAGATCCAGCCCTGCCTCCCCACACCGGGCTCTGGGCAAGACTACTGAAGCCGATCCAAAGGGCAAAGAGCTGCTGCCACCCTCTCAACCACAGCCTGGCCCGCGAGGGCAGCGGCAACCGCGGCTAACGAAGCGGGGAGCGATCAAGCAGGGGCCTGCCCCGAGGAGGGTGAGCTCAGCCACCCGGGGAAACCCTCCCTGCTGCCTTCTCCCTACATGTCCCAGCCCCAGCAGGATCCGGCCCTGCAGCACCCAAGGTGACCGTTTCCTTGAACCTGAGCTTATTTCCTCCCACTGGGGATGCTCGCAGCCCCAAATGGCTCAGCGTTGTGCAGGATGAGGCCCCTCTCCAGTCCCCACCAGTGCTGGGTCTAGCCCTTGGGCAAGCCAAGGGGATTTGGGCTGGGAGACGAGGCTCATGAGATGCTGATGGAGCCTCTCAGCTGCCTGAGGAGTGGGTGCCGTACCTGGCTGTGGGTCAGGAGTGGGGAAGGGAGGGATGGAGAGTGGTAGGGCTGGATCTCCACAGGTGCTGAGCCTCTGGCTGGTGGAGCCGAGGGCACCGGCTGCTGTACTGGACCCACGACTTGCTGATGGCAACTTGGGGAGAACCCAGAGCAACTGGAGCAGCATTTCAGCCCCAGCTCTTTCTCCCCAAAACTCCATCCCTTTCCCACAGTGAAGCCCCACATACCACCTCGAGCTCAGGCTTAAACCAGACCTAAGGGCACCACAATGGTGGTGCAGACCCCAGAGGAGGGGGTGTCTCACGGGGGGGGGCACCCAGGGAACAGGGAAGAGCCTCTACCTTGGAGGTGCTGCTCTCGTTCTCTTCAATCTTTGTCGTCATCTGCCCCCTGTCAGCAGCCACGGAGGCGTCCTGGGGAGTGCTCACGGTCCCCTGCAGCGGGTCCTTCGCGGGCGTGAGCGACTCTGTGCCTGGGCCTCCGCCCTGTCCCCCTTCTTCTCTCGGGGGTGACTCGGGGGGCTGGTCCCGCCCCAGGAGGGGGGTCGGGCTGTGCCCTCGCCCCAGGGCAGGCAGGTCCTGCAGGCCCAGGTGCCTGAGCATGGCCTGCAGCAGGCTGTGCAGCGCCGGGAAGTTCACGGTCCCGACCTGGGGCGGCCCGATGGCGACGTCCAGCAGCTGGGACAGGCTGAGCGGGTCCATGGCTGCTGCCCTGCCCGAAAACACAGAGCCTGACCGGGGGGGACACGACAGCACCCCTTTTGCCTGGAGGGGACCTGGGCGGGTGGGAGGGATGGGCAGCCGCCCTCCTCCTCCTCACCACAGAAAGTGGTCGAAGCGGCGGGGGGGCGGGTGACACGGTGACCCCCCGAGGGCAGGGCTGTCTGGGGGAGAGGGAGGGGTGTCTCCTTCCCCGGCCACCCCCAGCCTCATACCCAGCTCTGCCTGCCCCTGCCCCTGCCCCCCGCCTCACTTTCTCGCCAGCCCCCCAGTCCCCCTCTCCCGACCGCGCACCCCCAACCTTACTCGTCCGTCCCCGCCGCCGCTCTGCTCTCCCCTAGCCCCGCCCCTCACCCTGAGCCCACCCCTTCCCTTTCCTCATTGGCCACCACCCGCCGCTGCCCGCTGCCCATTGGCCGAGCCCGCTGCCCACGTGCCCGTGTTTACAGGGCGGGATAACGCAGCGCCTCCCGTTGCCAGGCGACGCGGCGGCCCCGGCGGCGGGCAGGGCCCGGGCTCCCCGCTGCCTTTTCCACTGTGACGACACAAAATACAACTGGTGACGTCGAATATTTTGACGCAGCTCCCTGCAGCCCGTGGCTGCGCCGCGCACAGAGACCATCCTGCCCGTCCGGCACCCTGCTCCCCCCTGAAACTCTCCCAGACAAGCCCAGTCCCGGCAAGGAAGCACCTCCATTGAGTTATTGGCTGAGGTGTCAAAAGCATGACAGATTTTACCCTCTCCCTCAGACGTGGCAATGGTGGAAGGCTGCTGCTGACTGCATCAACACACAGATTTCTCGCACCTTGCACCGAAGCAAAGGAGCCGTGAGAGCGGGGGAAAAAGAAACGCAGCTAAACACAGGCATCCAGACAGCCCCAGGAAGTATTCAAACACTGGGAAAAATCTTCGAGCCCGAGTGATCCATCAAAGTACTTACAAAAATAATCAACAAGACTTTCTTTTCCCTTAGAAACGTCCAGGTCGGACCGTCACACGGTCAGAGCACCCCCTTGGGTGAGGCACTCAAAGACCATTTCCAAGAAAGGATGAGGGTGGGCAAGCAGGAAGCAGAACTCGCTCTTCTAAATGACACCAGATACCTGTTTTCAGGCATTAAAACCAAAGCATCTAGTCTGTATTCTTCTCTTCCAAACTGGGAGGACTGAATTCAAAGAGGGAGCAGAGAGATTAAGAGATGGGAACAAGATGCACTGAGGCAAGAAGCTAAACCCTCCTTGGAGTGCCCCTAAGTCTTACCTCCAAGTCAGCGGCAGAGCGGGGGGCTCAGGAGTGCTAAAGCTACGCCCAGGGGCTGCTCAAGCTGTCTAGACAGCACTCGGGACCGGCAGGAAAAGCTGTAAGACTCCCTAAAATAGCACAGGCCCCATCAGCACAGTGGTGCAGCAACAGCAAGGGGAGGGTCTTGGGGCTGGAGAGAAAACGCTGAGGTTTGATGCTGACAGGATGGCAACCTAGGTCTGGGTTGGTCAGGTCGGGCAGATGCTGTGTCCCCAACGCACCATCCCCCCGCCACCCCTGTTGTCCCAGGAAACACAGGGTACTGGTTTTCCTAAAGCAGTTAAGAATTTTGAGATGTGAACATCTCCTGGCTTCAGTTTAGCCAACTGCTTTTGGCTTCTAGTCAGGGTAAGGTTTGAAGCAGTCAGAATAATTCAGGTTGTGGTCCCGAGTACAATGCAGGGGACACCAGCACAACCCTCTGCTCACCGGTGCTGTGGCTTCACCGTTTCCACCCAAATACAGCCCAGTACAAGCAAGCCTGACTGGGGCAAGAACACTCAGCAAGCCCAGACCTTGCTTCTGGCCGGTCTGACAAGGAGTTTGAGGGGAGAAAAGAGCAATACTGCTCATAGTGTAAGCCAGTGTTAAAAATGTGAAGAGTATGATCCGGTACTGGCTCAGAACAAGGGCACACGCAGACACCTGCAAGGGCTTCACACACTTCAGCACAGCACTGTGTTCCTCCCCCCGGCCAAGGAGCCACGCTGTGGTCACAGAGTACAGCTGTGATTTGTTCACAGTGCTTTGAAAACGCAGGAAAACCATCAACAGCCTTAAGACCTCATCCAGCCCCGAGCATCCCTCGTGGGATCAGGCTCGGAGGTTTAATCCATGCTGGATACTGGAGATGACCCAAGAGCTCCGGGCTCTTGCGTACCCCCACCAGCTACGAGACAGGGCGCTATGCTGCAGGACCAACTCCCCCAGGCCAAGGCACGCTTGTTTGCCCAGTGTTCAAGGCTTGTCCTTCTCCCAGAGTCACTGCCTGCCCCTAGGCACCGCGCACGTTTTAGATGCTGGAGTGGAAGAGAAGGATGTAGGCAGAAGTTGAAGGATAAGCAAAACCAAACAACTGCCTGCTAGAGACAGCCCGTTATCAGCAGTGCTCTTTTGAAGCTGCTGCCTCCAAGCAGGATTTGTTCCACGCATCAGCAGGCTAGAAAGTGGTATAGATTTTACTGAAGTGTGTTTGTCAGCCTCATCAAGGGGGAAGATCACAGTTTGGGAATTTATCCTTGTATCATCCTGGAGACGAAAGCTTTCACAAGCACCTTGTGCAGCTTTCTCAAGTGCCCCTCCAGCCAAGGATTAGTGTCACTCAAGAAAGGAGCAAGCAGTGAGTCCTACTTCCCCATGGAAGCTCCAAGTGAGCCTGGTTACAGCAACAGCCCCATGGTACAGACAGAGCAGCTGTTCAGGGGGTACAAGGTTCCGGGGAACCACCAAAAATGAAAAATTCTGTGCTTTTTATTGCAGGTTCAGTGTTAGTGTTTTGGAGAGAACAGCTGCATTAGAGGCAGATATTGTTCCAACTCCCCTTCCCCATGAGACTGCCACAATTCATCAGCTCCATGCAACTCCAGAAACTGCGCCTCGTTTTGCAGTGCAGACAAGTTTCAAGTGAGGACTTAGACCCTCATGTGACTTGCCACTGAAGAACAATAATGATCCAAGGCTCGTAAAATGAAAAGGCCAGCGCATTAACTAGCACCCCTTGCCCTGCTGGGAGACACACGTGAGCTTGTTCCCAGCGCCCCGACGCAAGGATGTGAGCAGCCCTGCGAATGGGTTGCCCTAAGCTGCCCTTTCTGGATGTTCGCTAACTTAGTTTTGATGAAAGTCCTTGCTATGCTGTGCAGGAGATGAGAGGCCACTCGGTTGGCAAGGAGCTGCTCTGCTGATCAGCTCTGCCAGCAGCGAGCAGTCCTGCCCAGCTGCCTGAATAAAGCACTGCCTTCTGCGCTCTCTCAGGCGAGTCACAGGCAGAAACAGAAACCCAAAGGCTGTCTCCTCTTGCTGCCCACTTGCAGTCTCTATTCCCTTCTCATAAGCTGACAGCTACTTCTTTTTGCTTTTCGTTCCCCCCCTATAGGGCAAGAGACAACACACTAAAAAAAAAAAAAAAAAGGAACTTAAAAAAATTCAACACCACCTCATTTCTCCATCTCTCTCAAGATGTAATCCTCCCCATTGCCAGTGGCCTCTTCTATTCACCTGTAAAGTGCTGGTCAGGTTGATGCTTTCTATTAGATCTCATGGCTCAAGACTCTGAAAACCTTCACGCTCCTACAAGAATAAACAGTTGTGTTATGCCTATAATTTATGGTATTGCCGTTTCATGCATATTTCCTTCTCTTGTGGAAGCCAGGACGGGGGCAGCGCCAGGTCTAGTCATCGACAGTGATGTTGCGGAAGAGATAGGCCGTGGACTCGCCATTGTGGATTCGTCGGACGGCTTCAGAGAGAATCAAACTGATATCCACAGTCTTTATCTTGGGGCACTGCAGCTTCTGCACCTCGTGAGGAACTGTGTTGGTTACTACCACCTATGGAGTGCCAAAAAGAAAAGACAGTTAGTTGTGCTGCTGATACGCTCGCTCTCACCAACAGCTACCCTAGATCAACTCCACGAGTGGTGTGTACCTGCTGTTTCACAGTTCAGGGGGAGAAATCCGTGTATGTTAGGAAAAAAAGATGAAAATAAATGGTCTCCCCCACATGACAGTCAATCTGTTGAGGGGCCCGGCGTAACCAGCACTCTGCAACAGCCACCTCCACACAGGCTGACGGGTGCATTTAGAGCGCAGGATCTGACATGTTTGCTACTAAGGGCGAGGTCTGAAATCTTAAGGTACCCAACAGCCCGTCATCAGCTGGGGCAGAGGGTCAGGTAGAAGGTCTGTGCAGTGAGAAAGCGATCACATGCACCCAGCTGCGGGAAGAGAAGTGTCCAAGCAGGGATGGCTAATATCTGTGCATTAAGGAGAAAACATACACAGATCTGATCTGAACACGTAATCATCACACACGTTTTTTTTTTTTTTTCTTCAGTGAAGAACCAGCTAACTGAAAGCATCTGATGAAACCAGTCATTTCAGAGATGAGCTACGTGGCAGGGGAAGAACATCAGTTTGTGGGTTTTGGTGCCTTAAATCAACCCAGTTACCAGAGCCAGCCCTCCCCCCCAGCCCAGAAAGCAGACGCACCTCATCGATGGAGGATTCCTCTATGAGACGGGGGGCATCTGCTGACAGGAGCCCGTGAGTAGCCATCACAAAAATCTTGTAGGCTCCACGCTCTTTCAGGATCTCTGCAGCAGCTACAAAGCTTTCCACATCATCGATGATGTCATCCTGAGAAGAGACAGAAATAACACCAAAACCAGAAGTCTACCATGCCTGCAGGGCAGGAGTGGATCTGCAAGGTACTGCAGCTTTGGCCACAAACATAGCCAAAAAGAATATAATCCCTGGCTACTTCAGCTGCTGTTGAGATTCAAGCACAGCCACGTGCACAACTTAAATCTGTGGACACCGTTTCCCTAATTTACAGACCCTTTTGCTAGTGTGCAGAACAAATATTGTGTCTTGGAAACAAACTAGTCCCTGCACATGCTCACAGGCAAACAGAGCTTATCTTCAGCAAGGTATTTTTTTTCACAGCGATAGTAGCTGCATGTTGATTAGTTACACTGCAGCATGGCACAGCATGTAAGAAAAGCTCAGCGAGCTTTTTTTATGGTTGGTTGGTTTGTTTGGTTTTTTTTTTTTAAATACTTCAGGAGATTTCTCTGCATGTCCTGGATTTGCTGAGTATTTGTACACATCTGATATTTGTAGATTCAAGGGAGCAAGGAGATTTCAGAGCTTAAAGCACTGAAATACGAAGGGTTTTCAGCAGAAAGCTGAAATAACCAAAGCCACCAGCAAAACTGGAGAAAACAGCGGTAACAATCCTGTTCCCACCCCTACACCAGCAGTCCCTCCTACCCTCTGGGATAAAGCAGCTCAAGAAAAGATGCTGGGAGGAAGCCACCCCCCCGCTCCTCTCCATCACACCCATACCACAATGATGGCAATTCTTCCTCCAACGTCTCCAACCACAGTTATTGGCGGTTTCTCCTTGGCCATCATCATCACTAAAGAAGAATAATAAAAGCCCAGGTCAGTTAGCCTTGAGTCAAACCGCAACAGCTCCACCACACAAGAGGCCCTTAACTGTGTCTTACTGGTGCACAGATACAGGCACGTGCTTTACATTATCCTGACACCCACCTCAGTGGGGAACCACTCGTTTAACCATTGTTTTCCTCCTTAAATGAATAGCACTGCTGCGTAAAGATGAAACTCTCAGTTTCTGTGGGCACCTCGTACTGACCTCAGAGACAGTAAGCAAATCCAAATAGTTCACAGATCCCTGTGCAAGGAGAGCTACAAAGCAGCACCTAGTTTATGGGAAACGTCAGTGACTTTCTTTGTGCTCCAGAACAGGACTTGGAATTAAAAAAAAAAAGGGTATTTCATGACTGGGCACAACAAAGGGACTCGTCTGAGCAACACCTCTCAAAGGGCACATGCTTTACCAGGTGCAATTTTTCACCTGCTGGACTCACTAATTCATCCGAAGGATTTGTGACTCGCACTGCAGCTTGCTTGCTTTCTCTCGTATCACCAAACACACAAGGCTCTTTCAGAGGGCATAAGCACCTTAATAATATCTGCTCAGGCAAAGAAAGCTTAAGGAAATTTGCAGGAGCAAGGGATGCTGCGACCCCTCCTTATGCATGATGGGAAGATCCCAGCCCAGGGCCACCCCACTCAGGCCGCGCAGGTGCTTGGCTGCCCATCGCCCTTTATTGCTGCTGGCCAGAGATGCTTGCTCGCCTGCTCGGTGGCCGGGGTGGTGGGGGTTCAGTCGGGGACCCCCAGTCCTGCCTGGCTTCCGGGGTGCTGGATCCGTCCCACGAGGGCTGGGGGGGCAGGAGGAGCCCCCGTGCCTGGGAGAGGCGGCCGTGGGAGGAGGCTGGCCTGTGCTCTGGCGAGGTGGGGATGCCTGGGGGCGAGGGGCAGGGGTTAGCCCCCCTGCAGCCCCTGGGGCAGGCACCGCCCATGGGCACCTGCCTGGCCAGAGACACCCAGAAACGGGGTCCTGGCCCCCACCCTGAAGCAGACAGGCTGTTGTCCCACAGTGGCCAGGACCACCCCGCCACATCCCTCCACCTTGCTCTGGCTCCAACACGGGGATCGATTGCCCCATCTTCCAGTCCTCCCCCTCCATCCTGCTCCCACCCCACTCCACCCCAAACCCCCATCCCACCCTGCTTGCCCCCACCCACCAGGACACAGCAGGGTGCCCTCTCCCCCCACCCCGGTGCCCTGGCAGGGCCGTACCTGGCTGGCTGAGCGAGGACGCAGTGCTCTGGGGCCGGGAGAGCAGGCGGCTGGTGTCCCTCGCATCCCACTGCCTCGGGGACAGCTTGGGCTTGGCCCTGGGGAAGTCTGGCAGGAGGGAGCAGAGGGAGCTGGGCTGGGGGGAGCCAGGGAGAACACACGGGGGGGAAAGGGGGAAAACCTGGCACCCCGCGGGCACCCTGCCCACTCCACTGCCCAGTTCACCCCCGCCACATCCCCTCCCCAAGCGTGGCCCAGCCGTACCCTCCTTGCCCACGAGCACAGGCAGCTGCCTGCCCCGCCGGCCCCTGTAGATGTGGCCATCCTGGCCCAACAGCTCCGTCTCGTCGTGCTGGGAAGGAGAGAGGGGGTTGGCTGAAACACGGGGCCCAAATCAGCATCCCCAGGCAAACCCCCCCACCCAGCTCCCCCTGGGGAAACCGAGGCACGGATCCCCCCACCCCCACCCTGGATGCTCAGCATCACCCTCCCAGCCTCGCTTGCCCCCGCTGTATCCCTACCTTCGTCATCCTTACCTTGATGGGGAGCAGGGTGCGGGGCTGGAGCGGCCGCGGGGCGCTGGGTGGGTGGGGCTGGGGGTGCGGGCAGCGCTGCAGCGGGTGGGTGAGGGTGTGCCGGCCCCCGCAGAGCCGTGGCACGCGGGGGTACCTGCACTCGGCCACCCGCTCCCTGTGGGACGGAGCACAGGGATGCTCAGCACCCAGCACCGTGGCACCCCGTGCTTCACCCTACTATGCCAGGGAGGGGGCTGCGGGTGCTCCCCGGTGGGGTATGTCCCTCCCGGGTGCCCTCCGACTGCTGAAGGAGACCCACGCCTGTCCAGCTGTGCTGGATCTGCTCTTTCCCCGTGGCCCTGGTGAGCTGGTCATGGCCATGGCAGGTCCCTGCACCCTACGCAAGGGACACCGGGAGGCAGGAGCTGGGCTGTCCCAGCTGCAGTGTTTAATTTCGGTGACTTGTTTCACAGGAGGCAGCTGACTGCCCAGTGAAGCCTGAGGTCAGGCTGAGACCAGACACAGCTCATCACATGTGGCTTCAGCACCACTGAGACACAGACCTGGACAGATCTGGGCTGCCAGTCCATCCCCTTCCTCATGCAAGAGGGAAACTGCAGAGATTTAAGGGCAGTGGGGAGAAACCTGGTGTGATCAGGAACCAAACCACAGTTACTCTAATACCTACAGCTGAATCTCAAGTGCCTAGAGCAAATCCAATTAAAGCAGATTTGTTATGCACATCATGAACAGACACCAATGGCAGAAACAGGGCTGCTGAGCTCTTTGGGGACGCCTCTGGGGTGCTGCAAATGCCTGCTTAAACAGTGTTTGGTGTTTGTAAGGGGCCACACATGAGTGTATATTTAGCCTGTGGCTTTTGGTGTCTTGCCTTCCTCTAGCACAAGCTCTGCCAGGGTGTAAGAGGGCTTGGACCCCCTCCCTTACTCCCCCTCCCCGTGCTACAAAGAGCTGCTTGCCCAGGTCTCCCCTATTGCCTGCTTCTTTCCATTGTGCAAGAAGTAATTTCATATATTTGAGAACTTTGGTGAAAGGGGGCTGGAATTGACCAGTGCCACTAAAATTAATGAGAGGCAAGGAATAGACAGGAGGCCAGCAGCACACAGGAGAACAACGTGGCAGCACCGTGCACCTAAATTCACAGCAACCCAAGTGGAGCACAGCAAGTTGTACGAGGAAATATCATGACTTTATGCCTCTGTTTTTTCCTACAGGCCTCTTGCAGCTCAGGTTTTAGATTACCACCACAGCCTTCCACATGCCTACTACAAGCTGGCCACACGTAGGCGCTATTGCTTTCCTTATGAAAGCATCCCGAGGCCCGGGAGCCGCGCCGAGGCGCTGGGCTGCTGCGGCGGCGGCACGGACAGGTCACGTACGGTGCCCGGGACCCCCGATTTCAGCCAGATTCCTCTGTGCAAGACATAGCACCGCTTATTAGGAAGGAGACCTCTACTTTTTTAAGCTCTTTTGGTCAGTGGTGTCAATCGTCTGTCAGCATCTGAAGGGAGAAAGGAGCTTCCACTGTTCAGGGTTTACACGATGCTCTTTCTCAGGAAGCATTTGAGCGCAGTGGTTAAACCATTTCCTGCTTCAGAGGTGCATTTGTTATCTATCTGATCTCTACAGCATTAAAAAACAGCTATTAAAATGCTACTTTTGAGAAAGGAATAGAAATTCTAGAGGAAGATGAAAATTAAAAATACCAAATAGTCATTATGATACAGAACTAGTCTACTTAGTTATTTGTATTACAGCTCCCTCTTGGGACCCTAAACCCACAAATACACTCATCAGTGAAATGTCTGACTTCGAGGCTGTGAATAGTTCTACAGAGGTGAAAGAGACAGCTGGCACTTGAGATTAAGCATATCCTGAATCTTGACAAAAAAAGTCAGAAGCTCAAAGCAAAGACTAAAGTCTTACCATATTAAACATCATTCACAAATATTGCCTGAATGCCTTCAGCTCCTCACCCAAGAAGCACAGATACCATTGCTACCACATCCCCAAAAACACTTCTCACCTACAGCCCTTTGTACTCAGCAGGGCAACACACTGACTTAAATCCAATTTCCTTTATCTGCAAATCAACCTACTAGAAAACTCTCAGCTGGAGAGGATCTGGTCCTCAGTAAAATAAAACCAGTTGCCATGAGGTGGCAGATGCTGATCAACTATTTCTCTGATTGCTTTTTCTTTGTCTCAGGGCTCCAGGTGAGGTGTATCCCTCAACTCCATGGCCCAGGTGAGATGCATCAAACAGAAATGAGGTGCTGGAGATTACTCCTACCTGAGCTCCACGCTGGAGGGCTCTTCTGGCCTTGGGGCTCGGCTGGCTCTATTTGGTGCTGCAAGAAACAAAACCCGAAAGGATCTGATTCTGTACTGTGACATTTGCTTTGAATATGGTTTTTGAAAGCAAAAAATTAATTTTCCTACAGAAGAGTGTGAGCAAGTCCAGGATGATGTGTGGCAAAGGGACTGAGGGGTTAGAGAGCTCAATCTTAACCAGTGGGTTTGCAAGATGTGGCAGTCAGACATTACTCCTTTCATGATCTCCAGTAGAATGCAATTCAAGTGATGCTGAATGTTCATATAAAATAGTTTAAAATTTAACTGAATTTTTCATTAACCAGGAAGACAGATTTGATGGGAAAGGTAAAACTCATGACTTGATTTTAGAACAGTGTCCAAATCTTCACATGAGATAAATCTCTATGACTTTATCAACATAACTTGGCTGATAGCAACAGAGTGTGGGTGCATATTAGTCAGTGCTACTCTCTAGGGTGAGAGCCTATAGAGGATTAATACCTGAAGAAAGGGAACGTGCTTATTTTTCATCTCTAGGTAACTTTCCAGTGAGAGCCAAGGCAGCATGTGAGGATTTTGACAGATAACCAGCCAAGAGACACCTTGTCTGTAATGCTGCACCCATGAGACCAGCAAGCAAACAAAACTACCTCAAACTGTGGCAAATCTAGTTTGACATGCTGTGAAATATTTAGTCAGTCCACTTGTCCTTGGCTGCTTGAGAAGCATATGCAAATGTAAATGCCTTCTTATTCTTAATAGTGAAATGACTTAGAAACAGGAGGAAGAAAATGAAAATGTTCGATATTGAATGCAAGTCTCCTGGAGTGGGTCATGCATGGGTAAAGCAGACTCAAACGAGGCTTCAATTCTGCTGGAGCTGGGCTGCTCGCTTGGTTTGTCTTCTGTCCCATAACATATCTTCTGCAACAGCTAGTCAAGGTAATGCAGATAGAAAATCAGAACAATGTAGATACGGTTGCATCAAATTCAGTGAATCTTCTTTTGCTTAACACATCTCAGTTTACTATCAAACTCAAAGTGACACCACATAAACTATCCCATCCTTTCCACTGTTCTGACTCAGTGCTGCACAAATAACCTTAGCCAAGTCTTTACGGACACACTGCCCTTATTTCCCTGGCACTGAAGTACATGCTCATACGCTTTGCCGAATTGGATGGATTTAGGTGCACACAGCATTCAGCTCAGGCATGTGTGTTTAGCTGAACTTGGGTTATTAACTACACTGTGGCTGCCAGAAATACAATTATTATCACAGGTAGTAAAGCACTTAATATGAGAGATCACAAAGTGAGAGATATAGCTTCTTGTTTTAGAACGCTACAGCTTCTTGTTTTATTGCATATGAAGATTAAGGGCTATATTCTTTCCTTCCTCATTCCCAGTAAATCAGGATTTTGCCAATCTGGCTCACTGTGACTGGAGCAGCTGGAGCAGGTTAGCAAGAGGCACTTGGTGTGTCGAGAGCTGGGGGGTGCTGGGGATGGTAACCTCTGCACCAGCACAGCTGCAGCCTGGAAGAGGAAAATAGGTGCTGGCACCCTTAGGTGAGCTCCCAGAAAAGTCGGGTGCTACAGACATACAGGAGAAACTCCAGTACCCAGCCTGAGAAAGGGAAGGTCAAGAACTGAAGCCTCCAACTTTTGGCAGTGCTGCACACCATTTTTTGCCATTGCAGACAGAGATGTCCAACAGTTCCTCAGTTCTGTATGGCAGAAAATCTCTACATCTTTCCTCAGGGTGACATATGCGTGTTTGCCTCTCTTTCTGTTTGCCTTGAATAAACCTCCATGGGGTGGGATGTAAGGAATATATCACTATTTCTGGGGCTTGTTTGAGTGCTGGTGTGATCATGTTACAAATCTGCAGGCAATAAATCAGTTTTGCATATTAACTCAATCTGCTTTTTCTTGATTTGCTTTCAGGACTCTGCTACCTTGGGACAACTGGCAACACGTAGCTACTTTTCAAGGAACCAGAGGACTTTTATGAGCTGGGAAGAGGTAGAGGTTTTTTGCCCAAGTGTGCAGGTTCTCAGGCAGAATAAAATGCAAGAGTTAACCATGGTTGTGAGCAGCCACTGCTGAAGTGGCTCTGCAAAACCAGTGGTCACCAGCTCTGACTCCTGACCACTGCTTTGTTGAGTATGATGTTGGGTGAAGAAGACAGAGAGGAGTTGGATGATGAGACGAGGAAAGATTCTCTAAAAATAACTTGGCAAAATCTGCCTAAGGAGGTCTTGCAGAGTTCTCTGCTCGATTCAGCTGGGGTGCAACCAGAGAGAAAAAACCCTGAGGTTTCCTGAAGCAGCTTTTCTTGTTTGTTTTGATTTTTCAGGCTCCTTGCTAGGATCTCTGCAAACCTGTGTCACATCATGTGTGAAGGCAGCAAATAAAGTGAACTCTGAATTTTGCTTTTTTAGGGTTTTTCAGGGAATACAGGCCTCCCTCAGAAGAGGATACTTGAATACCAGTCAGACACCTGGTGAACAAACCAGCTGTTCACAGCTGTTCTTTCCATCTCTCTTTTTCATTGTTTGCAGAAACAATGAAGCGATCGAGGACTAAGAGGGTTGAACTGACGAAAAAAAGAGACTCAAGTGCCAAGCTCTTTAGTGCTCTTTGTAAAACCCAAATAAATGGAAAAATAAATCAAGCTTAGACATCAACAGGAAATTGAAAAGTTACATCAATGGAAGGACAGAAATGTATACGTCAATCATTTGGCTGGAGATGTTGTGGTATAAACAGATTTTTATCACATATAGCTCTCTATTCAAATAATTATGTCCTAGATTTCTTTTGTAAAAGTACACAGAGTACAATTTTGACAACAAGCCTCTGGGAACAAATATGAAAAATAGAGCAAGACTGGCTTTGCTGTCCCTGATCTAAAGTTTGCAAAGTTTTTAAAGCATGAGTTAAATTCAGAAAAACAGAAAAAGCTTATACCTAAGCCTTGGCTGAGGACTTGTTTGATGCCTACAGCTAGGCACATGCCTACATGTTTTGCTGAACAGAGATGGACTCCTTGAACTGTGCCATTCCCACTATGTTCAAAGCTAATCAGCAGTGTCACCTTTCTTTTCCCTTCTTGACAGCAACCCACATTTCTTTTAGTTATTTCATTTGCCCACAGGGAAAGGTTAAATGTGACAGGTGCCTGTCACCAACCCAGAACCCCGAGCTCCAGTTCCCATCACCGCACCTCGCAGCTGACACACAAGGTCAGCCCGGCGCCACCTCCATCACAGGGACATGGTCTCTCATCACGGGAACCACGCTGCTGCCAGCCATCCTCAGGCACAGATAACCAGGCCTTGAGGACAAAGCCTTTGCCTTCCTTTTGAGATGTAAGATATCGGGATACAAACAGTAATAAATAGCTGATGTGTCAGTCTGAACTGAATCCTGTTCCCCTGCCTCACCCACTTCCACTCTGTTTACCATCAGGGTTTCTTTTTTTCTCTCTCTCTGCTTCTTCCACCCCCACCTTTTTATTTTGTATTCCCTCGAACAAAAGCAGGGCTCCAGTCTATGGCAAGGGGCTTTCCCTGGGAGTTTTTAATCTCTCACGAGGAGATAACCACATCCCCATGCTGTTGGGAGGTTTGGGCCTCTATTCTCCTCCTTCCAGCCTTGCTCCTGACACTTGGGCTCTCCCTCTTGTCTAGACCCATCAGTTATACTGCAGTCAGTCCTGCCATTTTCCTTGGGTTTCTTTCTTGGCACAAGGCACAGTTTTCTTCTACAGATTTAGCCCCAATCATTTTCGCATTGTTCTCTCCCAGCCGCTATCTTATCATTGCTGCATTGTTCCTTTTTGGCTTCCTTTGCCGTTCCTATCTGTCTTCTGGCTCTTTGTATATCGCTGTGGCCTTAGCTTGAGTCAAGTTTTGATGTCATTCATCGGACATCTTGTTACTGCTAATTCATAACATTCTGGTTTCGCTTTCCTGTCAATGTATTTCAACCTCTCTGAGCAAAAACTCAGCTGAACTCAAGCCAAATGTATCCTTCAACTGACCAAAAAGCCTTGAGCTGAAGTGGAAGTCAAGGTGGTGGGAAGGTGACCATGAAAATGCTCACAAGAACAAGATGAAATGAGGACTTGTTTGCCCTGAGCTTTCCCCAGAGCTGCAGAGTTGAGCCCAGCTGTCCGAAACCCCTGTGATGTTCTACAGACCCATTAGTGTGAACTCCTGCCAAAATATGGTTCTGTTTTGAAATCCAGCACTGCTTAGAGTTTTACATAATTTGTTGAAAAACCAATTCAATAGCCATAGTTCTGGTTGAGCTCTGCACTGATACTTCCAGTTGCTTTTCCCTAAAAATGGCAATATAAACACTTTCATATGTTGGTAGGGTACAAGTGCCACAACTGAGATCCACTCCAATCTGGAACTGAATTTGAAATGTAGATATGCAAATAAATTACGACTCGATAAAACCCAGCCAGATGTCTACATCAGCCCACAAGTCAATAAACTAGTTCTAAAGGAGGAGCACATGTGGATAGAGCCACACCGGTGTGTACATCCTTGTCTCTAAGGTCCCTCAGCTGCTCTGCTTGCAGCCGGAGGCTCACACCTGTTTTCATTGGCAATTACTTCTACTTTACTGCTGCAGAAAATCTTGTATGGAAACTCTATCGCGTTTCCTGTCTCCAAGTGACTGCTGAGGTCCTGGTTTGCCAGATCTTCAAGCAGGTGGCCACCTTGATGCACACATGAATAAAATTACTTCTCTTCATGCTTTCAAGTAACTAACTACCTGGTAGTACTTAACTGTATATTGGGTCATTCAGTGGAGACAAATCAGAAGCAAAACTGACCCAGATACACGATATTCTGAGAAAGGTTTCAACGTTTTTAGCCAATTGCTCAGCAACTTCTTTTGATTAGCAGCACACTTAATCTTCATGTGGCAAAGTTGGCCAAAGAGGAAATTTTGAGAGCTTAAGCTTTAAATCCTCCAGGCATTAAATACACCATTTGTGTCAGAAGTAAGTCATCCTGTGAGAAAGGAGGATGATACAACAACTTATGCTCTTGGGCTGAGTGCCACACTGTATAGGGACTTCTATTTTCAATTTAATCTAACAAACTACTCTTTTGTCTGATGTTTAGCAGTTTTTGGTCACAATTATACTAAGATAATCAATAATCATTTGGGACAGAGATGCTCTAGTCAAACTGTTAGCTTTGTGCCATCTTTGTCTGTGAGTCAATGATGCATTCCAGCCTCTGCAGCCCACATGAACCCAATCAGTGCAGAGACAGAACCAAACCAAAGGACAGCTTTGTGTGATGTGAGACTGGTACATGCCATCCTCCTCGCTGGTGTCAGTGCACTGATCACACTTCAGGTAACATGAGGGCTACATCTGTGCAGTGATGGCTGAACCTTGGGCCAGTGAAAAGTCTGAACTCCACCATCAGTATTGTCCTGGTTTGGGCAGTACCTCAATAACCTAAGTGCAGCCAAGTGTTGTTTTTATTCTCATTCTGACATTCTGACAGATCAGCTAATTAGAGTGCAAAATAGTATTCCCATGCTTGGCAAATCCTTTTGGCTTTGAAAGTTGTTGGGTTTTTTGTTGGTGTTTTGTTTTTTTTTTTTCCCCCTCGGACAACATGGAGACTCAGTGCTAAACTACACAAAACAAATGAAGTATCCAATTTCAAACAGTTGGCTCTGGTCTGGAAGCACTTCAGTTGATTGCTGTGATTCAAAGGAGAAAAATTATTTCATTTTGAATACTGTAATGCTTTTCAAACAGCACATTGGCTGACCCGTCCTGGATCATGACCTCAAGAGCTTCACATACATGTTTTTGAAAATAAGGTTTGTGCCTTGACTCATCAAATGCACGCTCAAGCTTCACATCTGTGGTAAGGGGAGAGGAGTTGCCCATCCACCCCTTGACACTGTTTCAAGGGAGACACACAGAGGTCTAGAATGACCCATGCTGGTGTGTTATCCCAACCCCAACCGCAACTGTATGGCCCTGAACCACAAAGCAGCGTACAAGAAGCCCCACAGTAGACACAGACAGTTCTTCAGTGACGAAGAGAATGGCTCACTTGTATGAGTGTGCGTGTCTGTAAGTGTAAGGATTTAAAGGTCAGATTCATGTGGAAAAAGCATGGAGGATGTATCTTTTTCACAGATACAGCCATTTTGCTTTAGGGCTTTCCATACATCCCACCACTTTCTAGAGACCCTCTCTTGTTTCTGTTGAGTATGTGTTTGAGATGGTTGTTCCAAGGGCAGGGGTCAGCCTCCCCCTGACAAACCTGCCTTACCCCTGCTGTTGGAGGAGCAGGAAGGAGAAGGGCTGAGCCACCACACACTGGGACCAGTCTGCACCAGGAGCATGTGGAGACAAGGTGATCACAGGATAGGGGTATGCTGCTCCATGGGTGGTGGGTTTATCTGAGTGACCCAACCCGGGCTGCAAGGGCAGAGAACCAGATCAGCTGTGCTGGAGGCCATCACAAGCTCAGGCCACCAGAAGAGGCTGAGCTCAGTGACACCTGGGTACGTTACATCCCCGGGTCTTCTGTGGCAGTATTTGCAGTTGCTGCCATTGGAGGTTGACTGAACAAAGCCATCCTTTTGGGCTGGAGTCACACCAAAGTGTGTTTTTCAGATCCAAGGCTGAAACCTCCTAAGAAGCCACAAATTCTCATGGCTCAAGTGGAAATCAGTAGCCATCCCCCAGCACTTGTCCTTCAGCTTCACAAAGATCAGAGTTTTAAAGCAGCAGTACATGGCTTCAGGAAAGTCTTGGGATGTAACAGTAGATAAATGAGATGCCTGATCCTGTCAAGAAGATATTTGTGCTCAGAGGTGTGTTAAGTTTCACAAGACTCAGTGCAACACTCAGGCTCCCTGTGGACCACCCAGTTGCATGGCAAGAAACCCATTTTTCTCTTGGTTTCAGCCCTGTCTTTGCTGGATTGCTGCTTTTACAGCTCTCTTGTTTTCCCAGCTGGTTTGTGTGCCTGAGATCAGGTCACTGAAAGCAAAGGCCTTGCTCAGAAGTTAAACAAAAGCTCTTTCAAGTTTAAAAAGAAGAAAAAATTAAAAAGCCCACCTGCAGGGAGCCCCCTTCTCCAAGGAGGAAGAGTTTGCTTTGGAGGCCTTTCTGCAAGAAATCCAAGGCTGAACTTGCCCATGACTAACATTACCAAGATGCGTGTGCTGGGTGAGATTTGACTTTCTCTTTAAGGTGAGAGAATTTCAGAAAAGGACTTCAGCAACAGAACTATATACCCAGGATTTAAGACAAGGGATCAAACCTCCTTCCTGATAGACAACAGAGGAACTAAGGAGGATATAAGGGACTGGCTAAAAAGAGATCAAAACTCAAATGGATTCAGAACTTAGAAGCTCAGTTCCTACCACAGCCACAAACTTCAGGTGTGATCATAACAGTTGCTGTGAGGATGAAATCCGAGCCTGGCTGCAGGGTTTCAGGAGCTGTTAAATCACCTGAATAACAGAGGGAGAAGGGAGGAGGGAGTCTTTGTTCACTGAATACCCTGGGGAGCAAAGGGGAAGGAGATGCTTCTTTCCTAATTTTGTTTTTCTTGGAATATTGGTCAGGCCCCTTCTCTGCAGGAAAATAGACAGGCCCATCTTGCACTGTCCTAAACGGGTGGCCCCAACCCAGACAGCTGCAGAGCTCTCACAGATATTTTGGGACACACCAAAAGTAACTGCTCTGATTTTACTCTGCAGGACCAAGATGCATAACCTGTAGCTGTGAGGAAACCACAGCCAGCCGACAAAATACACCCAGCTGATGATGTAGTTCCTTCTGCCCTGCTCAAAGGTGCTCAGAAGGCAGATGTCTGCCCCAGCATTTCCCAGCCCTGTTGTCCTGAGCATGCTCAGGCCACTGTTCCTGGAAGAGGACCTGCAGGATATGGTCCAAGAGAGGAAGATCCATAGCACACCACCCCCAAAGGCAGATGCTTGGGCCTAGGGAGGTGTCAGCATGAAGTCCCATCTGTTCTTCAGGAGGTGCCACCACTGTGTCCTATCACAGTAACTTAACCTCAACCATGAGCAGCCACAAGTGAAATACAGCCACATGTCCTGGTGGGACAGCCATCTCTACAGCAGGGCTGGGCTGCCGTGCAACAAGGAGGAGCTGGTGAAGGGGGAGGTTTCCCTGGCCACTTAACAAATGCTTCCAGTTTTACTGCTGGTCAGATTTCCAAGAACCAGACACTGTAATCAAGTCATTCAATGGCAGGGTTGTTTTTTGGTTGGAGCACAGAAATCAGGAGCCCTACCTGCCTGGCAGGAACCAAACAGGCTTTGAATGAATCAGAATTACTGGATAAAAATGTAAAGCCTTTAATGTTTTACGCAGAAGACCAACAACTGTAAGCACTCTGTGAGCACACCGGGGTGTCATACATCGATCCCCTGATATTTTACATCCATGTAGACATACTGTCTTGATTTTTAAACAACTGCAAGAGCAGAAATTTTGTTCCCATGGAAGCTATCTTTTATTACACTCCTAAACCTAATCTTAATTCTTCCAACTGTATTTTGGACTATGGCCAATCTGTGCACGTGTGGTAGGAAGCTGCCTTGCACAACTCCCTGCAAAATGGGACAACTGAGTACGGCTCCACAGAGTCCTATGGCATCCAAGGCCATGAGAAGTAGAAGACAGCAACAGAGGCTCGGCTAGCAAGGAGATGGCAAGCAGCACCCCACAGGGGCCAGGGAAGAGGCTGGTGTTACGGTAAAAGGGTGGAAAAGCAACACATAGAGATTAAAAAAATATGTGGAGAGCAAGCTCCTTTGATAGCCTTAATATCACAATCAGGAGAAACTTCCTGGCTTCATATTTTCCATATAAACACTCTCCACTGGATAAAGTTAATGGTTCCCTAACTGCAATGCAGAAGGGCTTGATCAGTTCAATTGACGTCACAGATTGAGTATTTTAATGAAATGTGCTGTGCTTCCCCTATTTATATGTTTGACCCTAACCTTTACCAGATGTTCAATTCATGCTCACTCACAGACACTGTAGCACTGTGTTTTGGAGGCTCTCGGAAATCTGAAATGCTGAAGTGGAAATAAAATCCTCTGACACGTACTCTTTTGTTTGAGCTGCTCCCTGCCACGGGCGATGGGCTGCGTGGAGGGCTCTGCTCCGCTTACATGGGAGAGACAGGATAAAAAAGGGCCAGAAGGGTTATACTGTGCACTGCCTGCCTATGCGCAAGCATAAAAGAACCCCCTGCCACTGAACAGGGCTGAAATCACAGCTCTCCCCTGTACCCTTCCAAGCAGTGGCCCTAAGACCTGGAAGGAAAGGTGAGCCTGTGTCAGAGCAGAAAAAGAGCCAGAAACCCTCAATTCAGTGTTTGGCTCTGCTGTGTCTCCTTGGGCAAGCTGTTCCTGCCTCTCAGTCTTGTTTCCCAGCCATAAAATGGGACAATGTTGCTTCGCCCAGTTACATCCTGGATTTATTAGGGGCGGGGCTGGGCTGGGGAGAGGCTGCGTGGCTGGGACTGTGAGAGCTCACTCGTGTCCCCTGGGACAGCCCAGGCTCTTCCTTGGGTGTGAGTAAACTGGTATCAGCACTGTAGTCCCACCGCCCTGGTGTTGCTCCCGATGCAAATCTGCTCCATGCTGAGACTCCCCCCCAGCAGTTACACCTCCAGAGCAGAGTGTCACTGAGCTTTCCAAAAGGTGAAACCAGCTGGAAGTAAGTCACAGTCAGGAAAAAAGCACGTCATCAAAAAAGATGCCATCAAAAGTTTTCTGGTGTTTGAAAGTCTCCTGCCCATTCTTTCCACAAAGAGAAGATAAAATGATGGAGCAATAGAGGGTTAAAAGGAGATCCATGTTCCCAAACCTCAGGTTTGGTTTTCGATCGCTTAATTTTAGATAAATTCAAGTTGGACCCAAGCCACCCTTTAGTTCTGGATTTGGATTAGCAAATTGAAAGTCATTGATGAGGTTTTGCAAAACCAAACCCATATCCTCCTTGGCCTGCTCCTAGCTGAAACTCAGCTGGCCCTGAGCAAAAATAAGTGAATCACTTCTTAAAACACACACACCAAAAATGCTGAACTCAACAACCACAAACTGAGGGAAGGAGCATATGAAATCCTGTGCAAGGCATTCATTCCTTTTAACCCAGGAAAGACCAAACTTGCAGCACCAGCACTTTGCAACAGATTAGACAGTAAAAACGTTTGGAAACGTTAAACAATAAAAATTGATGGTTTTGTTTTTAGCAATTCCATGCACACATATAAAAACTATGTATTCTGTGGCCAAACAGTTTGCATTTGTCCCTGAGCAGATGACAGTGGCTGTTAGCGTGGCAACCTCAGGCCTGCTCATGTTTCACTTTGACATTGATCCTGCAAACACAGTTCGGTGGATTGAATCAAAGCGGGCCCAAGGCTCTCCTGACCCCAGGATAAAAGCAGCCACATGTGGAGCCGGACCAGCACAGCTGTCCTGCCTCAAGTGCACACCGTGCTGTAACCCAAAATGACATCCATGTTTAGACAAGACTAAAGAGTTGATTATGTTCTTGAAAGTCACAGCTGCCTCTCAGCCCCATCTAATTGCAGAGGAAATCTCCCTCCTGCCTGGCATGGCTGGAGGATGAGAAGATGCTCACAAAGGACAAGCCCTTCCCTGCCCATGTGCCATGGGGCAAAATGTAGGGACAGGACCACTCGGCTGAGCACAGGCGGTGCGCGTCAGTGCAGAAACCCAAGCTCTGGCCACTGGCTGGTTTCTGCATGCTAGAGGAGACGCAGCAGCACCCCAGGAGCCATGGGCAAGGGTTTGGGTCAGGGCTGCGCACCACCACGGTGATGCCACTGCAGCACTGCCCAAATCAGTAGCAACTGCCCCACGGCACCACCAGCCTGGGGTTTTCTTCCCAGAAGCTGCAAAAGAAGCAGGAATTATACAGTAACTCAAACCGCGATGCAGAAAGCAGACAATCTGCCTGCAGGTTCACAGCCAAGGCACTCAAGGCTTGCTGCAGGGTGTGCATGGTGTCCCAGACCTGCATGGCCACTGCAGCAATGCCCCCCTTAATCCCGTCTCCTGATCACTGGGCCATTAACACCACCACATTTTTATTAGCAGGAAATCCTAAATCCAACCATTGAGATGTTAATGTAATTGCAATCCAATAAAAACAGCAGGTAGGTTGCCTCTCAGCCCCGAGGTGGGCAGAGGGGCTCCTCTGAGTTCCCGGATTCACAGTAAATACAACCTGAATATCAACAGTTAAGAGTATTTTACCAATGACAATGAGATGGTACCGAGCAGAGTAGGAAATAACAACATCTTCGTTTGGATCAGGGCTGGGAACTCAACCAGGCTGTCTTCTCTGCCATAATTTACACATCCCCACAGACATACGTATTGGAAGCGATTTTTACAGCCAGCTAGGAGACAGCCACACAACCCACACCAGCTCTGGTAGGAATCACATGCTTCAGTCCCCTACAGTGTATCTGCCTCTTTGGTAAGAAAAATGCAGAGGGTTGTTTTTCTGGTGTCCCTTAAGCCCATTTGGTTTTATTTTCCTTTACTTACTGGCAATAAATCGTTCCATTTCTCTTGCTCACCAAACACTTTTCTTTATATTGTGGGTTTTTTTGTTTGCTCACTTGTTGCGACAGGAGTGATGAAAGACTCTGTCTGGGTTTGCCAGATCACGCACCAAAGTTAACATGGGGCGTGTAGCTTCTTTAGAGTCACTTAAAAGCCCACTTCCAGCTCCCAATCCCAGCCTGCCCCCGAGGGCCAGAGCTGTGCTGGAAGATGTCTGGACCCTGGACCAGTCAGGCTTTCCCTCCTCCTGCCTTCCTACGCATGGCTTTTCCACCAGCCCTTTGGCCCAGTGAGGGTTAATGGACTGATGCATCTCATAGGTGCTCGCTGTGTATGGATTTGTAACCCAAGGACAAGAAGCTAAAAGAGAATTCTGGCTTCCCTTTCTCAGCAAAATCATTTATCAAGGGAAACGCTCTGTCCCTGAGAAGCTCCTCTTTAAAAGGTCAGCCGTGGCATGGTCTGACACAGTGGGTTGGAGAAGGTAATTCAGGTATCACCTGGTATGCATTGTTTGGAGACCAGTTAGCTTTTCCCAGTTTATGTACTTTTTTGCCCTGATTAAAAAAGCACTAAAAGCAATAACCTGTCATACCAAAAGTGTCAAGATCAGAGATGTGCTGATCCCAGTTAATGCACAGATCCTCTTGCAGCAACCATCTCCCTGGATGGCTTAACTCAACTCCAAAAGGAAATTGCCTCAAGTGAAGGGAAGCGGAGCCAATGAAGCAGACAGCATAATCTTTTTTTTTTTTTTTCTGTTTTCAAAACTGGGCACAGAGGGACTGACAGTTTGGATTTATGGCTGAGTTTACAGCCTTTGCTGCCTCCTAGCAGCTGTTGTGCAAAATAAACCACCACCCAAAACAAAAATCACTGAGTCAAGAACACTCCCCCTGAGAGCAAAAAGTGCAGGCACTTATTAATGAAACTAATCACTGATATTAAAATATCCAAGAGGAGAATGTATTTATCATCTTCTCATTGAGATGAGATATGTAACTCCCTCTTTCTTAAATTCACGACTGCATGCACACTCAGGAGAAACACTTGGCAGACCCGGTGCTTGTCCAGGGCAGAGGCATTTGCTTAAGGGGCTGAACCATAGGATTAAACTAAGAAAAATGTAGGGGAAAAAGTGAACAGGGTTATCAAGACTCAAAGAAGAGTGGGAGCCACAAAGATTAATCTGACTTTTCCTGCAAGGTTGCAGTATCAGATGCATCATGCAGCACCAAGGTCTAACTGGGCTCCCATGCAAGATGTGCAGACCCTGGTTCAACACAAATGGCAGTGCTGCCCGTGGCATTTCAAGCCCTGCTCATCCAAAAAATCTGCCAAAAACCTGCAGCCTCAAGCAATCAGAAAGACTTGGGGAAAAAAACAGAGTGGGTCAATAGCATGGATAAAAGTAGGATTGATATTAGGGTTAAAGCACGGATGAGTAGTGACAAAGCCACTTTGGGGCCAGGCTGGCAGGAAGGTGCTGCCAGCTCCAGTGTGGAGATGACAACTGCAGCGAGTTTGGCAGCTCTGAACCGAGCTTCCTGGCTCATGTGGGAGGGGAAGGAAGAAACAGGGTTTGAAGATGGCTGTTGTATTGGACGTGACGAAGTCACTGTTGATTTTAGGCCAGGGAAGAATGATCTACTGTGTTCCCTGGTTGTCTTGGCTGCCACTCATAAAGGCACTTAAAAAGCTGTCTAGCTTCAAGTATGTGCTTAAGTGTTTTGCTGAATTAGTCAATTAACATATTTACTTGTCTGCAATCTTTGCAAAAGTCCATTGAAAGCACTGGGATTTTGATGAATGCTTTCAATGGCCTCTGGAGCAGACCACAGGTACCAAGTTACCCTCCCCGATCACACTTCCATAGCCTGTGGCAGCCCTGCCCTGCAGAGCTGCTGCACGAGGAAAAGCTGAGCTTGGCTGCTTGTCTCTGGTCACCTCTAAGATGTATTGAGGGAATTTTTGTGATCAGCTTCATTGTGTCATTTGCAACACTCAGTGCCATTTGGAAGCTCCTGGCTGCATGAAGCAGAGCTCAGTGTGTCCTGCCAGAAATGGGTTTAAATGCTTATGTTTGGAATTTGCTTTTCCTGCTAATTGAGGCTCTGAACTCCAGTGATGCTTTTCCTTTGATTTAATTAAGGGAAGCTGTTCCCAAGGAATCATACATAGAGCTCACATCAAAGACTTCAGGAGCAGTGATGCACCCCGAGATGCAATGGATGTGATTCACGGTGACTCACAGGCTGTGTCCAGCTGCCAAATGAGTCAGCACTTGCAACAATCTCATCATAATCCACCCGCCAAAATTAAGGACTGGTGGTACCGTGTCCATGCTGGGTGATGAGCCCCAGACATCTGTCACTCCTCAGACCGCAGCATACAGCAGTGGCCCATCCCCATCCCCAGGACAGTGTCCTGTGCGACCTGCAGCTCTGCACCACCATGGACAAACTCCCCAACGGGGAATTTAAAATCTTGCCTTGCTCAGTTTGGCCATGGAAGTATATAGCAAAAAAGAGCTGAATTTCTGGTGAATATCAAGCCTGGGTGCAGAAGATCTCAAGTCTTCTCAGCTCATTAAAAGCCAGACTCGAGCCAAGTCCAAAGGAACTTGTAGCCAAATGAAGTGCTGAAACAAGTTATTTCTTTTAAAACTTCTGCGGAAGCAATATCCTTGCTGGTGCAGCCCAAGGGGAGGATCACACCGCTGGCTCACATGCCCCTTCCCCTCTCACATTTGCCAAACAGCAGCAAATAACAAATTTTTTCCCCTTCTGAGGAAAGTGTAATCCAAATTCTTGCCGATTCTTGTAAAATCTGAAAGCTGAGCAAGTCTGACTTTTCCACACACACGCACTTGAACACACACCCTGTGTAATTTGTGATGCATTTCTGCAGATGCAGGGGAGGACGGCGACCATCTGTTTTTCTGGATGGGAGAGTGAAGGAGCCACGAGGAAAGTTCTGGTGACTCGGTTCAGCTCAGGGCTGTGATTTATAACTGTTAATACCACAAATCCCTCCAATTGCCCTGGCATTGCTCAGAAACCAGCATCCAGCTAACAGAGCAAGCTGAGGTCAGGCGAGTTTAACGATGACCGACTTGACTGGGAAAGCGAGGGAAAGGCTGGATAAATTGCTGCTCTCAGGGCCAAGTGAAATTGCTGTGGGCTGTGGCTCTGTGGCAGCCAGCCAGGATGGGGTGATGGTGCTGCCATGTCCTGGTGGCCTCACTTGCAAAATGGGGCTTAAACTGCAAATGCAAGGGCTCATCTCTTGCCTCTGCCCTCCTGGAGGCATTGCCAGAGGCCGACGGCAGCAGTCAGCTCTGTCCCGGTACGGGTCAGTGCAGAATGTGACATCTGCACTTGTGAGGAGGCAGCAAGACCGAAATTTTATTTTGGATTGACTGAAAAAATAGCTCAACAAATCCAAGTTTTTTATTTCAAATTTTTGGGGTTTAATTTTTTTTTTTTTTTAATTACTCAATTGGAGGAAATGCTGAAGCTATTTCCATCACCCTGTCTCGAAATGGGGCACCACCTTAGTTTTGAGAATGTTAGAAGAGGACATTGAAGTTATTTTTAGACAAAACCCTAAAAATCTAAACAAAAGATTCAGCAAACACAACATAGGCTCAGAAAACTTCCTGATGTCACCACATCTGTACTTTTCACTTGAAAAAGATGCATGAGAACTGTTTGCCTGTGTTTACAAAGAGCCGATGGGAACAGACTGGCTGCTGCCACCCCACTGGGGCTTGTTCCCATCCCAACCTCCCAACCATCTTCTCCAAACTGGGAACACCCCACATCCCCACATGCACAGCTCTGCTGGTGCAACTGGTAGCACCAGCATCAAAGGGGAGAGTTACAGGACAGGTAAGGAGCCCAAACTACCTGAAGCCTCACCAGCCGCTCTCTGAAGGCAGCTCTTTGTGCATCTGTCCCTCCACAGACCTCACTGGCTCATGGCAGAGCACATCCGTTAAACCACTGCTGAAAGAAGTCAGCAGGAGCAAAACTGTCCTATCTTTGGTGAATTCCATGTACAAAATAACTTGGTGTGTTATTTAGTTTAAATGATACATTTTCTTTTTCATATCCAGCAGGGCAGACTAAAGAGCTGGGCTATTACACGAGCCCTCGAGCAGGGCAGTTTCATTGGAATAAACACCTTTTCCCAGAGCGTTTGCCAAATGGCACCACAACGCAGAGACCCCTCGCTGGGGCTCGCTCACGCTGCTGCAGTTGGGTGCTTCCCTTTGTGGCCATGCTCCCCACAGGAGACAGGGCAAATAAACATCTTTGCACACCTACGCAGGCACCCGTGAGTGCCCAGCAGCCCATAGGGATGCCCCAAGAAGCAGGACTGTGGGCACACCACTAAAACCCCAACAAGAGGGGCAAAATCTCAGGCTTTCCTCACCCTCTTCACCCCTGCAGATAAATCACTGCTTTTACAAGACATTCTTTAATTCTTTTCACACTGACCATCCAGCCCCTCCTCAGCCATAGAGCAGACTGGCACAGGGTTGTCTCAGACAGGATATCCTCCAGGGAACTGCCTCTGCACAACATACAAACAATAGTCCCGTCTTTTGAACCATAGGCATTTTAGAAGATATACAATGTGCCCAACCTCTCCTCCTCACAAACCTCGGATATCTGCTATCTGCACAGCAGTCAGCATGGCAATATCAGTGCTACAGTGTAATTTATTTCCTGCTGGTTTTGAGCAATTCCCACCAATGTTAAAGAGAGCGGAGCAGGCTCTGGTCCTGCACCTCTGCCCACCCCTTTGGGTGCTGTGGGATTTGAGAGCTCTGGTGTTTGTACGTTTGCACACTGAGCTGAGACAGGTTGCTCTGCTCCCAGTGCTTGATGGCACAAGCAGCACACCAGCCAGTCTTACCCAGGGCAATGGCTCCAGACACCCCCCTGCAACTCCACTTGGATAGGTACCCATCAGTGTTTTGTGATTAGGCTGTTTGCAGATGTACATGACATCATACCAAAGCCTTTCACGAGGTCTTTAAAGAAAGTGCTGGACTGAAGCATCGTCTAATCACCTTATGCACCAGGTGGAGAAACAACATTTACAGTGGTCCAGGTTGGTCATAAAACAACAAAGAGCCAGTTGTTCACAGTCTTTCTGGCTCAGTCATGTTAAGCTGCACTGACTCAACTGCTGTCAGCCGAGCTGCTGGGCCCTATTCTGCTCTCAATTATGTCAATGAAAATTTGGAACAACTCCACTGACTTTCACAGCATAACCTAATTTAATGGAGAGCAGGATCTGGTGTGCTTTCTAGATTCATGCTGTGTAATAGAGAACAGACTCGAACCTCTGACTCATTAGCAAAGGAACACATATTGAAATTAAGTTCCCAGTAGATAAACATCTCTTGAGCCCTTTTTGCCCTGGTTGTAGAAACAGCGTGACTTGCTGCTGAACTGTAGCCTGATACCCACTGCCTGCAATGGGCAGCTTCTGTAGCATTGAAAAGATTTTCATCTGCTTGACAGAGTGAAACAGAGAAAGTCTCTTTAAAAGCCATTTCAGACTTAAAGCAAAGCCCTGAAATGCTGCCCATGGGATTACATGCACCCTGAGCAGCGTTGAGCAAGCAGATGAGTCTGAAACAATGGCACAGCACTAGGAGCACGCAGCGATGGATCTCAAGAGCCTTGGGGATATTTCTTGTGTATCATAGCTAGTTCCTCCCTAGTAAGTCCACTGAAGCTGGATTTGATTTATTAATGTATTCATCAGAGTGGAGACTGTTTATACTGGGCTTTGGGAAGAAAACCCTTAATGGAGGAGCATGCTACTGTGGGTGGGTTGGCTGTGCGCAGGGCCAGGTGGCTCCTTTCTGGCCAGCAGTGGCCTCTGACATGCCCTTCCCAGTGGCACTCACATCTTTCACAAGCACATGAAGACAAACAGCAGAGAAAATTGCCTCTTTTCTTGCACAGGCAAAGCTGCCAGCACAAGCAGGAGGTGTTGCTGGGCCCAGTGGTACAGGCAGAGCCCTGAGGAGAGGCTGCCTGGCTGCTGCTCCCAGCACCACGCCGTGGGCAGACTGACAGTGCAGGGAATGCCCTGGGAGGAGGGTATGGCAGCAGAGCCTTAACTGGCTGAATGTCACTTATATCCAAAGGCCTGGCCATTGCTGAGGATTTTGATCCTTTGGGATCCTTGTCATCTTTGACAAGGGCTCAACAATGAGCTGTGCCTCAGTTTACCAGCCTCCGTGGGCAGACAATGTACTGCATCACATCAGTGTGTTTGTTATTAGAGCACAGATCAGGAGTGAAAGCCCCATGACCTAGGGCCATCTCTCTCAAAAGACTAAAAGAGGTTCAAGCAATTTTTGTTACTCATCCTCATTTGAGCCCCAGCAGTTACTGTGTCTCAGGCATCTGCAGAGTCAAGCTCTCCGCCTGCTCCTTCACTCCCTTGCCACCCCGACACAGAGCCAGGCCCACTCTCCCCACAGCCCTTGCTGTCTGAAACCCAGTTTCTGCTAATCTTCATGTTCAGCCTTTTAGAAAATGGCTGGTTTTTGTAAATGGATCTTCTCCCACAGACAGATTTCTTTGCATTTGCTGAGAACCCAGGACACTACCTACACTGTGAATTACAAATAAGGAGCAGGTGACAAAAAGAAACCTAAAAAACCCTAAAAAAATCCCTTGAGACAAACTCCATCACAAGTCAACTCCCAGCCTGCAATGCTGGGCGTATTTCACAGCAAAAGGAGCATTTTGCTTCATCCTAAGCAGGAAATGGCCGTTCCAACATGCGGTTTCTCTGCTGGGTACTTGTCTTTCATTTGCATCCCTGAGCCAGTGCAGGATTTGCAAACATTTAATAATTCCAAGAACAAGCGCATTAAAGCCTCAGAGCAAGGGGAAAGCCCTTTTCCTGCCAACGAGGCATATTATTGTCAATACCCCATTGTTGTACTCACACTCACCACCCCTTAAAGCAATTAATGGATAAATCAGGGTTTTTTCTGTGGCATTTCTGTGGGTGGAGTTTATTCCCATCCTTATCTGAGCAGCGGATCTTTCCCACCAGTAACCTGGTGCCAGGGTGTCCCACAGCCCATGACGCCGGAGTGCACTGCAGAACAAACAAACTCAATTATGGGAGGATATTTACAATTGCTGACCAAACTCTCGATTTCCTTGGTAAGCTCCTCAAGACAATACGCTCCAGGCGCTGGCCTCCAATTGTACTGTCAGAAATTGATACAGGCCCAAGAATGAGAAAATATTGTGTTTAGATTTGCGATAGGCAAGCAAAACAAGTGAGCGATGTTTTTGGAGGGTTCCCCCCCCCTCCATATGTTTGTTTATTTTTACAGCCACAGGATGGAGCAGGGTGAGCGCTCCCCTTGCCCTGCTCCTGCCGGCAGCCAGCCATGCAGTGCTGGTGGGTGCCGGTGAGATTTCCCTGGGAGGACAAGGAAGAGGGACAGCGCTGCACCTTGTGCATGAGGCTCATTGTGGCCCAAAACTCATACAGTGTCTTTACTGAGCTCATTAAAACAGCCTTTCCCAGGTCTGCCAGGATTCAAACAGGAAAACATGGTGCCAACATGTGTGGCTTTCCAACAGAGGATGAAAGAAGTCTTCATCTCTCATCACAGGTAATCCCTGCTCATCCAAGGGCACCCTGCACACCGCAGCTCCCAGCCCTGTCCCGCATAGGTCTCTCCAGCACCCCTTCCCCATGCAGCACTTATAAAGTTGAGTTAAAATGCCCCCTAAGCAGGGAAGCTAGGCTTTATTCCCTTTTGGCACTGATTTCACCGTATTTTCAGCCCAGTCCTTTTGCAGGTCTGGCTCAGAGAAGGGCACATGCCCAAACTGCAGGCTGAGACCAAGCATGTTCCAGCATCCAAACCCACCCTGCAGCACATGCTCACCACGGGCTGCTCTCAAGCATGAAATTCCTAAAGCACTTGAAGTGAGAAATCACTCCTGAATTTGAGCTGCCCCAGAGAGGCCTGGGACGAGCACAGTGTCCCTCCTGGAGAAGATCTGACAGCCATCCCCAGGGTGAGTAGCACCATTTCACCTAGCCTGGCCTTGAGCTACTGCCAGAAAGCAAGCGCTGCCACCAACAGTTTAGTCCTGGGCTGGAGCAAGGTGACCAGGGCTACACTTTCCCATGGGGTGCTTAAAGGTTCCATTTTATGAGCAAGGTCTTTAGCATTTTTGACACACAGCAGCTCAGGTTCTGCCCTCATTTTTGCCCCAGGCAAAAAAATCAGGCTTACACCTGCATATACCCAGATTAACAGAAGTTTAACTCTGTGGGGGTTGATGGTTTAATATTTGTACCAATTCTCTATTTCTTATTACAACAAGAGCAAATCTTGAGTGACGGGACTGCAAGCAGTGTTTTCCAGATTTGCACCAGTTTAATGAAAACCAGAATTTGGCTCTACATCTTAAGAGATAACGCTCTCTGTACTCCTGGCCAATATGTTAATGTCTTCCAGCATTGTGTATCTTTCTCCAAAGCCTTTGTAAGCCTTTCCTAATAGGTTATCCAGGGATCAAGGTCTGAAAATCCATAAAATAGACTGGCTGTGCAAGATTTGCATTTAACATATCATGGCTTTTTTTATCACTAGGCACTCTTGTTTGGCTGAAAATCTCCCTTTGTTATTTAGGGGATTAGGAACATTCAACAAGAGGAAGAGAGGCAGGTTCTGATAGCTGTGGGACTTGAATTCAGTAAAACACATAAGTAGAGTAATTTCTCCAGACTTACACCAGCCTAATACCAAACTCTGGTCCAGAGAAGGAATATAAATTAGTTGGTTAATGAGAACTGGATTCCAACCAGCTGGATTAGGACCCTGTAATACTCATGTATTCTCCTTTTCTCCCCTTGCACTGTTAATTGACTGCAGGCCACCCAGGATAGCAAAGGCATGTGACAGAAATATAATGTATATTTATGTTGGCTCATCTTGCTGTAATCTCCTTCAGGGTATGACCCGACTTTAATAATTCAGACTTACCCTATCACTTTCTGGCTCATTTCCTTGTGGGCTTATAACATATACAGTGCTTTTCAGTTTATTCCTTCAGTACATTTGGGAAAAAAAGAAAAAAGGAGAGAGTGAGAGGGAAACTGGCTACAAAAATTCATTAAAATCCATCTCAGAAGCTCTGTTTACATGTCCCATTGCTTAGGGACTCCTACAAATATTTATTAGCACAGATCACCTCCTGACAGTGTTTCCCCATGGCCAGAAACAGCATCTTCAGAGAACAACTGGAACATGTGAGCCCTGGCATTTGTTCCACCCTCAATGAACTGAGAACTATAAACATCTCCAAGGCTGGGTAATACACCATTACAAGAAGTTATACAAAGAGGCAGGAGTTGAAGTAAAATCAGGTTATATCGTGGAAGGAAATCTTATTGTAAAGGCATACCAAAGTATCTTCTAATCTATCAGTTTTCTTAATGGCTTGTCCATTGTTCTCTGTAGCAGAGGCTGTTTAATTTAAACCTGTTTGTTTACAGTTGTTTATGTACTTCTGATATTATTAGCATAGAATGTCAGGTGACATTATAGTTATTCTGCTAGAGTAAGTTCAGAGAAACTATCCAATTTTAATAGCAATTTCAAATATGTTACTGGGATAAGAAGGAGGAAAACAAAATTTTCTGAAACTCAGTTGTTTAGGATAGAGCAGACAGGTTTTTGAGGTGGAAGTCTGTAATCAATTATTTTACCTTAAGGTCCACAAACAGGGACAAGAGGCAGATCTTTTAGTTTCTACAAGCCTCTGTTCCACACCATTCATTTACCCGGTCTTAAAGCATGCAGTTCCTAAAACTGAGATTAGAAGTAATGAATATGAAGATAATTTAGGACTAAGAGAAGCTGATCCTAACTATAAGAATGAGAACTGCCAGTCAAAGAAGAGGAAAAAGCAGCTGTGAGCAGGTTGAAGGGGTGATCCACAGGCACACAGTTGTGCCTTTAGGACGCAACAAAGGATTCGAAGAAGCCAAACATCTTGAGGAAAGAAAACAAAAGAATTGGCCTCACGTGAACTTTAATTTTGTCCAGAAATTCCACTCTGGATCAAAGAACCACAGTGAAAGTTTAGTTGGAAGCCACATTTTCCTGCACAGTTCACTTTAAGCAAGTGGAAAACTTCCCCCCTCCCTGTAAAAAGCTAGTTTTGTCAAATTCCTGGCCTGTTCTAGAGTAAGTTCAGTCCAAAGACTTTTTTTGAGAAAAGGAGTGCAAGATATGTTGGGACTGCTATCTGGGCTGACAGGGTAAGGCACATAGGGACCATTGTGAGAACCCTTTAGCAACTACTCTGCTAAAAGCCTGGAAGCCATTTGTGGGGTGCAAAAAGTCAGAAGAGAAGGTGGCTGCTTCACACAGAGATGTATACCTGCCCCTGGGTCTGAACTAGGATCCTCTGAAGCACAAGGGGTGTTTGAGACTTGAGCTAGAGATACTGAATCACAAACTTCTGGGATACTTCTACTGAGTTTGGTCCTTTTCCTAGAGAGAAAAGATGCTCCTGGGTGATGCTGAGGGAATAAACTACTGCAAACACCAAGGATGTAGAGAAGACAGGCAAGAGTCAGCAGAGACAGCTGTTTCTTGTGTGTCCCCCAGTGAGTCAACCCAGTGCAACAGAGCAGATGGGAGGACACAGACATGCCTGTGACTTGCATCCCATCATGTCATGAAATTTTACATTCCAGAAGTGGAAGAGGCATACCAGCTCTGAGTATAAACCACACTTGCAGCCCTCTGAATAAAGCTGAGGATTTAATCATTTGGTTTATAGAGATGAGGCATGATAGATTTACTACCTTCTCCCTGCAGTTTATTAGCTATTGACATGGTTTTCTTTGCAAATTCCAGTTTCCAATGACTTGCTGTTTTTAGCACTGGAAAAGCAAAGTGAGGAATGATGCCAGTTAGCTCTAGCTGTTCTTCACATTGCTCTTCGGCTGGTGCTCTCGGTTGTTCTGAACAGACTCAAAAAGTCATTGGAAATCTGAAGTCCTTTGTCCAAAGCTGGAATGACAATTGCTTCTGTTTTCAAGGAACTGCACAGGAAGTACTTCTTTACAAAAATTAACTAAAGTAGGGTGATGAAAAACTGCCTTTATCCTTTGAAATAGGAGCACAGATCAGGAAGGGATCTGCAGATAGCAGTTGTGACATGTAATTGCTCATATACACTTAGTATATACACTTCATCTTAGGGGGGAAAAAAAAAAAATCAGTTTCTTTCCCACACTTCTTTAACTGAAAGAAATTCTCTCTAATGGCCAGAGACCTTCTTCCAAATTCCACCCCAAGTATATTTATGGCCAGCCTACTCTCATTTGTTCTTGTGCCAACATTGTCCTGTTTAAATAGCTCTTCTTCCTCCCTGGTGCTTACCCCTCTGATGTATTTATTACCATGATACATGATCATGAGGATGGCTTGTATTCAGAAAGTCTTTACATCTTTCCTATTGGTTACTTTCTTATTGATAGAAACTGTAAGTGCTTGTCACAAGGCACTCAAAAAAATGGGAACCAATGCAACACTCACTGCACCTGGTGGTTCACCCCGAGTCAACAGCTTGGCAACAACTGGCTCTTCAGGATCAACTCACAGTTCACAAACAGAGTTATTAAACACCTAATAGTGTCCTGTTCATTCACTGTTAACTTCTCTGAAAATGAATACAGGAATAGGAGCTGACTTTTAATCATAAGCCTACCATTAAGTTAGAGAAACCCCAATGGCTATTGGAAGTCAAGGCAGTATGACATCAGCACTTCCTTAACAACTGTGCCATGCTAAAAAGCAGTCCATGGAGATGTGCGCTATAAATGCACATCTTCATCCAAACATCACCAGAAGTCAATCTTATACCTTCATATCAGCAACCACTACTAGAGGCAGGACCTGATGGATCAGCACCAGAGCCCACAATACCCGTTCCTAATGCGTTGTTGGTATCCAGTGCTCACACAATAGCAGGGCTCCAACACACACATGCAACAGCATTTCAGAGGAGAAGAAAAGTGATGTGTCATCCCTGCAAAAATTAGGGTACAAATATAAAGAAAGGCCATAAAAAGCCACATCACACAGATCTGAATATTGATTTCATCCACCTCAAGATCTGAGGGTGTTCATTCCTGAATGTTTTTGCTCAAGCTGAAGTTAGGGAAAGGAATTAGCTTGGCACGTTCGCACTTGGTGTCTTTCTTTTGCAGTGATCCTATTGTTCTGAAACATAATGGGGCAGAGCTTTCTATAGTCCCACTGGGACTGTATCAAAATTAACATGAGTAATGAAAAGCGTGCTGTGTAATGCTGCTGCCTGCTCTTAACACCACAATTTCAGCCAAGAAACAGTAAGTTATTCACATTTACTCCCAGTGAACTGGAAGGCCTTTTATTCAGGCTTCACATTAAATTTCAGCTGCCCAAAATGGTCTCATTCTTATTCAGGTCAGTGCTTTTGACTTCTTAGGCTTGTACAGTTCCCAGGGCAGCTCAGGCCTGCAGCAGCTCTGAGGGGCTCTGTTTGCTGTGGTGTTGTTACTTGATAGCATGTTGATTTAAGACACTGTTTTTCTTCAGACTCCTTCAATCAATATCCAGTAAAGGAGAGTGGAAAATAAGCTAGTCAAAGACATAGTATTTTTCCCCAAATTCTGAATTCTTATAGACATCTTCACCTTTAACATTTTCTGCTTAGATCTGTACTTGAAGCTAGGGCAGATTAAAAAGTAGTTCATATCTTTGGCCTTACACCAGTAATACAGTTGAGGTAAACATTGCAGGAAGTCTGATAAGTAGATATACTTCAATACCACATGTTGTCAAGTATAGATCTTGTAATAGTGTTCAAATAGTGTCTAACTGTGCAGATTATATTTCTTTAGAAAAGCTGCTGAAGAATTTTTCATGCCATTTACACTGGTAACACCACTGTGCTGAACTCAAAGACTGAATTCATGCTACATGCTGAGAGACAGAGCCTGAGGAGGATGCTGGCTGCTGTGGGAGAGATAGCATTCAGGGCTGCTACCCTGATGAGAAAGGGCTGACAAATATGTGAAGGCTGCAGGTGTTATGGCTTGACAGGAGCTGAAAACAAAAAAAAAAAAAAAAAAAGAGTCCATGAGAATCTTGATAAAAGCTGAAAAATTATCAGACTTCTTGAGAACTTAGTAAACTTTCAAAGATAACTCAATATGTGTGTTGTTCTTCTGCATAAACTGCATAAACTCCAGGACAGTCCCACCACATTGTGGTCCTCCAGGATGCTGCTCTGAACCAACAGTCAGCTGCCTTTGCTTTGGCCGTGCCTCTCCCCACAAGAAGAGCTCTGTGGGTGCTTGCCCCTGAGATGATGATGCTCATTCTCAATGTTCTGAGGTGAGGTTCAGGGATATCCAAGAGGCCTGATGGCCTCTTCCCTCAAGCAGGTTGGGACCAAAAGCACTGGCACAGAGGTAGTGGGGAAAAAGAAATAAAGTTTAATTGCAGCCGTTCAGTAAATGCTGCCTGATCACCACCAGAATCGACTGCCCTCCGTGAACCCTGAGCTGCGTGAGAAGCATTGGGCAGCATTGTGGTTTGCACCAGAGCTCTCTGAAAAGGAGTTCTGTTTGTTTTTCATTTTCCCTTTCCACAGAAGTTGTGCCAGCACAAAGACAGGGAAACTGAGTATTTTCTTTGGAAATGCCTCAGAGACAAACACGCTCTCAGAAACGGCTGCAGATATGGCATCTTCCGTATGCACCTTGGCAGCAGGGGAGGTTTGAGCAAGCAGCTGAACACCCCTCAACAGCGCTCTGCTTCTGTTCCATCTTAGGGCAAAGCCTCAGCACCCCTAAGCAGAGCTGAAACAGTCCTCGTCTGATGGGGCATCCCACCCCTCGATGGGTGCTGGCTCCCTCGCTCCTGGCAGAAAATGCTCAATGGGGAGCAACGGACTCTTGTGAGTCTGTACTAGATGATTCCCTCCCTCCTGGATATGCCTTATCAGGGTAAAAGCCATTTCACCACACCCAGCTTCCCATTAGCTCAATACAGCAGTGTAGAGGCTGCGCTCATGGTCACTTCTGTCACTGCAGGCTCTGTTGTGAGCTGTGCTGCTGTGATCACCACAATTCCCTGCTGGGTTAAGCTCCAGGGTATACTGGGCACCTTTATGTAAAGTACCAGGCCAGAACTGAGCAAAACCCACAGTTTACACTGACAACATGGGCAGAAGAGAGCAGCTAGGAGGAAGGTGCTTAGCTTCCTTCCAAGAGATCAACCAAGGCAGCATTTAAAACTAAGCTAGATGACATGTGACACATACACTGCAAAGGATGCAACACTGACACACCTGAGCTCATTGCTTTCTGCTCCACAGGTTTGAGTGTTGGAAACCACAGAGACACACTGAGGAATTTTGGGACCTGTGGATGTGTCAGCACCTGTTTGTAAATGCAGTTAATCCAAAATTAGCCAGGAGAAGTGGAAGAATCATCTGTCAGCTCCTGGTCTCCTTAGCCATCTTTAAAAAAATGTCACAGACACATTGACACTTCTGCTGTCGATTTAAATAGCAGCCACCATCCAGAATCCGCTGCTGGGTGAGGGGGCAACATGTAGCTCCCGTCTCAGACTCCTCCTGTATCAGATGACTCACCAACATGCCTTGAGAAACTCCCTTATGCCACAGACTCCAGTAGCAACCCCACAACAAACAGTTGTCCAGGGCTTGCAGTCATCCTTCAGGGTTTAGGATGTAATCCTGCCAGCACTTGGGGAGCAGGGCACGAGATGGCAGTGCTTCGCTGCTCCTTTCTCCTGCTGCCTCATGGCCACGTTGCTGGACTGGGATGTAGGTGACATGGAAACCCCCACTTTGCCATAATATCCATTGCCCCCAGTAAGCTTTTCAGTCTCTTGGTCCTGGCTTTTCACTAGTACACCAGTGATAGCAAAACCTCCTCCCCAACTTTTCCAACTGATCCCTGAACAGCTTGAACAAGATGTTCACACCCACATTTACCTGGGTATTGCAAACTGTAAGAGCTGGGCCGTCATGTGCTGCCCTGTCTCTGGATCATAACTGCTTTTGTGGAGTTCCACTGAAGCATCCTGATGCACAAATGCATCCTCAGAACACTGAATTTGTAAAGCGGAAAAAGTCGTACCCTGATGAAGCTAATGCAGCCATCCAGTACCTCTTGTCTGCAAACAGGCTAGGAGGAGTTTCTATTCCAGCCAACGCTTTGGCAGTGTGATCTGTCAAGCCTGCCTTTTTAACATGAAAATACAGACCTCCTAGGAGTGACTTGGAAAATCACTTCCCCTCCGCCTCTCCTATCATGCTGAGGGCAGGAACCTTGATTGCAACGCTCCCACCCCTACCCCAGGAGAATTGTAGCTCTACCTCCAAAATGCAAGTTAAGTGTTATGACTCTGCTGCTACCCAGCTCTGGGGAGGACACTCCTAAACAAACACTTCTCTCATCTGGACCAAGAGAAACTACAGAGCTTCCTATTACCTCATTGTGATCCACACCGTGACCCTCTGCAGCTGCATCAGACACACCTTCATTCTTCTCTAAAAGCAACACTTGTGCCCCAGTCTACACAGCTTTACTCACAGGAGTCATTTCTGTTCATACTGTTTCACCAGGATCAGTGGAGCTGCACATACAGCAAAGGGCAGCTCTTTCATATGGGTTCACAGGAGCAGGCACTTAATTATTTAAGCTATCCCAGCATGATCTTAGCCCACCAAATATTTTCTCTTCATCTGTCAAGAGAACTTGACCAGTATCCAGGAATTTCTCAGCAACACTGGGAAAAAAACTGAGCTACAGATGATATATAATTTTCAATATGACAGAGAAAGTATTACATAAAGGACTTCAGAGCCAATACAAATCAACATCTTATGAGGTTCTCACATCTTCCAAATGAGAATCTGCTCTGGCCACACCGGTTCCAGTTTTTGGCTTTTTTGTTTGGGGATTTGTTTTTTTTTTTTTCCTTTTAAGATAATAGTTACAGCTAGGAATTACCTACATTTTAATGAGAAACATAATTTTGGTAGAAAGCCAATTGCTGGAATAAACATTTACAAGTCCTAGAATACAACCACTATACCAAGTACCATGATCCTTCTTAACAAGACAAAAAAGGGTAATTTTTTTTAGGTAACATTAATTTTATACTTAATTTTAATATTTAACTTTCTGCTGTACCTTCACTTGAACCATCTTTCCTCCACTGATTTTTAAATTTCTAAACACACACTAACTCAAGCTAATAGAGTTAGAAGTTTACTTCGTGGGAGTTTTTAATGCTTTGAAGAAAGAGAATGTGTGTTTATAACTAAAATCATGTTTATTTAGAACACAATTCTTCAAGCACATAATTATGTAAATACTCCTTGGCTAGGCCAAAAATATTGTCTTCAGGATTTGTAAGCTGGGAGCCAAGATTCCCACTGTTGGAGCTCTATGAGGAACAAGCCTGCTACAGGCAACAGAGTAGCAAAAGCCCAACTCAGACTGGGCCTTGAGGTTTGCCTGTATTTATTCCCCATTCAATGGTCACCCTCTTTTTGCACTGTTAAGGAGCAATTATCTCTGTTGGAGAGTCAGCCACAGCAATTAGCATCACTAAGTGTATCACCTAATAAGCAGGAACTCATGTCCTTGCTGCCCTGGGTCAGACACAGGTCCTGCCAACCCAGTACCTAGTCCCAATGGCCACTGGTGCCAGTGGCTTTGGGAGATGGTGGTCCACAGCCCAGGAGCCAGCCTTGCAGTACATGATATAGAATTCATTGTTCTCACATACCCATGAGAGACCCAGGTCTGTGTATACATTCAGATGGAACCGCAACCCTTTCCTACTGCTATCTACCACACAATGTTTATCAGGGCTTACAGACCACTTCCTTTTTAAAACCCTTATTGAAATTTGCACAATAAACAATTTACCCAATTGGTTTTAGGAAGCCCTCAGCCCTTTTCCTTTCAAGGCAAAAGAAAACAGATTTATTTATTATATAGACACAGGCTGGACTCTGGAGGGGCCAGGGGAGGCAAGGGAGAGGGCTCAAGGCTCTGGATGTGAGCATGGACATTAGGAGGGGATGTGCCTGCCCCATGAGACTGTCAAACCTCAAGAGACAAGGGTATATAACACCTACCCTCCAATCTAGACATCAAAAATCATCCAGATTACAGGTTAAAGGCCCTTTGCAGAAGTGGGGCAGCAGCCTAGGTTTCCTGCAGGTGCCAGGGTTAGGAGTCACTCACACAGCATGGCCTTGGCTGTTCCCCTCCTACAGCACTGCCTGACCACCAGTAATCAGGGATGGGGCTAGGCTTAACCTCACTGACATTTCTCCCAGCTGAATGTATAGCCTATATAGAGCTCTGGTTTGAATGATGAGAGGACCACAAAACTTCTGCTTCACCATTCACTTACAAAGCCTCTGAGCTCCTGGAGCCCACTGGGCTCAGGTTTGTTGCAGCCAGAAACAGCTCTGCCCATAGTTGTGGTTTTGGTCCCTGGATTTTTGTTTGGATTCTGAGGAAGCTGTGGAAGGCATCCTCAGAGGCACAGCAGCTTCCAAATCACCGCGTACCAGATGTGGGGGGCACAGCTGGGAGCACAGACACTTTCCCTTTATTGGGTTTGACTTTCAATTATATTTCAACTTTTCCAGGTGCAAAACACTGTGTGAATGTTGCATCCCATAGGAATTTGACTGCCCCATGAATTAAGGATTTGCAGATCAGGTGTTACAAGCCAAGCATGCAGTTGTTCTGAATTCAGGACCTCACATGGGAGGCCAAGGGAGAAAGAAAGAAGGAAAAATCTTTCTGAACAGAGAAGGTACATCTTTAACACCATTCCTACAAAAAAAGAGGGGACAAGAGAAGCAAGGTAGTACTTGCTCCTTGGGAGAAGATGCCCACTTGAACTAAGATTTCAGAAAGCCACACAGCTATAAGAAGGACTGAGAGCTCCAGCTGAGATCTACTGAAATGAAAGCCCTACCCTAGGTGAGCCAGGCAAGGGTCAGTAATGCAAGCGCAGTAGCAGGGGAAGCTTTGAGCCTAAAGCAATTCACAGGTACAGAAGACTCCCAAAAGAACAGTAGCTTCTCCTATTCTTTTGGTAAACCGAGGATTTATATCAGCCTGAAGCCTGAACAGTTTCCTCTCCCTTTTCTACCATGGAAAATCCTCTACTGGGTTTTTTGGTGGGATTTTTAGTTTTTCCTTCTGAAGCTGCTTGTATTACAGGGTACAGAGGGAAGAAAACACAGTTATCACACAGGAGCAGTAGCTTTAATGCAAGATATAAATAATTAACTTTGGTTTTCTCTTTCTGCCTGAACTGTTGTCATCTGCAAGGGGCAGAAGAGCCAGGATCCCCTTCCTACTCTGAGGAGGGCAGGCAGCTGGTTTGGGCAGCAACTCCCAGACTGCCTGGAGATTTTGACCCTTTGCCCAGCTGCTTTCAGACCCCTGAAGAGGAGGAATACTTTTGCTGGGGATGTGCTGACCTTTCTGCATGGCAGGAATTCATGGCAATGCTTTGAATGTGAGAAGTGCAGCATCACTTGGTAAGAGATGCCACATTAATGATATACCTAACACTGGCAGAGCTACTTTCATGTTAAAAAACTCCACTTTTTTTTTAATGAACTTTACATCACTTGCAGATCTTGCATGAAATGCATCCACATCTGGAGGTGAAGGAGTTAACCAGCTGGTACCAGACATGCTGCAGACAGAAGGGGAGAAGTCAGGGATGGATATAGTGGCAACAGGCATCTCTCAAGTGCAAAATCGTTATGGCTTTCATAACTTGCTGTCAAAAAAATGAAGGGTAGAGCACAATTTTTTTGCTGGAGTGCTTAGGGTAGGAAGCATCACAGCTGGAGCTGGGATAGTTCAGTCTTGCAAAATTCTGTTTGTATTCTCTCAAGGCCATGAATACTTGCTGGACAAGCCAAATGCAATTAATTCATGGTAAGAGCTGGCAAGTACAATTCCATCCCCAGATTTCCACCCTTCCCCTCCATCCTGACACACACATTCTGCCTCCAAAAAAATATATGCTTGTCAGGAAAGAAAGCAAGGAGGAGTGCTGTGTCCTGGGCTCCAGCTCTGCCTCCAACACTAAGTTCCAATATTCAGCATTCCCAGGGCCACTCATTTATTCTCTCTGCTTTGGCTGTGGTTAGCTTCTTTTGGGGAGGGGGTGGCAGTTAAATTCACAATTAATCACAATTTTAAAGCACTTCACTACTTTTCAGAGCAGAGATGTTACAGATGGGGAAGTGTTAGAAGTGAGCAGTAAAATACTACAATTAAGTACCTGAAGGTCATGAATGTCCTCTACATGAAGGAGTGAAAACTTCCTCCCTCCTACCCCCATCCCTTCTTGATAGCACAGATTAAAAACAAAGCCAGCTGTTCAGTTGGGAGTGACTTTAGTTTAAATCTTTCTGTTTCTTGCTCAATAACCCTTTCATTATAAGCTTCCTGCTGGGAAAGTTTGTGAGCCAAGGCATGCTACTGAACACGCAGCACGCTGTCTGCAGAGGACAAGCGCCCCGTGAGCCCACATTCACATCTTTGCTGAACTGCTACAATTTCTAGATCCGATGAGGCAAATCAGAGGGTGTTGGTTTAAAAATAAAAAATAAAAATATTAAGGCACAAGCTGTTCTCCATGAGAAACTAATCACATGCTGGAAAGTTCTCTAGCAGTTTGAAGAGGAGGCAAGAAACAGAAGGAAGAAGGTCAGGGATTTGTGTGCAGCAGGCTGTTTCTCACCCTGCACAGATGACATTTGTAACATAACCTTTCCAGGTGAACAAACTGTTTCAGTTATGAGCTAGATCCAAAGTCCTTTGAGGTCTGTAGTAAATTCCCAAGATCCTGGATGGGCTTTTGGTCAAATTCTCCATTGTTTGCATGAAAGGAAAAATCTAAATATTAATAATAAGCTTAGCAGTTTGGAGGCCTTGCTAGCAAATACTGGATTGGACGAAAGAGGATGGAGAGAAATAAAACATGATCAGAAAACTAGCATAGTCCACAAAGAGTGTTTATAACTGCTACCTATAGCTCTGGTCTAAGCCTGGAACACTTAAGTCACTTATATTTGGTACATAAATCACAAAATTGAAGAGTACCCCACATTGCCTCAGAAATGCCTTCTCTGAAGCACTGTTCTTGAGAATGAGGTAATCAAAGTCACACGTGACTTTGTTAGTACAGAAAATAACACTATTCAGTGCTACCTGCCTACATACATAACTCCAGGGGAAGTTGTTATCGTGGTGCACAGAGCCCAAACAAGCCAGTTGTGGGCTGTGATCTGGTGGAAACTGCATGCAGGGAAAGCCTGCTTAGTAACACCCCCAAAATGCAAATACCCATCCAGGCTAGGAGCATCAAGCTTTCCACCCTTCAAGTACCTCTAGCTCAATTTTTACTTCTGCTGAACCATAACTAAATTCAATGACCTCTTGTAAGCTTCAGATCAGTCCATGCAGTCTTTGTTTATACAGACTTGTCAGCAATTTAAGAAACCATACTTAATTGGACTGACTACAGCCCCGCGAGAACACAGTGGTTATTCTTTTCTCTTCAAACACTGCTCAACCCAACACGTTACTGAAACCAGAGAGCCCACACCAGTCCTCCTCCCCCAACCACTTGGGTGCATGTTACATTCAAACAGGTTCACCACCTTCGTTCCCAAAGCTGTCACTTTCTCTCACTAGGTTACTCATTTTTTGTATATTTATTTGCCCAGTTGCTGGAATATCCTGTGTCTGCTGACATAAGTGATTGCACGGCAGCCGAGGCTCTTCTCCCACAAGCAGAGTGTGTTTAGGCTCTTTTGGGGTTTGTACAGCCCAGACCTCACAGGCAGCTGGACTTGGTTCTGTTAGTCATCGATCAATCTTTCAGAGCAGTGGCTGACAAATTTGTTTTAACACAAGTGTCTAAACAAAAAAATTCTACTGCTCTTTTACTGCAAGAGTGAAGAGGAAAAAACCCACCTTTTTTTTTTTTTCTACAATGAAACCTGAATACCAGGTCTGTTTCAAATGACAGAAAACATAAATGCTATAATTACAGAATTTAGCGTGCTAGTGGAAGAGGATACTGCCTTCTACCTCAGAGTGAGATTCCACTGTGCAGCTACAAAAACACACTGGGGAAGGTAAAGTCAATGCCAAGTCCTAATGAGTTTCAGTAGCACAGAAGTACACTCGGAATTTTACTCCTACAGCAATGGTCTCTTGGGAGAGTATCACACCCCTTCATCTAAGGCCCTCTAAGCTGAGCCTGAGCAAAACACCATTCCCAGGATTTCATCCTGCAATTTCTTTAATTTGTCAAGAGCCTGAGCTAGAATATACCTTTTAAGAGAAATCAAATCTATAGAAGTTTTAGAGCAATAGAACAGTCTGCTTAATCTTCTGTCTTAAAGGCAGAACATTCATTAAACAAGCTCATAATGTGCTAATTCAGGGGAATATCTTTTTTTCCAAAAGGCTAGCATTACAAAATAGTGTCACTAAATACTACCAGAAAAACAATCCAGTCGTTTCTAAAGTTCAGCAATGTTCATGACGACATTCCTGTCCCGAGACTGCCACCAAGATGTTCTCATACAACCCAGTCATATGGAAGTCATAGCTCTCTCAGAGCAGCTGTGTTTTTTGGAAGTGACTTCATATTTTTGGATGTTGTCTACCCCATGGAATCTAACATCTTCAACAGCAAATAAAACTCTTCCTTTCATCCCATGCCACATTTCCTCCATGTAATAAAGGTGGTAGATGATTTTTAACTCTACAATGACTTTTTTGCTGCTTTCCCTTAAAACACAGGGTAAACACCTTTGCAAGATTCTAGTATTTCTAACATAAAGTGAGTTGAGATTTGTGTACAAGACAGGAAGGATTCTTCTTCTCACTTGCCTCACATCTGTGCTGATGTGGACCTACTGACTCACTCCAAAATAGTCACTCTTGTAGTAAGCGAGTTCCTTTCCCAAAACTACATGTTTCATAATGACAGTTCCACTACATGGCTGTCTGGCATACCACAAGGATTGTTGGTCACCATCTTCAGGAGAGGTCCAGGCTGTATGGGACATGCCAAAATACACCCCTGGACTCTTCCCCCGGGGGCCATGTGAACCAGCAGCTCAGAGACAGGGCTTGCCAACAGCCAACACCCCCACAGCCTCCTGTTGTTAAAGTGATGGTTGGCAACTCTTGCAAGAGGGTAATAAGAGAGGACATGTCAGGCTCCAGTGACGTGGTGAGACAAAGGGCTGGGGTTCACCTTGTTCACCAAGGGAGGCTGGAAGGAACTTTGCTTTTCATTAGTGCCTCACCTTCCCCAGCCATTCCCTGTGGGCGCAGTCCATGCAGGGGAAGAAACGCTGCTCCCCACACATTCCGGCAGATGAGCTTCAGTACAGCGCCAGCCTGTTGAGTCACAGTACAGTTCCCACAGACATCAGCCAAGGCAAAAGCTAACTCCCGTCATCCCTCCTGCCCTGCTTTGCATGATACCCAAGTCCTTTCTCAGCCTTTCCTTCTTCAGTAAACAGCGCTGAAGCCTCACTACAAACAATGCAGAGAGCTGTCCTTTTATCTGCTCAGGAACATACTTGACATAAAAATCAAACATTTCCATTTCAAATAACAGCCATCTGCACACACTGCTATAGTGTATCGGCCATTCTGTCTCACCAGTCAGCTGCTCACCCCTGAAAAGCAGCTGGATCTCCACAAGCGCCGAATGGACGTACACCACACATAGCTAATGAAGCACAGGGAACACTGCTCTGAGACCCTGCTGTCAAGATCTGCCCCAGCTTTTTTGATTTGAAAACTTGTGCAAGTGGCTCCCAGATCCATTGGCATACAGCTCTTATCAGTTCAGTTCCTGCAGGTCCCAGTGACCATATTTACTCCCTGGTGTGCTGGGAATTTGATAAAGGAGCACTTGACTTCAGCATTTTGGAGTAAACTCCAGACATGTTCAGCTGTTCCAGACCCAGTTCATTTTCCACCTCACCCAGATCCCTCAGACTAAGAGCAAATTTCAGATTTCACAGAAGTACCTGAGGATACAGATGCTCAAAACAACACCAGGTTCCTAAGGGGCTTTAGGAAAAAGCTTTTTGCTTTTTTAAATCCCTAAAAGCCTTATACATATTTTAAGGTACCTTTGAAAATGGGAGGTGTTAGAAGTAACAAAGGCGTTCAACACCTTCACTTCAAATGGACAGACCTAGAACATCAGTGTTTTTCCCTCAAGATTTCCATTAAGTGCATTTGCTTTCCAGTTTTCTTACACTGAGAACACTGCTCTAGACCAGTGTAAAATCAGTCTTATTAACCAAGTTATGAAGCTCTGCATAAAATGGTGGAAAGATGCAAAAGTGATAATATATGTACATTTAAAAAAAAATAAATCATACCTTAAACATATTTTCTACTAGCTAGCTTAAAATTAAAGGCAGCAAGATAGTAAGCTTCTTACCAAAAGTTAAGAACTCAACAATTTAAATAAAGTATCTATCAGAATGTAGGTGATGAGTCTCAGCTTCATTTTCTTCATATAACTGCTTGAAGGTGTGCCTGACCTCGGAAGCCTTGGTGGAGCTTCCCATTGCCACACCAGGTAACAACCTGATTTTGCAACAGTGCCAGCCCACACTAACGTCACGGGCTTCTTCTCACCCAGGAAGGTGCCCTACGCAGTTGGCGAGAAGCTCATTAGTGTGGGCTTGTACTTCCCTCATCATTCTGCTCCACCCTATCAACCACTAATTATTTTATATAAAGCAGAACATTTTTCTTTAGCCTACACAGTAAAGGACAAAATTCAAAATAATTGGACTAGCAAGTCAGGCAAGGAAAAACAGAACCACTGCTGCTATGTCAGCTCAGGGCACTTGGACTGCTAACACGCTTGGGGGGCTGTGCCAAGGACACCCACCCAATGGGTGCTGGAGCACTCAGCTGTCCAGAGGAAAGCAGCGTCTGAGTCAGCTGGGGTGCTGGTATATGGGAAGTCCCAAACACATATGGTCCAGCAATCACCTATCTCAGCAGTTCAGGGAGCATTATGGGGTTAGCATTTGATGGCTCAGTTGTTCCACAGACCTAACCCTGCAGCAGTGCTTTTGGAAGAGCTACCCAGATTGTTTTGTTGTCTTGAGTAAGACCTGTCTAGAATTGAAAATTTGCATACATATATAAATATATATGCAAGCTGTGGCTAGCCAGGAGGGAAGTAAGCAAGGAAGTAGTCAGGAATTGGGAATAGCAGGGTGTCTTTTAGTTATTTAAGGTATTAGCTGAGCCAATGGGCATGCTTTTCCTGTTTTAAATAGACACAGTAAGATAAAGGTCAGCAGGGGAATTGGTTACATTTCTCTTTCCCACGTATAGGTATACTGCTGCAGAGGATGTAATCCTGCCAGAACACTTTTAAGATACAGAATAATTTGGAGATTTTAGAAGTATCATATTGGCTTCATCAGCTCAAAGCACAGTGTGTTACAGGTACCAATTCCCTGTGAAAGCCAGAAGAATCTGGGCATTCTGATACTCAAACAGCAAAACTAAATCCTGTTATGCAACTAAGGCATCCCATAGCAAAACTTGCTTAGCATCAAAGCTAACTACCCTGTGTGCCTATCTTTGTAGAAAAAAACATCACATTGTAGGGAAAATATATTTTCTAATCAGCTTTCTTATGCTTCAACAGATAATTGAACTAGAAATGAATCTCAAAGTGCACCAAGAGGCTCAATAAATGCCACCAAAAATGGTAATTGCTTAGGTTAGGCAACAAGATACTCACTGGCACTCTTCCTGATCTATTATCATGCAAACTTGATACAGACACTACACCGCGCATGGAACCCACCTTTATTTTAGTGGCTTACCATCTTAATTTGTAATGAAACCCATATTTTTTCAGTATATTAAACAATTATAGAAGCAGCTCTTTCAGATAAAGAAATAAAAATCATGATCTTACAAACCTGCATACCCTACTGAGGTCAGTAAGAGCCTTCAGTTTACAGGCTGACTTGCAATTACATTTATAATGCACTCTGGTTCATTAGAAACCAATTAAGATCACTGGCAGCTGTAAATAATTCAGTTAATCAATTGCTAGCTTTAAAGTGCAAAGAAAATTATGTTTCTGATTATAAAAGTACTTTTAAAGATTATATCATTTCTTGAAGGGAGAATATTAAAGGTTGGTTTTTATAAATATATATACACACACACACATTCACATACAGGCATGTATATAAAAGCCCAAGAGAATTTGTTCCATGGAGAAATGTAGAAGGACCTTTACAATGGTCATTCTGCAGGTTGCTTCCTTAGTCTTAAACATGAAATCTGAGACTGACCATGCAAAATATACAGCAGTGTGTCTGAGGTCTCAAGCATATTGTATCTTGTATCCAGATTCCATTTTATAGTTTCCTTATTGCCTCCAGAATCATTACTCTGGAGAACATGCTGTTAACTCAGCAAAAGTCAGAACCCTGCAGTAAAGAGCTTAGGGAAAAGCTATTACAGAAACTAAAGTGCAAGGTGTGATGTTACTGGAATATTCCTGAATAAGGAACTTAAAGCAATCAATTTGTTCTACTTTTGTTTTGGAAAGAGAGTAATGAAATTGCTCTTAGGATCCAAAATGAACAAGAGATCCATTCCCCCCCTTTATTGTAAAAAAACACATCTTGCAAAATCTGTTTTAATGGCTTATTTCTGGTCCAGGGATTTCAAAATGTATATGGCTATCCTCCAAACCTTCCTTGAAAGACATGAAATAAGACTGTGTTTTGGTTTAACTTAGGAAAAACATTCTCATTGTATGCAAAGTCCTTCCCTGGCCTATGGGAAAAATACATCACAGTGGCCATGAGTTGTGAAACCCTCATTGTATGAACCATGATGTGTGGTTTGAAAGACACCTCATTTCACCTTTTTGCTTGACCAATTGAGCTATCACTGAAGGGCAGAGGTACAAGAAGTCGACCAGTGTTTGGTTCAGGAGTTACATGCATTAGCTTAGGCTTGGTTCAGCAGAGCATTAGCACCCTAGTTTAACCTTAAGCATCTCTGTATTCTCTGTTGAATTTGCAGCAATAGCTGAAAGTCATCCCAAAGGGCAGTCCTCACAGTGAACTTTATCTGAACAATGGTTTCAAAATAAAATACGTAGACCAGGGAATAAGGGGATTTGATATTAATTGCTATTCTTTGGATGCATTCAAATACTACTAGTTTTTGGAAAGGCTGCTTTCTCAGATCATTGTGATACTACCAAGAACCTCTGGCATCTGAACAAACAAAATGAGTGTTGAAGAGGAGTGAGCTGGCTTTGTCATATGGCAATTTAAAGAATAATGGACTTCTAGTGACAAGCCTCCACGTTGTGCTATTATGTTAGAAATGATTGCGGAGGAAGTTTGTTTAGGATTTAGGCCCAAGGTTCCCTAAGCAAGGCTTGTAAACAGTGTGGAAGTTGACTTTCCTGTTGATGATAGAAAGATTGACAGCTAACAGCAACCTTTGTGTAGCAATGACAACTGTGATTATTTTGCAGTTTCCCTGCAATGTGATTAGACTGTAATTAGACTATGGCTCTGCTGGATTTTTGGATTGCTTAATTGATGGCCCCAAACCAAATGACCTTCACTATGAGAAAAAACCCCTGAGACTTGAATTCCCTGCCACTGAACGGGTTTAACGCATTCTAGTGCGGTTTCATGCTTATAGTGAATGAACCTTCTTTACAGACTTTGGATAAAACCCACATAAAGTGTGGAAATATCCACAAACACATTCTGGACCTGGGTCCAGGTGACTCTACTGAGGCATCTGTTACTAAAAAGTTCCTCAAATTTCGTTGAAAGAAATGGTTTTCTATTTTGATTTAGAGAATGGTATAAATTTCTTTCCTCAGTTCCATAAAGCTGTCATGAAGATGAAACTCCTTTTATAATGAAAAGATAGTTGTCAACTATTGGTACAATCTTGGTTTCATGGAAATCTGAAAGCTGTGTTATTATCACCAGTGAGACAAAGATATAATCTGGTGGATTCAGAATAAAGGAAGCGCTGCAGTTTCTTTATACTGTATATTTTTACAGTGTGCTGCTCAGGGCACATTTCTAAGCTTGGAGAATTAATATTTTCAGATCATCTACTTTAGTGAAGAAAAGAGCAAGGCATAACAGGATGACTGTTTATAGGCACAAGGATAACATTTAATTGAATGGATGTTAAAAACAAACAACAGAGCAAATAATGTCTGAAAAAATAACTTTGAGAAAATAAATCAGAATTCATTTCCTCAATTAGGAACAAGTTTCTAATGAGAAGTGTAGCTTATGAGCCCATCTTGGAAATTTTTAAATACATCCAGAAATTTGAGCCACAAGCTTATATTTGGCAAAGAGTATCAAAATGTTCCAACATTATATAATAAGACTGGGTGATATAAACACAGCCCATGCATGAGAAAGTTGCCTATTTATGCTTCATATATCAAATAAGATGATGGAAACATGCCAGTATTTTAAAAGATCCTATTAAAAGTAAAGACTTTTCTTTCTATTCTTCGCAAGAAAGAGTAAATTTACAGAAGATGGAGACAGGACCCGAGTTCTCTTCTTGGACCCACTATCAAGGTCTCCATTCAAAAGTCAACACAGCTTCTTATTTTCTCCCTTTCTAGCGTCTAGGTATGCTCATTGATCACACGGAAGGAGGCCACTTTGTGGATATCCATTTATAAACAGACTTAAAAATCTTCTAAAATGAGCTAATGATTTAGCCTGGAGCATTTCTCTGCAGTTCAAGGCCACTCATTAGCAGCTGCCAGCTATGCTACAGCCCCCTCTCTAATCAGTCATTCCATCATCACTTTAGGACACTTGTAATGCTTGACAGGACTTTAATATGAAACTTCCCAAGGCAGTTGTCAGATGGCTGTGAGTTCTGACCATGGTATGATTCACGTGTTCAGGAAAGTAATTTCATGCTATGCGTGTTGCTGAACTGCAAGCTTTTAGTTCTGACTTCATGGTACTTAATCTGTTCCATGCCAAAAATTGCTTCAATAGCATCTTTTATGTTCAGCTGAACTGCTGCACTAGCCCAAGGGAAAAATTTGTTTCAAGGTGGATTTAAATTTTGCTGGAAAAAAAATTCTTAACAGACAATTTAATACAATTTACACTGTTGATCCTTCTGCCTGTGATGTGCATTCTGTGATGCAGAATGGCTCTGCCCACCTCACCCCTATCAACAACCGGCACACAGCATCTGCCTCTGCTGGAAATGAGGATTTCTTCTCTTCTCTTGCCCATACTACTTGTTCTCCAGGGACTTTCAAGTGACTGGCCTTCTGAACACCTTACTGGCTTGCTGGAGCTGCACGGGCGTTGGATCAGTGGAGGCGGCTGCTCACTGCTGCACTGTGCCCTACTCGGGCAGAGACAGCCCTGCTCCAGGGAACTTGCAGCCTCACCAGCAAGGCAAACCAAAAAGCACCATCTGTGGTATGTTTCATACACACCACAAAGACTGGAAGGGCCTCACTCCAGGGCAGATCTAGATATTAAATATAAATCCCCAAGCACTGTCATACCCACAGATCAACCCTCCTACTACCACTCTTAAGCTGGAAAGAAAGTGAAGAGTGACTTTGCAGGGTGTCCTCCCCATGGCTCCCTCTCAGACTTGTCCCTGTAATTAAATGATCCCTCTGCACAGCTAGCTCATCCCAAAGCAGCTAAAACGAGTGGCTGAATGAGATGGAAATAGCAGTCGTTTGCCACAGATGGTGTGTGGACATCAGGAGCTAACAGTGTCTGTGTCCGAACAACAGCCTTCTAACTCCTGGTAAAAACTGGCCAGTTTTTGCAACCGTTATTTGGAGCGCAAGCTATGAATACTACTTCTCTCCCAAACATTTCTCTGTCTCATTCACTCCAAACTGTTCTTCAGCCCAACTTGATGCCTTGCTGTCCTGTGTTCAGACTACAGTTTTCTGCAATGGGCTGGCTTCCCAAATACCTGATGTTCAGGATATGACGCTGGGGAGACCTGAGGATATTTTACTTCTTTCAAATAACAGATCCGTGCAAATGAGAACTCTCTCAAAGTACTCTGCAGAGCTGATGCCAGTCATAATTGCAGAGTTCCAGTGTTTAACAAAGACTTCACTCTGGGGACAAGAGCATTGTCCAGCAAAGGAGGCAACAGAGACATCAAATCTATATGCCAGATGTCGGTGTCGTAACTTGTACCGAGACTCCTTTCTCTTTGTGCACTTGGCCTCTCTGCCTGCAACGTGCGTTTCCCAGCTGGAAAGACCTCGCACACTTCTAACACTGGGAAAAAGAGAATTGCCCGAAGGGAAAAAGTACAAAAGGTTTGCCTCTGCTACAGGAAACTGAAACTGCCAACAGTCTGCTTTGCTGAACTGAGTACGTCGGCAGAATTAGGGTTTAGCAAGGTATCAGTAGTGTGTGCATGGACAGAAAAGAAGAGAAAGAATTTCCCAAGTCAGGTTATTTTCTCTCAAAACAACATAGAATAGAGAAATAAAAATTCCGGGATTGGAGCTCTTCGCAGTCTGGAATTTCAGTCCATGAAAAATTCCAGGTTTGTTCTCATTTTGTCACCTTCCCAAATCGGGATGTAAGTCTCAGTCTCAGGAGTTTATCTATGCATGGATTTAGGTATCAAGCTTTCATATATGTGTATAATATTTCATTTCAGCACGATGAAAATCTTTCCTGTCATCTTTCTCTTTTTGATTTTCTTAAAAAAATGCAGTTGAAAATTAAACGTGTTAATACAATGATTACAATTTCCTGTAAAAATGAATAAGCAACAAAATTGTTACATTTCTATGAAATATTTTGAGTTAATCAGGTCATTATTTTCCAGTGGAAGACTACTCACTTGGGAGGTTCTGACCAGCTGTAACTCTAGCATTTGAAAATCTTTCACCCAAGGAAATTAAAGAATATCAGAACCATGAAAACATGGGAGCATGGCAAAGGGCTTGTGACACTGTAGGGATGCCTATCAGTCATGGGAGCACCGTGATGCTGAAGTCTTATTTTCTCATTCTTCTCAGCTGGACATCCTTCATACCCCTTAACACAGTGTTAGCTATGTATGAATATACAAGCAGTGCGCTTAGTGTGCAAACTAGAAACCAGATAAAACTCCAGTAGATGGCGCTCAAAAATATCCCAAAGTTGTGTCCCTGCGTGGCTCCAAGAGCACCTTAGTGCCGTGCAGGAGGCTGGGTGCAGGTCGCTCTGCCAGAGGCCTGGGGGGGATTTGGCACACGGGCTGGGCTGGCCCAGCGATGTCAGCGGGACTCTGCTGAGCCCGTCCTGGAGACCATCAGAACTGCAGGCCCCATACACAAGGGTTGGTTCAGCAGGGGCAGGCAGCTGTTGCTCATCTGCAATGGGAAAGGGGGCCATGCATGTCCCAGTTCCCTCCAGTTCCCGCTTAGCACCCTGCTCTGTCATGCACAGCCATCGGCTGTACCTACTGGTCGCTCTCTAGCTCAGTGTGAAGCTAACAGAAAATACACACAAAGTTAATGGATTAAGAGACCAGAGTCCTGTAAAAACGCAGTGAAGTTTTGGAAAAGTGCTGAGATCCAGGGCAGTTGTAGAACAGGATTTGCTGGGTGGGGGAATGACTGTGTGCCAACTGATGTGCAGTTGTGTTGTTTAGTAACAGCCAGTTCTGGTGCCACTTTTAAATTTTGTAGCCGTGACTGGAAAGAGCTTGTTGTATTGCAAACACGACTGAGTAGTAATTCTTCAACAGAAGCACAAATGGTTTTACCACCACCAGGGGGAATGGCTTTTATTGACCATTTTGACCAGAGTGAAAGTTGATACCATCTGATCGAGTGCCTGGTTGGTGGCCCATGGGAAATGATCTAACAGCCAGTTGCCCTGAAGTCCCACAAAGGCACTGCCAGAAGTGCATTAGCAGCAATACACTGTGATTCGTCAGATGCTCCAGGGTGCCCAGCAACACTGTGTGGAGCCCAGATCTCCTGTCATCTGCTTTACACAAAGCAAAACAAAGCCCTTTATCTAGCCAGTGAACAGATCCATCATGAGCAGCAATGGTGAAAGCCTTTCTGAGCTGGTTGCCAATGTGCTTCAGTCCTTCTCTGGAGTACTTACCTCTGCTTTAACATTAGTATGAGCAAAACACACATGTGCACATGGATTTTTCCTGATTTTTTTTTTTTTTTGTCCTGTCCTGAGCTTCAGGCTTGATGCTTTCACTTCTGCCACTTTACAGTACAACTTCACTTTTCTGTGTCTGGAGATAAGTCCTTTAGTCCTGTCTGGCATGATCAAGCAGCCCAGGCTACAGCGAGGAAGAGATGGCTGCTCAGAAAAGCCATCTCAGCCCCACTGATGTCAGCACACAGCAGGGCAGAACTTGAGCAAGTCAGTGAATGTGATGTGAATGCTGTGCCCAATGCTGATGGTTTACATCTTTCATAATACTTGGAGCTGGTGGCAATTTGGGCTATGATGCCTTTATGTCCCAGCTGCTGTGATGGAGGAACTGAATATTTTGTCAAGGGAAGAAAAGCTTATTTTCTTGGTTGTTTGGGTTTTCTTAATTTCAAAAGGCAAATGAAGGTGTTGGTCCTCTTACACTTAATCACTCACCTTGCAAGAGTTGAAACGTTAGCAGTAACTTGACTGTCTTTTTGATCTTTGCACAGGAATGACATTATTCACTTCAGCAGTTTTGCCTTTGGGCAAAAAGGGTAAGGGGTGACAGGATGGTTTGCTTCAAGCCTGGATTTCATTAAACCTAATCTGTACCAGTTTGTTCCAGATCAGTCAACAATTGATCCAGTCATTGGACTTTTTTATGAAAACTATTTATAGGGAAATGACTAAGAGATCAGGATGTTTCTTTACAAATTTATTTTACAAGCTAGAGTGATGGCTGGAAAGCCCTTTGTGTGATAGCAGAGGTCATTCTTTGAAGCACCATCAGTTGGTAGGCAAAGAATGAAATTTTCTTTGTCCCTATGTAGCTAAAACAAAACAGAAGTGGCAACACAGATGGTGATACATAACATACCCTATCAATTCCAGGGGACTAAGCCTAACCACACAGACGGTGTATCTGACCCCAGCACTCTTAACTGAGGAGCTCTTGAGTTACATGATGTGAAGTACAGAGGGATTTCAGCTCTTCCATTACATGGAAGATGAGGAAAAATGATCATGTAGGAGCAGACATCTCACCACAAGAAGCCAGAGCTAGCTTGTGGGATCAGACATTTCTTAACCATCAGACTGCAAAGGGAGTGGGGAGGTTGTGAGCCCTTGGCTTACAAACAAAGTTTCATTTCAGCTGCAGCCCCAACATGCCCGGCCCTTCCAGCAATTATTCTGGCTCTTGGCCATCAGTCTTGGGAATAAGCTTCCTTTGGGGGAGTGCATTTTTATGCTGCAAGCAGTAGAAGTATACATAACACAAGCTATTTGCCCCTACATGTAGTGAAAAAGCATATGTGTGTGTATATATGATCTTCTATCTTTTTTTTTTTTTTTACCAATACAGAACAACTCAAGATATTACAAACTGGACTAGTGACTTTGGGTTTAAAAATAAGATGTCCTTCAGGACAGCACAGCTATCTCCTACAGCTCTGAGATGAGGAGCAAGAGGACTAATAGTCCAGATTAATACTCTGAGTACCTCAGAGAAGAATTGCCATTTGAGAACCTAACCAGATTTTGTCACACATGGTCTGGCAGAGGGGAAAGTGGGAATAAGAAGTCTTCCTATCCTCCTCTCTGCACTCTGCCCAATGTCTGTGAAGGATATGGGGATGCCAACTACCCAGATCGACAAGGGGCTGCTGGGGTAGTCTTGGAGAACACACACACACATGGTTGTGCACCATGTCACAAACTGAACCCAAGTCTCATTAAGGGATGATTTGGGCTTCCCTAATTCACCATTCAATCTCCCAAGAGTTTGTCCTGCTAAATATTGAATTAAACTACCTTTCACAGGGACAATGGTGCAGTATCAGAAGAAAGCTAGCTGCAAACCATTTCAAGCTGATAGCTTAGGTTCCCTCACCCGTGCATTTCCCTTGAGAAGTGGTGAAAGTTGTTCATTGAAACTTTTGTGTTCTTTTGGGGAATCAAAATTCTCAGCTAATTCACATACAGGCATACTTTGTACTTTCTTCTCTTTGTTAAGCAGCCATTGTACTATCCAAAACACAGCAAGAGCACAGGCGAAAGAACAAAGAGCAGCAGGCCACGAGAATGTGACACCATGTCTTCCCATGCAGCTCTGTTGCTGCGGCTCGGCTGGCTGGATGTTATTTTAGTGGCTGTGCATCCCACCCATGCGTTTCTGTGGGCCCAGAAGCCGCGCTCCTGTGACGCCTTGTGAGCTTGAAGCTTATTCATGTTCAGGAATGGGAGGGTCAGGGCCATCGACACACACCAGCATCCTGCTGCCTATTATTTCCTGCCAGTGCTGGCGTCGCACCAAGCCCTAACATGACAGGTGGATGGAGTTCACAAGGAAATAATGTCATGGGCCAGTTTTCCAGGAAAGCTGTTAACTCTATTCACAAACTCGGGCCTTCAGATTGAAAGGGAACGTGGCTGAGAAGAGGTAGTGAAGGGCTGCTCTGGTGTTATTTACTTTTTTTTTTAAACAGATTATTCACTGACATCTCTTGCTGCAGTACAGAAATCTTTACCTCTATATAACACCTACCTCTTCAAGAGCAGACTGTGGCTGAACACCTTATAACTTACAAAACCACGGGGGCACTGCCTCTGCAGATCCCAAATGGCCATTTTAATTTCAGATTGCAAAAGATGGTGAGAAATAAAACTGCCTTTTGCTGAGCTAACTGGTTCCTGGGAAACAGAAAAGAAATATGAGGTGAGATCTAAGACTGATGTTAACCTGGGGATTTCAGACATTTTATAAGAATGAAACTCAGGATACATCCAAGGATGTATCAGAAACAAGACTTACATATTTTTAAAAGTCTCTGTCTTTCAACAAGACACTTGTCTAAAGCTCTACTGTCCCTCCATGACTTTATGTAGTGTCCAACATTTGCTGTTGTGTGTTGTTCTCTTTCTTTCATCTTTTCCTCTCTGTTTTTAAAGTTTAATACTTTCTTTCTCTTACTCTAGAAAGCAAAAAAAAAAAAAGTGGTTTTCCAAAATGCCATGTTTGCCACAAATGCAAATTTTTGGATGCATGAGTTAGGACAATAGGACTCCAACTGGCTGCTCACAAGAGGAAGGATTAGGTCCTTTGTCATGTTAATAGTGACATCAACAACCTGAATAAAAGCCAAAAATTCAAGTTGATTCTGCAGTTTAAGACCATTGTTCTCCCATATGGTTTAGCCTGTAAGATTTAGTCTACACAGAGTTTTGCCAGGATTTATATAATTTTTCACATCACACAGTGCAATCCTTGATATATTAATGTACTTTTATGTATAAAAGCCCTTTACAATTGACAAAGATTTATACTGATATAGTTAAATGTTCTACAAACTAAAGGCATCAGAGGTATTGGAAATACATATGCAAAATGATGTCTGCCAATATTGTTCTGCTCTTCTTATTTTGGAGCGCATTGTAAAAACAAACCTGCTAATAATATGCTAATAATAATATTAAAGGAGCAGTAGCCCTGGACTTTGACTCTGGATAAGCCAAGCTGGGGCAAGAATACAGGATATTCCACAGGACTTGTTCCTGCCCTGGCCCTTCCAGATCCTGATGAGATTCTCACGCCTTTCTTCATTCCATACTCTGAGCCTGGTTCCCATTTTGTAGAGCTGCAGTAATATTGTACATTCATTGTTTGGTAACAGGAGCTCTTCCAAGTGTCCAAGGCAGAGAAACTTAATTCTTGACGCAAGTCCATGAAACTAACCTTTCTCTCTCTTTCTTTTTATTTTTTTTAAACCTGGCAATTTATGGTATTAGAACCTCAGTCACGTACAAAACATGACAGTTAAGTGACTGGGGAATCATAAATTGGGCGTTTTGACTTGAACAAATACTAAGCATTGTCATACCAAACTGATTATTATTTTAAAATACTGTCCCAGGCTATAACTGGCTTTGTGTACAATAGCAATACAGGGTGTAGTTACAGACACAATTTCCTGTGCTTAGGTTTTGAAATTATTATTTAAGATCCCTGTAACATTTGCCCGGTGCACCAGCGCAATTCCCCTATTAGATAATTTTCTATCCTTGTGAGGGCAATTTTGCTTGCGCAATGCTGCCAGAGCTTTCAGGAAGGGAGAGACAAGCAGTTGTGACAATAAATTTGCATCAGCTCCCACCCAACCTCTCCCAGAACCGAAATACCATTTGTCACATTCAAAGCCTTTTCACACCAGAAGGGAAGGTGTTTCTGAACTGGAAAGTCATTGTGATCTCCACAGGGTTGCATCCTCCAGGCTGACTTTTGCCTCTCAGGTTCCCATGAGAAACACCACACAGCAACTGTGGAGTTCCAAATGGCTTTGTCTCAAAGACTTGGTGGATTGCATGACCCAGCATCCAGGCGTGAAACCCCAAATCAATCCAGATTAGGTCACAGCGTTCAAAAGCTGAAGCAGAAATCTTGCTGTTTGTAGCTGACCAGTTGGGGGGTGTTGACCCTTGTAAAAGCACTGTAAATGTACCCTTGTAAAAAACATTTCAGATCTAACAATATCACCAGTTTCTGGAAAAATGAAGGTGCTGAGCCTGCCACACTGTGCTCACATAGCACCTCTCCCAGAATGATTGTTTTTAAGGGCTAAAAAGAATGCTTTGTCCCTGTGTTGGAACCAGGACAATGGGTGCAGGGAGGAGAGCATAGTAATGAAAAGGTAATGTGTAGATTTGTAGGAAATAAAAACATAGACTGTGAGACTTGTGTTGGATGTCATCATCGGTCATTCAGAAAAGATGCTACTACTACTTCAGTTTGTCCCAAAATCAATGCACACAAATCATGGTGGAGAAGTCTGCACCAGTTTCTAAGGCCCTGTGGCAATTTAGTGATGAAACATGAAAACATCCTCAACAGCATGAGGTCTCTGACTAAACTGCTCACAGCCTTTGCCTTGCTCCTGCAGGACACCAGGACCAGGTGCTGGGATCCTTCCCCATAAAGTTACTATTTTGCTTCTCTGAATAAAGGACAAATAAGAGTGAATTCCTGTGCAGGCTTTCACTCACTGCTTGTGCATGTACCTCGTCTCACTAGGATACAGCCGATGTTACTGAGCTCAGCAGTGTGTGCTATGGCAGCCCCATATTACCTAGAGGCCTCTCAACCTGCCAGCTAGGTGGTATTACGGGACACCGTGTTGTATGTGAAGCTTTGCTATGCTTGGGAACCATGCCTAGGGTCACTGCAATGCTGTTTGTCACTGCTTACACGCTGCTTCATGCCTAGATGCCCCACAATGAGCAAGGCAGAGGGTGGTGTGGGCACTCTGCTGTGTCCTTCTACACACAGTGTAAATATAAAAGAAAGCAGAGATAAGTGAAAGGAAATCTCCTCTAGTAGTAGCAGAGAGTCTCTTACTCGCTCTTATTTACCCATCCTGAAAAAACTGCTCCCAAAGCCCCACTGCCTCTGTCCCACTGAGTTTGGCCTTTTCTTTTGACTTGGAGCAGAGCCTCACCTTGTGCCTCTATTTTCCTTCCCCACGCAAGCTTGCCGGTACCACAGCAATGGCGAAGGGAGGACTCATGTACGGGAAAGACTTCTGAAGAGGGCAACGGGCTGCTTCTGCTCTGGGCTCGGCCTGGGAATCAGGGGGCTGAGCTGCTACACGTGTGTAGTGGAAATCACTGCATCTCTACAGCCCCTGCAATTCTCTCCTTGGCAGCCCGCAAAATTCCACTGAGGAAAAAGAAATGGGGAGGGGGAAGAAGAAGTCACAAAAACTATTGTGTTCCCAGGGGAAAAAAAATAAACAGCCCTATTTAGCTTATCCAGCTTTGCTAATGTCAATCACTTTTCTCATTTTAAACAGGAAAGACACCACTTTAGTCCACCTGTTCCATTATTTATCATGCTATGCATTTCCCATGAATTGTCACTCATGCAAAACCTGTACATCGTAAGGGGACACCCTAATATTTTTAATGACCTTAAGCAAAGTGATTGACATTAGACACCAGTGTCAGATGTTCTGGTGACGCAACATGTTCTCCTAGCAGCAGGAAAGCTTCCTGCCATGATTAAGTTAGGGCTATGGAAGTGCTAAAATGTGTTGTCAGCTTTCCTCTGATGCAAGTGATTTTATTATAGGGTCTGGTAACCACGGAGTGTGGCAACGCAAATACTGATTCCAAACATCCCCTCCCATACATATAGCTGGCTCTATTTAAAACACGAAGTGCATTTTGCAAATCCGGGGATAAGTTATGGATGTAACAAGCTTAAACCATGGAGGGCAGAGGAAAAGGAAGCACCTAAGCCAGAGCGCCTGCGTGCTTTCAGCAGGAGAAGCGTAGGGCTCCGGGATGGCCTGCAGAAGGCTCTCCCCTGCAGCACCCGTTGGGCAGGCGTGCTCTGCAGCAGCATCGCCACAGACATGGTGGGTGCCAGAGGCTCCCGAGGGCAAAGAGGAGGCACGCTAGTACAGGCCTCGCTCACTGCAGCAGTGGAAAGCAAAAATCACATCCAGCCCGTTTGAGTCTGGAGAAAGTAAGAGAGAAAAAAAAAGAAAGAGGACTCCATGCAGAGCCTCTGCCTTCTGCCACCCACATACATGCTGGGGTGCAAGTCTGTGACTTGGCTCAGCACCACTTGTCCTTCAAGATATAGATGAAGAAATAATGTTCTGGTTTGCTGGTCTCAATTTGGGACCAGCCCCTCAGTTATTCATTACCTGAGAAAAGCTGGAAGACCTCTAGAACACAAGAGTTACAGAATCAAACATTTCAGACACATATGGGGGACACTTGGCACCTGCTTTTCATAAAGTTTTGAAATCCCAAAGCTCGTTCAGCAAACACTTACTACACAGATGACTTTGCTTCCACAAGCAATTATTAATAGTTGTGTCTAAAACTGACTATGCTAGTAAGTGTCTGCAGAACTGACCATTATGATTTTTCATTAACTGAGTTGTTAATCAAGCTGCAAGAGGGATGGGCTATCAAACCAAAATCCACAGTCTACAGAGATTTTTGGAAGAGATCAGCAGTACATATGTTCATAGTTATTGTCACAGCTGATGTTTTACAAGAACAGAATCACAAAGCAGTCAAAGTTGAAGATATAAGCTATCTTGATAGCAATAAAAAAAAAGATTTTCTAAAGGTCTAGCAGCACTGAATATTATTTTAATGAAATTTACTTTTTAATTTTATAGCAAAATAATCAAAAGTGCTAAACCTGACCACTTTCATTTACAAAAAAAGTCTCATGTTTTAAGCTATAATCATACCTCGTTATTTAGGTTAGACGATATAATTACACATTTCTACCTATTTCTATTCAATAGTAAAACAAAATTAATATTAGTTGGTTTAAAAAAGGGGGAAAGTACCACAGATATTGGGAGGGGAAAGTTACATAAAATATAAGAATCAGCTTATTGAGCAATCTGCAGTGTGTTTGGTTGTTATTGCTTTTTGTTTTTGAGCTACAAATTAAGTCACAGACAATCTGGCCATAAGCTTGTAGTCACTTCAAATGCTGTGACTTCTCCCTTGGTCAAATGTCACAGTGTGTATATTAAGGAGATCTCTGGCATTTCAAGTCAGTTCGAATTATTTTCTTAGTTCTCACAAGTTCCCTTTCCAACATACTCAGCATGTTGAAGAATGCAGTTATGATGATTGCAGTTATGACGACACTGTTTTCTGTGAAGGAAAAGTGTTTTTTCCTCCGTCTTGGAAAGAATCACTACGAAGTCTGCAGTAAGAAAAATATTATGAGCAGTTGCAGAGTTTTTAAGAGTATTTCTTAATCCATTCCATTTTCATTTCAGTTCATTTCCAAAGTTAAATTAAAACCTGCAATCCCTCCTATTGATAAATAGTCAAGTTGACTTACAAAGGTCCTGTCTTCTGTCCAGCCTTCTCTTGGTTGTCTTTAACCAAACAAGGTTCGCTGATTTGCCACAAGCGCGGTCTGGCTCTCCCGCCTCTTTGCTTTCTTGTTTTGCTGCCTGATTTTCCAGCACACTGCACTAGAAGCCAGCAAAAGGAGTCCTGATGACAAGAGGACTAATCCAAACACTGAGATGATCGATCCATGGGAATTGAAGCTGTATGCCACAGCAGTAACCACAATGCCGGCTATGAGGATAACCACACCGAAGGGAATGGTACAGCGGTAACAGGAGAGTTCTGCTCCCCCTGTTGCTGCAGTCAGCTGGCATTCACTGACGAGAGGGATGGTGGTTATCACACAGTCATTGTTATTACTCTTCTCCGTGGTTACAGAATCAGGATGCTTTGGAGCGCCCAGAATCTCTTTAATAGGTTCGTTTGTCATCTTGATTGTCTTGACTTCGTCAGTTCTTAGGCTAGAGCAGGCTCTGCTGAACACACATTGCGCTGTGGAGAGAAGAGCGTGAGTTCAATACGAAACGTTACCGTTATGTGACAAATGGGTGACACAGAAGTGTCCACTCAGGATGGCAAACGAGCAGACACTCTGACCCCACAAGGATTTATGCACAAGCTTAATTGTAACACTACTGATTGTGGAGGATCTGAATCAATTCTTACAGTAGTCATCAGCATGTGCATAAGTGCTAGACAGAACAGAGTCACAGAATCATCTAGGTTGGAAAAGACCTTGAAGATCATCTAGGCCAAAGACAGAGTCACAAAGACAGACACCAATGGTCATGACTAGGTGTGGATGTGGGGGAAATGGGGATGAAGAGAGTTCCCTGCACTCAGCAAACACCAGCTGAAAGCTGGCGAGCCTACTGTTACAGCAACATCAAGGCCAGACTGTCAGCTTGCCATTTAAATTGACTTAATGCAAAAGTAAGAGGTCCCCTATAAGTCTGTGAACTACATCCATGTTGCTATGTAGAAGGGAGATTTACAGTCATATTCACTCATCTTAGTTACAGTAGGTTGTGTTCCTCCTGTCTCCATATTGTCCACACACTCTCAGTCCTACAGGCAGCATGCACAGCTTGATTGCATCTGCATTGTGCGGCAAAATAGCTTTTGGCTCCATGGAGCCCAGTGCTTAACTGGAGTCCACCTGATCAGAGTAGGACGAGCCTGTGGCTCTCCACCGCTACAGGCTGCCCTGACAGACCTCGGCCACCTCACTGGGACTGTGGTGGCATGGGGGCTGCCCTGGGGGCCGCACTGAGCCTCTGACCGTGCTGAGGTTACCACGGCTGTGCTGCCTTGGACCAGGCTGTGCGCTCAGTGCACCCCACCACATACAACAGAGACTGGGACACTGGGGAACCGCCGGGTTTTCCTCCTGTGAGTAGCTCACAGGACTCCTCCACCACAGACTGTGTAGCTTTTGCTCTTATGAGCAGCATGATATGCAGCTCAGAGAACAAGGAAGAGCGTTGGCAATGCAGTAATGCTTTTATCACTTTTATCACCTTTACATCTGTGACTAGGAAGTTAATTGCCAGATACTTGTATTCTCCTTTTCCTTTCCCACCACTCCCACCCTTGTTGCTAAGATATATTCGTCCGTTGTAGAGAGCCCTTGGGTTTGTATCTCAGTGCCTCATATAACTGACTGTGTGTTTTGCAAGAAAGAGGATTTCACTATTTTTAAACACACATGCACAAACAGGCTATACTCTGTATGTAGTCAGAGAGTTTGTATCGGAGTTTCCTTGAACCCTAATGAGAGAAGGAAAGTTCAGATCTGGTTTGACAAAGCTTTGTTCCACTGCTCTAAGGAAGAGTGCTCAGCTCAGTATTATATCTTGCTGTACACAGCTATCTTCAGGCTCAATCCTGCAAGGGGCTAGGCAGCTACCAGACACAGCAGCCTTTCCCTCCCTAGTGACAATGCTGAGCACAACACAACCGAGCGCCCACTGAGGGCACACACTGACAACAAGAGAGGCAACGGGCATGAACTGAAACACAGGAGGTTCTGTCTGAACATCAGGAAACAGTTTTTTACTGTGAGGGTGACTGAGCACTGGAACATGTTGCCCGGGGAGGTTTTGGAGTCTCCATCCTTGGAGATATTCAAAAGCCATCTGGATGCAGCCCTGGGCAGGCTTCTTCAGGTGACCCTGTGAGAGGGACAGGGGCTGGGCCAGATGACCTCCGGAGGCCCCTTCCAGCCACAACCGTCCCACAATTCTGTGTGTTTCTGTGAAGGTACTTGGTATCTCCAAGGACAGGACGGGGATCTGATCAGTGCATATCAGACAAAGCAAATAGATCCATGCTGACACCTCAGACATCCTAGATTCTTTTGCTTTGTCCTTTGAATCATAACACATGATTAAGCACCTTTTATATCAGTTGAAAGAGCCCAGGAAAGCCACGGGGTTGCTCTAGAGCACCATCGATCTGTCCCCACATGGATTGAGCCCAAGTTCTGCATTTTCAATAATGACTGCCTTGGCAGTGAGACTCACACTGGTGCCATTATTTTGCTGTATTACTTATCCATAAAATGCTACATAAGTTCAGCACAACAGGAAAATATGGTCCCCAAATATCACCTTTTTTTGATCTTACTCTTATTCAATTTGTTCAACATTTTATATTATTAAATTTGAGGGAGGAAAAAAAATATTTTTCCATATAAAAGATCTCTTAGTTCCAAATATGTTGTAATAACTATTCAAAAGTCCAAATACTCTAACAGTCACAGAAACAGGGAAACTTCCCAATAACTTGAAAAGACTTGGATTTGGCTCATCATAAACATGATTATTCTGAAAAACTTTAACATTCAATCAAAGTATATTTAATCCTGTCTCTAGAGTCCTTGTGCCTCTGCTTCAGATACATCCCCAACGAGCAATAAATCTCTTAGACGTCTTGTACAGAGATTTATGAAGAAAAGAAGATATATTTATACAGCCAAAACTAACATGAATTTTTTAAAAAAATCTCCTAAACTACCAAAATTAAGTCAATGGCAAAATACCTGGTGACTTCTGAGGAGCATGGTTCTTGCCTGTAATAGGATGTAAGCAGACAGGCATTCATATAAAACAAATAGACAAACCTCTATTGAAATACTGTAAGTTAAATAAACAACAAAACCTATTTGATGTGTGAGTAAAGGTATTCAGCAGTAGAAAATAGGGCAGTAGATCCTCATTGCCAGCAAAGTCACTTCTGACTTATGCCAACAGGTGACTTGGTTCAAGTTTCAGGGTAAGAAATTTAGGCAAAGATACCCGGCAATACCAGCATCCTCTCACTAATCATACTAGAAGTACTGTCTTAAGGAGCTACTTTGACTTGGAGGAAGAATGTGTTTCTGTGGCAATCTGTGGCTAACACTGGATAAAGGGGAGAGGAATATTTTACCCACTAATAAGCTTAAGTTGAGATTTAGTGAAAAAACAAGAAATCCATCGGCACGCACACCTACCAGGTCCATGAGAAATCCATCGTAACAAACCCCTTGGCTCAGTAAGCAGAGGAATACTGCTTCAGATGTCTCATATGTCAATTCAAGGCAGAGTCATGCAGCAGTAAGAGCCGCTCCAGGCTTTGAAGTGTCAGATGTTGCTGAACGATGAACTGGAGGTGACAATATTCTAGCATGGAAGTTTCCTACAAGAAAAGTTGTTGGATATTTATCAGCTTCTTAAGAACAAAACTCCTGCATGGAAAAGCTCCCGCTGTACGCTGACTCCTGCTCCTAACCTAACTGAAGCAGGGGATGTTCTTCCTCTGACTCTCCTAGTGGTTTCTGCCTCTTTTCTTGGCAGCAGCCACCCATTTCTGGCCCTATGTAACATTTTCCTTTGATGATGTGACGTCTTGATGACAAGGGTCACAACCCAGGCAAGTCCTCCAGAAAGAGCTAGGCAGGAAAAGGTAATGCACATGAATTTCTATAGTTAAAAATCTAATTTAAATTCATTTCTATTGCTCACTATGTGAATCACAACTCAGAATACTTGGGTATTTGTCTCTTCTATGTCTCCAGTTTCTTTGAGCAAATCACTTTATCTCCCTGTGCCTTGGTTTTCCTAGCTGTAAACTGACAGTGACAACACACTTCCCACTAAAACCCCCTTTTAAATCTACTCTACTGTAACAAAACCTAAGTAATATAATCCCAAAAACTCCTCTCAGGAAAAAAGCAAAAAAAAGAAAAGGCAAACAAACCAAGTCCAAGAACTCACTGAAATAAACATAAATCCATTATATTTACTATTGTTCATTTCTGTTACTGGATTTTTTAAAACAAGATTCATAACTCAAATAGGGACAGGGCAGAATCTGCAGCAGAGCAGTGTGACAACTCTGCAGAAAGCAGAGCGATGGAAATTGTTATCAACTACAGAAGCAGCTGTGAAATCACCAAGCAGCTGGGTAAAACTTACAAAGCAGCAGAGATCTATGTTGCTAATCTTATTCAACATTCCCTTTCTGTACGTGCATGATTATGGAAGACCACTTCAACACTGAAACAGGAGTCCTAAGTAGGGATGAGAATAAATTCATAAATTTATATAATGATAAACTTTAAGGGCTTTTTCTCTCTTTAAGTTATTTAGACCATGCTAACATTTCACAAACAAATATTTACAGGCACAAACTGCTGCTGTTCTTCTCTAGATGATCCTTGGAATAAGCCTGTGGCATAGCTAAAGTACATTTAGCTAATTATTGAAGTTAGCTAATAATAAGAAAGTCTCCTTACTTATCTCCTTGACTGTATTCTTGTGCACACTACCTAGCAATTAGTTTAACTTTTTGAAAAGCTTGGTGAGAAATGCAGAAAAACCCCCCACACTTTAGATAAATAATCTAGATTATTATATTAAAAGAAAAGCAGACCTCTGAAATTATCTTGCAGTCAACTTCCACTCATATTAAAAGAATGGTTACATTTGTTTGAAAAGCTCTTCCTAGTGCAATTGTGCCCCCTAAGCCACTCTGCTAGCATCATTCTTTGAAACGATTAATTACCCTATCAGTAATTTATTTGTATTTGTCCTTGACTACCTACAGTTTAGGTAATATTTTTTTAAATGAATGCCTTTATCAAAAAAACTGACAGAGCAACTTCTTATAGACAGGATTTCTTCCCTCCTCCTCCTCTCTCACCACAAAGCTGAGAAGCAGAAACACATGAAATCTATGCATTAAGTTTCCAATATTTTAACTCTCAGTCATTTCAAAGTGGTGCTCTCTCAGGAGATTTCCCACATACTGAATTTCTCTGTGCCAGTGCAAAGAGCTGGTATTTCTCAGCCACTACAATCGCTTCCCCTTATTTGCATTTCATTCAGAACCAGTGGGACGCATTTAAGTTTTTTGCCTTCAGGCTCTGGACTCGATTCTCCGTATCTCGCACAGTATTTCAGACACCTTTTTTTGCTTATGCAAAATTCAATAACTCATAATGCTCTTGCTTCACGCTCGGTTTTTCATTAAAGTGACTACGGAAAACAGCATAAGGAGTCCTTCTGTACCGAGAGGAGAGCCAGAGTTCATTTGAAATTCAACAGACTCCAGTAATCCTGAACACAATCCCACAGCTCTTCCCCCTGTGAACACTCCTGGAAGTACAGAACTAGAATTTGTACTTACAAGACTCCAGGATCAGGCCCTGAACTCAGGGGTAGGAGAAGACATTGCAGACATTACACCCATGGTAACTGGCTGAGCCTCGGGATGCCGCTAAGTTTCCACCACCAAGTTTTTAGGTAATACAATGACCAGATTCAAGCCCTCACACCTTTTTCGTATTGCAGATGTAGCGGGAGCGTAGGATGGGAGCCAGCCAAACACCTCCCCAGACAAACTTTGTTATCTGCAAATCGCCAAACTTCCAAACGCGTCTATAAAACGCCACAGGCACCTCGGGTGAAGCACCGCGTGTCACGCCTATCCCCGAACACCTCTGCGGGAGAGACGCGAAGAAGCACGGCCAGCTTTAGGCACGGCCAGCTTTAGGCACGGCCAGCTTTAGGCACGCTCGCTACGGTGCAGCCCCCAGTAACGAGGGGTACAACGCCGCGGGGGCACCGCCGACCTGCGAGGGCGGGAGCAGCTCCGGCTGCGGAGCCCGCGAGCCGTTAAGTGTAATACTTCATCCCCTGGGAGAAACCCCCCGGGGGAGCGGTGCGAGGAGCCGCCTCAGACCCCGCCGGCCGGAGCGGAGAGGCTCCCCGGAGTGCCCGAGCAGCCCCAGCCCGCCCCGCCGGCGCGGGGAGCCGGGCCCCGGGCGCTGCCGCGGCACCAGCGGGACCGGAGCCCCGCGGGCACCGGGAGCCGGCGGGGGCGCGGCCGCCGGGCGGGTCCAGCGGCGCCGAGCCGAGCCGAGCTGAGCTGAGCTGAGCCGTGCCAGACCGTGCTATAGCGCAGCGTGCCGTGCCGTGCCGTGCCTTACCTCCCGACTGCCGGACGGGACTGCGGCGGACACTAGCCCGGAGCAAGCCTAAGAGGGGGATGCAGCTCGCTGCACAAGGGACTGTAAACAAAGTTCTTGGTGAGAGCGAAACAATTAAGGCACCGGAGGAAATTCAGCGGCGGGAGCTGCCGCGGGCGGGGCGGCACTCACCGGGGAAGGTCCCGCTCCGGTTTGGGAGGGCGGCCGGGAGGAAGGCTGTCCTTCAGGGGCCCGGCTGGGCAGGGCGAGCAAGGAGCCTGCCCTGCCCTCCACCGGTTTGCGGCTCCGGGCCGGCGGCGCTGGCGCGGCACGGTTCACATGCCCATTTCAGAGATGCGCACGGTGGGGACTGGCGTGTCCTGCTTCGCCAGGTCGTGGCAAGGCTCTGCATCGCACCCTGCCCGTGTCAGGTCAACCACGGGGCCCGGGAGGGTGTCCCCCAGCCCCCTCTGCGCTCCCGCCCGACGCCGTCCAGGGTGTCCGGCCCCACTGAACCCAGCACGGGGACTCGCTGCCCGGCCCCAGCCCCTCGGGGGTGTCCGAAGTGGCAGTGCTGGGGGCACCGCGAAAGCACAGTCCGTGCTGAAATCCAGATAAACTTCTAGCTGGTGTTTAACTGCTCAGGAATTAAATGAGAAGGAACATAGTTTTGGATGATACCCTTAGAGGATAAAGTTTTATGTATCATCTAGAGATATTTTAACTGGCTTTTCTATGCTTTAATCACTCATTTCAGCGGAACATCAAATACTACAGGGGTTTGGAGCGGATGGGTACGGGTATGTGTTATTTTTTACCGTGATTTCTGTTCTTATCAGACAAAAAGCAGACAAATTTTGCTTTTAAGGCTTGTAAAAGGACATGTTTGAATTTTGTGGTTAAGCTTACCCTAAGTTTATATTTAAAAGGCACTATTTTATCAATGATTGATAAAAGAGCAGTGCACCAGCTGTATTTAATCAGCCACTCTGTCTCTGAAGGCATGCATGTACTTTTGACTCCCTTTCCAGGGTGAAATCCTGGCCTCACAGAAATTAATAGCTAAACTTCCATCAACTTCACAGGGGCCAGGATTTCCCCCGTGCACCATTAAGAACTCCCAGGTGATGGAGATCCTGCCAAGGGTTCATCTCCTCCAGCTGAATCAGCCAGGGGGCTCTGGAAGAGCTCCACAGCTTTATACAAGAAACTGGCATTTTTCCCCCATTTGCTAGAGTTCCCTCCAACTACATCAGCATTTCAGCAGAAATGACAAACAAACAGGATCTGAGGGGAACTGTCATTACAGAGGATCTCTTGGGCCAATAAGTCCAGTCCTTCCTAACACAGTCCACCATGCCATGTAATACCTTTATTAAACTTGACAAGTTCTACCTCAAACCAACTGGGTTTCCTCCTCCTCCTCCGGTTGGATGGCCATGAGCCTTATTCTGCTGCTATCTAAGGACCTCAATCTTGTTTCTAGCTGCACGTATTCATAGGCAATTAGACATGGATAAACAAGTCTTTGGCTGAAACAGATCTTCTTTCTTTCTACCTCTAATGTCGTAAGAGGTAGAAATCAGACTTTTTCAGTCTTTTTTGCAATCATATTTTTTTCAGGTGTGGCCTTACCAGTATTTCTGCATGGAAGTGCAAGTATTTTTCTGTCTTTACCAGAAATACTAGCATTTCGTAATCGTCCCCTGATTGTTCAGTAAATCTGGATTTTTCTCTAGTATTAGTTCCATTTATCACTTCATATCAGAAATTCTTGCTGTTAGCACATATGTGCATGACCTAAACTTCACCCTATTCCTATTACATCAATTCCTCTCTAGTCTTTCCAGTGTAATATTTGGTCCTCCTACGGTGATAGAGAACCTCCCCCCCGTGCTTACACCATCAACAGTTCCACTAGTACATTCTTACTTTTCCATGCCAAGTTTATTACTGAAAGCATTACATAAAATTCTGAAAATATTACATAAAATAACTTCCAATACTGATTTTTGTGGAACTAATCTGAAGTACACATAAACAAGCATTGAAGCTGGGTTTAGAATTCATGTGTTTCTGTACAAATAAATGCCCTAACAATAGGCTGGAAAGTCATTGCTCTTCTAGATCCAGTGCAATTGTAACTCCTTTTTGTGAAGCAGAAAAGCTGTGATGAAAAGCGATGGGAATGACACCTCCCTTGACTGCTGAGATTAGCGGGCTCTCCCCTAGAAGGGTTTGTAGCTCTCAGGCACATAAGGGTCAAATACAACTTGGGCACCAGCCCTCTGGCCTTTTAAAAAAGGGATGCCTGACTACCTCTGCCTTTTAAGGTCCTGCTGTATTCTGAGCATGACTCTCCAAGGATATAAGAAAAGAAGTACCAAACATACCCGAAGCAGCACGTTTGGCACCTGTAGAAATTCAGTGCAAACAGCTGAGGAAACTTCAGGACGGAGCAACAGCTGCAGCGAGGGGTTACAGGTTCACAATTTTGGACTGCCATGCTTAAATACTACATAGTTCCCCTTTAGGACCTGCCCTAAATGACAAAATCTCCTCCCTGTGGCCTTAACACAGCTGCTTCTGAGGAGGTGCAGCCCCAGTGGCTGGGACAATCAGCAAGAAGCCTGTGTGAGTCTGGAACTCATGCAGCCGATTGAGAGAGCAGAGTTTTACTCCTATGTTGAGCAATGCTGTTGCTCTGCTACTAAGACACACTTGCAATACTTCATGGCTTCCTTTGAGTTTCTAACAGTCTCCTGGGCCTTAACAGCGCAGCAAACAGTGACTCATTAATCTGGCAAAGCACAACTATTGTGGATTCCCTATTCAATTAGTTTTTGTTGCCTTTTCCCTAACCCTCCACTGAATTTTCTTTTATTTCATCCCTAAGCCCACACACGGACACAACATGCCAGTTGATTGCATTTGCTGAAACTTTCAGAAAGCACTCTTTCAAGATGGCTAATATGTTGCAAATTGTCCTTATCATGTCATGCAGTGGATGTATTTTGGGATAGGGAATGGAGTCCTTAACAAAGCCAGTTAAACCAGAGAACCAAATAATTTCACATAAAGTGCTGTAGCTCCCCTCTTATTAAAACAGTTTACAGCACAAGGGAGTTCAGCCCTCTTGGTTGATAGCTATGCAAACCACCCACTCTGTGTGTAATCTGGCTCATGAAATGGATGTGCTTGTAATGATAGTGAGAAACCTCTTCGGTGACTAGGAATATAAAAAGGAATTTTCTTTGAACTCCATTAGATCCTACCAGTACTTTGGTCAACATCAGTTATCCTGCTGTGCATTTGAACTTTGTTATTCCCCTACTCGACTTTCACTTAATCTTCCTGCAGTGCTGAAGAAGACAGGACATCTGGAACTGAAAACAATTATTCTTATCTCCTACTGCTTTCATAATTACATGAAGTTCACATTTGAAGAGCTGCATTCCTTATGTGTACATGTGCTTGTAATTAACAGAGGGATGCGCCACACCACCAGCAGCCAAATCCTGAATCTTGCACAAGTCGGTTACAGAACCTCTGAATCTTTAGCCAACATGGCAGCTTTCTGGCTGAGCTGGGAGGAGGCCTGGCAACAAGCACAAGACAATGTAATTTCACTATAATGGTGCTTTTTGTTAGAGACTATTGCAGAAGGATCCAGCAGATTCAGCTGAGATTTAAGTCAGGGTAGGAACGATCTCTTCCCATGGCTCTGCGGAGGGCTCTTTTTTCTACTCGCACTGGGTACCCCAAAGAATTTACAGGGCACAACGACATGAAGAAAAATGCAACGAGCTGAAAAAGTGACTTGTCCAAGCTCACCTAGTGGATGATGTCAAGAGACATTTTGTATGTTGCATCCCTGCTCTGCCACAGATAGGGCATAAAGAGCACACACTGTTCCCTCTTCAGCTGGCCAGCCTAATGAGTATGGAGCAGTTCAGTCAGTTGCAATTGACTTTCCAGCAGTAGAAAGAAAATGATGAGCTTTCAGCTGACCTACACAGGGCATCAGTTGAATTACTTCCTTTAAACCAAGCTTCTTTATAGGCTCTAGACAGCTTGGGAAAATTGGTGAGAAGGGAAAGAAAGTGTTACGGGGAAATCACCACTTGTCAATGGTGTTCAATGGCTGTTGATGCACAGATGGAGAGGTTTATTGCCAGAAGAAGCCTTCAGATTATTTTAGTTGACATCCCGCGTAATACAAAGTATTCAATTTTACATTCAGTCCAAGATCTATACTATGAAACCCAAATTCTCTGCTCATCTGAAGTGTTTTTTCTGAATTTTTCAGAAAATTATCCAATCAAGAGATGGAAAATTTGTCTTGACAATTCATTCAAATATTACTGTCTTCACTATTAAAAAACTATGGTTTATTTCTAATTTTTCTAATTTATGTTAATTTTAAATTTTTTGGCTTTTACCCTGTCTGTCAAGTCTTTCTTTGTCCTACTCCACTACAGTCCTTGGGCCTAAAATTATACACAAGATCTATCTAAAATACTGCAGATAGCTAAAATACCCAAATTTCCCCCTACATAATAAATGACTTTTGTGAAATTAACAGTAAGTCAAGTGTCTGACCTAAAAAAGGGTAGTTAAGAAAGAAAAGAAGGAATTATTGCAATAAGTCCAGTTCTCACTATTCCCACAAAAGAGAACTTTTCATATGTATCATCTGCTTTAGCATGACATGCTAAAAGAAATATTTAGAAATATTCCTACATCCATGTAAATAGGTTAGGAAAGTAGAGGGTGTGGTAGCAAGAACCTTTTGCCAAATAGCCTTGCTTATCTCTTAAATGAGTCATTTTAGGTCATGCAGATAACAGTGTAATCCTTTCTTTCCTACAGGGAAGTTTTAAAATTACCCCTCTTTCCTCAAGGCCAGGTAGGTAGGTTGCACCTCACAATCTCCAGTTTATCTGCACTGGGAGACCATTACTTTCCAGAAAAGCTGTGTCTAAAAGGTGTAAATCAAAAGTAAACATGGCCAAATGAAAGAGATGGGTATTGACAGCCAGAGTCCAGCATATTAAAACTCTTTACCAAAGACAAATAATATTTCATATCACAAGGCAGGAAATCAGCAGAAGTCCAGTTATTCTCTGAATCCTCTTCTATCTGGGGGGAGCTCTGTTGAAACTAGATACTCAGTACAGATATAGTCATCATTTGGGGTTCAATTCAACTCTATGAAGAAGGCCATTACAAGCCAGTGTTTAATGGCCACTTAAGACCTCTTCTAACAGCTCAAAGTGTGCACATCTTGTGCTAGTTCTTTGCAAAAGAGATGATTTACACTCTGGGTGCCCTTTCCTGCCTATATACTTAGGCAGGAATATAAAAAATATAAAATACCTAAAATATATAATGTCTCTGTGGCAGACAGGTTAGATTTTCTGCATATTCTAAAAGTGTTGAAAAAACAGATTTCCCTTTGACTCATATAGGAGAGGAGAATACAGACTGCTTTACACATACAAGTCTGGTGGGAGATGCTATTGTTACTTTTCAGCTTTCTGGATGAAGAATTTGCTTCTTGCAGGCTGCAAAAGTCATGAAACAATTTGTAAGAAAGGCTTTTACATAATGCAGTCAATAAAACAACAGTAGCAGATTATAATTGGCTTGGCTGTGTATACTAGAACTATGCATACTGTATAAATGGCGTGTCAGGACTATTCAGCACTTTTGCAAAGTTTTTGGAATGCACTGAGTAAAATGGAATGACAGTAGTATATAAAAGTCTGCACAGCAGTTGATGGATTTTGATGGATAAAATCCCACATCTTTAGTTCATCTTCAAGAATTTCTCAAAGTGCACCAGTGCCACACAGAGACAGATGTAGGAAAACACAATATAGCTGGTAGCACTCTCTTACATATGGACACCCATATCCAAAACAAACACTGAAAATCATCTGGGCCTGAAAACATCAACATAGCTCTTCATTGCTCTTTTCATTTCTGGCCACATATGATTTTCTGATGGAGGAGTGGTCCAATTTACTGGTTTGATTTCACACTGCTGAATTCAATGGATTACTCAGTGTTGATTTCAGTAGCAGAAAGGTTAGGTGCTAGGGTGGAATTCATGCAAATTATTTCCATTCTAAAAAACAGGTGGGTAATTTAGGTGCATTAATCCCATTGATAGCCCAGATCAGCAAGTTTCCTTGAGGTATCATTTCCCACTGAAAGCAGCAGCAGCTAAATATCTAAGAAATACTAAGTATGTGGGTCAAGTCATAGGCACTTTTGAAACTCCCCCTCATTGCCCTAGAATAGTAACCCTCTATTTTCATTCAGTTAGTATTTAGGTCCCTGATCCATCTGTGGGACTGGATCGTGCTGTATCTAGGCTGTCTTTGGTAGCTGTGCTCAAGCTTGGGTTCATGTTCCCAGAACCAGCTGCCCTGGAGCAGTTGCTCTCCCACTGTCTGTTGGGGCAGAGCTCTAGGAAGTTAGTTCCCGCTGTGTCTGAACTCACCCCAGACTAGAGCCACCCTATCTAATAGTGCAGATATCAGCGGGTTTGGGTTAAAAGTTTAGCTTCTATCCCTAAGCTAAGAGCAATACATGGATATGCAAAAGTGATAAATAATAACACTTACATAAACATACATGAAAATAGAAAATAAACTCTCCTTTCAGAACTGTTTGTGCTTTCTTAGTAATCACCACTCCTTATTTACCAAGAAAAAAGGTCACATAGTAATGCCTTTTTTGAAAGTTTTGGTCCCTAGAGTAGTCTTGTGAGAGAAATCTCTTTTTGCACGAGAGTGCTGGGGGGAGGAGGGAGTGGTCAGGCAGCTGTAGCCAACTTACAACTCTGATGCCATGTAGACAACCATATAATGCAAAACATTTACCGTAAAACAATAGGCAATGTTGAGCTATGATCACTTTAGTCCTTTTGCACAAACAAAGCTCCTCAAGAGATCATGTAAGCCCGCAGGCATGTGTCCTTGCTGCATGTTAACCAGCAACTTTTGACTCAGAACTCCTTTTTCATACTGGGTGAAAATCTACAAACAAGAGCCACAAGTTCTTTCAGTCTCACTTGAGTCCTACTTCAGAGCATGAATGGGATTTAAAAGTGAGATAGAAATCTGATGAAATAGCTGCAAAAGTAAAACTACCGTTTAAAGACATATTTCTGCAAGATAAACTAAATCTGTCTCACCTACAGACCATTGTCTCATATTCCATTTTAAAGACCAGGTCCTCAGCTGAGTGTGCTCCACTAAAGCCAACTTAGCTCAGCCAAGAATTTCCTTGTAAGGGTTCAGCTGTAAGAAATGTATTGTCGTGATGTTTTGGGCTGACTGAAAGCACACCATTGTAATTCACGAAGAACACAAGCAAGCCAGAATATTTTATATGTATTGTATAAATATTATTATTAAAAGGTCATAATACATGTAAGCATCCTACAGAAATAAAAGAACCGGAATGTTTGCCTAGCAGTTTCACTGGGGAGGTGAGAGCAGTTAATGTATGAGCAGAGACTTACCACCATTAGTGACATTATTTTTAAAAGATGCTACAGGTCAAATTTTGGCATTGAATTTAAATGCTCGGGAGAGAGTTGTGAGATACCATCTTGCCTTCTGCCAAAGCGCTCTCTCCAAAAGTTTTCTGGACTGTGCAAGGATAATGCTCAGCCTATATGTCCAACCAGAGTCAGCCAGAAATCCTTATGCTCTGCTTGCAAACCAATTGACTGGAACTGGAAGGGACAGCTGACATAAGTGAACTCTTTGACAAAGAACTCAGTCACTTGGCAGGGAAGCTAGAAAAAGCTGAATTTTGCCAGCCTTGCACAGAGGTTACCACCAAGTACATTGAGCTAGTGTTGTCAGACAGGCTTTTTGTCAGGCAGTAGGTTTGATGACGTCCCATAGCTCAGAGCTGCTCGCATTTTATTCTGAAGACACACTGTTCAGCAGGAAAATCTCAGAGGAATTAGAAGAATAAAGCTGTAATGAAAACAGATTTACAACTCCATGAAAAAAACCTTGCCTTAGCCCCTTACATTTTGATGACCTGAATGCCCTGGCTGTCTGTGCCAGCCTCATACAGCAGCGTGTTGTTATAGGTGGTGTCATTCAGCGCGAGCCTAAGGTGTGAGGTACGTCCCTGGCAGCAGATGCCTCCTGCCCAGCTCAGTCCAGTGACAGTTTTCTGTCCCCTTCCATCCTGTCCAGCCCACCATGGGCCAGCGCTGGCTCCCACCTCCCCTCCACTGACCCTCCGCCAGCCTGGCTGGGCCCCGACCCTGTGTGCCGCTGTCAAACGCACCCACCAACCCGTCGTACAGCGTTCACAGGTTCTTTATATATTCTCCTATGAACAGTCCGTAAGGAAATCTGCTTTTTAAAATGTGAAAACATAAAAATACATGTGCCCTGAGAGGCTGTTCAATCGCTGGCCTTGGGGAACACCCGAAAGGAAAGGCCCTGGCTAGCACACCGAGGGGACCTGGCCCTGCTCTGGCACTAGCCCGATGACACGCACCTTTAAAGGTCGCTCCCCCCCGCCCCGCGAGAGCCTGAGACCCTGTCACGGAACCGAAGAAAGCTCGGAGAAAGCGCGCTGGGCAGAGATGCGCCCACACACGTACCGGCGGGTGTACATCGACGTGCACCCCCGTGCCCCGCTCCCAGCGCCGCTCCGCGGGCGCCCCCACCCCGGGCCGGCGCCCGGGCTGCCCCCCCCCGCCCCGCGGCCCTGTCATGGCGGCGCGGCGGCTCCAGGGCGCGGCGGGGGCCGGGCGGCCGGCGGGGAGGGGCGGCGGCGGCCATTGGCTGGGCCCGGCGCGGCCGCCAATGCCCCGCGCCCGGCCGCCGCCTCCCGCCGCCGCGGAGAATGGAGGCGCCGGCGGTGCGGGGCTTCTCTGAGGAGCAGTTTCGGGCCGCCTGCCGGGAGCTGGACCAGCCGGTGCCGGCCGCGGGGGGGCCCTGGCAGCTCCTGGTGGAGAGCATGGGCGTGAGGATCTACCGGCTGCACAACGAGGTGGGGGGGGGGCTCCCCGAGCCGTGCCCCGGGCCCTCCCCGCCGGGGGGATGGGGGGGGGCAGAGCGGGGCGGGGCGGGGGGCGCCTGGCTGCCGGGGGCAGGGGAGTGCCGGCGGGTCCTCGCCCAGGTCAGGCCGAGATCTGTTGCCCGTCCTGGCGTTACCGGCCTCGGCTCAGTTTCTGCGGGCTCCCCGAAAGCAGCTTTCAGGGTAATGCTATTAACTGCTGATGGAGAAAGCGGCTCTGCCGCGGTGAGCGCCGCGCGTACAAACTGCCGGGGGAACCGGCACACGCGGAGGCTCTGAACGCTTGTTAGCAGCTGATGGCCGGAGAAATTCCGGGTGGAGGGTGCCCTCGGCGACAGGAGCAGTCGGGGATCTAACGGGGTGTCGGCTCCGCGTGTCCCGCATCCCCCCCGAGCCCCCTTGGAGGGGTGCGTGTGGCCAAGGAGAGACCCGTCCCCGCCTGCCGGCTCCCGAGCACTTCCCACGTTAGAGCATCCTCCTGATCTGCAGGGTCCTGCCTCCCTGCCTTCTCCCTCTCTCCAAAACTCCCTTCAAACTGATTTTCCACCTTTCTCCCTCTAAAATCAGGAGGTAGTTCAGAAAAGGTGTCTTGGTTTTGTCTGGGCTAGAGTTAGTTTTCTTTTAGAAGGTGGTATGGTGTATTTTGGATTTAGTGTGGGAATAATGCTGATAACACGCTGATGTTTTAGCTGTCGTTAAGTAGCTTTTATCCTAAGTTAAGGATTTTTTTCCAGTTTCTGTGCTCTGCCAGCAAGCAGGTGCACAAGAAGCTGGGAGAGAGCATGGCCAGAGAGCTGACCTGAACTAGCCAGAGGGCTATCCTGTACCATAGAACATCACGCTCAGTACAGAAACTGGGGGGGTTGGCCGGGAGGGGTGGATCGCTGCCCCGGGACTGACAGGTCAGCAGGTGCTGAGCAATTGTGTTGTGCATCTCTTGGGGTTTTTTTCTCCAGTTTTACTTCTTTCTCTTTTTGTTATATCCCTTTTCATTACAATTATTATTTATTATCATTATGGTTATTATATTTTATTTTGGTTATTAAACTAAACAGTAACCCATGAGTTTTACCTTTTTTCCCAATTCTCCTCCCCGTCCCACTGGGCAGGGAAGAGTGAGCAAGTGACTGCGTGGTGTTAAGTTGCCGTCTGGGCCTAAACCATGATGGGTTAGAATGAAATTCCCCCCTTTTGGGGGGGACTTACTTCTTAAAAGAAGTTCAAAACTTTATGCTTCCAGAACTGACTTGTGAGTGATTAATGTAGTGAGTGTTTATTAAATAATAAATCACAGTAATTTATTATTTAAATATTGACTTTTGAATCCATATAAATATCCTATTTCGTTAGCTCTGTGATCATAGTTACCTCTCCTCAACTCCTTATAAAGCTGGGCTTCGTGCTGTGCTTTGCATGAAAATTTTGGATTTGTATCCTGAAAAATTATTTCAGGCATGGTCATGTTAGGAAAAAATGACAAATAAAGCAAATGTATAGATCTGTGTGAAAGGCAAGACAGGGTAGGGAAAGTCTTTAAAAAAGTAAAAAGTCACTTCATACACCTCAGAATTTTTTGGTGGTAAATATTTACGTCACGGACATGGTAACTGGCAATAGCAAGACAAGCTTATCAATGAGTGTACAGGGCAAAGGCACGCCTGTGGTGTCTGCCAGCTATCTCTGCGGGAATTGGATATGCTGATGAAATGGAGGGTGCTAGGAGCATTGCTTCTGGAGTGGGTGAAATAGAAACTTCAGGTCTGGAGCTCATCACAGACCTGTAAATGCATCACACAGTGAACGAAGGCAAAGTAACTTTGGGAAGTTGAAGGCTGGATTTAGCCAAACTAGTGGGACCAGGTGTCCATGAGACTTGCTTGGATCAGGGCAGCCTGTGTTGCTGTGGCTCTGCTGCTATTGTATAAATTGAAGCTGGCTGGCCGGCAAGTAGCTCAGGCTTCTCCTTCTCATGCTTATATATAGGACTAGTGAGCTGACTAAAAACATTTAGAGGTGTCTTTTTGGGGGGTTTGGTTGGGGTTTTTTTTTGGCATATTGTACATTGACCCTAATTTTGGCTAGATGGATGGACTAGGTAGGATTCAAGGGACCTTTTTGAGTCCAGTCTTCAGATTCTGTTGGGAAATGAGTCTCTTGTTTGTTTTGTTTTTCAGTTGCTTCAAATTACCAAATGAGAAGAAGAACCAAGTCTGGGAGGAGGGTCTTTGCTTAAAGTTGTTACTGGAAAAATTGGCTTTTAACACTTATTGAACTGCAAGTTCACTATAGCAGTGGTAGTCCAGGAAACTGAAGGCAGCAATTATATTTCCTGTTGCCTTCTCTTTCCACCTTCTCTGCCGGCTACACAAATACATCTCCCATGCTTTCCAGCTCTGTGCTCTATTCCAACCCACTGATTGACTCTCCTGCTGATAGGCCTCTGAAAACCTGAAACATTTCACTCTCGTTTTAACTTTTTAATTGTAAATTCCTGTTTTTATTGAATATCTTTTTCTATCTTACCTCCTACAAGATACACTGTTCACTTTTCAGATCATGATTTGTTATATCATATGATTATCAAAATACTACCTTTTAAAGTAGAAGATATGATGTATGCCACAATTTGTCTAGCAGTGGAACAAATGGATTGGTAGAGAAGAACAGCATAATTTCTTGATTTGTCTTGAGCTACAGTATAAGAACTTGAAGGCTACAGATGTAAGAATGACTGAGCTGATGTTGCGAAGCAGTTGAGAGCCTACCTTTGAATGTAAGGTAGAATCCCATGTGTTAAATCAGGAGATTAGGTAGTGCAGCACTTGCACTCTCTATTTAGCGGCTTCTGAATTATGTGACAGTAAATGACATCACTACAGCTCTATTTTAACCTCTGATGGAGGTTCTATCTATAGCAAAAATGCTTTAAAGACCTATATTGTATGCATCTCTTCTGATAATCCTCAAGTGGAAAGTATTACAGGCACTTCCAGCTGCCTGTTAGGTGGAACATAAAAGCTGTAGAAAGAAGCAATACAATGTAGTAGTTTGTGGTCCTAAAGCTTTTACTCTGGAAGTGTGAAACTGTAGTCTGTCCTCACTAAGGTACAAAGCACACAATTCTATGCAGAGTTTTTGAGGCAAGCTCTGATAGCTTAAATGAGAAAATTCTGGATGGCTTCCTTCTATCAAACAGATTAAGAGGAAGCTAAAGGTTGCAAAGAAATGCTGAGTGTGCTGATGAACAGCTAGCTTTGCATGTTGACTGCAGAATTAAAGTTTTGGGTGAGCTTGGTTTGTTACCTCTCAAGATGCAGTTGTAATCAAAGTCCAGGAAAAGAATACAAAGACTTCTGTTCTTCAGTGGAAGAGCAGCCCCATGACGTGGCGAAGTAAGACTTTTTTTCTGAATGACTAGAAGAGTGAGGAGAACTGTGGTTTGCTGTTCTCCTGCCTTATGTGACACTTCATGTAAATATACATACATGCAAGAGAATCCACATAGCATATCTGACTGGTGACCTGGAACAAAATAGTGTTTGAGCTAAACCAACTATTTTTGAAGTACCAATGTTGTGCTTTGGCATATGCTGTTGGGTCTCACATTTCAGATGTGATATTTTCAAAATTAGCTTTTCTTGTGAAAATAAAAATGTTGATGCCTTTTACAAAGATGATATGAGTGCATGGAGCTGTACAGTTCAGGTTTGAAGCTAGTGATTGATGCTTCAGTGAAGCCACAGTGAAGATGGGTAGCTTAAGATTCTTGGTCCCATTATTTATTATCTTCTGGTACATCAAAACTTTGTCTTCTAGGGTTGATTTGTGAAGGGGAGGGGAAGAAGAAAAATCAACCATTTACTAACAGAATATTGTATAGTCTTTCCCTCTCTTTCCTTGGGAATGCTTAAGTTAACTCCTACACTGTATATTTAAAATACTCTCATTGTTTTAATTTAGTCCTGAACAGGTACTAACAATAGTACAAACATTGCTCGATAGGTACAGATGGAGTTTCCATATGTTGAGAGTGACATTAAAAGCATTAACACAGGAGATATCCTGCACCCCACCCCTTCAGTACAGACAGCTTTCAGTAAGAAAATACCTGATAAATATTCAAGGTAGATGTAATAGTGCACTGTATATAAGCATGAACATTGTAAAGCAATCTTGTATCACAGTCTGAAGTATAAGCGTACTTAACTTGCTGGAAAGCTTATTTAAGGTTGTGCACCTCTTGGAAATGGCTGAGATTCATAAGCATGTTATATAGGGTCTGGAGACCTTGTCACGAGAATTTAATGCTTTGGTAAGCTTCAGTGTGGGCAGGATTTAGTTCACACTGACCACTGGAGATGAAAAGGGGTATGTGTGTATGAAGAAACATGCTCCCTTTGGAACTACTTATGAAGTAAAAGAGTACGGGTGTAAGGGAAGGAACAACCATTGTGCAGGGCAGGTCAGCCTGTCTGGATTTAAACTTTCATGAATAGATCAAAAAGTCGAGAGGTTAAAGACTGAATCTTGCATTGTTTTTTGAACACTTGCTTTCGCAGCTCTTGAGCACATTTGTAGTATGTGCCCCACCTAACTTCCTTCAGCTGTTCTCCCTGCTGCTGAGTACTTCCCTTTCCTGTGTGACTTTTCCTCTTCCCATTCTGTTTCCACAGCAATCAGGACTTTATGAATATAAACTCTTCGGTGGTCTTGCTGACTGTCCCCCAAAATTATGTGTGGATGTCTATATGGACTTAAATTTCAGAAAACAATGGGATCAGTATGTTAAAGGTAAGCTCATCTAGGCAGTTCAAAAGCAAGCTTTATGTCCGCATCAACTCTTCCCACTAAAACTTTCTTCAAAGGTATTTTAAAGTTGCTGCATCCAAAGACTTTGGGCCAGACTTAAGTATCTTTTGGGATAAGGTTGCACTCTGCAAATATACAAATAAACACTGCCATGGAACAACTAATATCTCATCACCATATAGCCTTCTTCTGTAATTAATTCTTTCCATGTTGGTTAAAGCATATAATTGGCATCACTTGTTATGCTGGAGCACCTTGTAGCTTCTAGTTGTTGTAATTTCTCAGCTGAATTTTAGTAGATGTTCTGGGGAGAAGTGGAGATGGTACCTTTTGTGTATCTTCACATATTGCAGTCAAGCAGTGCAATCATAGAATACCAGGTTGGAAGGGACCTCAAGGATCATCTGGTCCAACCTTTCTTGGCAAAAGCACGGTCTAGACAAGATGGCCCAGCCCCTGTCCAGCCGAATCTTAAAAGTGCCCAATCTTGGGGAATCCACTACTTCCCTGCGGAGATTATTCCAGTGGCTGATTGTTCTCATCAAAAATTTTCCTCTGGCTTGTACCAGTTTGATGCGTGATGGAATGTCTCTTCCTGAAATCATTGGTTGTTCTTGGCACCTTTTACAATCAGAAATGGGTGTATTGAGAGAATAGTTGGTGACTTTGGGCTTTTACAGAGAAAGGAATAACTAATTAAGTTGTGTTTATTTAATGTTGTCTTTGAAAAAGGGAGTTGAACCTCGATACCCATATGATGTTAAAACATCTAAAGTCAGCAGTGACAAGGCAAGGATTCAGCTGATGTAGGTTTCCAGTAATCCATTTATTTTAAAGATGGGCAACCTTTCCCTTTTAAGCCTGTGCTTAAAATCAGTTCAGGTCAACAAAACTGAAACATGATCAAAGTGTTCTGCTGAACAAAGAACAGTATTAAAAACCAAAGAATTGTTAAATGTTCTTCTTGTTAAGTCTAGGACAGCTCTATGGTGAATGATTACTGGTAATGCCTTCGGCTGTAGCGATACAGAGAACCATATATTTGACTCTTGTCAGTACTTGGCCAAGCTTAAGAAGCTATGTCTTCATTAGTAAGTGTTATTTGTCAAAAGGGGCAATAGCTTTCTTGTAGCAATGGCCACTTTACAATTAATGAAACAAAAAGAGCTGGAATGGGACTCAACATTATTATATTGGATGTAAAAATACTATGTTATCTCGAGTTACTTCAGTGGTCTTTAAGTGCATTAGGGAGAACTGAATCCTTCTTAAACATTTTTTTTTTTTTTAATGCCTTCTTAGAGAAAAGAAAGGAAGTAGTTGGGGGAAGCTACACCCTTAAACTAAAAACTAGATAACGTTGCAGAGCTGGTGTTTATATCCTTGCTGACCATGATATGTTCATCTGTGAAATTATACTTGTGCTGGTACTTCAGGTCCAGCATTTCACTGAAGTTAACTCTTGAAAGGCATAAACATAATGTTAATGCTTTCCTTTTGGCTTAAAAATTGACACAAGTGCACTCATTCTTTAGAACTGTACATATGATGAAATAGGGCTAGCCAACATTTTCAGTGTAAACAATATAAGCTTGTTTTTTTTCTCCTTTCACACTTAGGCAGAAAAACCAGAAAATTTCCATTCACAGCCTTCTTGCTCTTTGTTTCACTGTTTGTATTCCTTGTTGCTCTTACAGCTATGCAATAACGGCAGTCCAAAGAAGAGTTCTCTGCTGAACTGCTGGCTGGCATTGAAATAAAAATGTGACCAGATTAGAAGTAGCTGCCTTTTTAGCTGAAAAGGTAGCGGCTCCTGCACTAAGCGTAAGAGGAGCTAATGTCTGTCCTCTAGTTCTGTTCAGCAAACCCCTTTATGAAGGCCTGAATGGAGGCAGATATGGACAGGATTCCTGGGAGTACTTCAGAGGGTTGTGCTTTGATCTGTTCTTGCCAAGCGTTGCCTGAGGCCTCAGAACTTTTGGTATCAGTCTGCTGCTGTCATTGCATTGGTGTTGGTACCCTGGCTATTTCCAGATCAGGCTCCTGGATAGCTACAAGATGGGCACATCCAGAGGCCTGGTCTGTGCTGAAGCTGCCAATTCAGCAGGGAAACTGTGGCTAAACTGTAGAGCAGTGACTGAGATACAATATGCTTCTGTGGCATGATACAAAACGGTTGGGCCTGAGCAATATTGGAACTTGCTGCTCCTGATTGCAACACCATCCTGACTGAGATCACACTTCCCAACAATGTAATGGTAATAATTGACTGCTAAAGCAGCTAATGCAGCTGTGCCTGTTGTGAATAAAATGGACTTGTGATCTGTTGTAATGCTAAGTGAAATCTGGTTACTGCTTAAAATGCACTGTATCCTGCTTTGATTAGAAGCTGTCCACTAGTATTGATGGACTAAAGTGAATACAGGTAGGACACGACTTACCTGTTGTGTGGGGTTTTTTCTGTGTTTGCAAAGATACAGAGGTAGATAGATGAGTTAGTAGCTAACAATTGCATTGAGATCTTTAATATAGTGTCTTAATCCATTTGAAAAGGGAAAGCTCTGCAGTTAGAAATGAAAGCTAAGCTAATAAACCAATCCTCCAGTGACCTCTGGTGGATAGCGTAATGCTTATTACAGCGCGGATTATTGTGCATCCAATACTGCTCCAACCTGGAGAAGAGGAGAAACTGTTTTCATGGGTGACAGCTGACTTGCAGGACATACTAACAGAAGCCTAGTTTGGAACATGTCACATAGGGAGAGAATCTCCCATCTGTGTCACTCTTCTTGCCTTAGCAATGAGATTATCAGTCAGTTCTAGCCTCATTTTCAAAACTGCTGAAAGGGATGTTGCAGACGGTGTGCATTAGCTCTGAAGGATATATAGCACCTCTAGGCAGAAGTCTGGTCTAAAGGAGAAAAAGACTAGTCTGACTGTTAATGTGAGCCACCTTTCTGGATCTCACCCTTTTTATCTGCACTCATGGAATGACCAGTCCCTGAGCAAACAGGAATTTACCCTGGCTCAGCCCCGTGGCTTGTCAGGTCTATTACCCTGATGATGGCAGTTACTGCCTCAAGGGAAGAAGCCGTACAGTATATAATTTTTCAAACTCAGTTATGTAGTTTAATTTGAGTTAGTGTTTCTCCTTTATGCCATGCTATTACCTGACTGAGTCACTACCATGTTTTAGGGACTATTCTTAGATATTTTTTTCCTATTCAGCTGCCTTCTGATTGAGTTTCCAGGCAGACTGAAGGTGGTGTAATGAAGGCTCATAAAATGCTCAAGGTTCTTGTTCACTGTTGCCTCTATATACTGCTGTGAAATTCCTAATAGCTTTTCCAAACTTCATTAATCCATCATGTAAGACCTCTTCAGGTATTAGAAACCAGTACCCACCCCAGTTCTGTGTTAGCTCGGAATCATTTACAAGGATAATGACATGCTTGTGAAAAAGCATACTGTACTTGTGTCCTAGAATTATACAGAATATGTATAGGTGAGGAAAAAGCTTAGAGATGGAAAGGGTTTGAATGAGCTAACTGTCTGAAAAGGAATTTGACGCTGTCTCCCCCCAGAATTGTTCTTTTGGGGAGGGTTTTGTGGATTGGGTTGTTTGGTTTTGGGGTTTTTTTTCCATCAATGAATTCAACAGCAGCAGAAAAACAGGCCTATTCTTGTGTATTTGGTTCCTCAACAACCCTGCTACGGAACTTTTTTTAATGTCTTCTACTGCTGCAATTTTACATATGTATCAATTTTGACATAAGGTTTGCATGTAAAATGTGTTCATGTCAGAAATCTGAGCAGTTCTTGATGCTGTGTATGGTTCTGTTGCAGTAGAAATTAAAAATATCTAACAATCTTCCTTTTTCAACTGTAGAACTGTATGAGAAAACATATGATGGTGAAAAAGTAATCTACTGGGAAGTGAAGTACCCTTTTCCTCTCTCAAACAGGGATGTATCCTTTCAAGCTTTTTGTTCCTCTTGCAGTTTTTGTCACCTGGTCATCCAAGGATGCCAATGACATGCTGATTCTACTGCTCTGCTGCACTTGGTTTAAAATCTTGCAGTCCTCATGTTACATGAATATGTATAGCATGAAGAAGAGTGTGGGTGCCTCTTCCCACACACAACTGAAGCTCACATAGCTGAATTATTACTCTGCAGGGTTGAATCCCGTAGAAGTGTAAGAACTAACTTGAAGGGGCTGGTATTTGTAATGGAATTCACTTGTCAATTCATCATAAGCCAAACTGACAGTGCTTTGACATGCCTCCTCAACTTGGAATACAGTATGTCTATATTCGTGAATGCCGAGAGATGGATGTTGATGGGCGGAAGATCTGGGTTGTGTTAGCTCAAAGTGTGTCAGTTCCTCAGTGCCCTGAAAAGCCTGGTATTATCAGAGTTAAAAGCTATAAACAAAGTCTGGCAATTGAAAGCGATGGCAAGACTGGATCTAAAGGTAAGAGGTCAAGAAGGTGCGATCACGAGTCATATAGCCAAAGAATGTATGTATTAGCAAAATGCACAAAGAGGGAGACTGGAAATTTTACTAAAAGCAGTTACTATAAGGTGAATGTACTGAGCAGTAGGAATACTTAAAAATGAATGGAACTTTTGGAAACATCCAGTGCAGGGTGCTACTGCTAGGAATTTTTTTATTGAACAGATGGGCTGTGTAATTAAGAATAGACTACTGACCACTTCATTCTGGCTGCTATCCCCCCCCCCCCCCCCCCAGCTCGCACATCTTTTCCTGCCAGCCAGTTCAGTTGGGTAGTCTGATACTAGCAGCAACCTGGTCAGCTCAGCAATGATGCAAGTATCACGTTTGACAGATTTATACATTAAAGGGTTTGCCGAGAGATTGGCTCCTGTCTGAGATTAGTCCTTTAAAGACAACCTTATTTTATAAGACAGGCTGCCTAAAATGGTTTGCAATAGCCTAAATTAATGTTATGGTGCACTCAGCTTCCCAGAGGTTAACTGGCAATGGCTATACTTACTTCACATTCCACTTAAGTACAAGTGGACTTTTTTGTGAAGAATGTAGAGCAGAACTGTTGTACTTGGTGCTTCAGTCATGCACGCTGACAGCTTTTGTCATATTTGTTAGAGCTAGTAGACTATGGCTGGATAACTTTCTGGTAACTTCTCTCTCATCTCTAGTCTATATGTACTATTTTGATAACCCTGGTGGCATGATTCCATCATGGCTGGTCAATTGGGCTGCCAAGGTAAGTAAAGGTTGACAGCGCAGTTGTCTTTGGCTAATCTGTTTCAAACAATGTATTCACTGCATCCATACCTGTCTCCTGCATGTTGTGTAGAATTATTTTTTTGTGAAATGGATGTATTGACCTTTCTAGCTCTTATGTAGACCCATTTTTAGAGTCTCACTGTTGTCTGCTCTCATGGCACTTGTCTTAATTTTAATTTTTTTTTTTTTATTCCTACCAAATTTCTTTGGTTAGTCAACCAGGCAGGTAAATTTGTGCAACAAAAACAACAAATCCATGTTCCAGAGCATATGTGAATAGCCTTAACACAAGCAAACTTCAATAATGCAGTCTGTTCATGGAGGATTAATGGAATGGTCTGCTGCTTTGTACAAGATCTTAGAATTGTCCTGTATTTCTTAGAAGGCTTTGATCTATATAGTGAGAATTTTCATCTTGCTTATAGTTTTTCTTGATTACAGTATGCAAGAATGACTTTTGCACTTTTCTCTTTACAGAGTGGTGTGCCTGCCTTCTTGAAGGATATGCAGAAAGCTTGCCGTAATTATTCTAAGAGCATATAGGTCAAAGATGATCTGAATTGTTTAATTCCTAGAGTTCTGCACTTACAGGGTTGGCTATTATATATTACACTGGATAAAATCTACCTCTAACATTGGAAAGAATTTTATTTTAGTTGGTTTATGCCTTGAATTTTATTAGGTCTTTGTTTCCATCTCCTACTGAAGAGCCAGCCACTGGCAAGTTAACACCAACATCAGCTGCATCCTTTTGAAAGTACTTAAGTTTAGCCTTGTCCCCCATGCTTTGCTTATGCTGATTATCATGTGTCAGCTGAGGAGTTCTGTTGATTGAAATATTACATCCTCGGACAAGAGACAACAACCTTGCTAAGAAAAATGTCTGAAAAATGGACTGAAAATTCTCTGCATGTGTTATGCCTAGATCTGCCTTTGTGGCCTTGCAGGGTGGCTTCCTACTGGAATTAAATAATGGAACTTGCATTGCTTAGGAGGAAACACTTTTGCTACACACCTTTGTCATTCTTAAACTGTCTGCCTGCTCTAAACCTAAAAAATGCTGAGGGCATATAGGTAAATTACTAGAAGTCTGCAGTAGGAACTGGAACTCTGTTACCAAGCTTCCTTGTGATGGCTTTAAGTCCAGATATAAAAGGACTTGTGCCTAAAGCCTTGCATTCACATCTCAATACCCCTGTACAAAAAGTAAAAACCATTAGCTGTGTCCAGCTAGAAAAAAGGAGTAGTCTTCCATGCCTGATTTAAGGGGAACAAGTTATATTATCAGAGTCAGTAGCCTTGTTGATAAAGCATCTTGGATACCAACTTCAGATTGGAAGTAATTTTAAACTGGATGCCTGCAACTGAATGTGAATGAACTTGATGTGAAACTTGTGCTTGCTTGCATTTTAAAATTTCATGCTGATGTAAAGAATGAAATTAATTTTGGATGGTAATCCACTAAAAGCACAACTGAGCAGGAAATTAAATTTCCAGCACCTTTGCAGGAGGCAGGGTGGAGGGGGAGGAGGATGGAGTACATATAAGGTGAGAGGGCCTCAATCTCAGGGATTTAAAATATTCTGCATTGTTACTAAATCTAACCCTGTTACTGAACAAATCTTGTAATGGGGTAGCTTTGTCTTGTTAGAAAAGAAATGGTTGAAGGGATTGCCTTTATACTTTGTGTAAATATTTGTTTCCAATAAACCATTATTCTATCCATGCAGTGCTCTTGTTCTCTCTCTCACGTTTAAGAGTGTCCATGCTGGGCAGGTCACAAAACAGGCTGATATCATAGGCTGTTTTATATTTAAAGGCTTTTGAAAGAATAACTTGGATTCATAACTAAGTAGGATTCCATGTGTTCTGAAGAGCTTGTTGCCAGCAGTTCAGGCATTTTTCAAGTGTCTTTGACTTGGACACCATTACTGAATTGAATATTACAGTGCTAGACAACTTTCAATCCATTTTAAATTTAGCTGTCACATTTTTTTCCAGCAGATGAAGAACAGACATCGAGAAAGAATAGTTCTGAAACATAATTCTCTTTAACTTTCAGTAATTTTTATACACATGCACTTGCTGGAACTGGAGCCAAATTTTTATTTATGTGTACTGAAAATGAATTATGTCCATCATACCAAGAATATGATGGTGTTTTACCCGAGTATATCAAGTCTCAAATTTCTTTTTTTGGCTGTGTTTAAAAAAATTACCTTGAGAATGCAGAAAGCACTTTAGCAGTATGCTAAGTATGTAGGAATTAAAATGTCATAAGCAATCCCAGGAATATCCATTTCTTTTGAACAACGGGTTCTGGACACAAGTTATGTCCTGAAGCAAAACAACAAAGGTGGGACCAGGTAGATTGTTCAAAAAAAGACAGGCAAAACAAACTATTCTAGTCTTGATACAACAGAATTTTAAAAGGGTACTAGCTGAGGATGAATCTTCCTGGAACAATGATGCAAACTAATTGATTTCCTGTTCCTTCTGAACAAAACTGATCTCTGTACCACAGTAGTACACAACCTATCTGTAATTGTAAACCTACCTTCAGACTTACTTTCAGAGTTTACAAGAAAGTGTACCTAGTGAGCAGAGAGATGAATCACGTACAGATGAGGTAATTTTTTTCCACCCTTTTCCTCCAACCAATCTGTAATTTTGTTTAGTCTTTAATGAAGTGAAAGCAGGAGAAAGAGTGAAAGCATTTTATATTCATAAATTCATGATTGCATCTTTGTCATTTTCGTAATTTGTCATCAAGAGATACTATACATTTGTCTGCAGTGGGCTGAAACATTCAAGACAGCATTCAAGCAGCTGAATGGCTCCATTGTCAATCTTGCTGAAAACTTGATTTTCTACAGACCCCACACCAAGAGTATAGAATACAGGGCATTTGCTCACGTATCCTTATTAAAACCTTTGCACAGGCAGTTTCTTGTGCTGTACACAACTTGCCAAATTAAACCACTCTTGATTAAACAGTAGCTACTGAAAACAGCTTTTCCTCTATTTGCAAGCAACTAACCAATGATGTGGGATGAATGTAACGTCAGATCCGTTACATTTAGGTCCCCATGGGCTTTCATAGTGACATAAATATGTAATGACACTTCAGTTTATTTTAGTACGTGTTACTACACCTATCTTGTATTTCTAGGGAAGAAAAAGCAGTTCTAGCTTTGTGTGATGTGGCTTCTTGTCTAAATGGGAGATTATGACCAGAAAGAAAGTGTTGGTATTTTTCAGTCTTTGGATGTAAAGACATTCATAAAGCATTTTAGAGCTTTATTCATGACTGATTAAATATTGATCCTGTAAATTATACATGCATCATGTGACCTTTTCTGGATAGCTTGAACAGAAATTTGCCTGCTGTGAAAGTTGTAAGTCAGTATGCCTTATGGGTTCTGGTGCACAGGGTTAAAACAAATGGAACCCCCCCTTCTTCGTTAACGTAGCACCTGGAAGTTAGCTTTCTCTTTCCACCAGCTTGCGTAAAAATGGAGCTCAAAGTTTGTTCTTTTGGAGTGATCTATTGTAAACATAGGGTTGTTTGAATAAAAAGAATGAAGCATTTCTGTTAGATGATGATTTGAGCCTCTCTTCTATATCCCACCCCCATTAACAGACCAGTAGGTATCACACTCTACAGATTAATAAGGACTAATGAATTTTTCCTAGTAACCAAATAGAACTAGAAAAATGCTGTTGTTTCTGGCAATAAACAGGCATCTGATCCAAAGCACAATAATCAGACTTTCCATAAATTATCATGAGCTTTGGATCTATTCTCTTATAGAACTTTTGTTTTTAAATTATCAGCTCTCACAAAAACCATATTTTTGCATGTTGTTCTTCATGTAAAGCAGTGGTTCTTTTTGGGAAGACTGGTCACCCATCCCCTGTTTCCATAAGAAGTGATGTAACAAAGTGAATATAAACCATTCTTCCACATTGTGTTCTAGTCATTCAACTCCATTCTTCCCATGTGATCTCTCTGTAAAACTACTGTATTTGAGTTGGAAGGTAAAGGAAAGGAAAGATTCTGAGTAACCCAAAGTCAACATAGTGAATGATGTCAGATATGCAATCACTGTAGTGCTGCCTCTCAGAAGATGATGTGTGAAGGGAAACACAAGTTGTCTTTGCTCAGGAAACATCTGGTTGATACTTCATTTCTCAAGCAGGTCATTGGCTGTTTTTATAATTTAGTGGAGCAAAAATGTGGGAAGATACAGGGATAGACTTCTGATAGTCATGCATACTAGTAGACAATGTATCTCACCATCAACACTTCTGCTTTCCATTATGTTTTCTATGTATAAAGAACATTTTCGAATGGGATCTAATGGTATTTAAATCACATTTAGCTGAGAGTAATCTCTTCCTGAGCATGGATTTGCCTTCCTCTAGACAGGTTAGTTCATAACCAAATTTACTGCCCCATTGTAGTCTTCTGATCAGAGGAGACTACTGGACTTTCAGACAGAAAACTTTGTTTTTCACTCATCTCTTAAAGGTTAAAAGACACTGAAAGCTTCTGTAGAAAAACAGAAAGGAAGGTTTACAACAGGAGGTAAGTTGTTATAAATCTAGATGGATTATATGGAAGATAAATACTTTTTGAGGAGCAATAACAAGAACAAATCTCTATAGCAAGATGAGTTTTGCTGAAATTTTTTCATGCCACTGGCTTATAACTGCAGAATTAGGAGGAATCCTGACCAATAAGGTAAATAAAGCTGGTGTTTAAGCATCCTACTAATTCTCTAGAGCTGCCAATTAACATATTAATTAGGATTACATATGAACACATATGCACACATAAAGAGAATGTCATCTTTCTCTGTTAGTTCAATATTCCCTGTTATTCGAGAACTTGACCATAAACGATTATTCTCATCTGGAATCTGAATTACAAAAATATCCTGGAGTCCTGCTGTGAGACAGGAACATTGTAAATGGGAACAGCTCTCCACTGGAAGCCTTCATTTCCAAAGAAGAACTGCATCCTGTGACTAAGTGTTTCAGTGGAACATGCCATAATAAGCAATTATGTTGAAGGGCTTGACTATAGGTATATAATTTTATCCTTGTGAAATATTTCCTGCATCTCAGCTGTGCAACTAGTTAAACTGAAAGCCATTCCTACAGTTTAAGCACGAGTACCTGTAACATTAAGATTTAAGTGAGCTTGCCTTTGTTTGTCCTCACTGGATTTCATGCAGATTTTTAGATTTTTCTAAGGCCTGTTTCATCTCTGGAGGCAGAATAGGGTCTATTATGGGCTTTGTGACACTGGAAGAGTAATTTTTTGCCCCAAGCTTAATTCTCTTATTATTCTTCATCTATGGAAGAAACTCCTGAGAATGAATCATTTTAATAGATTATATTGTTCCTAGAATGACAAGTTTTGGATTGTAGCAGTGCTTCTACAGTATGTAAAGCCAAGGGTTACCTATGTGCTGTACATACTTTCAGTAGATGCCTGCTGTTAAGTTACAAGGCTCACAGCATTTCTGCCTAAGCATATTGTGAAAAGTTTTAAGTCTTTCCATATTTCACCTAGAGTTGTGGGGTTTTTGGCTTTTAATATTCCTAGTGCATATACAGATCTTCCAAAGCAAATTGTGTGTAACTAGCTGTAATAGATGTTTCATATTCAGCTGCAACTTTAAGTTATGGTTTAAGAGTGGGTTTTAAACATTTTTATTAAGACCAGGCTGCTGCTATTCATTTTAAAAGGTAATGCGTTTTCTCAGCATGGAAGTCATATAATTGATTTGTACATCTGAGTGGAGAGCATGATCCCACAAAAAGCCAAAATTGCCTGGCCAACCCATTTATCCTGTGAAAGGCTCATATGATGCTGTTCACCAATTCAAACAAAAACAAACAGTAGGAACATTTCTTCAGCAGGAAATTACTTTGACACTAAAAGGGTCTATTGTCTCAGAGTGTGAGGTGGGTATGTGAAAGAGTACATTGCCTTCCACTGAATTTTTTCTGTAACATGGGAATAAACTGACCCTTGATAACACTTAAGGTGTGGTCCTAGGAACCATGAAGTTGAGAGCATTATCACTGAATAATGAGCTTGATTAATTCACCACAATGACAGGCAGGCATGTCAGTAATTTAGAAAAAGGACTTTAAAATCCATTTGGAGCAAGTTGGAGAATAACAATAAACGAGTAATCTGAGGACCCTTTAAGATCTTTCAGCCTTTAAGACGGGCCTAGAAATATCTGCCAGATCACCAAATGCAATTACAGGCATCATATAATGTAAATCATTCCCTTCCAAAAAGTATGTTTCACAAGTACATGTTTAACCAGTCTTCTCTTTCAGGCTAGTAATTCTGTATGCTTAATATCTTTGCTAGTAAATTTATTGTGAAAATATGACTTGAGAACTAATATTTTGCTCCTCATAATTTTTATGATCAGTAGATATTGGAATATTTTATGAAAGTATAAGAGAAGGTTTTTTTCACCGTGATGATTATCAGCAATGAAATAAGTTGCTCTGAGAGACTGTGAAATCTCCATTTTTGGAGATAGTCAAAGCTCAGCTGGACAAAGCCCTAGGCAATTTATCTGTCCTTGAAATTAGAGCCAACCTCAAATTTCGTGCTGCACTGGGCTGTGGGTTGGACCAGATGATGAGATGATCCCTTATGCCCCTTCTAAGCTGAATTATTACATGATTTTTAATAATAATAAATCCAGGAGATTACAGAGAATCCTTCTGAGACAGCAGCATTATTTTCTTTCCAAATGCTGTTATTTAACAGACCAACTTGAATGAGCTAGGTTCCTATGATATACAACGATTGCACAAGTATATGAAAATCCTATAATCAAGATCTCTATTAGAAACAGGTACATACACGCTTTGACAGCATGCTTGTTGTAGGCTTGCATTATTGCTTTGGAATTTGGTGAGAAATCTGGGAAATTTAAACTAAATCAAATGAAAGCAGACTTTCTGCATCTTTGCTAGTGAAGCTTAATATCATAATAAATACATTATTGAGTGAAACCATGATGACTACTTTTGGAAAAGGACAGCAATAGCAGACAAACTGAGGCTGTTCTGCACACCCAGAAAAAAGTTACTGATGCCAGTTGTTATTGTTCATTTCCTGTCGCATCCAGCAGCTGTAGATTGTATTTGAAAGCTGAGAAAGGCTCAACCGGGCAAGGCTGAGATGTAATAAAAAGAGAAGATGAAATGCAGATTTAGAATATCTAAACATTCCACAATGATCCTCTAGTTTTACCTTAACTATGATGGCACAGTATTTTTAAAGACAGCACACTGAGCCAAATAGCACTCACAAAATTTTATCCTTACATGGTGAGACTCTCTTTTTGTCAGATGGGAATATATACTCAATCATATTTAATTAAAATTAAATTAATATTAAAGGATATCTGGTGTTCATAAGTAGAGTCTTCTTCACCAGACCTGGTGATTATTACCATATTAATTCAATATTTAGCAACAGAAAATTAAGAAATCTTTGTGTTGATTGTATAGTGGGCTTTCCTCTACCAGGTCCAGTGATGGATATTTCCAATCAATGTTTACTGGTGAATACAATGCTCTTTACTGTCACATGCCTTTCCCTTTCCCTTCCCCCTTCAATATTGTGTCAACATTTGGGATGAGCCCAAATCCTAATGTGTGATCCGACCTTCTGACACCTTAGCCCAGTGAGCTACCAACTTAGCCATGCTTCCTGCTCTGGAGAGTAAAGCGCAAACACCACTCTTAAGGATCTTCTTCTACCCACCTATTATTTTAATGTCTGTCAGTCCTTGTGCATTTTACTGTATTATAAAAACCTTGCATGCATTTTCATTCCCAAAATATGTCTGTGGAACTATGTATCTGGATTTATATGGGAATAAGAATTATGCCTTTTGGAATTGGTAACAGTTGAAACTAGGAAAAATGAGGGGGGAAAATACAAACTGGACTGAAAAGACAGTACTGAATATGAAATTACGTTGGTCAGCATTAAGCAGCATTCTGAAAACAGAGTATGATTTTCTTTAAGATGATGTTATGAAGTATATGCACTATATTTTACAATAAAACCTTTCATCAGATTTCCATCTAAAAAAAAGGGCAGTTTTTCAAGTACATTTGTCCCTCTTTTCATTAAGCAAAGACATATTATGAAATTGCAACATTTTTGGCTTGCTGAGACAACTAATCAAAGAACAAAAATGTTTGCTAGAGTCCCGGTAGATATTGTCTTTGTCTTCTGACTTTTAAAACTGCAAACCTGTATTAGTTTAGCACTGTTGCACTAATGGAAACGCCAAGCCCTTAAAGCATTATTCCCTAGATAAGACAGCTTCAACTTTTGCAGTTTCCTGTTTTCTCCTAGTATTTTGAAAGGTAAAAAAAAAAAAATAACCTGCATTGCTCCACCCTTGACTTGCACAGAGGCTCCAATTCAAACACTATTTTGTTTGGGAATAAGAAGTTGTTCATTGCCTACAGTAGCAAACAAGGAGGAAATCAAAAAATGTGCCTTTTTAAACTCTTCAGAATGGCAGTATCAGTAATATGCCTTCAGTATTTCCACCGCAGAGAGATCGAATGAATGAAACATCAGCGAGCTAGGATAGTGCAGTCTATTTTTGGTAGTGAAGCAAGCATCCACAAAGCTCATCTGGTTCACTGGGGATATTAGAGGAAATTGCAAATACTGTAGGCGGCTATTCTGATGTCACATGCTTTTAGGTAGGTTAAAAGGACAAATACTGAGCCTTTCACTTTGTATTACTCTCTGCCAGTTGCTGTTTATCAAGCAAGGTTGTGTTTTTGTCTACATGACCTACATTGTCCTACAAACAACATTTTTTTTCAAGTACTAATGAAGGTAATGTGGTAAAGTACATAAATAAGCAATGTAATAAATCAAATTTTTCACTCAGTTTTAAAACATACTGAAAAGAATATTCATTGCATTAGTCTCAAATGCAAATACAAAATATTTAAGCTTTTCTCACCTCATTTTCCCCACACTTATCAATTTTTTATTATTAAAAATAAAATGAGCTAGAGTGAGATGCAAACAGAGGGATAGCAACAAGGAATATAAATCTTTATGTTTGGGGGGAAAACTGGGACAATGCTCCAGTTGTCATGGAAAATTAAGGAAAACGGTATTTTTACTTTCCTGTTGTGAAATAAATTTAATATTTTTCAACTACTAACAGCCTTTTCCACTGCTGAAAAGCAGCCAGTACTCTGGACAAAACAAAGTGTTAAATCTGCAGAAACAAGTAATTCTCTCTTTCTCTCACAGCTGTATGGCACAAACAGCAGTGGAAAGTCACCCCACACACCACTGTTTCAGAATTTTAACATTGGCTTTGCTCCTTAGTGTTACTTCCCTCTCAGCAGAGTCTTTAGAAGAATCCTGCCTCTTTTCCCCATTGACCTGGATAGATTCTGCTTGTGTTGAAGAGCTGCTGTACAGGACAGCACAGTCCAGGTACAAAAATGTTAATCTCTTCAAACTGTTTAAGAGACTAATAGCCCATCTTGAAGCCAGCAATCTCAAACTAAGGCACCCCAGTCTGCCATATTAATTCAAACACTATTTTGTTTCATTTGTATTGGAAGGCCACAGTTTGGGAGACCAAAGGGGCCTCACAGGGTAGAAATAAGTATAGTTGTTATGATCCTAATTTTTGCTTCAGGAGAGTTACCTAGAGAGCTAACCACATCTGCACAGGAAATAAGATCTTTAGTTAGCAGACAAGACAGCAGATACTGATTACTTGAGGAAGCTGACAAATAAAGCCAGTGTGTTCTGATCCACTGAATGATATTGCTAAATTGGCAGCCTCATTGTCTTACAGAATGACCTCGCATACGCAGTCTGGTGAGTCAACTGGCAGAGCTTGCAAGCACAGGATTACTGACTCTGAAACGTGGCAGAAGGGAAGGAAAACAAAAATACCTATGCACAGAAAGGCATGCATGTGAAGTAAATGAGGGCAAAGCAGCACCTGGAAAAGGGCAGTAAATAGAGCCTAATGGTGAGGAAAGACTACAGGAAACTGGGTACCCAAACACAGTAGAACCAGGAAGGTGTATCAAAGCATTAGGAAAGGGCCACAGGTACAGAGTAACAAACAAGGGCACCACTGGGCACACACTGCTTACTGATCTGTGCAGCCTACAACGTCAGGGGCTTGGGGAAATAGAAGCAATGTGGTCACAGTACCATTTTTTTTTATCTGAGAAGTCACATCAGCATTTGGTTTCCTTTTTCCTGATACTTTCCTGATGTTTCACATGGGGTTGGAAAAAGACCAGAAAAATTTAAAAAAAAAGTGATTTGGTTGAAAAAAATAAGTATTTTGCTAATTCATGCTATTCAGAGGCTAAAGTACAGCTCTAATACTTTTGTCTGTGGAAAAATGGTAGGATGTGGCCATTGCTTGAAGAAAACACTGAGGCAAATTCTGAGTTGGGAGTATCAGTTCCTAGGAAGAACCCCACTCAGGTCTATGTGAGAACTCACTCACTCACATACACAGAGGTAAATTCTGGTGCAGATGTTATACAGAAATTTTACCCTGCAGTTTCACTGTCTGAATGAATCAGAAAACGCAATACCTTCAAAACTGTATTAATGCCCTCCTTACACAAACACACATGTGCATGCGCAAACCACGTATTTCTGTCATCTGCTAGTAAGCATCTTAGAAAATCTGTTTTCTAGCTTAAAACCATGAAGAATGCAAATATGCTTGAAAACCAAGTAAATGGTAGTATTTGGCAACTGGAAGTTTTACGTCTCCCCCCAATCATGAAACTCAGCAAAATTATGAGCTGTCAACCTTGTTCTTAGATATATTAATTACAGTCTGCAACTGCCTGCTGTAAACACAGGGTGAAGTCCTACATTAAGACAGTGGGAGTTTTGCTTTGCCTTCCACCTACCCAGTCTCTTTTCAGTTCCTGTTCACTTCCAGTATGACAAAATAAATTAATTATTTTTATCTTCTGAATTTTTCCTGGTCACCATGTGAACAAGGAAGCACTAAGTTTCATGTTTTCATTTATTACTAATAAAACCACAATGGATTAATTGCCATTTAGTCTTTCAACTTTTAGCTGGTAATATCTTTTGGATTATTAGCCAAAACTACCTAGATTAACATAAAATATTCCTTCTGCTCCTCCCCAGATTCACCAAATACTTTGTATTTCTTTAAGCAAATGACAAATTTGACTGATTTCTGTTTTCCAGTAGCTGTTCTGTATCATCAGTCTGTCCTTGTTAGATCTGATTTATACCTGGATCTTTGCAGATCCCAAAATCTGGAGCTATATCCAGATTTCTGTGATTTCATCTCTTGGTATCTCCACTCAGCCATAAATTCTGAAGTCTTGTCCATCCCACACTCTTCCTTTTTTCAAAAAGTGACACGGCAGTCACCTAGAGGAGTCTGCCCACCAGCCTCTCTGGTATGCTCAGAACCCAAGACATGGATCTTCTAGTATTTCACCTACTTGTCTTCTGCTACAGTGCTTATGTTTACTAAATCCTTACAGTGCATTAGACATTCTTCTAAACCAATCCCACAAGGCAAAATGAACAGTGCGTAGAAACTTGTCACATTTCCCAAATCACTTTCCAATATGCACAGGAGAGATTACAAAAAAGTGTCATTTTGCCCTGCTGAAGTGAATCGCCGATAGTGAGAAAAGGGAAAGAATCTACAAATAAATTCTTCTCAGGAGATAGGTTTCCAATCAGCCTATTAGGGCTGTAAATTATTCTCTTCTACTGAGCAAATTTTATTTTTAAGCATTCTGTTATTTTACCACTTGTAGCAGCGCCCGTGAGGAGTTGCCAGATTTTTTTGCTGACCCCTAGTGGTGACGATTGTATAAAACAGAGTTCCTGGAAATACAGACTCTGGAGTCACTGAGCAGAAGGGCTATTTTTCTCTGAATTTAGCAAGAGTGTTTGACTCTTTCTTTGTAAAATTATGGCTGTGAAACCTCACACAAATTGTGCACAACGACAGGAAATCTTCTTGAAAACTTCTGCAGTTATTTCGTCCCCTTTGCAAGAAACCACTCTGGATGACAAATGAGCTGTTAGATAGTATGACTTTCCCCAGCAGTGCTGCAAAAGGCAGCACCCTAAAATATTTTTTCTCCCTACTGAGCACTCTGTTTTGCAGTCTCATAATGTATGGTACAGCTAAACATTAGGCAGTTTTAAAGAGGCCCATTCTAAAACAAATCAAGAAAACGCAAAATCCCCAGCACTGTACTTGCAATTGACTGCTACTGCTTTCATTTACAAAGGCAGATTACAATGTACATTCAAATTTACATATAATTCATTGTGATCTAAGAATTTTTTAAAAATAATCCAAGTGTTTTATTAAAATTAAGGCTCAAACCAAATCTGCTGAGGTCATGGACGTTTAATGACAGAAATCTTTCAAAGTGTCTGGACTTTTAGAGACAAATCTTTAAAAGGATAGCACTAGCTCGATTAAAAGCTTAGAAATTTTTGCTAATCCCATTTTGGGTTGGAAATCTAGCCTTTAGATTCAGCAGGGATGAATGGCATTATTTGCTCAATTCTATTACTCCCTGTAAGGGTCACTTAATATTTGTGTGCTTCTCTTACACCATCTTTCATAAGAGTTTAATTACTGTGTAGAATATTGATGGTTTCAAGGAACACTGAAAGTCCCCATTGGAACATATTCCTGATGTACATCAAATTGGGATATACAAAAAATTTGGGAAGAGACACTCTCTTTGAGGGTGTTATTCGTAGTAGTAAATCTACTTATGCAAGATACAAAAAAAAAAAAAAAAGCAGGTAATGAAAGAAAAAGTGGGTCAGCAAGTAAATGTAGGAGTAGATTTGGGCTGTTAGCTGCTTTTTTTGTTTGAAATCAACAGGAACAGTGAACTGGAACTGGGCCGTGCTCACCCCCACCCCACCCCATTGGCTTGTAAATACGATTCATTTAACTCAAATCTCCACCAGTAAATGCTAACCCTACACAACAGCATCTATAGTCAAGATACTATTTCTCTAGCTTCATATTATGTGAATGTGTTAATAGTATCTTCATCACAGTCAGAGAAACAGATTAAAATATTGTTTCCTACCTCCTGGGAACTGACAAATACTAATTGCAGCCAGCCATATCTCACAGCTCTGTAGACAGGATAAACATTTTAGCAACATCAGTAGACCACTCATGCTGATCACAGCTGGCAATGAACTAACCAGACTAATAAACACCACTGTGCTATTCTGTATTCTTAGAAAAGGGTTGGTGGGTTTTGTCTTACTAGGGCAAAAACCATATTACAGTTTTCTCTGAACATAGAAATTTCATGAAACTCAGCTTTCTCAGATCAATATTTAGTGTGAAAGGACATGGAATAAGTTTAATTAAATATATAAAAGGCAACTTGCAGATTGGAAGGAGGAATAAAGATTTATTCAAAATCATAGCTGTTGTTACCAAATAAGAATACACTAACACTCCATTATTTTAATGTTATTTAGCTAGCTGTTTAACAAAACCACCTAAATCTTTAAAGCCCAATTCAAAGTCCCTCTGAGCTTTGAATTTAAAGATCAAATCCCCAAGTTATTTTTCTAAGTAACAAATGAAAGATATTATAAAAATCTGCAATGCAGAGCAATGTCTGCTTTCGCCAAAGACTGATCTATTGCCTATTGTCATGACCTGGCATAGAAAATGCCCTCTTATTACTCCCCGAGTCTTCCAAACTCTTCTTTCTGCAAAACTGTTTTTAAACTGAGGTGCTGGCCTGAACTAACCTCTCCTTTAGTGAGATCATTCCAAAGCAACCCGAAACCTTAGCACACTAGGAAAAATATTACTTTGCTTCATTATATAGGCTGTTTGAAACAGCACCATCATGGTGAGGATGTTTTCAAGAGGAGCTGAAGTTAGCATTTTGAAACAAATTCTGATCCTTAAAGTCTTAAAGAATAATAAATACATTTCACAGTAAGTAATCTCAACATCAGAATATTTTTCATGGAGTAAAATATCAACCAACCTGAGCAGGAAGATTAGAGTACGGGTATTTCACTTAGATTTTATAAAAAAACCCCACAGTATCTTAAAAGTAGTCCAAGAAGAATTTTAAGCATTATCTAAAATATCACTCATGGAAGTTTCTTACAGTTTGCAGTTTTTCACTGAGACTTACTGAAGTATAATATTACCAATCAGATTGAAGCCTTTCCTCATGCATGAATAAATGTTGGCTCAAGAGATGTATTCTGGCACTAAGATTTTCATTTGAGGAGAACAGGATCTGGAAAGATCTAGATTATTCTCTCTTGCTCTCTCAAATATGTATAAAAATAACATTATATGTCACTACATAAGTCATGGTAAAAATGTATAAGCGTTTGTTTCGAAAGAGATTTACACTGTAAGGACCCTATTTGTGAAAAGTCAGAAGGAAAAAAGGAACTAGTGTAAAATTAAAGTCACTTACTGGTTCTGTTCATAAAATATCGGTTCTGCCAGAAGGAGCATGGAGTAATGAAGTGCAAAGAACGGGACAGAATCTTCATTAGGTCTGAAATGAAATGAGAGGGTATGACTTAATAGTCAGTTGTAATTGCAGTTAAAACCTGCTTTCATTAATCTTGACATGCTTTCATAAACAGTTAAATATCATTATTTACATTTTAAAGACAGAACACAAGATAAAGTGATCCATTCAGTCAACAGCAGAACAAGAAGTGAAACTCAAGTTTTCTGGAGCAGTCGCTAAAAAACCCTGCAAGACACTTCAACTTCATCATGAAATAAACAGCGTATGGTCAACTCTACACCCCTGCTTTGGGTGATCTCAAGATAGTTCATCCAAGTTCACTCACACAAGCCTTTATTAGTCAAAACTTTGCCTCAGCAAAGAAGTCTGCTTGGTCCGCAGTCAAGAGGTGTTTTGGTGAAAGCAAGAGAAAAAATCCATCTTTCAAGAGGGCTTGGATATTCCTTAAATCATACCTCTGCATCTTTCAAGGGAACACATCTATCATCTCAGTATCAGCACATTACTAACAGAAGCTTCTGCAGAAAAAACATGCGGGTGTTTAACAGTTCAGACTGTTTCACATCTGTTTTGGACAATAAGAACAGAGACTCTTCTACGGTTACGTCAGTTTACACCTGATGAAAAATTTCCATGCAAGACTAACTGAAACTACATTTTTGTACACTGTGCCATTGATACTAATCACAATTATCTAACATTCAGTGCAATTGCATGATGGCAGATTTGGCTAAATGTGATATGCATAAAGCTGTTTGATTTTGCTGGTGTCTGAACTAACAATACCTAGTTTTCTTGGCAGACACATAAAGAGCTTAATTAGCTGCCCTTGCAGGGAAGTATGCTGTATGCAGCATGAGAAATGGGTTTTGTGGTCAGCTTAGATCAACTTCAGACTGTAGACCAAAACAAATTCAGAAAAGAAATGTGGTTCTATTTTGCACTTAGTTTACATTTCCCAACCCACATGACTAATGACACAGTGAGCTGATGATTTCACTGGGAAGTGTAATATGTTACTGCCACCTAGTGCTATGCAGTAGACTCAGCCTCTCAGCCTCTGTCATACAACTGAAATATAATATTTTAATATGACATGTGGGAGCATTAGATAAAAAGATTAAATTCCCTATTAGCTGATCTATGAAGCTTAGGATACAGTTGAGTGACATGGTGACTTTTGGTCTGGCCCTGTGATCTGTCCTGTATTTATATGGAGTAAAATAAGATTGTAGCAATGAAAAAGCTCCAAAATCAGACAAGAGGCATGGTAGAGACTATGCTGAAGAAGTCTAAGTGAAGACTATTATCTTCAGAGACAACATGAGAAGAGTGGAGTTGCTCAATGAACCAATAATCCCTAGCCAGGATAGGGCTGTCTTTCCCTCTATTAAATAAAAAACCAGAACTCTCAGGTGGCCTACAGATGGTTTCCCATCAAGGTTTTCTTAAGATCATATGGTAAAAATTTGTCAATATTTGAGACTAAGGCAATTTCTTGGTCAAAATTTAGATCCTTGACTCATAATGAAAAGAATATAATTAAAGTTTTGCTGTTTGTTTTATGAGACCAACTTCTGGATGCTGATAAGACACTTGGAGGGAAATGATGCTGAACCACAAAAAAAGGCTGCCAAAGGAAAAACATATTTTAACTGTACGGACGCTGAGCACTGTTAGGTGGTATGTGACTAAAATAACTTTAGCTGTCAGCACCGAGTATTTCATGTTTATAATTGTTACTGGTGTGGTAGTAGGAAAGTTGAAATTAAAAAAACCCATTTGTGCAGAAATAGTTCAAAACTTGATCCAAAACTTATCAGAGTCCATGAGACTCTTGAGTTGAATTTTGGGCCAGCATTTAAAAATGTGTAAACAGAACTTCAAGTATGGCTTATAACTAGCATGAACAGTGCAGAGCTAAAATATTTGCGGGAAGAGACTCATGTGAAAGTCTTTTCTGCATTTCTCTCATTTAAAACTCATTATTATTTCTGCAAATAGAGATACTGCTCAGTAACTGGAAAGGTTAGGATAATTATTCACTCAGTTTGGACAGTATTGGAAAAAGTCCCTCAGCTATACTCTCCTTTTTTATAGTATATTCCACAGCATGTTGATAAACTGAATGTAAGCAGTAAGCATGAGCTTCATTCAATACCCACTGAAATCTTTAAAAGTTTTCTATTTACTTCAGCAGTCGTCTGATTAAGCCCTAAATGTAAAATTATGTTTAAATCAAAATCTAAAGTTTTTAAAGGATTCAAAAATTATTTTTTTTAACCATGGCTCAAAGTAAAAATGAAGCACATGACATTCTCTCTCAACTCTTTGTGTTGTATCAAACCTGTAAGTTCTTATTTATGCTTTCCTTTTTACTGAAGCAACTGAACAGTATCTTCATGGTTTGTCCCACCGAGATTAAGTAGTTTAATAAATTCTATAGCATATCAAAAGATGTTATTGTAAATTTGCTTACTTTTATTGACGAAGGATGAAATGTTACACCAGCTGCTGCCAAGTGCTTATGTTTTCATAAGAAGTTTGTGACAGCTTCTTAGTATAATCAATTTTAAATAATTTAGGTAGCTGTCTTCATTTCTCCATTTGGTGAAAGTATATTATAAGAAGTCATTCTTTTCTAATTAATAGAATTACATAGCTTGCAACTGGTGTGGGAGTAATACTTTGGAGTAATTTCTAGGAGAGCACATAGAAAAGCAGACCATTGTGATTCTTTTGTGATAGTTCAACAAGAATAATTTTCTATTTCGAACCACTTCTACCTTGCAATGTGCAAGAACCCTACAAAACATCTAGCAAAATATACTTTGGTTCAACTTCATCCTATAGTGAATGGAATGCTGAAAACTGTAAGATCCAAGTCAAATTTGTAACATTTGTTTCTTGAATTTAATAAAAATACCAAATAGGAGTGCTGCTGAGCTCTGCAACAGCCCTCTGGTGTTATAAGAAGCAGATTACAGATCAGATCTTCATTTCCTTTTGCCCTGCATTGGACTAACATTTAATAACCTTTATAAAACAACAAAAACAGTGGAATGTTGTCATTTTGCACTGTCGAGTGTAAGAACAACCCAGAATCAATCCCAAAGCAGTATGCTTTGTAAAAATAGGAATGTGTCTACTGGTTGGGGCATCCTTTAGTCATTTTTCTACCCAAAAGCCAAAACTGTGGCTTTACCATTCAGCCCACAAGTCATCCTCACTGCTACAACGATTCCAGGAGCTAGTCATTACATCTCTGTTCTATCATCAGTGATGTACCTATAAATGATATTGAGCAAAGGCCTGCAATCTTGGTTGCTTCCTGCCTGGTCCCTCTCCCATCTTTATGTATATTCAAGTCATCATTTAGGCTCCTCTGAGACAATGCTTTCCACTTTCTAGTATCAGTATCAGTTCATGTCTTCTAGCATCTGCCCAAGATGGATGACCAATAACGTAGGCTAGGAATGAGCTTTTTATTACTGGAATTCCTTGTGCAGTGCAAACCTACATAGTCAATAACTCAAACCAGGCATACAAATCTCCTGGCTCAGCAAATAATACATCTCCCCTCAGGCTACCAAAGGGTGAAAAAAACAGCTAAAAACCTGCCCATTAGCTAGTGATTTTCTTTGCAATGTACATTGCAATGTCAAATGTAGTTATTTCCCACCAAAGAGAAACTATTTGCTTTTCCTAAGTTACAATTAAAACAGGTTTGATATGCATTAATAGAAGAGTATTGCTTTCAAGTCAAAAAATTTCCTATTGTTGCAACCACAGCAACAGACTAAGAAACAATAACAGAAGTAGCAATCTTGGGAGGTGTTAATGACAGATCTGGAACTGCTTTTGTTCTGTGAGCTTAATAGGTATGATACAAAAAGAGAGGCTGCTGAAGCATGTAGGAAACAGCCCTCTTCACAAATTAGACTTAGTTAAAATCAGCTTCTAGAAGAGACTGACTACTTTGCAAGATTAAAGGAAAGGCCATTCCATCAAGGAAACAGAAAACAAATCTTCAATTTTTGAATAAACAGCACTATTATACTGATCCATGGGACCTTTTCCTATGTCCTCTTTGCAAAGACAAACATCTTTCTTCTACAATGTGAATGATGTCATATAAACTAGGTAACACAATGATAACTGGAAAAGCTGATCCAAAAGAGGAACATTGGCAGAAATGGATTAAGCTTGAGAAGACAATTAAGCAAGGAATTAACTACAAAAATGAAATTGTTGGTTTAAAGTATGAAAAACGGCCAGAAAAATCATAATTCTAGGCTCAGTAAGTCCTAACAACCAAATATGCAAATATGTCCCTATCTAAGCCTGAAAAAAATGGGGCACATTATGATGGTAGGATGGCTTTTCTTCAGATTATATCAAAATGATAGATGAGAATGATTTGTGGCATGGGAAAGTTTGCTCTTGTCACAAGGGAAAGAGCTACTAAAAAGGCAGCCTCGGATTGTCTCAGGGGTAAAGGTTTTCCTGATTGAGATTATTTATAGAGAATTAGTTTTTATGGTGGGCGTTTTATTATTTTCTTTTTCTCTTGAAAATTCCATCCGTTCCTTGTTATTCATTTCAGATGTTCCACATGAATGAAGCATATCAAGGTGTCCTTTGTTGAAAAAATCCAGCAGCAACTCAGTAAACTCACCATCACTGTAAGTAAATTCAATGATGAGAAAATTACTAACATTTGTCAAAAATGTTTTGTCTTTTGCCTGCTAATCAGCTAAATGCATTGGAATAAATGGCATACTTTAAAGTGAACCGTCCACATCACGGAATGTATATATGATTATGTATGGTGTAATGAATTTCTTTCCAACCAGATCAGAAACACTCGTGAGCAGTCTGCATATTTAAAATATTTCCTGAGTTGTATCTGCCAGGAAGGACATTTTGCATGGGAAACTGATTGCTACTTAGTTTTTATTGTACTTGCAGAACTGGCTTTTTCACAGCGGCTGATTAACATTATTATATTTTACCAGGATTAGTGTACCACACCGTCTTCCATACTATTAGAAGTTCTATTATATTCAGCATGATTATAATACAAATTTCTATTCTCTGGAGTTTTTTATTCTTCTAGATTTCTCATTAGTGATTTAAGGAAAATAATACCCTCCTTGTTTGATTAAAATATGCCATGTTCATGCTTTCATTGATAGAAAAGGATGTTTTAAATCAACCTTTAAAATTGTATCAATCTAAGAATGTCTGTATTTATGAAATCCTAAGCCACTTTAGGATGATGATTAAATGACTTAAAATTCAGATACAAAAACATAAAACCACATGCCATTAAAATTTCAGGACATATTCTTAGGGGACTATACTGATAGATTATTTCCTTGCCCATCTTCCAAACTGTTCTTCAGATCATGCTAACTCTCCTCTGGACCTCTGATACTCTCCTCCCCAGCAGTACTGCAGGAGGTTAACTGGTATACCATATCCCTCAACACACTTTATATCTCCAGCATCACATTGTCCCATGTCCATTTTAAAAATACAGAGGTTTCTAAAGGTAACATATATCCAGGCTGTCAGGGCACATACGAGCTACGGGCAAAGAGTTTTCTGTGTGCAGATCATACGGATGCATCTTCTGTTACAGTGGCAGTGTGGGAGTAAGCATTTTCATGCTGTTTCTCAGCCAGCTCTACAAAAGGGGGGTGAAATGATGACATACCCAGTGGTCACAGAAAAGCTGTTCAGTTGTCTTAGAATCTGTGCTGGGTATGAGAGTCAAGTTATGTTTGCGTTTTTATGCCTATGAATGTTGCTTCTACACAAAAACCCACCTTCATGAGTGACTTTATGTTATTTTTATTTCTCTGTGGCATACAGTACCGTATAAAAACCCACACAGGAAAAAAGTGAATTCTCCCTCTCTCCATCCCTTGCTATTTTAAATAATTTATATGGACCCCTGGCCTCTGTATAATAACAGATGCAGAGAGCCATGAAACTAGACTGTTCAGCACTGAGATTCTAAAATATCATCCTGATGAGTACTGAAGCAACTAGAGGGATTAAAAAAAATGCACAAAACAAAACGATAAAACCAAACAAACTAAAAAAACAACATTATAGTCTTTGAGTCAATCCTACAGCTGGTGTAAATCAGCACTACCTCCTCTGACTCCCATGTAATTCTGACAATATCAGTCACCTGAGACCGGCCCTCTTCATGCAGTAATGTGGAGACTATCATGTTTAAATACAGCCCTAAAAAATGGCAAATCTCTTTTTGTCTGCCCTTCTCCATTTTTAACAGGACAATGAGGAAGGAATGGACTGTTTTCTTACTTTTAAATAAGGAATTTTCCTTCAATCCCCTCTTCTTCTGGAAAAAAAGGAATTGTTAAGGTAGTTTTCATTTCCTTTCTTCTTTTGTATTGAAACATAATTTTCTTTATGAATGAAAATCAGAAAAGATAATTGAAGATGGATCTCTCTCCAGAGAAAATATAATTAGAAAGCAGTTTCTTCAATGAGGAATGATTCAATAAACAACATTCATCCATTTGAGGATGAATCATAGGATCTTTTGGTATAATTAGAATGGGCTCATTTTACAGCCGAGTACCTCATGTCTCTGCCCTCCCATCTTTGGGTATTGTCTTTCAACATACTGTACAACAGCTGCCTAGAAGACACTGAGGCAAAGTTTGAGACATTGCACATATCAATCTTTCCCTTTTGAACCATTTGTAGTTCTGTATCATTGGAAAGAAAGTGCTTCAGATAAGCAAAACTGATTTATGAATCTAATGGGCCAATCCTTGCTTAAGCAATTAACATTCTTCCCGTTTCACATTCCCTTCAGATTTGAATTGTTGAATAAATTCTTGCTTCACATTCTAAATACTGAAGTATATAGTCTCTTGTAGAGAAATGTTTTTATATTTTATTCCAGAAATGACTGGAAGTATGAGTTTGGTCTTTTTATATTGCATGTGAATTGTGCCTTTGATATCTTTCAGATTGCACAATATGCAAATTCTTTTTATATAATTGCAGTAATTGTCAGGAACTGCATACTTCGCAATAAACTGTTGGAGGTGGAAGAAATCTGTTCTTGCAGGGAAGATTTATTCTGAATTTGCCCCTAAGAAAATGGGAAGGATCTGCACGCTTAGCATTAAAGAAATGATTACAGTGATTATGGATTTCTTAGTTATAGAACTCACAGAACAAGAGTGCCTTTAAGAAAGATTTAATGTCTCACTGTGCATTTATTCCTGTATTTGCTGTTCAATTTACTGTATTTAAGATCTTTTCAAATAATAATGTGTGTGTAATGCAAGTGATGGGAAAGAGTGAACTGGTACAAATCAGAACATTTCTACTATTTTAAATGGACCAAGAAAGATTTATTTCAGCTGAAAGTCTGATTAATGAATTCTAACCTGTTCCAGATGTGGATATTCCATCCAATTCTTTTTAATAATTTGCCTGTCTAAAGAGCTTTTCAAAACAAAGTGATCATCAATCAAAACAAAATGATCATCAATTGCTTTATTCAAAATTAGAAATAGCTTCTCTGATGCAGTTTGGCTTGATAAGAGTCTGATGTTTTTACATGTAAAACATACATAATAAAAGAATTATTGGTGGAAAACAACAATAGTATTACATTTGTTGAAGGCTCAGAATGTGTTTAGTACTGCCTAAAGGACTGAAAAAATAGGAAGCGTATTTGTCAGATTCCAACTTTATGGAAACAGAGGAAGTAGAGGATTGTAATAAAGCAGTACATCTCTTACAATGGAAGTTCAACACCAGTGTAGGTCCCACTGATGCTTTAGAGAGGTATCCCTCCCTACTTCATCGCTTACTTTCTTCTGTTAGCTGTATATGAAAGAGTACACGTGACTTTCATGGCAGCAGTTCCATTTCATTTTTTTTCCCTTCCCTACTCACCCAATGACTGCCCTCTGCCTGCAACAGTTGGACCCTCTTAGTTCAGTCCATCTAATTTTTCATTACATCTTTATTGTTTTCTGTCCATGAAGCTGAATTGAAATGGCTGCCAGGGGATTTTAATCTGTTCTGGTGAAGCTTACACTTTTCAAATAGTATACAGCTATATGAGCAGGAGTTCAAAGAATCCAATTGTCCCATAAAAAGATTGTTATGTTTTGTTTTCCATTTTAAAACCAGAACTCAAGGTTATTCAGTGTCAAGTAGACTTCTACACAGAAAGATTAAAGCTCTGAGACTTCACCAAGGCTACAAACAGCTAATGTAGTACTAGCTGGTAAGGGGTTTAACAACTAACATATGAGGGCACCACATCTGATACCAGAGTTTCAATTCCTTTCTTCCAATGTGACTTCAGACAAATACTTTAAGATCTTGATTCCTCATCTGTGAAATTAAAATAATCTCTTGTTCTCTCAGATGGGAGTCACTGTATGAGCCAGTAAGCCTATTCCGTATTTGAGCAATATGAAGCACTAAATAACTAACTAACTGTGCCTCAAGAAGATGAGTTTGTCTGTGTCATAAGTAGCCTGGAAGCCACTCAGCTTTTCTTCATTAATAACAGTAATGGTTCACTGGTTTAGAAATTTGAAATGTATTCAGATCTGTTCCCTGCCCCATGAAACTTCAAGGGTAGGTCTGGCACAAACAAAAGGCTGCTGATACAATGCACTAAGAGATTGCAGGAGCCCCAGATGGTGGGCATTTATCAGAGCTCACCAGTGAAAGGCTTTTTTTGTATGCAGTACATTTGAGCAAGTAGGAAAAACTAATAGCTTTGACTTCAGGAGGCCAGACAGTCTGTAGACAAGCACTGTGCAGATCTCCAGACCGCCCTGCGAAGGCTCCTCAGTTCTTGCCCTCAACACTCCTATTATTCCCTCGCAATTGCTGCCAGTTGGCTTGGTAACCGTGGGCATATTTGAACAGCTGAATTCTTCCCTCAGTTACACTTGGCACCACTACGGACTTCAGGGGAGCTACAGGGTGTAACTGAGGGCAGAACTTGGCTCCTAACATCCACTACAAACCAGGTCAAGGCCACCAAATGCATTTTTATCCTTAACGTTTAAATCCATACTATTAGCAAAAGGAACCTAAAGTATTCACGGTATCACCTTGCCTGAGAAAGCCTAGCTCCTTCATTTGGGCATAAGATTATGTTGTGCATGAAGCTTTGTCAGTGCGCCAGCGAGTGTGGAAAGAAATGTATTTCTTATACCTGAAGTGCAGACTCAGTGTCACTCACACTGCAGTTTACCCATCTATCACACCGGGTTAAGCCAGCTTCCGGAGCTGTACTTGAAACAGTGCTTTGTTTTAACTACATATTTTTATTTCATAAAACAGAGCTAAGTATCCTGAAACTAAAGGAGTATTTTTTCATGCTGCTATAATTTGTGAAATAATGAGACATTTTGGTCTGTTAACTCCTCTTAAGTCTCACCACAATGTTATGCTTTGACTTCATTTGTGGTTGCAAAATATTTACTTTTCTCTTTAGCAGATTATATGAAGCTGTGTATTTTGTCTTGGGAGATATATACATATATTTATATATATATTTAATCTTAGTAGAAGCTGTTAGTAAAACTACCTTTGTGCTCTGATCTGTTTTTGGATCCTCTTTAAAAATATTTACCAGGATATTGTGGATTTATTTGCTGATACTATCTTTTCTCAAAAAAACTTTAGGACATAATAATAATGTTTTTTTTCACTATGCGGGTCATATGCACACAAAGAAGTCTTCACTTATATGAGGAATATATTCCCCAAACAATTATTTAGTAATATTAAACCTTCCCTCATTAGAGATTATTAATACAAGGTGGTATTTCTAAAACTGCCAGAGGGAGTTAGAATCTTAAGCCTCCTAAAAAGTCAGAGTGAGCTTTTACTAGGACAAACTCCACAGTAAAGTAGACAGTACTGTCTAGTTAGGATTTAAACAGCAGGACTCCTGGACTTACTTTCCTTCCTTTTCTACCAATATACACTGGGTTCAGTCACCAAAAACTCATTTAGCCAAACACATTTGTCAACTGAGCTTCTATCCAAGCAAAAATTTGGATAGTGAAGATCCAATCCAAAACTGAACAGCTACAGTGTGCAGGAGACTTCTGATCCTACATCTGAGCCACCTGTAGTTACAGTGCTGCTCATAAAATATGACTGTGAAGTAATTAAAAATTTAATGTAATGCTTGTAAGAGGTTATGATTTCCTTTGAAAAATGAAATGTATATCTAGTCATATCTCTCCCCCCACCCCTTCCATGAGAATTCAAATATGACTTCCTCATTGTCTAAGAATGCCCTTTTACCAAGTTTTTTCTTGTTAATTAGAGTCCATCTCAGCTAGTACCTTTCTCTCTTCATTCCCTATCAGCTTAATGGTTTGATGTCTCCACTGCTGTCATTATCTTGGGGACTTCTCTGTTTTCCCTACAGAGTCCTTAAACTTAGTAGCCACTGAGTCTTGTGGGGCTAAGTTTGGCATCAAAGGATAAAGGAACCTGCAAAGGAATTCACTACACACAAAGACACTAACACTGCATCATTCCCGCAAGCTAAAGGAGTTTTATTTCATCATTCCTGTGGCTCTTACTTAAGTCTGCCCAGACTCTCAGCAGTTTTAAAGATGTATAGCACCTGAATCTGGCAGAGATTTCAAGAGTTGTATCACCAGTGCCAAATACAAAGACAATATAATCCCTCTACTTTCATTCAGCCTCTCCTTTTCCTAAACACAAGTATTTGCATTTGCTCTGTTGACCAAGGGATTCTAGGGGAGGAAAGTCATGTTCTGTTGAGCCTTCCACAGAATTCTCAGATCTTTTACACAGGTGGCTTTGCCCATATATATGGTATTTTGCTTGGTTGTACTGAAATGCAGTTTAATGTTCCCACCATACTAAGTGTTGCAGACTCCTGTCAGTGATCTTAATTTTTCATGACTTGTCAGTCTGTATGTGATCTGCAATTCCTGTCAATTAGCTTACATTTTCTTTATGTCTGACCTGAAACTCTAAACTTGAGAAAAGTAGATTTTCAGAAGTCTTTAGGCACCTAAAGAAAGGCACTTTGTTACATTAAAAAGGGATTTAAAGAAATAAGGTACCTAATTCCTGTTGACTGCCAATGGAAAAGTGCTTAAAATATTTAACGACTTCTAACAGTTTAATTAGCTGCTTGCATGTGTTGTAAAGTCCCTAAGAACACTTTTGAAGATAACAACCTTTGCTTTTAACTTGTGCATTGTTTCCTATTGTGGAAGCAGGGAAAGGACCCAGAAATGAACATAAATTAAATATAATTGAAGTCTCTTTGTATTGGAGAAACAGGATAAAGGAGTCATTTCTTGTACTTCGTACGTGTGGACCTGTGCTGTCTTTTAACCACTCTTCCAGCTATATACAGTGTGCAACTGGGAATCTTTATCTAAATAACTATATTAAGATAAGAATCCTAAAAAAGATATTAAAGCAACTCAAACTGGGTCAAAACTTCACTTTTTTTTTTTTTTTCAGAATTTAGAGATAACATAAATTCCTAACTTTTTTTTTTTTTTTCATTCTTATATAGAATTAGGGCAATTTGGGGGAAGGGAGGAAGAGGGAGGAGTGAAGGGGAATTTCTAATTTTTCCACAAGACAAATCTTGGAAAAAGATGAATTAATTTAGGAAACAACAGATGCATATGGCTTCCAAATGTCTCAGGGTTTTTTGAGCTTCTGAGGAAAAATTCTGTGTTTTGTTGTTGTCTTTGATACCTAGCACTGATCAACTACTTTCTCCTAGTAGAGTCCCAGGATTTCTGAGACTTAGGTTACATAGGAGCCACAAAGGCTTGATTCAGTGAGACAGTCTGACACTGGTCTTGCATGTCTGGACAACAAAATTCAGTTTTACCTAGAAACCTCAAGCTGCTGTTTCTAAATCAAACATTAAAAGCTGCTCTAGAGAATTTCAAAACAAGTACTGAGGTAATATTACAATAACCACGAATATTTTAATCAAACACTTTTGGGTCTAGCCAGGGACGAAATCCTACATAGTAATACATACCTAGTGAAAACATGATCCATGCTCCAAAAATTCTGGGCTAAATTAAGTGAAACTCTACATATTCATCCTCCCTTTCAAAGAGTTAAGCCAAGGCTTTACTTATTCCAGTGATGATTTTCCTGGATGCAAAGAGGAACAGCAGATGCCTATAAAACTTTTATCATATGCATGTTTTGCCACTGTACTCCAGAGGGCAGTATGGTAATACCGATGAGATTTGTCTATCAAGTCAGGAAAGAACCCTTCAAAGTTTCATATTAAAAATAAACATTAAATTATTTAGCAATATTTTTACACAGAGAAGCCATCAAATATACAAAAGCAACATCTGAGGAAATGCTGTTCAGGCTTCATAGGTACCTATATTAAACCAGTTTATATAGAGATGAAGTTTAAATTAAAAATATGAGTCTTCCTATGCAATATTTTAGTTTTATAAAAGGATTGCACAGTCTCAAGCTAAATTCAAACAGAAAACAAAATAAAAATAGCTTTCATGTCTTTAAAAAATAATTATTTTCTGATGATTTTCCTGCTCAGCCTCAATTTGGTTGAGAAAAATGTTAATATATTAACTGCAAGTATAACATATCCTGTATTAAGTACTTTCTTCAAAGTACTTCAGCAATATGTAGGAAAGTGATGCTTGACAGTAACTTTCATAATTTGTAGAAATTATGTCAGAGAAGAAAAAAAAATCCAGCTTCTTAATACCTTACTTCAGGAAACATTATCTGTTTGTGCTTCAAGCTCTTGGTGTTTCTAGATATTGCAGCCTAAGAAATTACTTTCTTTGTTTCTGTGACTTATATTTAAGACAGATCTTAATGAAAATCACAGCTCTTCACAGAAAAAAAAAAAAAATCTGCATCCAAGATGTTCACCCAAAAATTTGAATCAAGTTTCCATCATTACTTTTCTCCAAATAACCATTCTTGGTTATTAGGGCAGTGCAAATCTGAATAGCAGAAAACTGACTAGACAAATCAGGTTATCCAAACTTCTCGATGTGGGAACCGTTTGCCACAATATATTGAGCAATGTGCATAAACAGAGAAAAAAAATCTTTGTTGTGAGAAGTTTATTCAATAGAACAGTGAGAGAAAGGAAGTACTATCTTTATTTTACAACACTTTAAGATTTGAGAAACTAGGTAACATGGCTGGAATCAGTTTGCAACTCTTCAGCCAATAGCTAACCCTCATCTTCTCTACCTCAGTGCTACATCTTAACACAAGACCATGTACTCAACTACCTTCTTTGTGCAAACACATAAATTTAATCCTCAGCTAAGGACAGAACCCCAAAAAATTAAACCAATGGATTCATAAGAATACATGCTAACTGAACCTCCCATTCTACATGATTTTATTGAAGACACTATTTTGTATTCTCTATACCACCACATGTTTACAAGCCAAGCTGTTTTTCTCTCGATACACCAGTTTGGCTGCATAAATAATATCTAGAATTTCTGAAGCCCTGATTTAGCTGTTTAAAATTCTCTTGACTAGAAGTAGGGATGTGTATTACAACCACCCACCTATAGTGAACAAACTCTCAAAGTAAGAATTCCTTCCAGCTCTCTCCAAAATTAAAGCAGAAATTAAATTTTTCTTAGGTACATCTCTGTCTTTCAAGGTGATGAGTACTCCTGAGAGATCAGTTGCAATAACCAAGAATATAGTTGATTCTTATTAATGTGGGGATTGGAGATATGTGCATGTAATTTCCTGCCCATATTTAGTGGCTATGGGTCGCTCCAAGTCCTAGTATGGACTGTCCTAATTTGCAACTCCTGCCTCAAAAGCCCCAATGGAATGGTTAAAATAGTGTAATAATTCACTCGTCCTCCCGTTGTACCAACTCCTTCTTTTGTTTCCTATAATATTTTAACTGCACCTTTACCAGTCATCATTTTTCCCCTCTTCCTCTATCCTACCATACCCACAGAATGAGTAATGGTAACTGTCCGGACAGAGGGCTTCATTTCATCCAGTCCCTACACCAGCAGCCTTATTATTTCACTTCCCTGAGCAATACTAGAGAGGACTTTGCACAGGTTTCACAATTCCCTAAAGGTGATGTGAGCTATGGCTCAAAACATTTCCCAAAGGTCTGAGGGCAAAGGGTTGATTACAATATTTGACTAAATTACGTTATTGGAGCAAAATGTATCCCCTTTATCATGGTATGTTAATCTGGCAAGTAGCCAGGCCCCAATTAGAAGTGTGCATGTGTATACATATAAGTATGTATGTGCCGGAATGCTAAGCAACTGAGAAGCAATAGCCACCGTCACAGTAACAGTAAAAAACTGTTCCTCAAGAATATTATTACATGAAATTACAATAGGATCATATTCCAATTGTTTTAATAAAATGACTACAATATGGGGCATTGTTTAGTCAGGGTTGGCTATAAAATTCTGAAATTAAGCCCTAACCTGTATGTAGTAGAAGGTTTCATATAAATAATGCCAGCAAGACAAATGGGAATCCCAACCATAAAAAAGCTTACGGAGTGTTGCTTTGCTTATTATGGATTTTATCAGGGTTTTGTTGAGTGAAGTAGCAATTAAACTAAATATGCTGTCCCAGAAACCATTTATGACTCTTCTGTCTACACAGAGCAGACTATACTGGAAGAGACCATGACTTGCATTTCAAAACAAGCTTTAGGCTTTCTTTTCGATGGTTGTAAAGAACCTAGTATGGGTCTCTTCACAAGCAATCTGAAAGAGCCAAAAATCTAATGGATGACATTGTTAGAATTTTGGGTCCCATGCCACTTGGGACACACTAGGTGCCTTTCCCAAACAATTCTTGGGTAATTTATGATAACTTCAATAAACCAATATAGTGTTCTTAAAGTCAAAGGAAGTTTTTACATTTGATGAGCTTTGAAACAAGCCTCATAGCCCACAGATATTTTTCATTCTGTAAGTTTTTTTCCAGAGTAGTTTAGACACAAGAAACCTTCCCAAGGAATTCTGGGGAAAGTTATCTTTTCCTGTGAAAGTTTTCGCAAATCAGGATCTTTTGAAGGAAAATTGTGCAGAATCGCTTTTATACTGACGCCTTCCCAGTCCTAAGCAATGCCAGGACTATTCCAACACAGAGGACCTAAAGATGCTGCAACACATTTGCCCACAGTCTTTCCCCAAAAGAAGGATGTATTTAAGGAAGGATCAGTATGGAGAAATCAGTAATTAAAATCTGTAAATAATTAAGCTTAGAGGGAGGTTGGCTAAAGATAGCATCTTGCAAGGGAAAATACATTATGTGCAGTTTGAAAAGACATAGATACTGCCACAGTATGGTTTTGACAGTTCATTAACTTTTATCTGCTAGCCCTGCCCATAGAAACGGGGATTTTTGGCTGAGTTCTGCTTCACTGTTTATCAGTGTCTTGCAGGTCCAGCAAAGCTGCTTTCATTTCCCTTTGTCCACTTGCTTGTTATGAAAATAGATTTTAATAGTCCAGCCAGGAATTTTAATATATGAATCTCAAACTGCATGCAACATTTGCTGTCCGTGTTCACATGTGCACCAGTCTAGGCAGCAATAGCATTGTTTAGCCCTGTAGTAATTAAGTCTCATCCTTCCATGAGCATCTACAATGATTACAGGGGACACGTAGACATAGACAGATGTGGACAGAGACAAATTGTGATAAAAATGTATGGTAAATATGTATTCAACCGACCTCTTTAGTTAAACTACAATAAAAATATTTCCATTACACAATAAAAGTAACAATGTGGATTGTCACAAAACTGACAAGAAAGAATGCTCTTGTAGATATAGTATTCCCTTCAGACTTGACGTCTGTATTCAGCCCCATTCTCATAAATATTTTTTGTTTCACATAGGGAAAAACACCTTTTCTAAGTTATATTTCTCCATGTCTAAAACTCATCCTCTGTCTGTTACACTGAAACATCAAGATGTCTGGGGCAGAGGCTGTGTAATTGCGCTCTTTGTAGAACCTTGTAGCAGCATTGGCTGGTCTCAGCTGAGGCTGCTAAGTGCTGTATGTAAAACAAACATTCTTGAATTTGGTTTGATTTCACTGCCAACACTTTAGGTCAGCCCCTAAGCTGCTTTAATTTTTGATTAAAACACATCAATAATATCCTCTGAATGCCTGTATCTCTGTTGTTTCCAGCTACACACTAATTTTCTTGTCCTCGTTTACAGGACATTTAATTTTCTGGTTGTTATTTGGAGAAATTCCATAGTATTTTTCAGAACTTTTTTCTTGCTGCTGTGGGTATGCTGGCTTTCTCCAAAAGACACCTGCCCTGAAGGTAAATCAGATTCTTTGCCATCTTCTTACTCACTCTCCCCATGATTTCCACAGGATGAGAGCATCCGTCATTAGCCTGTAATTATCTTTAATTCACTGGTACTTTCATTGGACCAGCTGCATGAGGGACTGAAACTGGTGCAATGAGAAGACTGAAGCAGACACATAAAGCAATCATCAGAAGAGTGAAGCTATACCCACTTGCACATAACTGCATGGGCATCACTTAGCCACAATACAATTATGACTCTTGCCCCAAAGAAATTGTGATCCAAGGCACTGATTCTGCAAGTTTTAAGCAAGTGCTTCAGTGACTCAGTGCTGTGTTGCTTATGTTGCCAACCATCACAGATCCTACCAAGAATCTTACCATGTCTGACATCTGCCTAAAATCCCATTTCTGAAAGTCGTAAGTCTGCATGAGAACCTCCACATTCATTTGGGGAAAAAAAAGTTTCTGTCATTGCACAGAAAAAGACTGGAAAACATGACACAGATGTTTCCTTAAGGCTCAGTAAACAGCAAGCAAATTTAAAAATACCTTTTTTTAAAAGTTCTTTGGTTTAAAGATCACATCTTTTAAATCTTAAAGGCCAGCCTGATGATGTTTTAGTTCTTCAGGTTGACAGAATGATCAGTGGGACTATTCACAGACTATAAAGATAAAAATGTGCAAAAGATCTTTGTCAGATCTGGGCCTACAGCCAGCCTCTCACTCCCCAAGAGCATGTCATATGGCACTGCTTCTAAATTTGGCTCAAATTTGTTTTGGTGAGTGCAAAATTTGCCCAGATCCAAAGCTGGTTCTCCATCTACTACCATTTAAAGCTATTCCATCACATGTAGAAACCTCCAAATAAATAAAAATTACAAAGAAGCTTTTATCTGGATGTAGATGTTTATAAGAAAGTAAGCGTGGTGAAAGCAAAACAACATTGGGCAGGGAACCAGAGACCGATACCCGAGCTGTAAGCTACCACAGATCACAGTATTTAGTAAATTCACTAAAAATCTCTTCCTTGGTTTTGCTGCTTGTAGTCAGATAGCCTCCCAGCACTTCTTGTCTGAACTAGAATTTGCCCCCATAAAGCCCCAGGGAATCAAGATAAAAGCAATGGCAGAAACTGAACGGAATAATTTCCTTCCTCCCCAACATTTTCCGTGTAATGCTGGCAGCTAAATCTGCAAAGTAACAGTTCAGCAAAGGAAATCTTTGACAATGACTGCATGTCTCACATTGCAGCCCCTTCCTCCCCCTTTTTAGCTGTTTATGCTAAATCACTTTTTATTTGCCACATGGAAAAAACCTGTGTCCAAGATGAGGATACACTGTGCATGCAGCTTCTTCCTTAACCCTTCCCAAGCTACAGAAAACTCAGAAAAAAGGCTAGAGTTTGCTCATCTCCCAGTAAAAGCACAAAATGTGAAAACCAAAAGACAATACCTGTCAACGCAGCAAAGGGTCCCTTCCCTTAATCTGGTAATACGTACAGAATACCACATGAATAACCCCCTTCCTCTGTCCCTTCCTGATTGATTCTTCCCTCTGTGAGCACCAGTTTTGCTCTGAAGAGGGGAGGGAAAGAAATTACAGCAAAATGAACAGGAACATGTAAGTAAAATATCACCCAGGCCTTGAAAGACATCCTGGACCTGTTACTAGACCAGTCCTTTACCATTAAAGCCCTCTGGAATTTTCTAAGCAAGGACCACCAGATCAGTGAGATGGCAAGCAAAATGGCACTGCTGTTGAACACAAAGGCTAAAGTGGATGAAGCAGAGTTTATAATCAAACCTTCCAGCATGAAGAGAGGGTTTTCTCCTTCCATCTCACCCTTAGCACAACACTGAGGTGCTGCACACCCTGTGGGGCTCAGGTCTTTCCCTGAGGGTCCTCTCCTGCCACCTGAGGGAAAAATCCAGTCACCTGAGGGAAAAATCCTGTCACCTGAGGGAAAGTTCCTCTCCTGCCACCTGAGGGAAGGCTCCTCTCCTGCCACCTGAGGGAAAAATCCAGTTACCTGAGGGAAAACTCCTGTCACCTGAGGGAAAACTCCTGTCACCTGAGGGAAAATTAGTTACCTGAGGGAAGTCTCCCTTTCTGTCAGCTGAGGGAAAGCTTCTCTCCTGTCACTTGAGGCTGCTCTCCTGTCCAGCCCTGCCCTGGAGCTGCATTTACTCTGAGGTGCGCCATTTTGTCACCTGCAAACAGTTCTCCTCCCACCCGCCTTCCAGAAGCTTCCCCAGCCCAGCCTGCCCAGGTCCCCTCAGGGCAGCATGGCTCCTTTCCCGGGAGACTGGAGCAGAGCCTGCTCCTCAGAGGCAGGACCAGGGAAACAGCCTGTCCTCATCCCAGCTTCTTCTCAGCCACTTAACAGAGCACATGCTGGAATGCAAGCAGAAGAAACACTTCTGGAAGGTCACGGTCCCAGTGAGCCTCCTCTGGTGACAGGGTAAGAGCAGAGATACACTCAGGCCTGTTTCAGGGGAGGTTCAGTGTAGCTGGTGAAAGGGAATGTAGTCTCAGAAATAAAGTGCCATTCTGAAGCAGAAAACTCTCAGAAAACAGGGATGAAATTATAAACCCTTGAAATGCAGCAAGTGTGCTCTCCTAGATATTAGCAGGGCCTCAGAAGCCCAAGAGATTTGTTTGGAGCAGCAGCATGTCCTTTGAAGTGTTAATAGTGACAGAGCCAGATTTCAGACATTTTTCTTCTTTACTATACTCTTTTCCCACAGCGCCATAGTCCCTAGGGCTGGAGGGAAATAATCTGATAAAATCCAATCCAGAGTTGGGCTTTTGGGTTGTGGATGTTGGTGAAAAGGTTTGGCTGGCGGCTGAGCTGTGTGGGAAGGTGAGGTGGGAGTCCTGAGACTGCAGCAGACAAGAATTCAGCCCACACAAAATCACGGCTTACATTTTAAGATGCAGTTTTGAACTTCAGCCACTTGATGGCCACATTTAAAAATTTTGTTTCAGATAATGCTAGTGCTGTAGTTGCTGAGATAATGAGCCTAAAATGTATGTGGTCAGAAAACCATCCACACAGCCTCCCATACAGGAGTATGTTTGTGCATGTGTCTGTTTTGATTGTGTAAATATTTATTTCAATACCCCTCTGAAACAACTGTATAATATAACATGGATGAGAGGCAAATGTTTTATACTAGAAGTGGCAATTCAGATTTAACTCTCTGGTCCTGTGGCCTGAGGTGTGGTGGCTCTTTGGCACCCATGGCCTTGGATCCCATAGCACCAGCTTACACTGCAGCTAGGACGTGACTGCTCAGAGGCTTGGAATAAATGTAGCATTGCCTGTATATACTGGTACACAACATAATAATCTAAATATAGAAATATTATTATAATATTATAAGAATACAATAATAGAAATATTATTTCACACAGTTTGTGAAAGAACTAGCTGTGGCATGAGAGAGTGGCTAGCCACTCCATCTCCTAATTTCAATATTGAAAGAAAACACACTAGAATACATTTTGAGATTTGTTAAGTTTTTGATGTATAAAGAAATGTGGAAATCTAATGGTAGTTTCAAGTAGAAAAAGGCAAGACATTTCATGTGGAAAGTGGACACAAAATTGGTATTCTGAAATTTTTCAGATTTAATTATCTCCTAAGCAAAACATTAGATAAGTCAAAATGACTTTTTGGCTTTTGTAAATTTGTGTTTTGAGCCTTTGATTGAACCCTAAGCCATTCTGGCTGAGATTGTGGTCTGAGCCTTTTACCTGAGAAATGCAAACCTGCAGTGGTTTTGACCTTTTTTTATTTTGAAAGTATTGATCTTCAAATGATTCAAGAATATAATCCTAATGGACGCAATATTCTCTTGGAATTTTGTTCTGATGTGGCACATTTAAAAGTTGTGGCACCTGCTGTCATTGCTTGTACTAAAGTTTTTTTGCTACTATCATAACCTCAGGGTTACAGGGGCTCATTGGCAGGATAATGACTGTTACTTCAAACAGCATGGTTCCTTTTAATTGTCTTGAGAGCATTTCTGAGCATTTTATAAAAGGAAAACAAATAAGTTTATTGTTGCCAAAAGATCTTGGGAAACACAAGGAAAAGAAGCTGCGATAGTACTGAATTAAAAAATAATCTTATATGTTCCTACTGAAATTTGACAAGATCTGGACAATCAAAAAAGCATACTTCTTTGGATTACTTTAAAAATTCTTGGTGGCATTTTTAAACATTAGAATGTTTGTTTTAAACTTAACACAAGGGAAAAAAAAAAAAAGCCTGGTTAATATTTTTTCAGCATAAAGTAGTTTCAGCATAAAGAGTTTGGGACAGGATCTGGCTCCAAGATGCAAAGTGTTCAGTTTAGACTCATTGTAATAGGTGAGCTTCTAAGACTGCAGTATAAATTTCTGTCTACACACTCAGTCCATTAAACAATGAAACTAAGTCTATGTCTAATCTCCATCTCATTAATTTGACCTAACTGCATCTCAGGAGGATGACAAATAGTATCCTGTGCTTAGTTTTACGATCCTCAAAACAGTTGACGATAGTGAACAAGATAACAGAGATCCAAGTTTTAATGTGGTTGGGTGACACTAAATTTAAGGCAAGCAAGCAGGTGTTTGATCTGTAGCTGGAACTTTTGGAGCAGTCTTGTACTACACAGCTTAAGTTTCTTCTGGATAACAGCAGTATCATTAAAATTCACGAGGCTCCACAAAATGAAAGACTGAAAGGGAAACTAAGAGTTAATTTGTGCTGTTTCAGAAGCTGATTTTTAGAACTCTGATACACAGCTAGTTCCTCCTCCTGACTCTTCTGTTCAACTCCATGTGTATATGAAATGTGGAGAAGAAGAGCTATTTATTGCTCTTTCTTAATTTCGAATCTCTTTGAAACTGTTTTAAATAAAATCTAAACCAATCTATCTTCACTTTGGCCACCATGAGTTTCATATGGTTCTAGTACTTAATAATGAAGAAAAAAATCATGCTGCAATTATTACTAATCTTTGCTTTCTTCTTTCACTCCCTTTTTCCCTTTCCTCATCCTCCAGTGTGACTGTGGCATTGAATACAGCTGAGACAGAGCTGCTTCCAACCTCTGGTACTTATTTTTGGCTCATTAGTTTTTGGCAAAGAAGGGACACTTAATAGGCCTGACGTTCCTGGCTAGGTGGTGATTGATCAAAAGTCAGCAGAGTCAATGTTGTTATTTTTTCCAAACTCATAGTAATGTTATTCCCTAAGAGCCCACAAAAACAAAGCAATTAGGCTGGCTTGATAGGAATGATGGTGGCTAAACCAGCATCAGAAGTGAAGACAGCAGCTTTCCATGGGATTACCTTTCCCCTACTTATTTTTTAAGTCTGCTGCAGTCTAATTTATAAAATGACAAGGTAATGCATGTTGTATTTAAAGTACATTATCTGGATTATGCCAACTGTGCTCTTCAGGAATGTGACATTGTGAAATGAGATTTCCACACACCTACAGGAATGAGCAGACACTGTATTTATTAGCCTAGTAAAAATACAATCTTATATCAATAACACCCATGCTCTCTCTCCATTTCTTCCTGTTTGTGTTGTGTGTCTGTGTCAGGCTTGTTCTGAGCCAGTGTTGCCAGGTGTACTCGCCAGAGTCTACTCAATTGGAGCTGTGAATACCAGCCAAAAATAGCTAGCACTGATCAGATGCTCCAGCAGAGTTAATAATTCAGAGTCAGTAAGAGTGCATGCAGAATGTACACACAGCTATTGGCTGCTGGAGGCTTGAACTTGTCCGCTGAAGATGAAGTTGTAACTGACATTGGGATGTGGAACACTCGTAGCTGTCTGGACAGGCTGGTTAGTAAGGAACTGGGTGGTAACTTCAAATATTTAGATTCAAATCCTGCCTTAAGGTGTTGATCTACTGGATACTTTTACTTAGTCTGTACCTCTCCTGTGACTTAATTTCTCCATCTCTGAAGTAGAATGATGCTGCTCATGGAATGGAAAGATAAGGTATTCCAAACAAAAGCCAGTATTGCTATTATTGACAGGGAAAATATCCCAGCTGGATTGATTTGGGCTTTCATAATATTGGTATTACACTCCTGAATAAGGTGGTGCTTCTGGCATTCAGTGGATGACATTCACCTTTGCACAAATTCATAGAGGTTGTAGGGGGTAGGTTTAAAAACCTAAAAATAGTAGGTTTATGGGGGACTGTTAGAATTGGTGATATAAATGTACTCCATATACAGGTGCATTTCATTAATTCCCCTTTGAATCTGTGAAGGAATCTCTGTGGGTGTTGATCAGGTCCAGAGTATCTGAGACCTATGAAAACTCTGGCAGAACTTTCTGTCTTCATTTGGACACATAAAACAACTCAGAAAATGAAGAATGTCCATTTTGGTTTTATCTCAGTAGGCTTAGTGTCTCCCTAATTCTGATAACAATTTTGCTAATATTTTGAGAATATTAGGTTTTGAATGAGCCCTGAGAAACTATGCTTTCAGGGTTAATGAAAACAGTAAACAAGTCTGGTTTGGGACCCAGTAAAGCAGTTCTGGATTGCCTACTGCAGGTGGTGGGTTTTCAGGAGGGGTCAGAAAAGGGAAAATTCAATTTTGGTTAGGAATACAGTTGGATGACAAAAGCATGGGAGACTGAAATGAAGAACTTCTGTCAGAGTCTTCCTATATAATGATAGACACAGCAGGAGATGATTGCTTTTTTGGATGTCAATGTCTGACTCATTCTTGTCTGAGCCTTACTTAGTAAAGCTGAACTGTTGGTGCATCAGAGAGCCAGGGTGCTGTAAAAGGTCTGCTGAGGTTTGAGCTTGAAAGGAGTGAAAGACTGTGTGTTATTTGAACTTTAGGAAGGAATGAAAAAAATGTTATCTAACTGTAGTGCTGAGTCATCTTAGCCTGGAAAGTGTTAGGAGCTGCTTAGGTCAGCTGAAAGATTGGGAAGGAAAATACTGACTCCAGTATATTCTCGTGTTAACAGAGGATCCCTGCTGCAGTATGGTGTTCTGGAGGGGAACATTATAAACAGCAGCTGCTTTTAAAATAGCATCATTCCTTTGCTTCTGAGGATTGCCTAAAGTCATAGGAAATCCTGACATAACTGTCCCTTCTAATTTTTCAACAAGTAATATTCACATTTCTGTTAGTTATTTTCTACCCTTGTTACATTACTTACTGCTTGTGTAAGAAAAGCTTGGTTATACATTCTTTCTCTAAATTGGCTTCATCTCAAGCAAAAATTTCAGATGCACCTAAGTGATTTGGAAGCCTAATCTGACTGAGCTTGAATCACTCCTGAAAGTTAGGCCTGACGTTTATGAAAACGTTACCTGCAGCCTATTCTTAAAATGAATCATAATATAATCTCTTTCAACTTCTTTGGCTGAAGGTCTCAAGAACCTTGTGAACTTCTAAATTAATAATTTCATTCTGTCTATGTGTAAAAATATTTATTGACCTTCCCCCCATATGATGACATCATTATGGCTTGCCCTTGGTGATAGGAACGGTTTGGGAATTTTCTGAAAAAATAGTATGTTGATGGAAAATGCTTCAGCTGGGGCTCTCAAGGCTTCTTTTATTAAATATTCTACTGTAATTTCTATGAGCTCTAGTGACCAAGACCTTTACTCAAGGCCTTGAGCACAATTTGGCATGTGCCTCAAAACCTTGCTTCATTCTCCATTCTAAAAGGGTCTCCAAGTAGGAAGTACTTCAGTCTCCTCTTTGCTTTTTGCTTTCCACCTGAAATAGAAGACATATTACGTTCCACTGCTCCTTCCAGCTATACGTGCTGCATCTCTAGCATGTCAAGATCTGTTCTATTAATGGTTGTAAATAGCTCGACTGTGGGAGGGTTTTCTTTAAATAAATTGTGAAATGGTTTGTCTTCTATCAGCTCTGCACGAAGCAAAAGAAACAAAAATTTACAGCAAAATAGGTTCTCTTTAGAGTGCACTGGAAGATCTTTCATTCAGGGAATAGGGTACAATGAAATTTCCACCAGATTCCTTTCTCCTCCCTTTTTCTCCAGCTTACTCTCTACCCAGGGGGGTGAGAATAGCACCTCACTGGCAAGGCTTGTCCATAGAAGGTCATGCTTAAAGCCTTGTAACTGCAATTATTTTGTCTCCTTGCTCTCCAACACTGCCATGTGAATGAGGTCATGCCAATAAGTGGTTCTAGTCTGGCTCCATAATATCTTTGCTTTATGTCCTTAAAGACTTCTGGGATCTAAGCACTATATTTGGGGACTATTAGGTAGGAATCTTTTCTTAAGAATTTACTGTCATTGTTGGATTATATCCTTATGTGCTTTCTGTCTTTAAGTGATAATTTCTTCCCTGTAATATAAATGCCTCAAAGGTCAAGATTCTCTGATACCGTGTATTCTGCAAGGAGAGTAGGGGTCAGAAATCCCAACTCACTGATTGCAATTCAAAAATGTAATGCCCTCTTATAAAAGCTGTGTTATCTCAAGCATTGCAATTAGATTCCAATTTGGAAAAATGAATTAAGGCACTTAAACTTTTCTTCTGCCACTGTGTTTAACATTTCTTTCTTTTTTCACTTAAAAGTGTCGGGAAGTGGTGCTGAGTTGGCAGCAGTATATACCATCCCAGAGGAGGCTGTAAAGTAAGTGTTAAAAATGTTTCGTCCTGTCTATAAAAATGACTTTTACTGAACTCTAGAAAAGTAGTAACAGAACTGCCTCTTCCAGCAGTTTTTGTGATTATTAATAGATGTTAGTGCATTAATTATTTTCTAATGGAGATTTAAATTCTTATCTGAACTCTTCAGCCAAATCCAATACTTTCTTAACCTTAGCTATCTGATAAAATTTCTATGAACTCCTTTACATAGAATGAAATTCACCACTGTATAAATTAGTAGGCTTGTGGGAATTATTGATTTGTAGAACTAAATCTTGTGGAGACTTCTCTTTTTGATGGAGAGCTTGCCTTGAAGATTCATGTTACAATTCATCTGTTCACTTGTTTTACCACAGAAGTTATTGTAATTAAGATGTCTCATACAGTAGAATAAATATAAGAAGCTGTATTAAAAAGATGGCTCTTCATCCCAGTATTAAAATTATTTCCTGTTGTTTCTTCTAAACAGAAGATTTATTATTTAAACAGTTACACTGCTTCTGATCCTCATGCAACACTTATTGAAGTGGAACGTAGTATCTGTCAGAATTATTTCAGCCTTTGCTGTTCTTCTGCTAAGGAGAAATTGAGAATTTTTCCTCTTGTTAAGATGTAATATGATTTTAAAGGAACATCTACCTTTTGAATGCCATGGTAATCATATTATTGATTGTTTAAAAATCCCTTTCCAGTGTTGTTTGCCCTCACAAGCTTATTAGCAGTATTTTCTAGTTTTTCTGGAGGTTCAAAATGCCACCGGAGGACAGATGACATACTATAGTATACCATTACAGTCTAATGTGTTACTTTGTTGTCTCAGGTTGCTTTTCCTTGAGTAGTTGGATACTATCAGTTGTCAGTTTCTCATCTATTGTTTCTTTCTTGCAGAAGCTCAGTAAGTGGGAGATGACAGAGCAGACACGCTGCCTGTGTTAGGGGAGCAACAGAACTCCGATAGTGATATAAATTATTGGAACAGTGTTCATCTAGGGAATTGCAGACTGACAAAGCAGCTCTGAGGAAATGCATCCCTGTCAAAGACGGTTTGTTTCAGCTGAGGCTTGAATAACAGCAGAAGTAAAAAACAGAGTAATCTGGTGACGAGGAAAGCAAACTGGAGCCACTGTATGTAAGTATTTGCAAATAATTTCTTACATAGTTCACTTATCTGATGAGCAGACTACTATATGCATTTCTGGACACATCATTAAAGAATGAAAATTGCATTTTCTTTAATGTGATGCATAAGCAGATTATTTCTTTCCTGTTCTGTAAATATGTGGAATCTTTTATATGAAGAATGGAATTTCAAATATTTATAGAGGAGAAAACACTTTTGTCTTCCAAATATATGCTGATATTTTAATCCAAGTATATACAGATTCTTTGATTGTGTGGTCAATACCTTTTAATGGGACATACTTATAAACAAGTAATCATTATACTTAAGACTGGGTGTTTATCATTTCTATTTCTGGGACTGTTTACATTTCTACTGTTCTCTTCAAGAGTCTGTTAATGAGAGGGTGTTAATAGCAATAACTTACCTGCATTTACACATGAGCAAACCCAGTACTGAAAACTGGTAACCTGGAATAAGTATGGATAGAGTTTTATGACAGTCTGAGACAAACTGTTTTTTACAAGAAGTTCTGTTTCCTTTGATTCTCAGCAAAAAGGGGGGGTGGGGGTGATAACTAAAGAATAAATAAATTTTGGCATTACCAAAAACTTTATGGGACTAGTTTTGAATGGGACAAATCAAGTCCAGCCAATGGAAGATTAAGGAATTCTGTGATGTGCTACCAAACTCAGACTGCCATGACAAATGGCATAAAAAAGGATCGTTTGGATTTTCTGAAATGTGGTATTAACCTGCAATTCTTTCTCAGTATGTTTTCCAAGCAATACTCATTAGCAATGAATTCAAAGCTCATGTGCCTGCTATAGCAACAGCGCTTTTAGTTTTTAGAACATTTAGGAGGAACTGCGGCACTGCACTAGGCTACATTTTTTGCATGTTTCATAAACTGATGATGATGCCTTTCTGAAGTGAAAAACAGTGTATAACTTAGCATGAGTGTATCTTCTCTGGAAGAATTTGATTTGAGTGTATCTTGTCAGAGGCTCTAGATAAATAGTGATTCATGTAACTAAATAGTCTCATGGAGACTACTCCTTCTGATGGAAGAAACTTGGCCTGCACATGCATGTTACAATTTAATCGACTGTCTTGGAATTAACATGACATTCTTGTCTGTACTCTTTCCACATGCTCAATGAAGTGGTACTGGCTTCTTTTTTTAAAGAGAGCTTGACAGTTTTAGGCTCATGATAAGGAAAGTCTCCAAAGAACTTCAGCCAAATTGAATTATGACAGGGAATTCTCCCTATTATTAGAGCTGACTAGAACGACTTTCCCTTAAAATCAAATAAGTTTCGGTATTGTTACTATTAAATCCACAAAAGACAACTGCTCTTTTGGTTTTAGGATAAACTTGGTCTTCCCCCCAAAAGATAGGTTTTTGTTTTAATGAAAACAAATTTCCCTATAAATAGCAGTTTTATCAAAACATTAGTTATGACTGAAAAAGCTCCTGGATAAAATAATGTTAATCTTTATCAGTTAACCACATTTACAGTATTTTATAGAGTTCAGTCCATTGGCAAGTCATGTTGAACTCCAAACTGTCTTCTGTGTGTACTTGTAGAACAAATCAATGCATTCAATGAAGCTGTGGATTACATATAAGAGGTTTTTTGAATCAACTGTGTTCATCATAAACTTAGTAATGATATTTGATGTAGAAAATTCATTACTTTCTTAGGTGAAGGAATTGGAAATTACTAATGTTATGATTGTATATTCTAGTGTTAAAAAGCTATCATTGCAAAAGTGTTCTTTTGGACTCTGTGTTTATCAAAACAGAAAGTATCAGTAATGATGGTCAGATAGGATTAAATTCACAGCTGAACAGATTAACTAAACTGTATCGCAAATTTAAATCCATTCTTTCCCTCTTTCTTTACTCTTTCCCATGTTTGTCAATACTGTTTCAGTGCCTCTACTATTTTGGAAGGAAAGTACTTCTGGAGGTGCTAGGTGTGTGTATGTGTTTACTTCCAGTTCTGACACTCTGCAGCTGAATTTACCTTGTAGAAACACTTTAGAGCCCTTAAAGCTTTGCTTGTTACAGATTGAACTGAAACTATCAAAATTAGGAAACTATTTTTCATTTAGATTTTTCTAATTATTTTATTTTTTATTCATTATTTTTTGTTTAAGGTAATCTGAAGCAATCATATAATTCAGAAAAAAATCCAGATCTTCCATGACAACAAAGAAAAGACCAGATTAGGTGTATGCACCAAAAAACCTTGTGAAATATTTTTATTGAAAGATCAGCTAGTTTAAAATCACATAGCTAATTAATTTATCAATTTTAATATTAAAAATTATGCATCTGGAATATGGTGGCTCTCTCTAAGAAACAGGGAGACCTATGTTTCAATCTCTTTGAAAAGATTAAAATCTCATAACTTTTTAATAAAAATATTAATCTATTTCTTATATAAAGTAACAAATCTCCCAAGCACTATTTTTAAAAAGAGGATTAAGTGTCAGTGAGGTCATTTCAATTCCCAGGATAATCATATTTCTAAAGATGTTTCTGTACACTTCCAGCATATGTGACTACACTTTCACTAAACCTGGTAGAACATTCTTATGCTTCTGACCATTTCAGCACCCAGTGCTTGGGTGGCTCAGTACTAGCCAGCACTGCTTTGATGTCTGGCTGGCCAAGGATGAGAAGAGGAAAAGGGCAACCACAAAGGGCAATCAGAAAATACTGATTGAAAAATTTATTCTTTTTGACATACTTAGAGCTACATGTTATTCTTCTTTTTTTTTAGGTGAATAACATTTTATCAACTGGAAACCATTTGTAAATCAGTGCTGAACTGCTCTATAGTTTATTCAAAAAAAAAAAAAAAGCAGAAATATTTGACTTTTGTTTAAAAAACAATGTTTTGAGACTAAATTTAGCTCTGTTTAAAAGCTAATTTCAAAACAAAACCCTCTAACAGGAATATTATATTTATCCTTTAATTCTCATTTAAATTTTGGCCACTGAACAAAATAAAATACTCTTTATTAGTGCAGTTCTAAACCCAGGAAATTAATTTCTAGTTTAGGGATTGACTTTTCAAGAAGTGTCAGAACTCCTGTTATGTTGTAGTGCAAGTCTTCTGAATTGCACAAAAGAAGATGAATCCAGGCTGAAACCTGGATAGATGCTGACCAGGAGAATGCAGCTGACAAGTTTGACTCCTCATCACAGCAAGCGTGAATGGAGGCCAGAAGAATGTACTGACTGGGATGGAATTAGTCCTCTTACTAACACCTGAACGCAGTTGTCAAAAGGAAGTTTAAAGAGAAGCATCTTTATTGTCAAAAATTCACAGTTCAGAGTTTAAGGTCTGTTACAAAGTGAATTCACACTGAGTGGATATAGTATTTATTCCCCTGTTTCAGCCTAGAAATAGACTTTGTCATGTGTCTATGATTCTATGTTTTTAGAATGATACAAAGAAAAGTGTCACTCCAAGGGCTTTGCCTTAAAGATATATAGGAACCAAGGGAAACTCATTTGCTGGTGGTTAACACCAGAGAATAGCCTTCTTCCTCCTTTAAATTGGTGCGTTGCCCAAGCATGTGAAGAAACTTGGTATGTGTCAAATGAGTTGCCACATATTGGGCCTAATATTCAGTTAGCATTTATTAGTGTAAATTATTACTTCAGAGCACTTCTTACGCCAGCAGAAAATACATCCCTTTTAGAACTGACATTTTTATGCAACGTGCTTAGCAATCATGACGCGTGCATTGTTCTATGTTCCCCTCCCACTTATACAGAATTTCTTCTTTGCAACCCAAATTTACTGATCAAATGGCCTAGCTGATTATATGACTTGTTTCAAACACTGTTAGACCTCTTTTAAGTGGTATTAGAAAAAATGTAGGGAATTGTAAATACAGGCAAGCTAGCGGAGTTGATGTTTAACATACAAGAAAGCTTTGTATGGAAGACATGCTTTCAATCCTTCTATTATATCTCTTATAACCAGTCTTTATCATCTGGATGTATTTGTGAGCCCAGTAGTGTATCCCCTGTCTTCAACTTTGGAAAAAGCACAGTGGAAGCTCACCAGTAAGTCAGATGAAAACTTTCTGCAGCCTACAGCTGTTTCTGTGCTACATGGCCTTTTAGTTTCCTGAAGAACAATTGAGGGGTGTGGGAATTGCTTTAGAGAAATCATAAATTGTTTTCGGATTTACTGAACAGTTTCTAATTTTGGATGAAATATGTGTTTATGGAAGCACATAATAAGCATTCTCTCCTACACTCACAAAGAGTCTTTCAAATATTTTCAAATAATTCTCTGTTAAGAATATGCAAATTCTGTTGCATTATATCAGCCCAGTCACATGCTTCAATCAGGTTCCATAATAGATTTGCTAATGATGGAGATTTTTTTTCCTTCTAAACAAGTACGCAAACAGAATCCCTACCTGTCCTAGAAGTAACACTGTGTTGTGACAACTACGGAGTGGTGCTGGGTTTGCTTCAAGTATGACACCTTCCACCCTTCCTTAGAACACGGAAAGAGAAGGAAGAGCACAGTTCATTAGAACCTACCTATAAGCAGTTAGAACCTGTTTCTCATAGAGATACTCTTGAGGAATTATCAGAAAAGGCCTGAAGGTAGCCATAGGTGGGGGGATTTGGCTACCCTCCCACCCAAGCTTCCAGTGTACTAACTGAATTAAGGCCTCGCCTGTGTTAAGGCCCAAGTCCATAAGGGACTTGGTGAAGGAATGTGAAGAATCTGTATCTAAACATGGCAAAGATGAGAACATACATATTCTAAAAATTTCTGAGCCATGGTAAAACCCATGAGGGTTTTTTTCTTTTTTAGCATAAGGTAGCAGCTAAAAATTTTATTGTATCTAACACTTCTTTTTAAGCATTTTTAAAATCATGGGCAAAACTATGTATCAGTTGGAAGTGCTCCTTAGTGTCCTTCATTAATGGTAAAGAGGTAAAATAAAAGCATGGGATTAAGTGGAGAGATCCAGAGCGCTGGTTCATGTCCTTTATATGTAAAAAAGTGCGCCCTATAAAGTTCATATTTAAATTTTCTGAAAGAATGAGTGAATTTTCTCCTGCTCCTATCCTTATCCTTGTAGAATATTTTTCAATGACTATAAAATAAAAAATATGGTTATTAAATATAGAATGTATGTTTTTCTATGGTATTCCTCTTCCATATATAGATATCAAGATAGTTACAGATTACTTAATGACAGTCTTTTGGTCCAATAAATGTGTCAGTAAAGGAAACCAAGTGTTTCTCTTAATAAAATGGCTTTTCTGCATCCTTGAGGACACATTAAGTGATCTCTTTAGAAGTCATATTTAGTAAGCTAATTAGCATGATCAGAGTGTGCATTCCTTCCTTATGATTAACATCATGGCACTGAAAGGAAAACTCTAGGTAAAAGTCTTACAGTGACACTAAATACATAGATTCTTATATTCTGTATTGGAAGGCATGACACACTGGCTACAGTTTAAATAACTTTAAAGTATTTTGAAAGCAGCAAGGACATAATTCAATTTAAGTTCTCACTTTTCCTCAATAGAAATACACAGGGCATTAAACAACTTGGGCAAACAGCCTGGAAAGTTACATTGAGGTTCATCTTGTTACACTTGGTGCTTTTTATGTAACGGCGATTTTTACTCTGAGTTTTACTCAGTGAATCTGGGACTTCAGCTTTTTTACTGAACATAAAAATTTGCAATACCTAATCTTCAGTATTGTGATAATCTATTTATTGTGAAGCAAAGATAAAGCATATGTAAGTGATAAGAATCACTTTCATCACACTCTTTAAAGTTTGGTATCTAAGAGATCAAGAATATTACAATATTAACCACAGGGAAAAATGTTGCTGATGGCTTTTTTAATTTTTAAAAACTGAAATATGAGTGATGTGGCCTATTTCTGTTGCACTTGCATTGAAGTTAATTGGCACAGTGATATTTTTCTAGTATCTACATGAACATTGCTCCACAGCATTGGTATGGGTATAAGATCAGTACTGATGCTCAAACATGCTGTTTCCTATAAACCGATATTACTGTCTAATCTTGGTTTAGTTGACTGAACTGTACTTAAATAATTGGCAGACAATACCCTTTGGTGATATAATTTTGATTGTAGTAAGATGGAAGACCAAATGCTATATTTCTTAGAGTTTGGGGCTGAAACAGATGAATGGCATGGTGTTATTTAATACTGCATACAGAGTTTAGGCGATGAGTTCTGCAGCAGAATTGCGCAGCTTAAATATTCTGTTTTCTTGTGTGTCTGATGTGGTGTACTGACTGTCTGCTCTTCATTTGCTTGAACAGATGTCTTGTTTCAGCTATGATGAGATACATCAATGTAGTTCCCACTAATACTCTCTGATTTCTATTTTATTGTCGGTTTATGTCAGTCTATCAATCTGTCTCCATTTGGAGATCTCTCCATGTTTCCCCTTGTCAGATGGCCATTGAACCACTTGAGAAATTACTTCTAGCTGAAGCCATATGAAATGTATTTCCTTAGATTAAACTCTGTACTGATTTTGAGCCACCAGGTTCATATCAAAATGAGTGGGGTTTGGTAATTGAAAGAGCTTTAAAAGTATCATTCCTGAGAAATAACTATTCTTCTAGCCTTGAAAACAATGATGAAACAGAAAGTTAATGAGTTTTACTCTTAAACATTTGCCTAAATGTTTGTTTAGTTACGTAGGCTGACATCATTTATTAAAATTAGCATTTATTAATATAACTAAAACGAACATGTGGAGAGGTTTAAGGGTAGTCTTGTCCACCTGAAACTTAAGAATGTATGTGCCAAAAAGGATGGAGCAGACACTGGTGAGAACAATTGAGAAAGAAAGAAAAATGTCAACAAATAAATGAGGGATGGTTTATATGAGATTACTTGCTCCATCTTGAGACAACAGCAGAGAGGACAGGTATAGCAGGTGTTTCAGTGCCACCTCAAAAGGACTGGGGTTCCAGACTTAGTCATTGGGAATAATACCTGAAATAAAATAAAAACAACTTTAATTCCGTTCATTTTTTTCCACCTAATGAACAATAATGTTTATTAAAAGAGTAGGTTCCTTTGTTTCCTTAAATTCGTATCAGAGCTCCTGTTTTCCTTTTATAAGAGCTGACTCCTGACAGCACAGCCCTGGTCAGGTCAGCGAGGAGTCCTTGTTTTAGGGAGTAGCCATGTCTGTAGAACATGACCTGTGGGCTAATTCTGAGGCTCTGTCATTGCTTTTTTGTTTGGACTGGAAGACAGGGGAAGTATAATTTTTAATCTGTGCCATAGCAAAATGTGACTATAGCCTTTGCATACCAAGTTCAGTCAGTCTTCCATGGGAGCGTGGGGAACAAATCACTTGAGAAAAGCGCTGGCTGGAGGTAGAGCCATATCGCTTTTTCCAAATAAATATGTAAGTAACAGAAAAGTGTAAGGTGCAGCCTGCACCTCCACTTCTTGCTGTGCATCATTGGTCTTGAGAGTGTTTTCTGGTGCATCGTTACCAGTGAGTGCACCTACTGGATGCACCTCTGTTCAAATTAGCGAAGGCTGCATCACCTTACTGTAAAAAAGCTGGCAAAGGCACACACTGATTCAGCAACTGCTGGCTTTAAGGCAAGGTATTACTTGGCTTCACAGCTTTGACTGTGCTGATACTTCCTTCTATAAAGCTGCTGTATCTTGAAGACTGGTGGAGTTCGTGTCACCCTACTTCAGGACATAACATATAGTATGGTCTTATGATTCCATCCATGCAAAGATAAGAAACACTCATCTAGGGCCATAATGCCAAAGTTATGTGGAACAAACTGAACTGAAACAAGTTCAGAATATTTTTCGGTTTTGAAACAAAATGTGCTGTATAATGTAATTATACATTATAAAAAGATTAGCTTTCTAAAATTAGAAGATACTGGTCAAGCAACAGACTAATGATGCTTTATTTGCAAAATACTTCTAATTATTAACTACTTAAAAGGACTAAATTGCATTGCTTTCAGTAACAAATTATTATTGATATATTTGGCATTATGGCACTGTAATAATAAAAATAAGATTGCAATGAAAATACAGATTTCCATCCAGACTCCTGGTTACTGTGCATTTTCTGACTGTGGTCATGAACATCTTTTTAAAGGACATGATGAAAGACCATCGTTTACATGTTAAAGCTGACAAATTAAAAAAACGGCCCAACAACGACATCAGTATACCAAGGGTAGTTTTGCTATTAAATTAAATCTGGAATCAGAAGAATTGTCCCCATTTTTTCAGAATTTCAGTTGTTTAATTTCTTATTTAAAATACTAAGCACTCTGTGAATTTTTCAGAGAATGCTACTTTATGGTACACTGTAATTACAGATTACTGTCTCTGAAGCTTGTCCTACAGAGCAGAGAAGGGGAGAATGCAGTCATATGTTCCATCTTTACTACTGCATTCCTTGGAAGGTTCCATATGTTTACCTTTGTCTGATTTTAGATTTTGTGCCTTTGTGGTTGCTGGCAAAAGCAGCTGAATTCTTTCATGCCTATTGCTTTAGTAAGGGATGTGAAGCCACATACATAATAACACTAGAACACAACAGTATGAAGCTCAGATAATCCCTGATGAGATGCATATCTTGAGTAGAGATTAGGAATGCTTTGCACCTAATTCTTTATTTGGACTGTTGCACATAAAAATTCCAAAAGGGGGCAATCTTACCCTCTGCCTGAAAGTCTATAAATATAATTCAACTGAGAAAATAGAGCACACTACTTTCTAAGTTCTCTACCTTAGAAAAACTGAAGGTTAGTGCAATGATAAAAACAACTTTTAGGGGTTTGGTTTTGGTTTTGAAAATTAAATTTTAGAAGTGTTACTGGATTTTTAAACTTTATTAACTGCAGTCGTATGAATACACGTGGTCACTCTCGAATTGTGATGGTTAAAATTATCTGATGCCCTTACTTGTAGAGAACAATCATGTTGCTGAGAGGGAGAACCATTAAAAAAAAAGTAAATTATACACTTAAATTGCTCTTGAACGTAAATCAAACACATTTATGATGGAGATTTAGGGAAAAACAGAATCTCAAACTCATCCTTTTTTTCCAGCTGATTGCCATTTAAGACAAAAAGCATGTACTCTCTTGGGCAAATGCAAGGGTTTTTTTAAATTTCTTATCTTTCTGTAGTGTTAATAGGAAAAATAACTTGTAGCATTTTGGGAAAAAAACCTTCAAGAAATGTACTTGCCATTCCTTTGTAGTAACTTTTAAATTATATATAGTATTTTCCGTAAGAAGTATGCCTATTTTCTTTCTATATGCTTTTTAAATAATGTGTTGTTGACCCATCTTTTGTAATTTGATGGGAACAGTAATTTAACTATAAGAAAAGATAATATTCCATGTATTTGATATATATGCATCAACTAGGTGCCAAAAACATAGTATTTCTGTAGATACTAGGAAACCAATACCAAGCCAATACCCTTTGGTTGAGTCAAGTGGATGTTCAAAAGGAAGGCTGCAAGAAGCCGATGAGAAGCATTCTTGCCCTTGACTGTGTATCACAGGATGCCAGAGTGACACCCTTTCAGTTTTCTCCAGGTACCAACTTTCTGAGTATCCTGTCTTAATCTAAGACTGAATGTCTGCTACATGTTCATAATTGTGGCCTCTCACCAATAACTCCCTGCCTCAGAAATCAGGGACTATCTTGCCAATACCAGCTACCTCAGCTGAAATAGACCCAGCATGCTGAAGTGAAAGATCGAGTACTTCCAATGTGCTGTTTGTTATAGGGCAGATGAGAGCTGTGCTGGGTGGAAGGAAATGGAGAGAAAAAACAGAGAGGTATATCCTGATCTTGGCTTTATCTTAAATTTAGTTAGAGAACACTTTAAATATTTTAAAGGTTTTTAAAGTTTTGAAAGACTTCTGAATGCTGATGTTTATGAACTGAAACATTGTTCATTAATTTCCCTTTTTATTTGTGGTTCATCCCAGTAACTCTGGGGCTGTGTATCTTCCACGATAAGGCCAAATCCTATAACTAGTCATTACTACATGAAGTCTGGTTAAAGCTGATAGATTACTTGTAGTTAAAAGAGTTGCAGCTTGTCATGATTGGAAGCTTGAGCTCCAGTCCATATAGTATGAATAAAGAGGTACAGATTGTCAACCTGTGTATGCTGAAGTGGCTCTAACCCCTGATTCGCAGCCAAGAACATGGCTGGTACAGTCACAGTTCCATAAAGCCGTTATGGTTAAATATGTTTTCATAAGATGTAAATGAAGCTAAAATAAATTATAGCACCACTTTATTTTTATTGTGATAAGCAGTATACATAATAAATTAATATGATTTTTTTTGCCTTGCTTCACATTCATATGATGTAGACTATTTTAAACCCAGCTACATTTTTTCCCCTCTAGAGAAGATGACCATACCAATTGCCTCACTATCTGTTTACATTCTGGAAAGTCATTTGGGATTTTGTCTTTCTGAAATAAACGTTTGCTTATGGATTTTTTTTATTGTCACATCCATGGCATTTTTAAAGTAAATAGGAGTACAAGGTTTATATTATTTTAAATGTATATTGTATTTGTCTTCCCAACACTGTGGTTTTTAGTACTGTGAATAACGTAGTATGGAGCCAGCCTATTAAACAGCCTGTTTTTGTAAGGAAACTGTTAGTCCACCTACAATATTCTATTGCTTACTGTGTTCTTCCAATATGCTTAGCATTCCACAACCTAAATGATCATTTGTTGAACAAATTCATGCTTTTATTAGTCAAAATACAGAGAAAACAGAGCCCCCCTGTTTCAAGATATTTGCTAATGCACGGTTAATTATCACATATAGCTTACTATAATTCATTTTACAGGGAGACCTCCTGCAGGTAACATACTAGCAGTTTATGAAGCAAAATAACCTCACTATAGATTAGAACTGTTTCACTACTGGTCAGACAGTTGCTGCTTCTAGGCCTTCTCACTTCACATTGCTAATTTGAACAAGGCTTTATTTTTATATTTGTCAGCAGCAAGACTGTAGCATGGTTGTTAAACCTCTCCCAGGCCTAATTAGAGTAGCAATGCTAGCATTCATAATGAATCTCGTGTCCTGGGTTGGAGGAGGTAGCCGTGGTGCTACAGTAGCTTCCTGGCAGACAGTTGCTGGCAGGTTTAAGGTAGCTTGTGGCTTGCAATATTAAGTGACTGTTGAAATTCATTGACTCCACTGCGGCTTATGTGTCTAGATGACAACAAGTTTACACGGTTCTTTTATAGTTACAGCAAATGGGTCCATTTAAATATTTATTAGGTGATTATGGTGATGTGAAATGGAAAAAAATTGCAAAGTACAGTATTGCATGTATAACTGTTTTAACTGTTTGTACAAAATAGGCCTGTGGTATCATTTGAAATTACAGCATCTTTTTTTCCTCATAAATATTTATAGTGTATCAGTAGCTAGGAATGCTAATTTATTTGCATTTTGTTTCTTATTTAATTTGACAGCCATTTGGGTAGCCATTAAAGGCACTCACTCTGATTTGAATGAAGGATATTTCAATCAGCAGTTGAGTGGCATTTTGATTGGAGTGGGTGAAGTTCATTTTAGGAGTTCTTTTTGCCTTTATGAGACACAGAAAGGAGTATTACCTGTGTGTGCTTAATGATGGGAGCACCCACAGAAGGTCTGCTTCTCTGAAATTTTACTTTTGAGGAATTCGTTGTAATTGTTGATTTAGATGTAGTCAACTTGTCTTATTTTGTTCTTCATCTGGCTCAATCAAAGTGAAAAGAACACAAGAGTATACATTTCTGCAAAAATTAAGCAACAGTTGTTGGAAAATGTGAATATGACTTGGAGATAGAACAAGCTATCTCATGTATACAGATAAAAGGATTAAATGCATACAGGAGAAAAAGAAACCCAATTCATTGACAGCTTTGTCGCTACTGTTTATTTTTTCATAAAAACAGAAGACATGGAAGTGAGTCAATCTCACTCAAGGGCATGAGAGAACATGGTAATGATATCCAGAGTTGTCAGAGCAAATATGTACACTGGAAATGCTCTCAGTGATAGCACAGAAAATAGGTATAGTGAAGAGAAATCAAGCATAGTGCAGTAAATTTAGTCTGAACATATGTGCATGTCTATATCTATGTGCAAAATTAAACATAGTATGAGAGACTTGCTCTTTGTAAAGAGAATAATTAAATATGCTACAGCAGTTTCACTCATGATGCTATCACTGAACTTTGCTGTTATTTAGAAATTTAAATTTGCTGCAAGTAGGTGGCATAACTTTCTAAATCTATATTCTATAAAGAACAGAAATTAACAGCAGAGATAACAAATCTGAAGTCAGCTCTTGTCAGGGGAGTTGTAAGATGCACATCATTGTCAAGTAGAGGCAGTGAACACTAGCTGAAGTAGTGCAACTCTGTTTTGAGATATCGACCAACATGTGTCCACAGGTCTGATTTGTGCTTTGCTAATTCTGTGCAAATACTTTATTTGATAAATTTCAGCAGGCTTGCAATACATTCTATTTTCTTCTATTGAAAAATTATTTGGAAATTAATTTTATTTAATTGGTCCTGCCCTCTTTGGGTGTTCCACTTATTTGCATTCCTCTGTTCTCCTTTAGCGCTTTTCCTTCTTCGGTTCTGCCACAGTGTCTCCTATGGCCACCCTTGCTCTTTAAAAATTGCAGTTATTTTGTTTCTTTTCCAAGGGATTGACATTAATATTTTTGAAATGTATAGTTGGAAGGAGCAGAATTAATAAATTAGAATAGAAAAAAATGAGTGTAATTGAGATTTAGAAGACTTCCATGATTAATATGTGTCTACTGAGATTTCTAGTGACCAGTAGTGGAGAAGGAAGTATCTTCATTACTGGAACCAATTTTGTCAATTGTACTTGAGGAAGCTAGTTGCACATCCCAGAAATATTGACACCAACTTGAAATGCAGATGGAGAAATTTCATACCTTTGAAAATGAGGTGAGTTACTCTTCCAAACAGGATAAGAAATTTCCAGGAAGTAAAATGGAGACATGAAGCTGAATTAACTCTGCCTCACCAAGCTACTGGAATGTCCATAGGCTTCCTTAAGACTTGGTGTAATATGTCTAGGACTTGGGTTTAGTCTACTGTGTAGAGCACAAGATTGCCTGATATTTTGTTACTCCACTAATACTTATTTCATTACTAGTAGCAAAAAGCAAGACAGCAATTCTACAGGGATATGTTTAATGCTGGCTTTAGCTCAAATGTTGTGCCCTTGCTCAAAATTGAGAGAGCTAGTGACTGAAGGATACTACAGTACAAGTAGTAGGAATTACATATTAGTGCTCAGTTGAGAATGGGTTGTTCAGTTTCTTTTCTGCTATGAGAACTTAAAAGCTTAGGTGATGAATTGCTGCATTAATAAACTGTCTATATGATTACATAGATATTTACCCTCAGGCTTAAGAAATCTGTGCTTTATCTCTGCACTAGTTTTGAGTGAAGTCCTATTAATGCCCAAGATGGTAAGTTTAACTTGCAACTGAGAGTGAATGTACATCAGCATGAAGTCAGGACACTGAAAATGGCCATGTTCTTGTGCATACACAATAGCCCTTGGTCTTTAGGGTTGTCGATCTAATTCTTTTCACAAGCACTAAATTCATTTAAAAGAAGACGAAGAGGGAAAAAAGAACATTCTTTAGCTTTTTGAGTCTGGAACTTCTGTCCTACTGTTTGCTCAGATTTTCCAGTGAGATCACTTCCTGAATGGGGCATAATATGAATAAGTGTTCTGAGAAGCAGGTTCAAAAGCTAAGCATGCAGAAACTGTCCAGTTTTGCGGTATCCCATCAATGACAAAGCTGAATTTGGTTCAAGTTTTCCAATAAGCTCACAAATTTCACATGTGCAGTTTGAATAAGATGAGCTTTTATTGCAGCTTACATGATAAGTTTCATTAAATGTTAAATTCTAACAATACTATTTAGGTTTTAAAGCACTTTAATGTACGTATCCACCTTGTGATTTCAATAGAACAATTTGGTCTGAATAGAAAAATATCAGAATTTCATCTAAAAGTACCTGCCAATTTACATGGGTTTTACCTCCTTACAAAGTGCTATTGCAAAGACAGATCGCAAAATATCTAAAGTAGTATGGTTATCATCAGTTTTTTTAAAGGAAAATTTGTGTCCTAGTTAGAGACCAGCATACTGCCCAAACACAGTGCAAAAGATGTTACCTTCCCCCATGAACATTTCAGTGCAAGCCTACTTGGAAAAAGAAAAGTAAAGTAAAATATGAATTGACAGTCCACTGGTGGTTTATCCTAGGGCTCATATAATTGTTTTTTGCTGGTAGTAGTTCTTAATAATGAATTAAGAAAGAATGACTTTCTAACTTCCATCCATCACTATTTGTGATTGGTTTCCTAAGTTAGATGCCTCTCTCACTTTTACTTCATAAACTAAAACTGTTTATGCAGCATAATAAAACTATCCTAAATACAGTTAGAGTGCAAACAGACATTTCCTAAATATAGCAGCAGCATAAAATCAGTTATACAAAAGTTTGTGAAGACTAGCTATAATAAGCAGAACATAACTGGTCAAGGCAAACTGCTGTTTTCTGTGTCAGCTGTTAGATGGACTTCAGAGAAATATCCAGGAACATCCCTGGAATTTTGCTAGCTCCAGACATGGTTTTTTTCCTGACCATTAAGCAGTGGTAAGCACTACATTAACTATCCTTTTCACTAGTTAAAGTGGCATCCAGGTGTCACTTCCAATTTCTGCCGTACTTACTCCATCCTGGACTCTCAAATAATAAATTAATAAAGCAGGCATTGCACCTCTTGTCTGGCCCTCCCTAGTTTTAAGAACCCTTGTTCAACACATGACTGGGTTTTTTTGAAGTGATCTAATGTTTTGGTACTGATACACTATTCTTGTTTGCTGAACACAGTCTGAATTTTTGAAGTAGGATCAATGAAATACTCACACACAAACATGAGATTGAACTGAAAAAATTCTGTATGCGCCTGAAAGCAGAGCTGAGTGTTTTGGCTCAGTGAGGCTAGGTTACAGGCATGGGGTTTTTTTATTAATTCATGCACAGAGGCTTTCTCATGTTCAACTTGCTACCTTGGAGAAATGGCAAAATAAACATAGATTTGCAAAAAGGCTGTGCTGGAATAATTGTTTGGTGTCCATAATGATTCATGGATATCTGAAGCAAGGTTTGTAGAGAAGACAGTATCTTTTGTTAGCTGAAATTATATTTCAGATAAAGGGAAAAAAATTGGGAAGAAAACCCTTCAGAAGACCACATGGATACACCAGACTCTTCAGCTCCTGATTTGGGGAAATAATAAAGGGGAAAGGGAATCAGTAGATTTAATTAAGCAAACACAATAATTAAAAGTAGTGTTGGAACACATGGGCTAAATTAAACTTGCATATAAATTTTTGTCTTAAAGAATCTGTGAAATCAAATATTTGAAGTGTGTGTGGGTGTGTTGTATGTGCCTTCAATATACAGTTGAATGTTTGTCCAGTGCTATAGCCTTCTCTACCTCTGTTTTGTGGCACAACTTTGTGACATCTTTACTCAAGATAGTGTTCAATACTTTATTTTCAAGAGATTTCCGCAGTTTAGTAGTTGAAGTTAATATATTTTATACGTTTGTCAGAACTGTTATGGGTCCATTATTATAATCCTTATGTATTAATTCTAATAACAATGCAAGGTGGGGATGTACTGTTTGCCTTACTGAACTAATACAGAAAATAAGACAGAGATCTTGTTCCAGAGATGGATGTTAAAATCTGTCTCTGAGTACAGACTAGTTCTCTCACCACTGAGGCCCTCTTCTGCTGACACTCCATGTTGTGAATCCATGTTGATCCATTTAGATGAAAGATACTGAGGGATGGGGGAACTGCAAAAAAGCATGTAGGCATGAGAGAAGAGCACTCACTGCAGTACGACAAAATAAAGTTTCTTTTTACAATATCAAGGCAAATCATTTTAGACAATCAGTAGTACAATAAACTATATTATATCTCTGTGCATGACACTGGGAAATAGAAATCCATTTTTCAGTTGAATGAAAAATAGGAGGTCCAAGTGTCAAGATCTTAGCACTAGGACAAGTTGGACACTTTCCAGTGGAACATTTTTCTCTCAGCTAATGCTGGTTCACCAAAACCTAACACGTTGCATGAAAATGTCTATTCCAATGAAATTTTTGATGGAAATGTGCTTGGTTTCCTGCCAGCTCACCCGCTTTTCCCAGCTCTCCGCTCCCCGGCATCTCATGTGGAATGGTGCCAGAAAGTCAAGTTTCTTCACGTTCTTGGCCTGTTTGGCAGACTGCCACAAAGGATGGGAGTCTGGGCTCACGAAAGTGGACAAGAAACCTTATACATGCACATACAACCATACACATACTCTCACAGGTCATTTAAATCCATGTCAGTTCATTCAAAGTAAAGGTTTTTTTACATAGAGGGTCTTTTAAATATGACCCTCCTATGGAAAATTTCTCATGTTGGAATTTTAATTCCAAGTTGCAACTGAAAAAAATTGGGGAATATGAAAAATTTTCCTTATAAGGGAAATACTGGTTCCTGTGCAACTGCATGTTGCGCTATTGTCATTGAGGCTATCAACAGCTCCATCTGCTTCTCTTTTTCATTGCATAACAAGATCTATATTTGTAACAGGTAAGGTGTTTACACACTTAACTTTAACAAAACAATATTTTTAGAGTTTTGCAAATATTATTTTAAAAATTCCTCGTAAGCCACCTTAAATAAGGCAGGCAATCTTTTCTTGGTCACTAAGTTTTAGCCTGTGGACTGAGGGGATAGAAAGTTTCAATGTTTTTGGTTGAATAATAAAGAGAAAATAGGCATATATACTGAAATTCTGACCGAGAGGTCCCTGAAGCAGAGGCACTGTAGTGTACTTTTCCATAGCCTCACTCATGGACTGCAAGCTGCTCAGTCGCTTGTAATATGTAAGTAAATAAATAAACTTCAATCACACTGTGTTAGGTAATTTCTGACTGGGGGTGTGTGTTCATATGTGAGACAAAAAGCAGTTGATTCAAGTAGCCATTAATGAATTCCTTTTCTGATTATTCTTAATACCTTGGATTAGCATAACAAAGTCAGACTCTTTAGGAGATCAGTACTTGAAGCAGTTAATTTTTCAATTGAGCTTTTGAGAAGCTGGGATTTATAGTAATAGATAAAGTTCTTACTATTTCATCAAAGAAAAGTAAATTGGCATTGTGGTCATCAAGTCTGAGCCTCACTGCCAGTCTGTCAAAAAAATGTTGCTTTTGTAATAGTAGGGAAATGTTAAATGTGCTGTATAAGATCCTAAAATTTCTATTAAACAGAGGAAACATCTTTCTTTGTCAAAATAAGGGGAAATAAAATTACTTGTTCTTTTTTTGTGGGGGACATTGTGTAGTAGAGCAGGAGGCTGGATTGATGCTGTCCCTGGCTCTTTTATAAAATTGTAATGTGATCTGAAATTGCTCCCATTGCCTTTTTATTCTGAAGTGATAAAATGGGAATGATCAGCAAAAGGATAGCATTATGTACAAAAATATTTGTAAAAGGCTAAGATAAAATGCACTGTTAGACTCACTAAGCATGAATTTGGGATGTTGAAGATTTTTATTATGCTGGGAGTTAACTTTGAATGTTCTAAATATATGTGGTTTTACCCTTATCTTGTAATAACGCTGAAGAAGGCTCCATGGCTTGCAAGCAGCAGAATAAAGTGGGTAAAGAATTTATTAGCAGAAAGTTTAGTTCGGTCATAAAAGCTGTCACCTCCCTCGCTGTGGCTGCACAGAATCCCAAGATCCTTTGCTTGCATTAACCTTGACATCAGTCTATCCATGAGGAGAAGAAAAGGGGATGTGTGTATGTGTACACACACACATACACAGCAGGACTGAGCAATTCAAATTAATCCTCTGAAAGGAAATTAATAACTAAAATTCCAAACTTTTTCATTAGTTCCCTATTAATGCTTGCTAAAAATGATGTAACAGAAACCTGTATGTTGGTGGTTGCTTTCTAATGTCCCTAAATTGAACTCTCAGTTGCCCTCTCCAATCTCCTAATCTTTTTGCAAAGGAGAGCAGAAGGGCCTCTCTACAAAGCAATCTTGACTTCTTTATTTGACTCATTGGGGTGAGAGGAAAAAGGAAGGGGGGGTGCAACACATATCATGCTGCAAATACAATTCAACATGTGCAATGAAGTGACAGCTGAATTCTTCAGGTCTTTATGTCAAAGAATCGGTGCTGGGCTGTGGTGTGTAAGCAAAGGCGTCTCATACCGTTATCTGACCAGTGTTCTCTAGGAGCAACAGTCTGACTGAGGGGAAAAAACTTCAGCTCAACTCTCGGGAAGACAGAAGAACACTGGCACTGACTTTCCTCAACAACTACCTGCATAAAGTGAAGCTCAGCTCTTTACCATAAGACTGAACTAGTTCTGACCTCTCTCCACTGTTGCAGGCACTCGCAGCTGCTCTCTGGTGGAATGAGAAAAATCTGATTTCCATACAGAAGAGCATCATGTAATATCTTGAACTTTTGTCTATTCATCCAGACATAATGTAACACATTTTTCTGACTGCTCTCTGGATGTGTTAAGGGGCTCAGATAGGTCTGTGCTTGAAAGTTTGGATCTGGATCCAAGTCTTTGACGATTTCTACCCCATAATATTAAGGTATTGAAATAAGTGATTCTACAGAAAAAAATTACACTTCCAATATTTTGGGATGCTGGTTTTGGTGTCACCTGAAAGAGAGACCGAGATGATGATTGTGTTGTGCAATGCATGTTGTGCTGTATGTTTTCATAAGGAGGCTGATTTTCTTAATGCAAACAAAAAGTTTGAGGTTAGACTCAGGGTGGTTTTCTTCCCAATATACCTTCATAACAATTTCTATTAGCTCTTCATGTTGTAGGATGTCAGACTCACAGTGAAATCACCCTTACCCAGAAGTACACATCCTGATATATTCCTTAAAGCCAAGGATGGACAAAGATAAGAAGCAGGGATTCCTAACTCTGTATGCTGAATTGGACTGAGACCAATGGGCCGGTAGAGAACGTAGATTCTCAAATATTTGGGGGTTCAGGAACGTGGCCATTGCAGTGCGGGCTTGGGGAACGAGAGGCAACAGGGGAAAGCAGCCACAGCAAACAGAGCTAAGGATTTGGGCTTGGATTTTTATAGGAGCCTATAGAAGTAAAGGCATCTCTCTTCTGTAGTCTGTCATGAATACCTATTAACAGCTGATATTTCTTACTGTTGATCTCTCTCCATCCATCAACTGGATCTGATTTCTTGATCTATCTTTCTGTAATCAGCTGTCTTGTTCCCAAAAGCTGATTACAATAACTAAATTAAACTGTATGCAGTGGTGTATTGTCCCATCAGATGGCACAGATGAGTTCTACGGTCTCCTTGCAATTGCCCAAATCAACTATTAATAGCTGGGTTTAATGTAAGAACTCCTAGGCAGTTCAGGGTTTTTTTGGTCATAAAATAATCTGGAGGGTTTTGGGGTTTTTTTTTCATCCTGAAATTGTTGTGCTGTTTTCGGTACTTAAGAGACAGACTCCAAACGAAGCAGCCATTCCTAACCTATGCAGACAAAAGGAGTGGTTCCCTTAGCAACAGGAACCATGTGGAGGTTCTCAGAGAGCTCTCTTTTCCCCCTACTCGTGTTTTCTTTTAACTCAACATTTTGCACAGCATCTTGCATGGAGACTCCGACAGCTGGGCTGGAGGCAAACGGTTCTTCCGGCTCTAGCTAACCAGTGCTCGAAAGGCAATTGTTCTACGCTCATCAGACAGAAAAAATTATAATCATGGGTAAGTGAACTGGCACACAATCAGAGTTCACGCTGAGGAGGGGGAAAGTTTACTGGCTGGCAACCAGAAGTGTCCAGCACTTCTCAGTAGGCATGTATGTTTAAAACAGGGATACTAATGTGGTGATTATCTTGTTTACTGGTAGGATTGTATGTCTGCATTTAGCATTTCAGGGTTTGGAAACATTAGCACAACTGGGTTCTAGTCCTTAGTATGCTACTGACTTCCTTTATAGCCTTGAACATCTCACCTCACCTTTCTGTTTTCCTTCCCCATCCACTAAATAGAGATGATATGCCATGAGGATCTTGAAAAGACTGTAAAGTACTGTAGAAATATACCATATTGCTTGCCAAAATTGTATTTGCTTTTGAAGTTAATAAGGTGTGCAGAATCTGAGATAAAGTATTGCTGTTTTGTTGAAGGTTTAATTCAATTAACTTTTCTCTAGATAGATCTAGTTGCTTTTCTTCATGGTGCAGAAGAGGAGATATGAACATGTAGTGTCTGTACATACATGTGCATATGCATAAAAATTTGCATATGCTGGTGTATAAATAACAGAAATAGAGCAGTTTATTTCCCTCGAAATGCCTATAGCTTTGGTAAAGTAGTAGCTGTGTTTCAGTGAAATCTGGCATACTATAAAATAATGAAATTTAATCTTTGTATGTATTGAAATAAACAATTGTTCTGCTGTCCCTAAAGTGTCACGTATTATCAGAGCTCTTGCCAATCTCAGCTGGAAAAGCCTGATGCATAAACTCCATAAGTTTGTAGTCATTTTACCTAAAAAGAGACTTCTGAATTAATCCAATTTTAAAAGTCAGTTATTCTGTGGGGGACTTGCATAAGGGACGAATTTGTCTCTCAGATCCTCCTAATTTCATGTACAAAGTTCCTCTGGTGAAAATTTTTCATCACATTTGAATTAAAATGCAGGCATTCAAGTTCATATTTTGACAAATAGTGCTGCATACTGATCATTTGGATGCAGGCTCCCGTTTATTCCACACTTACAGATGAATCTCATGTCGCAGTGAATGCATTTACCACTACAGGCAACTTAGTTGCTCTTATTTCAAATGTGATTACTGCAGGAAAAAAATAATTGTTGGTAACTACATGCACAGAGCAGCTCAGAAGTATCATGCATCAGTTATGTACTCTTATTATTCTTCCTATTCCTTGTACAGTGCTAACCTACATAGCTCTTGCTATGTGCTTGTACAGCACCCAGTACCACTGAGCTTTTCCTAGATGATCACAGGTTCAGTCATAATACTTTTGCATGGTAGTTGACAATTTGTCTCTTAGCTCAAATTTAAGTTAGGAAAAGTTGCCACGTTTGCACTTTTATGAATAATACTCGTTTTTGTGCCTGAATAAAGATTAAGGCAAAAATGTAATGTCATTGAAATTAATTGTTCCCCTTTCTCTCTGTGGTTCTATCTCCCTCCTTTTATGCTCTGCTTCAAACAATACTAGCTAAGGTACAGGGTTAAAATATTTGACATTTATTAGGCAGTGTTTGAGTTCTAAATTACAATTTGGTGTGTATATTTTATAATATGTGCAAAAAAATCTGGGTTTAGGGGTTTTTTTAGCGAAGATTTTAAGTAATTGCAGATTGATCTTCTTGATTACTTCCCCTGTCCCCATTTGGTGTCTAGTTCTGCAGTTCTCACTTGTTCAACATTTACCCTATCTTTTTGGGTAGAGCTTATTTTCATTCAGATGAAAAAAAAATGGCAGTCCTTTTGACAGGCCTGCTGTTAGAGATTTTGTATGAATAAGCCACTGAAAGCACTTTGAGTTACTTCAGATTTAATAAGTTTGTACCGTTATTAGCAGTAGTTATACTGTGCCTTTCATCCAAGCATTTGAAGTGCACTGCAAACGTAAATGAAGCCTCCCCAGAAATCTGGAGACAAGGAAGTAACACTAAGGGATCACTTCATCCAGAAACTAAGTAAATAGAAAGAATTCTAATAATCTACAGAAGTGCTATGTATCTTAGAACAGTAAGCAAAGATCTAATGTAGAAGAAGCGGATTACATTGATATCAACACCTATTTCAATTTCTTGATGCTTTACATATAGGACACATACATAGACTAAGCTGAAGCGGAAGAAAAAGTGGATGTTAGTCTTAAAGATTAAAGAAATGAATGATGATTGACCTATAGGAAGACTTATAGGAAGCTTATTCATGTGGCTGGCAGCCCAGAAGTTGGAGAAGTTTCGTGCTTTTAGCAAGAAGGATAACCTCATACAGATCAAATTTCTGGACCTTACCATTTTCGTATACTGTATGATTTTCAACACCAAGTAAAAGTGAAGGCTTATAATGTGAGTTATTCTTTATGCAGTCTGATTTATTCATTAAAAGATCAGCAGGTATAACTCCTCCAAGATACCTCTGGCTAAAAAGCAAATCATATATTATCTTGTTCGTGGATCATGACTTTTTGTATTGTAGCCCTGAAAAGAGAAGTGGTGTGACAGTCTGGTGTGATACTGCCCCTAGTAACCTGTTATCACTTACCTGATCCATTGCTGAAATACATCACTATTGCATGAAGGTAGACAGTGGGCATCCTCTTCTGTAAAGACCTTTCAGCATCTTTTGCAGGAAGAGCAGAAAACCTGGGAATTGTGAAGAGCTCTCACACAGTTGTTTCTAATCCTGGAACTGGTCTGGCATTTTCAGGGAGCTTTAAAGGATTTAAGAAGGCCGGAACTAGTGACCATATACAGTCTGTAACTGTTCAGTAAAGTAGATAGAGTCTTTATCCTTGTGTCATTTAAGTCCTGACAAGTATGTCTACATGGCAAATTTTGTAATGTAGCTAGAAACATGCATGTGGGTCAAATATCAATTAGTCCATGGGAATAATGGTCCAGCTACTTGCTTATATAGATGGAGGCCCTGCAAGTAGACAAAGTGCCCCAAATCTTTCATTGCCCCAACATCCCACTTAGTCATGTTGTATCACTGAGCCAAATACAATTTTTACCGTAGCCTGTGCTAGTGTGCTCCTACTGATACAGGTAACAACAGCTGTAAAAGCACTGCAGCAACGGGTTTAGCTTGTTCCAGGTTGATGAGAAGACAAACTCTCCAAAGACCCATGAGAGCATTCTAGTTTCTAAAGTGTACTAAATCTAGTGCCTCCATGTCTTTATTGCTAGAGTCATCCTTGCTAGCTCATTTATGACAACATTTGCTATAATCAAATTATGTTAGCTTGATGAGTAGACATACTTGATGTGGTATAAACTACTGAATAAACAACTGGAAAGTGCTATAGCCCAAAGATATATTTCACTGAAAAAACATATTACCCAGCAATTAAGATGTAAAAACAACAATGTGATGTACTTAAAAATGTAATGGCAATGAGCAGTGCACATACATCTTCTAAAGTGCAGGAGTAGGTAGGACATCTGAAAGAGTTCAGCAAGGAGTTTGGATAAACAAGCCTTGTCTCAAAGCCTTTTCAAATTCACAAATATCATACATATGAGAAGACTTAGACTGAAGTTTCTCCTCTCTACTTGAATGTTATCAATAGATTTTTAATGGACAGCCCTATGGAGAACCACTATTACTTCCTTACACCCTCATTTTTAATCACCTGTTTCTACTAACTCTTTAGTTATGGGATTTGTGAAGCTGTTTTTTCCTCTTCCTAGGAGAAGTTGATTTTACTTCAGTATCAGTTTTTGTTTGTAGATGTTGCCTTTTCATACTTTCTTCCACTCAGTGGTTCTCTACTCTTTCAGCATCATGAGGAAAAAGCACATAAATGTGTGTTTGTAGAGTCTGCTATACAGAAGCTATTCTGAGTTGTAATGGATGTATTTATGGGATCATCCCTCAGACTCTAGTCTATTGTCTGGGACTCTTGTAGGAAAAATGAAGTGGGAGGGTCTTCAAATAAACAATAACTGTGGTTTATTATTTAATTTTTCTGTCACTAGAAATACATCTCTTTGATCTATAAAAGGTAAAACCAAGACCTGAAAAGAGTCCTTCACTGATTTTGTAGCCTGCTTTTGTGTCATCTTCAAGCCTGTTTTAAGGATCATCTCACAGATGATCCAGATTAAGTTTGTTCTGTAGTAGTAAACCTTGAGAGTTTGGAGCTTGCTTTGGAGGAAGGTCTGGAAGTTCAGTATGAGCTTAAAGTTGATGTCTCAACTTGCCTTCCCCAGAGACATATCAGCAATGCATATTACAACAGCTCTGAGTTCAGGGTTAGTTTCCTGCCTTAAGGCAGATGGCGAGCTGAGAAAGATAGAAATCTGCAGAGGGATCCTAAAACACCCTTTTCTAAATCTTTTAAGGTTAATGTCTCCTTTCCCTTTTGCATCCTGACAATGCTGAAATTAATGTTCTTTGGATTTAAATTTCACATGGAGTCAAGCTGAGAAGATGTACCTGAATCCAAGTTTCTTCTAAATACAAAGTTGCTGCAGCTTTTGTTCAGAGCTAATCCTTGTGTGAATCATATGGCAACGCTCAGCATGCCTGGTCTCCTGAAGATGTTCCTTTGAGGTCAGCAATTGTCTCAAGCAAATATTTGCCACTTCATAAATCTCTGCTTGTATAGGCTGGATTCTATAGCCTCCTTTTTGGGCAGTGCAAGATTATACAATAGCTATCATGCATCACCAGGGGAGTAACAAATTCTTTTGGAAAAGGAGAGCAGATATGCAGACTGAAACACAATGTTTTTTGTAGCCAAACTAAGTTTTAGATCAGTCAGATTGTCACTTGAAATAGATAGGATTTTCACGTCCAACATTTTAATGACTGAAATAATATGTTGTGGAAGTTGACATATGCAGTCAGTGCACTTCTGAAAAAGCAAAGGAAAAAGTTTGAAATATTTCTCTGAATGTATTATTATAGTGCTTGGAGAAGTTTCTGTAATAATTTTTAAAATTATGACTGTATTTCAAAAATTATTATAATGAAGTGTATCAAATTTGTTCAGAAGTTAATGTTGAGTTAGAATTGCCATTTAGCCATTTGTACTTCTTGAAAAGTATATATATCACTAGGCATTTTATACATGGAAAATTTGATCTATGGTCACTGCGAAAGGATATGGAAAAGAACTGGCCATTTTTATTGGATTCTGTCTGGTGTGACAATACTTTTTGGCTCACAAGAGAAGGTAATCATTCAATTTTTATTTAATATATAGCCAGAAAGTTATTCTTTAAAAATAATCAACATAACATTTTACTTTGTTTGAGTTGGAATTTAAACCAGATGACGGTTGTTAGGGGCTTTTGAAAACTAAATGGGATGATATATTATAAAATATCCCACATCTAAGTCATTAATGTTGATTATTTTAGAAGTTTCTTCAATTGTATAATTCCTTCTGTATAATCTGATTGCTTTTCTCTCTGGTACTGTGTACAAAGAAACTGTGACATCATTGGGCAGCTGAATGTCTCTATGTCATCTAAAGGGTTCTTCAGATTTCTAACACATTGTTCTAAGGCTTAGACCAGTGCTGTCTGAACTTGACCATTGTGGTCAATTGGGGATTAAAAACAAATGTTCACTGCTTTCCAGGATATTCTTTTATAAAGTATATTTTGTATCTCGTTATCTGTATCTATTTTGAGCATTTAGGACAGCAAGTGTGCAGGCTGAGTGTTCACAGGGGCAAGGATAGAGCCTCAGCTGTGACATGTTTCAGCACTACCAAATTCAACTGAACTACTGCAGTTTATACTAGCTAAAGAATTGTTTGTTGCAGCAGTACATTAAAAAACGCTCATTTTCATTTAGATACTAATAAGAGGCTGAGAGTTGCAACATTTGATGTCTTATGGTGAGGTAGGTATTGTTACATCATGTCATGCTACAAGAATGACGTTTTAGGCATTTTTAAAACTCCGTAAGATGATAGGAAGATGAAGTTTTGTAGAGCGTACCAGACTGAGCAATGTAAGAGAAGAACAGGGTGGAGGGAAAGATTGGTTTGAGGAGCTGAAGTTTCTTTCATTTTGTCACTACTTGTCTGTAGTTTGGTGATAACCATTGCTCCAGACAGCTCCCATCGTATCTCATTATTGTCCCTACTGAACAACAGTAATTCTTTCCTATTTTCTATTTAAGGGAACAAAACAGAATGGCAAAAGCACTTCTCCAATTGTATCTGCTGTTGTGTTCATATGGTTATTTATTAAAACCCACAGTATATGCAGTAGTAAAGCTGTGAAAGCGGTACTATTTACACTGAGCATTGTCAATCCTCCCAGTCTGATTATAGTGCCAGCTAGGATTATATTTAGATTCATCATTCAAGAAACAAAGAAGGAATTGGGATAGGGAGAGGAGAGATGCTATAGGAGGATGGTAACTGGAAAAGTAAAAATATTTTAATCTATTACCTGCCTAGTCTACCCATCACAGACTACAGTGTGCCTTTGCAGGCAGAGGTGGCTAAGTGAGAGATAAATGTATGTGGTTTTATACAGTCTTCGTATCTTGCAGCTAGACATTATTTATAGATATTAAATTGTTCTCTTTCTCTGCCATTTTGTTATGAAACTCTGTCCAGGTTTCTGACATGCTTTTTATGAGGATGATTAATAGTGAATTTTAAAAATATTTAAAAACTAACTCCCCTGCAGGAATCTGGAGAGAAGAAAGGTGATAATAATGCACTGCTTTACTGCGATACTGAGAAACTGCATGTTGAGAATAAGTGTAGTCATTGTTGTGTGTGATTTTTTTCCTTTGAAAACTTTTGCTGAGTTTAATATTGCTATTGAAAAACGTGATGTTTTAGACTTCATATTTAAGTTGTTGACATAAAGTGTGTTTAGTTGTAAACCCAGCAAACTCTCTGTAAATTGTATGTCTCAGACCTTACTCTTGCAAACACCTACTCATGGGTGTTACCTCATCAAAATCAGCTATTTATACACGTAAGTGTGTCGATTGGGCTTTCTTGCTTTAAATCAATGAGTTAAGAAAGACTACTGCTTTCAGGACACTGATTGATTTATGCATGTTAGCAATAAAATACATAATGTACCATAGTTCTTTCAAAGTGCCCAGCCAACTTTATTGGGACTTTTATCCTGCTCACAAAGTTCGCCTTACAGGACCAGGTTTCAACAGTGATAGACTTCCCAACAAGTGGCTAGATTGTTTATTTCATGTTAGTTAGGCCACTACATTTCTTAAATAGGGTTTTTAGATTTATCTTGGGATTTCAAATTAATATTATAAAGGGGTTTTGTTGGGACAGAAAGGGAACATAATCCAATGAGCTTTGAGTTTAACTTTCAAAGGATGTTTTGGAGAATTAATTAGCTTATTTAAATAGATACCTCATTTATGAACCTGATACTATTCTTGCTAAAAAACACGGGGTCTTTAGGATCAGAATCCTGAACTTTCCAGTACCCAGTACTGTAACTGAAGCAGTAGCTCATACTTAATTTAATTATTATTTTTTTGTTGTTGTTCTTAAAGAAACGATTGAAATTATATTATATATATATTATAGACATCCAACTGGTCAGACACCAGAATGGGACTAAGCAGGGTCAGCTGCTAATCATGTCTCCACCACTATGTAACTAAACCCACACTAACTATCATCTGTTTGCCTTGCTGTTTCCTCTGTGTCTTATTTATTTATATTGAAAGCTTGAAAGGGAAAGTATTCTCTCTTGCTAAGTGTTTGTAGAGCATATAGCCCCAGTTTCAGCAGGGGCCTCTTGATACTATAGTAATAAAAATAAACAATTAAAGTCTAGAATAATTGCTTTAATTAGATGTTTTAGAGCTGACCAACTGCAGATTATGGTAGAAATGTGTCATGCTGGCTGCTGTACTGGGTACAAAATAACTGGTTTGTGTCCTTAAGCTTGCCAACAATATTCTTTTCAAATGGAGTTATTAACCTGTATTCCCTCCAAGAACTGAAATGTAATACCAGTATGGTAACAAACATAACATAAATGCATGCCATGTTTTCATGTATTACTAAATTGTTTTCTTTTGAAAAATTTTAATTATTCTCTAATGTATATTCCTTCCCCAATCCAAAATCTGTAACGTTAGGGATCTCCACAGATCATAATTCAGTCTTTGCTCTCAACACATTCTCTCTTATTTTCTTTGTACTTCAATATTGCAAGAATAAGAGTAATTTTGTTAAGATCCAGACTTTTTCTCCTTTCTGGAAGTTTTGGTTTCTGTTCATAGTTCTTTGTTTTGTAGAGCTGAAAAAAATATTTATTAACAGTTGTTCATGTGTAAAGTTCCAGTTTGCAGCGGGTGGAAGTTTTTAGTTGTACTAAATTTGTGTGGTCAATTTTTAATAGTTGAGTAATACAACACAAAATGTGCACTATGTTTGGTAATTATGGAAGGCTGGAAAGAGAGACACCTTGGTTTTGTGCAAAGATTTACTGGAATCTTCTGCTGTGCTTGTCTTTCTGGTGTGATTAGGGAAATTCTTGCAGACAATAAAAAAAATAGACTCAGGGTTAGAAGTGTAGAGTGAATCAGATAAATTATTTCCTTTCCATAATGAAACATGAGTAATTTGTACACCGTTCTACAGGTGAAATTCATCATTAATGGTTTCCTGTTCTTCGGTTAAATCTGAAACAGGAATGGATGGCTTTGGGAAGTTCTTACTTAGAGTGTCTTACTGTAGACACTAATAATGGCTTCCACCATATATGTGACAATGTATGCTGTGTGAGAGAACACTGTGTTGAGAGTTCGGTAGGCATTTATTGAAATAAGAGCTGCTTCTTCTGAACAAAAAGTGTTTTAAAACAGCGGCTTTTAGAAATCTGTCCTCATTGGGAGTCAGTTCATTTTTTAATTTAAAGGTTAGACTCTGAGATTTGTATGGGAAGAACTGGATTATTAACATGCAAAACCAGTCACCAGCAGACACATAATACACCCATCTGAAGGTATTTTTTAAATGTCACCTAAAATAGTTAATAGCTAATAGAAAAATCGCTGCAAAGGAAGCTAAGGTGTCAGATTTTGTGTAGCAGCATATGCAGCAACTCTGTGCGGTCACTTTGAACACTCAGTAAGTACAAGACAGTTTATTCCACTTGCTAAGGATTTGGGGTATGGTGAGTGGATTAACACGGGGAATTATTGCTAAGTAATTGGTATGCTTTAAATTTATGTCCCAGTGTAACTTGCAGTGATTTCCTGGGTAGACAAATGCAATGGAAAATGAAACGGAAATAAACGAACAGACAGAAGCAGACCAAACCCCAGCTTGTGATCCAGACTGCAAAGCTGGAAAAAAAAAAAATAAGTTTCCATCTGGCTGAATATAAAGGAAACACAATCCATAAAAGAGGATACTGAGATCTACAAGTTCAAATGAGGACAGCTATGCATCCTTAGAGAAGCCATGACCAAACTTGCATGGGTAGAAATATAAAAATAGACTGTCAGCAACTGTGTGGTTTTGTTTTCATGTTCTGTAAGACAATCACTGGTGGCAGACAGACCACCCCAGTTTCCAGCTGACTAATCTGTATAGGAGGTTTAAAAATGAAATACGATTTTTACCTCGTTTCTCCTAGTCTGCTTGATAGTGTGTGGGGAGGATGTTTATGTAGCATATTTGGTTAGACACGTTAGGAAGAAGTAGTAAAAATCAATTATTTGCTAATGACTATGAAACTTAAATGTAGCCCCTGTGTATGGGAAAGGTGGAGAAGATTTTTTTATGTAATTCTGTCTTAGTGTCCTGAAGCATCTGTCCCTCAGTGAAGTGCTATTCATATAGGAGTGGGACCTAAAGGCCCCACAGCCCTCTTTTCTGCCTCGGTTTAAGGCATTCATTGTAAATAGAAATACAAAGATAAAAAATGGCTCACATAAGCCAGGCACCTGAGCATGTCTTCATTTTAACTGTTACAATCTGATCTTAAACACAGTGTTACATTACACTTTGAAATTATATTTTGCTTTTGAAATTTAACGATCAAGCACAGCAATCTGAAATCTTTAATGGGAACCTTGACAACTAAATCTTGTAGGCTCCTTTGCAAAATCTTGCCCTTTGAACAACAGTGAAATATATGGGTCATTTCCTGGTCTGACTTTTGGCAATGGGACAGTAGTATATTTTTGCAAAGTGAGAGGTTTCTCCCCAAATTTGAGCACCTAGTAACATCAGTTTCCAGCGATCCTTGCAGGCTGGCAGGAAATACATAGTCTCACAATTGCGTCCTGATCACAGACGTAACGGGGTTTGCCTGTGCATACTGTGCAGGTTTATATGGATTCATCACCTCCAGTGAATGGCAGCAAAAGAGGTCTTACTCACCTGCGCCTGCTTCTGCACCAGGCAAGGTTAATATTGCAAGACAAAAATTGTTCTAGCAAAGGAAAAAGGAATGCTTTTCATTGCAAAATTGGAAACATCAAGGCAGAAGAGAAAAAGGGAAATAACAACAGACTAGACCAGTTCTCTGAGTGAAGGAAAGACAAAGGGGTCTTTCTACCCCTCTTCCCCAGTTAGGCAAGACAGATCAACCAACATTTGTTTTTATTTTGTTATCTAAAAATGTCCTATGGGGACATGTCTTTAACAGGAGCAGAGAAACAGGCAGTTCATAGATGGGTTCAGTGTCATCAGGTGACACTAATCCATGACCCATGAACACTACCACACTATTACTACCACTAACAGGTTCTACATAGTCAACTTGAGCCTCCCTGTAGTCATGCCCAGCTCCAGCTCCTTGGGAATCTCTTTGCAGCACTTCTTGTTGAAAAGGGGAAGCTAACTTTGGAGTTAACTTTGTTCACCAGGAATGGGGTAGTGCCCCTTCATTAGGTCCTGCAATAAACTCATAAGGAAATAAAAATATCTTCATCGTAGCTTGTTCCAGACAAGTTCTTTTGTATAAATGAATGTTGTGGTTCTTTTTCCAAGAATGATGTGGCTTGATGGGATGGGGAATGGTATCTTTTTAGTTTACATGGAAATTGCCAAGAAAAAGACGAAACAAAAAATGTATTTTCTTAATTTAGAAGTCACTCCAGGAGGCTGATTTCTCACGAGCATAAACCTCTACCACATCATTTTATTTTGTGCTTTTCACAACTGATTAGAGAAAATAATGCCACAGAACTTTAGAGCAAAAAATGAGAAAAACACAAAGTCCTGAACTGCAGTAAGAATGAAAGCTTGACTGTCATCTGTAAATAAGCTGTCTCGATAGGGGATTATTTCTACTGGCCTTTTCTCTTTCAAGACAAAAAATAATTCAATATAGTTATTTTCCCAGTTTTCTCCCTTGAAAAGTTGGGCTCTGAATCTGGCTATTACCCCAAAAACATTTAAAAATCACATCCCTGATGTTGTACTTAAAGCTCTCTCCCTTTCACGTATCAGCTGACCAAGACATTTCAGCCTGTGCCTAAATATAAACAGATTAATTAATCATGCTGAGATGGCTGTGTGAATTTCCACTCATAAAGAAGGACTCGTGCTTTCAAAAATCTTTTTTAACTGCATCTAAAATCTTCAACCACTATCAAGAAATCCTCATTTCATAAAATGTATTTAAGGATGATAAGATTGTTCAAATTTGTTTTCAGATATACCTGTGAATTCAAGGTTCAGCCCTTTGGACTGTAATTGGCTTTCACTACAGAAGGTATTTGCACCACTTAGCTTAGGTGGCAAAATGAGGGGCCCAGACTCACCTCATTGGAGATGGGTGACATCCAAACTTAACCAGTCTCAGTTATCCTGAGGTGCTTGCCTCACTGCTTTGACAATAAAGGAAGAATTTATTACCAATGTATAGACTTAAAATGAAGGCAGGGTGACTGTCTCTTCCTTACTACATCTTCCAACAGAGCTAAGAGTATGGCATTTTGATTACAGAATTATCTGCTCTCAGGTATTTGTTGCACTTCAAACTTTCATGTCACTGTGTCTGTTTAAACTTAAGTGCATACTTTAATATTTACTGCATAGGACAAAAGTCTTTCCATACTGATTGAATGAATGTTAGAAAAGAGACTAATGTAATAGGAAATTCTGATGTTGCATAGTGCTGCACTACTGCTGTAGTGATGCTTACCTAGTTGATCTACGAAATCAGGATCTAGGCCAAATTTTGTCAAAGTTTTATAGCCTGGATTTTCACAGTTTGCAAATGGTAGAAATCTGTTGCTCTGAAACTTCTGGCTTGTTTTTCAGGCTGTCAAAGCTCAGAAGTTCAGACAGACATTTGGCTGAGAACCCAAAATCTGAAATTTTCACCAAACTGGAAAATTAGTTGAGTTTTACTTGTCACTGTGTATAATACTGATACTGACATTTACAGCAGAAAATATTCCTTTCCTAGCTAGAATTGTAAAGCTTTTAAAATAAGGTTCTTCAACTTAAATACTGTGACATCTGTGAACTTCTGCCAATTTTTAACAGCAAAATCATTGCTTTTCTGGAAAGAAATACTACAAGCCTCTTGATAAACCACTTTAGACTTCAGAAATTTCAACTTCCTCATTGTGATCAATTAAGGATTCTTCAACTGGCAGGATAACTTCCCTTTATATATATGCTTTCTTCACACACCAATTTTGTTGACATCAGTGGATTCTGTGTGTGAAACAGTATAATATACAGTGGAGAAATGTCCTGAACAGCAAGAACAATTTTTCAGTAATTGAGCTTGCATATAGAGTAGTGAAGAATTTGCATGGTTACAGCTGTTGTAGAAGATGAAATATAAAGGCACTGTTACCTGCAGGAATGAAATCCATCTTGTCAGCTCGTTGGAAGACTCATGAGAAGGAATTTCCTGTTGTGGCCAATTTCATCTCTCCTTCCTCCACCCCTATTACGTCTTTGCTGTGCCTGCTTCTTCAGCTCTATCCGAATATATTTTCACTACGGCACATTTAGTTATCAATCAACAGGAATCTCAGCTGCTGTTGTGCTTGGTGGACAAACTGTTCTTTCTTTACACTAACAAGGAATGCCTGAAATAGCCAGACACACAGCACTGATTGATGCAGCTACAGTTTATACACCTAGATTCAGACAGTCTGAAACTGCCAGAATTAATGGCTTATTATTAGAAAAATACTTCTGCTAGACTTATAATTTAAAACCATTTAAACGTCTCAGGCATAATCACTGAAGTTAAAGTTTTAGCTCGTAGTTTGATGGTATGAATTAGACACGTGTCTGCCTGTCTCAGGTGCATTTTCTCTTAATGTTTTTGCTGTTCTAAGATTTTTCTGTATTTCTAGGATGTGATATCCAAGATGATCAAGACTGATGCACAGCTTTCTATAGATTACATTATGTCCCCGACTTATTATTGCTGAGCAAAAGAAAACTGTCCCTCTTCCACTGAGTCAAGCCTAGTCCAAGCAGGGTCTGGATCTCCTGTAGAATACAGCTCCCACTTTTCAGTTCTTGTAGATAGTAATGTTCTGGTGTTAACTTCAGGGAGGGAGGAATAATTAAAAAGTGAAATTCAAACTTCCCCACTCCATAAGCTACAAAGGGGAAGAGAAGGATATAGCAAACAGCATCAGAGATGGGAGCTCACTCCTGCTTATCACACTGGTGAAAAGCATGTTTAGAGGCTCTTGCAATGAACATGGTTCTAGAGGGCTGAGAGCATAAAACAATCAAACTTCCAATCAGCTAGGATTCTTAAAGCATATTAACAGTCTGATCTGGGGAAATTACAAGAAAGATGATGGGACCCCTAAAGTTTAGGGCTATGTAATGTTGCACAAACAGGAAATGACCACACATTTTCACTTACAGTCTTGAACTGTCTGGCTAGTTCAACTCAGTGAGTGCCCACTGATCAGGGAAAACGCCAAGAGTCCACCCCCCTAAAGGCAATCTACTTTTTGCTGTAGTGTTGGCAAAAGCAGCAACTGCTTTTTCTCCTGGACTTATTCTATGACATACAACAGAATTAAGGGCTACCTACAAAGAAAACATGTTGGAAATGAAGGGAAGGTATTAAGTGAGATGTGATGTAAAAGGAGTAAGATACCACAGAAACAGGGGCTATGGGACAAATAGCTCAATTTTGCCACACACATTCTTATTGGCTTTGACTGTAACTCTTAACCTAAGGGTTAACCTTTCTGTTTTATATATGAGAGTTTAAGTTTGTGACTAGCTTTCGTCATGAAAATGAACCATGATTTAAAAGCTCCGGCAGCACAAAATGCAGAATATCGAGCTACCGGAAACCTGTCCAAAGGCTGTATTAGTACTGAGTGCTCAAAAATAGTGCATGGGCTGCCTGTTAGGTGAAATCAGAAAACATGAGGAACTAGAAGAGGATTGTGGCTCTAACTGAGATTCAAAGCATAAGCCAGTGTGTAGTCTAAGCAACAGTCTGCACTCAGAAAAAGCTATCAAACAGACCTGGATATTCTCACTACCCAGTGTGTTTTATAATGTGCGATACATAGCACCAGGATGGCCAAGCAAGGACAGTTTCTTACAGTTTGCTGAACTGTAAATGGCTATAGCTTTGCCACCTGTTTTAATACAGTACTCTTAATTTGTGTTACTGTGTAAAATTGTAAGAGCAAAATTACCAATGCACTTAAGGAAGCTTTTAACTGATGGAGTTCTTCTGTTAACTAAAATAACTTTTCTGGGAATACTCAGCATTTCAAAATACTTACGAAGGTTGATGCAAATATTTATTTATATATCACCTGCTAGATATCTTTTTATCTCTACTGTGTTGTAGTCTAGTCGATCAGAACATCTAGTGTTTGAATCAGGTCAAGCTTTTGTGAGTTGATGAACTAATAAAGGTGGTGTATGCTGAACAGCGTATTTTTTCATAAAAGGTTTATGCTTTAGCAACCATCAGTGCTGTTATTTTAGCAGTCCTCTTTTTAAAGATAATTTTTTTCATGGACACTATCCCATTCTCTAAGTCACCAGTGAAAAAAAGAAAAAAAAGGACTCAGCACTATTGCATTTTCCCTTTTGAACTAAATGTGTGCTGTTCCTCAGTTTTTGAAGCGAGGCAGGTTACAGGCTAGCTAGGGGGGAATTGGGAGGCTTCTGTGTAACCTTGAGAACATGTGGGGCTGCATCCAGGGTTGCCTGTGTACTGAGGACACACAATGTAAGTCTGCCAGCTTGGTTGGAAAAACAGATTTTTTTCCTGCTCTTGCAAAGGGCACCTTTTTATTTTTTCCAAGCTAGACTCCTGGTGGCTGAGCTCAGTCTGTTAGTCTGTAGAGCACAACGGCAGTCTGAACACTGGTTGTTATGCCAGACCATTGTTCCTTGGTTTGTCAGAGCACTAAGTCACTCTGTAAATATACATGTGGTGTTAAGTATATCTCTGTTCTCTTTCTATAAGAGCTGCTTCTGAAAAGGTTTTTTTAAACTTGAGCAGTGGCAGGAAAAACACAGTATTGATTTCACAGGTTACCTGAGGCAAAGTCTTGTTGTGGTTTCTCTGGATCATTTGAGGCATCCTTTATAACCATGACTTTCAGACATCCCTCAGAAAAGAGACCATTTTAGAACCTTTTTCCTTGCTTTTTTTAAAAAGTGAATTAAAATATAGGTCCTTTATATTTAGCCCTTTTTGGTGAATCTCAATACATGTGCTGTATTTAAATAAAACATAGCTTTCTCTTCTATTTATTTACTTTATATTTGTTTCAGAAATAAATTCATAAAAGTCAGTTACAATATGCAAGTGCTTTTTTTTTTATCTGGCTCTGACTAGTTAATATAATTTTATACAAATTAGGGTTAAATTAATGATATATTTGCACTAGGAACACTAGGACTGTTTGCACTCTCATTGCACTAGGAAGTTCATGCAAGGACATATTTCTTATTTTTATTTAACATCTCAAATTTTATTGACTCAGAGTCTTAAGGTTAATAGGCATATTTATAAATATACCCACATCAATCTATATTGTGGCTCTCAGTAAGTGCTAGAGAGGAGTTGTTTGCACAGGAAGTTAAGACAAATTAACTAAAGATATGATTTTAAAGTATATTAGTTAAAGTGCATTAAAGCTTGGTGTGAATGTTCTCATTCAGAAGTAAAGTGACTGTAGTTCACTTTACCTTAATGCACTTTAAATTCACACCTTTCAGCTAATTTAGCTTAACTTCCTGTGTGGACAAGCCTTAAGATTGTTCCCATTAAACGGCTGTGCTGAGCTTTATTTTCTACTTCTTAAATGCAAACATGTAAAATAGTCTTATGTTCTAAAGAGATGATATTTTAAAAAGAGATTTTTAAATGAGTTTTCCAATCGTGATATTTACTTGAATGGGGTATTAAGTGGTAAATTTTAGGATAAATTATAATTTATTTATTTTTTTATTTCAGGTGTGAGATTAGTGAGAGATAGAATGTATTTATCAAACAAAAAACATAAAACGCTATGGGCAGCACATGAAACTATGACAATTCTTACTCAATGTGTCTGGATTATTTTCACTTGGGAGTCTATTGGAGCAGAATAAAGAGAGTTTGAACTATTTTTTCAGGATTTCTGAACCTTCAAAAGTCTGGAGAAAAGGTGCTGTGCATAGGCAGATCAACTCACCAGCACATACATAGTGAAACTGATGCTTTGATGTGCAAAACCTGGAGTGGGGAGACCCACATACATAGAGCTCTGCCCAGGAAACCTTGTCACTGACGTGGCAGTGCACAGACACTTTCTGTTTGAAAAAAACCTATTTCATCTCACTCTTTAGCAGTAGTTTTGGTGTAGGTATTCCATCTTAAAGATGGATGTTTGATGATTATTTATTACAGTGCCATTGTGTATTTTGGGGTACTTAAGGTATATAAACTAATCACCTTATTACTCAGCATAGATTTTTCATTAGTTTAGGTTTGTATCCTTTTATTCTCATGTTTATTATCAGATAAAAGATAATTGTCCTTCTCAGTTCCATTAAAAGCTGTATATTTCAAGAAACTGAGCTCTTCTCACAAAAACTTCTGTCTTACAAATTGTTTAATGTTATTTGACATGTTAGGCTCCTATTAATGTTGCATATTTATAATGTCAGGGATATATGCAAGATTTCTGGATTAGCAAATCCAGTCTGCTTTTAACCACATTATTTACCCTTCACAGAACTAGTGCTTCTGCAGTTACCTGTAGGTTGTTGTATCAAGCACTGCACAGAGCTGGGCGATCTAAATGCATTCAGCTGAAACAAGGATGTGAAGTAGTGGTTGGATCTGCAAAGTGTGTCAGTCCCAATCCAGCAGCCTACCTGGGTTTGCACTTAATTTTTAAGTACTTGTGGCCTCATTGTTTTCAGTGAAACTACTTAGACTTCTGAGGGGTTAAAGAAAATCATGTGCTTAATGCTTTCCAGGGTTAAGACCAGAATGCTAAACACATTTTAGGGTTTAGCACTATGCATTTTACTCTGCCGATGACATGAACTTTAACCAGGGAGTGTGTGTTACATTTGCCAGCTGTTATCCATGGTGTTCTACAGTTTGATCAGAGCTGGCATGTAGCTCAAAAAAGACTGTATGGCAGCTGATAGTTAAGTATGTGTGTAATAAAAACTGTATTTTTGGTCTTCAGATAATGGTGAAAAAGCTCCAATTCTCTTTCATACTCCTTTCTCCATTTGTCTTATTGTTCACATTTTCTAGGAAACGGTAATGCAATTTTTAGATCAGTCTGTATTCACTGTATTCATTTTATTCACTTTGAACATAACTTCTGTTCCCTTTTTGCATTGTTGATAAAAGTTACAAATTATTTGAGAAAATGAATCTCTCAAGTACCAGTTATTCTTGATGGCCTTTTCCATAAAAATAAAACCCTATGTGAAATAGAAGAATAATATATGAAATTTTGGATTTAAAAAATGGGTAAAGAATAGTAGGCAGATGTAGTAGTGAGATACATTGCCAGAGACCAACTTTTCTACACACTTTAATAAGTAAGGCAAAATATATTAATTGGTTCTCAAAAATACTTTTGTATCTGATACGTACTAGAAGATTTACAGAGTGCAAAGGAAGCAAAAAGCCGTTGGCATCATTAATGGTTCACATATTTGTAAGACTGTTTTCCACTGGGAATTATGATTATAATGTCTTCTGTGAGTTTGATGTTTATATGTTGCTGTATTTTGAATCATAAACGTAGAATATCATAGAGGGAACATGTTTTAATAAACATAGGCAAGAAGCATTGTACAGATATTATTTGTGTTACAGGATCACCTACCTATTTTATTAGGTACTGCATGTAAGAAAGCAAGTGTGCTGTGCAGACAGATGATGGATGAGGGTGGAAGGGGTCAGAGAAACAGGAAGCGACTTGGTCACAGTCATATAACAAGAATAGAAACGAAGTCTCCTCACTCCCAAACCCAGTGTGTTATCCAGTATTCCACACTGCTGCTCCATCTGTATATTTAGTTATTTGTTAAGCTCAACCACTGCTTGAAATCTGAGCCCACCTACCCTGGATGTGACAATAAGCACCACCAAAGTTTTAAGTAGGGAAGTTGAATGTGCAGGTATAGCAAATTACTTAGCAAGTGTAGTATCAGGTTTCTAATTTTATCTGCAGAGACCATCATTCCACTTGTATTTCAGCACCAAAACAGCACATTAGGCAAAATAAATTTGGCACAACTAGTGAGTTTATCATCTCTCTGTTTCCTCTGTACATATGATAGGTTCAAAGTTGTGTTTCTGGTTGCTTCACAGACAGAAGTGTAGTCTGTGGGAAGGACTGTGAACTAGTGGTCTCTGCAGCCAAATTTTTAGATTTAGGGACGGTTGTCAAAGGAAACCTCTTCTCAAGCTGTTTTAACTTCAAGAAGAATAATTAACTTGTACCAGCTTTTAAGCTTAAGTCATAACCTCTGTGGACTCTTTTCCCCGGTATGCCATGTTCATCTTACAATAAGCTGTCTTTTTTTGTAAAAAAGAGAAAGTTAATCATATTGTTCTGAATCAAACAAGGAATCTTACGGCAAGCTGAATCCCTTCTGTGGTGAGGAGGAACAGTGAGTTTGCTTCCCTTGTGCTGCAGTGCAAGTGTAGCAAAGGATACAGGGAGAGAGATGAAGTATCCCACAGCTACAAGAAACATTTTCCATGTTGTATACATGTACATTACTTCACAATTCCAATATGGGAATGTTTAGCTTGTTGTACCTGGGTCATGTGTCAGACTAGTTACAATTGACATGTTTTAACATAGTCATTATAATGACTCAAGAATTTCTATTGGGAAACAATTCTTCACACTGGAATTTACTGAAGGAAAAATATGCGATACCATACCTCCAGGTTTTCCTCTCTGGATAAAAACTTTAGCTTCAAAGATTTTGACATATTCAAACATTTATCCACGATTTCTGGTAACACAGCAGGCCAACTGGAGCATCAGTGACTGCATCCCATGCAGCAGTTGCAGTAAACTGGTTCTTTCAAGAAATGTTTGAGTAAGTGTGCATGCACTACACAGTTGCTGTCTGCCTGCAATAGATCTGACGCTTGCCGGAAGTTTTGGCCAGGCCTGCCCTACCACACACGTGCTTTCAATCCAGGCTGCACTCACTCAGTAAGTCAAGTCTTTCAGGAAGCCTCTGACTTGCTCCACAAACTGTATATTTTTTCCCTGTGTGCACAGAAGATTTGCTCTGTTCCTCATGTGCACAACAGTTATACCCCATACAGAGGTCCGACATGATGTTTTCACAGTGTTGAGCTGGATGCACAGGTGCTGCACAGCATATGTCTAAGCATTTCAATCTGGACTTATTATAGGAACCCCAGAAGGGTATGTCTTGTGTTTAGCTGAAACAGTTGCAATCACAGTTGCTACGGCAGAGCGCAGGGCACAGAATTGTTACTGTATGGAGGGGACTAGAGAAGAGGGTGGGTAGAAACACCTCAAGTCAACTCTGCTGTCAGAGAAATTGCTTCTGGTACTCCAGCTTTTATGTGCGTGCACCATAGAGTAACTTCAAGCGTGTTGTAATTCAACATATCAGACTAGGTGATCTGATCATGAACAGCCTATGCAGTGTGTCTGCACTAGGTCTGACGACTTGCAGAAGTGTTAGACTTACTGTATATGTGCTACACGGATCATACTTGCATAGGGCAGCAGTATAGACTCATTCATAGGCTGTAGGAACACCAGACATAACCATGTTCTACAGCCATAGTGGCTTTGAATATTTAGGAGGGACTTGGAACTTATGCTTCAGTTGCAGTATTATTTAAGAGTTACTTTTCTTCTGAAATACAGAAGAAAATTTGTTTCTGAATTTCCATAGAAGAAGAAAGATGACCTTTATAAATGTGGTAGATTATTTTAATCACTGATGGAAATAAATTGCATTGTGTAGTCACTCCTATGCATGGTTTATTTATACCGCATGTCCTATCAACATATCAACTTATTAAATTTTCTGTTTACAAAAACAGTATGGCCAATATGTTCAGATGTGGTTGATTTTTACTAGTTTAAAACTTCATTGTCCACTCTTCCAAGAACTCATTTGCATTAGAGATTACACTTTTGTGCAAATTGTTGGCAGATAATAATTACAGCTTAAACTGTCAGCCAAAATACACGAAAGCTATGGTTCTCATATTTGCATTCTGTATTCCTCTACTGTCCACTAAAGCAAATTAATTACACAGTGTTTCTTTTGCAAGTCAGCAGGAGGTAAATTGGTATGGTAGAAATGAAAGGGAAGAGTCTAAAAGAAAATTGTCAACCAATTTGTTACATTTTCATTTCTCTTTGCTGCATTGTTTTGCAATATCAAAGCCTGAAAATTAAAAGTCTGTCATTGCTTTGGGCATTGTCCTAGTGCTGCTGGCACAGGAACTGTTTGTGGTAGGTGAAAATGTCAGATGGCTTTTTGAATGGCAGCTAAAGGGTGGAGGACTTAAAAAATCTATTTCCTTTAATTTCTAATAGGCTTCATCATTCATTGTATTAAAGAGATATTGAATAACGTGGCCTTAATTTACTTTTTTGAGACTTCTGGTATCTCGGCCTTTGCACACGAGGTGATTCCATCTTAATTTTTTCTTGAAAATAAAATCCTCTCTTTTGCTAAAGGTTGTACTCCATAGAAATAATCTGGGACATCTTCCATTATATTCAATGGACTTTAGGTTTGGATTTATGTATATAAAAAAGCGCAATGTTGTAAGTGCATGTATTGCTCCTACCCTTTACACCTGTGTTTAGATTAAAGAAGCTGAAGAAACTCATTACTGAAGGATGAGGCAGAAGCACAGTATCTATATGCTGAGTGTGATCCAGTCCTCTATCCACAGCCTCCCCTTGATTCCTTATTTATTACACCCCTCTTGGCTCACTCAGTTATGATGTACCAGAGAGCACAGATCTTTGAGAATATAGGTTATCAGTAATGCAGTTGCAGTCTTGTAGGTTAGATATCATATCAACATCCTACCAATGCTTCTACTTGTAGAAATTCACCTGGAAATTGAGTTTCGTTCACCACTAATTGGTCTGATTGTGAGCTCCTCTTGATAAAATTCAGGTGACCTCATTTTCTGTACTTTGAATCATATGGTCTCTAGTCCCAGTGAGAAAATAAAAATAGTGAAATCTCCTATTATTACAGATACAGAAAAAAAGTAATAACACTTCCTTCAAAATTCCTGGTGTAATACAAGCAACAGGTTATCTTGAACGGTATTAGAATTTTTAGAGGTGAATAACTGATTTTGAATTGAATCTTGTTGGCTAATGTAGAAAAAAACACACCCAAACTGTAAGGTTTCAGAGCATTTAAAAACTGTTTTGGTCCAATATGTCTAAATTTGGAAGGGGTTTTTTTTATTATTTTCAACCAACTGTGTAACAGGTAAAAAAGCAAATATTAACTTTTGTTGAAATTTGAGATTTCAAAGAAAAATAAAATCATCAATACAGCTAAACATTTTTCTATCCTTCTGAATAGCTTTAAACCATAACACTCAAAACCAACCATTTTAATCTCTCTGGTGTTGATTTTCAATTATATGATTTCAGTTTGCTGAGCAAATGGTGTGCGGTAATAAATGGGGAGTGACACTAGGGTTGAAAGGAGCTGCAAATATTAGAAAAGCATTTTATTTTATTTTATTTTATTTTATTTTATTTTATTTTATTTTATTTTATTTTATTTTATTTTATTTTATTTATATTTAGGGGCAAGTCTGGGGAGTTCACAGAAGTCAAGTATGTTGGTTCCCTTATATGAGATAATTCCAGTTCCTTCATTGAAGGGGTTAAAGATCTGACTCTGATCTAAACCTTCAACACAAGTGCAAATTGAAAGATGTAAATCTGATCTCACAAGTCTAGACATAACTGTCAGCTACTTTTAGCCATTGTTCTGTATTGATTTTTATGTTCTTAGTTTTATTTAATGAACAGATTATTTTTCCCTCCCTCTGAAATTCTGACCTTATTCAGTAGAATTTCAATCTGCAAGTCCCCTTTAACTTTCAAAAAAAATCTCTTCCATAACAGGTTCAGAAAGCAGTTTCCTGTGAATTTTTATGAGGATGTTATGAAAATTAGGGTTGCATTTTTGACCCCATTTAATCTCTAAGCATCTGGCTTGCACTGTTCTGTTTGGTGATGTTTCTTTCCCCCAATATGACTTTGATAAATACTTTTGGTAGGCTGCTTACCCTTTGCAATTCAAAGCATTAGAGTTATTTACTATGCTCCTGCAAACTTTCCTATTGTTTCCACTGTCCTTTGTATCAAATAAGTTGGAGACCAGCACCAGCTTTGCAGCAGATTGATTATGTGGCTGTTGATGGCTGCTTCTTTTGGTAGTTTTGAATTTCAGTTCAGAGTAAGAAGAACTGTGCACGTACTATAAAATTATATCTTTCTTGCTTTTATTTTCCCTTTGCACATGATGCTTTTATTAAGATGATATACTATTTTTATTTGCCATGAAATCTTAGTTCTACAAAACTAATTTAGTTCAGATGGCAATACTTGACATATGAATTTTTAAGAACTTTGATGTCCTACAGGACAAAATTCTTTTCATGCACCTTTAGTCAACGAGCTGTATTTTTACTGTCAGTAATATTTACTTCTTTTTTTTTTTTTTTTGTAGCATGGTAGTACCCCACTGTGAGCAGATACCCATTTTAGTAGGCACTAAACCAACACTTAGTAACAGAATTCTTGCCCTGAAGAATTTACAGTCTGAACATTAACATATAGAGGAGAGGAAAGGAAGGACTGTTTATTCTTCTTCTACAAAGGAAAAACTTGAATGTAGAAACATGAAGGCTCAGATCCACAATGACATTTAACTGCTGTTGAAATCAACTAATTGATTTAAGGTCCACGATCACTGTCTGTATAAGCATCAAGAGGGAAGACACCAAAGTTAGATATACACTTCCAAATAAAAATACTGGGGAAAAAATCAAAGTAATATAAACTAGCCACAGATACTTATGATTACATATGGTGAATCAGGATGTTTCCATCTATTGGTGGAGAACACTCCTCCAGTATGAGTATTGGCAGCAAGAGCCCTAACTGTATTCATGGAAATTTATAGCTCAGTGCACTGATGATCAGAGAAAATTAAGAGGCGTCTCAGGTATCTAGTCACAGAGATCTTGGCGCTAACATTAGAGGCTTCAAAGATCATGATAGTGTGGAGGTTTTGTTTGTTCTATAACAGAGTTATAAATACATAGTTTATAATGCTTTTGTGTATGACATGTACAGTGCTTGCTGCAACAAAACCTCTCATTGATCTGCTAGAGATCTTGGGCTTTTGATCTCTACTCAGTGGATGCGGCAAAGCCAGAAGATAACTTGTAGGACTATAAAAATAAAATTCTGAACTTTCTCTAGGGACTTGTATAAAAAGCTCTTTTGACTGACTAAGACGACTTAGAGAAGACTCATTGAAACTATGCACTCGAGATGAGAGGAATACTTGGGAACCTGGTAATGTATCTGGTTATGCCAGCCAAAAAAACCAGGTCGAATACAATGCTTGCAAACAGAAAATTGTATATAAGCTTTCTTGTTTGCTGTGATGCTTATTAGCAGCCAAACTGATATAAAACAGCTCATTCTGTGTAAAACAACACTAAAATTGAAATGACATCATTTCATTGAGCTATCCAAGCAAATTCTGTATTTTTAAGAATATAAAATGTTTCATAATTTGTGAGAAACTTAACTTTTATTATTCTCTTGACGTGGATTACAGCATAAAAATAATTAGATAATTTGAAGATCTGCGTAAAATCTTAGAAGTTAATGTTTTCCTAATAGCAGTGCACTTAAGACATATCTCTATAGTTAGCTTACAGATAGTTCTGTTTCAAAGTTAGGAGAGGAACTGCTTTTACATTATCTCACTGGATAACAGAAAATCCCCAATAATTAATGCCAGATCCTCAGCTCTGATAGTTTCATTGAAACCATTAGGTCTATGCCAGTTTACATCATTTGAAGATCTGACCCAGCAGGTATAAAAATGAAAATGGCAAGGCAAAAAAATACGAGCAATTTGATATCAATAAAAATGTGCATGAGGTCAGTGGGGACAGAGCCTTTTCAAGTTTTCCTTTGACTTTTTATCCTAAAGAAGAACTTTTTTTTCAGTCATTGAACAAGGTAATGTACAGCAAATGATAAATTACAAAAGAAAATAATCTGTTGTAATAAAACCTGGGCAGAGGCCCAAGTATTTGTTCCTAAAATATTTATTTTTCCCCAGCTGTATTTATGCGTGAATACACTGATGTTTCTAAAGCAAGTATTAAAAAAATGTAACATCTTTTGAGTAAGAAACTGGTTTTAGTTATGCACATTTCCAAAAAAAAGCTTTTCCTCTTTCAAAATTCGAACTTTGACCTTTCTGAAATCTCACTATCACAACTGACAAGTTCCAACTCTTTTTATTTGACAGTGTTTACAGAAAAAGAAATTTCAATTCAGAAGTCTGGATCAAATTTCTGACATAGAAAGTTAACTCAGCTGCCCAGAAAAGAAAGTGTAATAGATCAGAGGACACGTTAGTCTCTCACTTTGAATAGCAAATACATTCAATACCTTGTATTGAAATTATTATCACTATAACTTGTCTGGAAAATATATATTAATAATTATTTACCAAAGAAAAATTAAATCAGAGACAAATACAGAATTTGCTGTTAACTCAAAGAAGGGATGTTTTCTTTTTATTTCACTGCAGCACTGGTAAAGAAACATAAATTTAAAATTGCTGTAAGGAAAATTACAGTTTAAATAATGAGCTTAGTGAAAAAAAGAAAGCTCAGACCCAAGACCTAAATGTAGAAAATGAAAACTGAATTTTACTGAGCCACACGGAGAGAATATTGTATTAAGGAGTTGGGTGTGTAGCCCCACATGTGATTAATTAGCTGCACCCAGGTGGTGAGATAAAAGAACAACAAGCAGCTTAGCTGAGAGAGAGCTGTAGGGAATAGGGGGCTACTGTAGAAGTGCTGGGTCAGGGAAAGGGGCTTGCTCTACCCGCTAGATGAAAGGCCTCGCTGGGTACACCTGCTGTGTCGAGAGCAGCAGAAGCCCTTGGAAACAGAGGTCTTAAGAGAGGCCAGACAGCAGGATTTAGTTTATCTGTTTTCTTTATTGATGACCTCTGTTTGAACAGTAAATATGTTCCTTAGAGGAGGACACAGTGATGCTAAAGATGCTTCATTAAAAAGTGTGACTGGCTCATATCAGAGTGGGGAAACTGAGGCAGGAATGTTGGAAGGTGGAGTTATTGCTTGTATTGCAGTGAAGTACTGTTCAGTTCTAAGCCTGTATCTGACTGCCCCCTCCAGCTTTGCTTTGCCTTTGGAGTGTGTTATGAGCAGTGGAGCAACTTAGAATGTTCTTACTGAAGGTGAATGACAATGATAGTACTGGCTAATAAGAGCTGCACAGAGGATCTGGGAACAGAGAGAGGAAAATAAGTGGGTACTATGGAGAAGTTCCTCGTCTAGAGTGGTTTGGGTGTGTGCTGGGGCCTAGCCTCATTATAAGGAATGGAATATATGGAATCAAAGTGAAATTCTATATGGGACAAGAAATGGGGTGGTCTTTATAGCAGGGTGGTCTTAAACTGAGGTTTAATGTATGTACAATATACAAACATTTTTGACAGACCATTAACACCTATAATCTTGTAAATATTTGCAATTTTCTAGATCATAAATATAGCTGCATAAGCAGTTCTTTCAGGACATCATTTATACTCCATTAAAGGTTAATTTACAAGTTAGTACCTTATAGAAAGAAGATATGTGTACTTTTATGTTAACTTTCTGTAAAGGGAGACTGGTGTCTCCAGCAGCAATTTGTAATTCTCCTGTGACGCTCCCAGTGGCACTATTCAAAGCACTATTTGAATTCTTTTCATCAGCTCATGTTCACAGCAAGCTTAATCTTCTGTTTTGAAGACAGAGAGGGAAAGAAAAAGAAAAAAGAGCAAGATCTTAGGTCTTCTGTCTGCGTTCCCAAGCATCCAACTGTTTGTTTAAACAGTCTCCCCTGACACACATTCTCATTTGTCACAGTGCTGATGATACCTGCTGCTGTATCTTAGCTCAACTTAACTAGCTTGGTTGTGCTAGAGTCTTGGTCGTGAAGGGGGGCAGGGAGGAAAGAGGTAAATAGTAGGGGATTGACTCTGTGGGCTATGACTTTATTCACTGTAATGGCATTTGTGCTTTCTAAAGATCAAAGGCCAGAGAAAGGGTGGGGGCAGGGGAAGAGAAAGAAAATTGTTCACTGTAGACCTAGTCAGGAACTTTCAGAAGTGCCTGTGAGAAATTAGGTGCCTCTCTGCGCATTTGATCATCTAACTTTGAAATCCTGATGAGAGAGCTTAGAGAAGGATCTGAAGAGAAGAGAGAATAACCGCTCATAAGTTAGGACTATTGGGGAAGAGTGCCAAATTTAACTGATTTTGATTTATTTTATTTTTCTAAATGACAACTTTCCTTGTTGAGCCTGGTAGTTAAACAACAGAGTGGCTTTAAAAATTGCAGTTAGCTGCAGATATACAGGAAAAAAGAAATCTGTTGTAAATTAATATAGTTTGTTGTCAGTTATTGGGATAAAAGAAAGCTTTCTCAAATGGTATGGCATGAGTTCTACATCGGTCTCTATGACTTTCGTCACCTTCCATAGGATTTCCCATGAAGAGAGATGAAAGCTTTATGCTTGTTGCTCACATATGTAGTATATGTTTGTCTTTGGTATTCATATCTTAATAGTGTAAAGCTTTTCTTTTCATGTTTCAAACTACTATGCACATTGCAGAATGTTCCAAGCTTCCATTTTTCATATACTGAGATTCTTTCAGCTAGTTTCATACACAAAATGGAGGGTGGTCATTATGGTACATTCACAACACACTATATAGGAGCTAGTTAGGTACTCTTACTGTTCTGTTTTCACTGGAAACTCTTTCTTTTCTCAAAACAGAATGACATCAACATTTGGGTAATTTTCTAAGGGTCAGGGTTGAACTTTTGACTTGGGGATGTGAGAACTAGAACCTTTGACCACTGCACTTTGAATTTGTGATCTTCCAATCCATACTTAAGTTTCTCCTTTGAAAGCAGCAGATCGAGGAGCAGTTAAAAACTTTCAGGCTGCAGATTGGTGTGGAGAAGAGGGAATGAATTTCCCTCTTACCAGGTTAGTGATCTAATTGCAACACTATAGAGTCAGTCCAATCTGTCAGAACTCCACTTGTTTTAAACAATTGCTTTTGTCTCAGACAAGAACCTTCTGAGGTACCGCTTGTAACCTCAAACCAGTTCTTAATATTTTTAAAAACGCATTGTTATTAATTCCGTTGTACCTCTGGTGTTGAATGAAGTAACTGCCTTCTTGAGGCCTGAATGATTTGGCATGCATTTTAGTATTAAATTCAGTGACAGGACTTCTACTATAAGTAGCTGGAGTTGTACTTGACTTTAGGAGATACCTGGTATGCCAGCAACAATGCCTTGAGTCCTAGAGTCATACACATGCCCAAGGAGACATCTTTACCTCTGTTTTACAGGAACATAGATCTTGATGCCAAAGAGCAGCTGCGTGGCATGATGTTGCTGATTAGTGCCATGTGCTGTGTGACACAGGAATCCCAGCAAGGGGTTGGAGAGGGGCATATTAAAATGGCAGAACTACACAGCTCAGTCACAAGTCCAGTCAATGTCCTTTTGAGGTACAAAGATGGCCACTCTAGTATGCGGAGTGCTGGGTTTGTATATACATATCAAAAATGTGGTTTTAATTTATCTTGTAGTAGTTACCATAAATAGCCTTATTACAGTTGAGGTTGTAAGTGGGTGGGCAAAACAGGAGTAATCATAAAGAAAAGTCTAAAATGTCTCGTTCACTAGGGAGCTCATCAAAGAGCGGTTTCTTCCTGCAATCACTAGTAAAGTGGCTGTGGTGAAGGAACATGAGGTTTAATGGCTGTGTAAGTGCTTTAATATAATTTAGCCTTAGAAACCAGTTAGCTTCAGTGTGTGCAAATCCCTTCACTTTTTTTTTGTATTGGGCCTGCTTGTAGGCCTATGGCTCACCATTGCACACTTGAGGCAGCTTAAAGAAATATTTATCTACATTAAGAAGAAGCACAAGTATTTCATGAGGGCATTTGCCACTCATCCTGCAATCTGTGAAAGGACTATCTTAATCACCTGTCTGGTCTTATTTCCTACTTCCTGAGATAACTCCCCTCATATCCTTCAGAAATAGGAAAATCTTCTGAAGAAATCCTTTCTGTTACTCTTTTCTCGTCCCTGTCTCTTAGCTCTAGAAACGTGCAGTCCCCACCATGCTAGTTAAGGGCAGGATCACAACTCAAAGAGGGTCTTATTTCATCTTCCTCTGCCCTGTGCACAGCTGAGGGATGGCTGTGACTATAAACTTTGCTCCTGCAGCAGCTCTATTCACGTGTATAAAGTGAAGCATGTGCTCATGAGTTTGCAGGATCAAGCCCAACACATCTGATCTTGGCCTTCCTCTCCCACAATTCATATATAAATTTACACAGTGGAAGCTAAATTTTACAAAAATTTTCATGAATAAGCAAATATATGATTGTCTCAGTATGTGAAATCTTCCTGAATTCTTTGAGTTGAATCCAGATTTACACAAGTGCAGAGCTCAGTGAGAGTATAGGCCTTGACAATTATAATGCCTACTCATCTAGCTGCTCAAATGACATTTGCCTCTCTAAATTTTACAATAATTTGTGGAGCCTTTAGGGCCCTCTGTAGAAATCTTAATTTAAAATCTTCAGTTTTGTTATGTAAATCAGTGCAAAAATATGTTCATCTGCATAATCTTAAAGTAGGAGACGGCACACAGTTATTCAGGAAGCTTTACAGAAGGTTACTTGAGGACACCATTAATGTGTAACATCTTTCTGATTATAATTATGTATATTTTATCATGAATTTGGGTCTTACATTTATCAGAATAATATCTTTTCCCTAATCAATTAAAGGGTGATGAATTGATGTCAGAGAGCAGTTTTTCTTTTCTGTTGCGAGGAAAGGGAAATGTGCCAATGCTTATGAAATCACTATGTTATGGTTTATGACACAAGTAAAAAAAAAAAAATTAATGTCTTTATCTAGCTATTGCTACTGCAGGAATAAACCCTTCCTGATCAAAGTTAAAGAGATATTAACCAGCCCTTTGCAGTTTGATCAGAGCTGTCATTGCACAGTACTATTTTGCCAGTCCTCCAAATTACTACTTTTATAGCAGAGCGTTAGTGTGAAAGAAGACTTTTTCATGTTTTCCTGTCATTTCTAAAAACGCTTTGTTATAATTCCAAATACAAGGAAACAATAAATTTCTGGGTATAATAAACTGTTATTAAAATGGTTTGCTTTAACTAGCTTGTTGCAAATTGGCAGTACAATATTTTTCAGGGTAACAGTAAGCTTTGTTTTTCTAAATAATAGTTTGCATGAGCTGAAGATACTGACAATGCTTGCTGAATGCACCATACTTCTGATCTTTCAGTATAAAGCATAAATGAAAGGAAGAGCTGCCAGGGCAGTTTATCTCCAATCCCTTTCTAAACTGTGCATTTCACAGGATTATTGTCATGAAGGTGACCATCAAAGCAGTGAGAAAAACAACATCCTGATTTTCTAAGAGTGAAACAATCTAACAGTTCTCTAAATACTTGCTTTAGGAAGTCTGATGCCACTTTTATTAAAAGAGTCTTCCATTACCTTACAACCAGACAGCACAGAGAGAGTAACTGGAGTGTCTGCAACAGTTGCGAAATTGCAATGGAAAACTGCAAGTTGAAGGTTACACAGATTTCTTATTTTATACTATTTTTTTATTAGTCAAAAGCTACTGGAAAACTCTTTGTCCATCTCTTCAATAAGCTAGTATTATTTATATTCCCATGCATAATACCTCAGCCAAGTGACTGAGATTTTTGAAGGCTTTCCAGAAAGACAAAATGCTTCATACGTATATATACTCTAGCAGCGATCCTATGCTGTTTGTTTATACTTTCAAGATTCAATAAATTAGGGTTGCTGTCATTGTTACATAAAGTCTGTGTAATTGTGCTTCATGTAGCTTTAGGAAAAGCAAATGCCTATTTCCTCTGTCACAGAATATACCTAACAGGGAGGGTGTCCTATTTTTTCAGCTGTTTATGAACTGCTATTGTAAATGAAGAACTGTGATCAGACGTTGCTCTTAGTCCTGTGTATGTTTTCCTTTCCCAGATCCTGTCACAAGTCCATTCTATAAAGATAAGTGTTAACTTGTCCTGGACCATTTCTTCTTTTAAAGTTTTCCCATTGAATGATTCAAATATAGTCCTGAAGCAATTGATTGGCTCGAATCCTGTTGCAGTTAATAGTGGTCAGTAGCTTTGGATGGTTATTTCTAATCCATGATTGGTTGTCTTCATTTGTCTTTGCTGAGGTTTTTTGAAGATATTTTTTCATCATTCATTCTTGATATACTATTATTTTCAGAACAGTGTAGATAATGCAAATGCCATTTTTTGACCTTTTTTAATCATGCCCTGTCAATTGGAAAGAAATATTACTTTTTATTTCCTTTTCCATTTGTTCCTGGATTAATAACAGTGTAAAATCCTGTGTTATTTGAAATAGATGAAACTGTATCATTGAGCTGCCTTGTCTTCTTAGAGACAGAGGTGAAAATGAGTTAATATCTCTTTATATAGAACCAATGGAATAAAATTCCATTGTAATTACTTTCAGACTTCACTGACTTTCATAAGTTTAATTTTCTCACCCATCTGTGTATGCTATTCAGTTGTATTAATTATTCCATATTGAAAGACACTACTTGATAATTAGTTGGTTGTATAACTTGAAGCAAATGCTGTAGTGAATTTTGCTTTTCTTTTTATTCAGAAATCATCTGGAAGCAGTTTTCTCAAAAGTACTATTTACAGAAAATTATGTACCTAGTAGTTATACTTGAGGAAATACAGTTGCTCTCGAATAGTATCTAAAAAGCTCATTGTGTGTATCTAATTTTTTTAATATATTCTAACTTTTTGGTTGCTTTTTATTAGCTAGACACATACTGATATAGTAATTTCTTCACCTGAACAAAAGAACAGAATGTATGGATTTAAAGATCAATTACTTCCTGCATTGCTTTTCAAGGAAACAAAAAGTTCATGAGTTATCTCCGAGAATTTCTCTAGTTTTATTTTATTGGTTGCTTGGAAATACAGTTCAGATGCTTCTTTGGATAGACAAATAGAGGAAATAAATCAAAAGGATTTGCGACTCTGCTTTGGAGCACGCATTCTCAAAACCACGTCTTGCAGGCAGACAACTTTTACTGCAAATTCAAAGCTTGTAACTGTGTTTCTTCCACTGTTTCATTTGTCTTTTTGTGTGTCCTACGATTTTGTATTCTCCCAGCACACTTTGTATCTGATATATCAGAGCACTGAATTTTTAGACACTTTGACACTATCAGCTTGTATTTTCAGGAGGGTGGTAGTTACAGTCTTGGATTTCTCACCCTTCTAAAGTATCATTCTTTAAGGACTGAACTTGTTTGAACATGCTTTAAGTGTCTGGATGTTTTTCAGAAAATAGAAAGTTATATTTAAACTGCGAGATTGTGATATAATAGCTTAGCAATCAAACTTTTCTGTAATACTGAAATACTGATACTTTAGCTTGTTGCTGAAGTACAGGTTCATTTAGAATAGAGTGTTTTCATTTGGAAGGGACCTACAATGATCATCTAGTCCAACTGCCTGATCACATCAGGGCTGACCAAAAGTTAAAGCATGTTCTTAAGGGTGCTGTCCAAGTTCCTCTTAAACACTGACAGGCTTGGGGCATTGACCACCTCTCTAGGAAGCCTGTTCCAGTGTTTGACGACCCTCTCGGTAAAGAAATGCTTCTTACTCACTGTCAAGTTGGTTCTTAATATAGCTTCATTTAAAGAAAAAGATGGTATCATTCATTGGCCACTGACTTTATTCTACTCTAACTTTATGTAATCTAATCTGTGGGCTCTTCTAACACAGGTATCAGAGTAGCATGTCAGTAATTTTAGAATTCAGTTCCATAGTAATTTCTCAAAGTGGGGGGTAAGTCTGATGAGCCAAGCTTGGACAAAATTCCAGCATTTCTCTTAAATTGTATGATGAGGTATAAATAGGCATAGGAACAATATTAATGTCAAATTCTAGCTCTGCCATGGATATACTGAGTAACCATTGGACAAATCACTCTCCCTACCTTCCTTTTCCTGTCCTGTCTATTTGCAATCCATTTGCCAGTCAGAGAGGGACCTGGGGGTGTTGATTGATAGCCATCTGAACATAAGCCAGCAGTGTGCCCAGGTGGCCAAGAAGGCCAATAGTATCCTGGCTTGTATCAGCAATAGCGTGGCCAGCAGGGACAGGGAAGGGATCTTACCACTGTACTCGGTACTGGTGAGGCCGCACCTCGATTACTGTGTTCAGTTTTGGGCCCCTCACTACAAAAAGGCCCTTGAATGACTCAAGTGTGTCCAGAGAAGGGCAACGGACCTGGTGCAGGGTCTGGAGCACAGGTCTGCTGGGGAGAGGCTGAGGGAACTGGGGGGGTTTAGTCTGGAGAAGAGGAGGCTGAGGGGAGACCTCATCGCCCTCTACAACTCCCTGAAAGGAGGGTGCAGAGAGCTGGGAGGAGTCTCTTGACCCAAGGAACCAGCACCAGGACAAGAGGGAATGGCCTCAAGCTGCGCCAGGGCAGGGTCAGACTGTCTCTTAGGAAGTATTTCTTTGCAGAAGGGGTTGTTGGGCGTTGGAATGGGCTGCCCAGGGCAGGGGTGGAGTCCCCATCCCTGGAGGGGTTGAAGAGTCGGGTTGATCCAGTGCTGAGGGATCTGGTGGAGTTGGGAATGGTCAGTGTGAGGCTCATGGTTGGACTGGAGGAGCTTCAAGGGATTTTCCAACCAAGATGATTCTGGGATTCTATGAACTTTCAAGTATTGGTACTTACAACAGTAATTCCAGTACAAAACATACATTTCTGTACTGATGTCAGTGTGAAACTGTATCTGAGCTTAGTGATAGAATATTGTAAAAGGGATTATTGTGTCACTGAATGCTCCTCTTTTAAAATTTAAAATGGAATTTTTGCATGTTTTTCATGGTTGCACTTTATGATTCAAGGTTGAAGTAGTTCTTATCAGCTTGATATTTTTTCCCCCCTCTGTAGTTCAATATCTCTCATGAAAATTCACCTTATTTGTATTGAAGAGTAGGCAACAGAGCCATCTGCACCAGTAATTCTAGGAAAGAATTTTATATGATTCATGTTTAACACTGCTTCTTACAAAGTGCAGCTGGAATAATCAATTTGACCTTCTGTTTTTCAGCACAATTTTGGTGGGTTTTTTTTTTTTTTCAGAGGAGACAGCAAATTCATCCTGCATACTGATAGTGGGTAATGCTCAAGTTCTTTCTAATTGAAGCCCCTAATTAAAACTTAAATACAGTTTTATTATAAGGTACAGGCAATAGAAAAGATCAGGTGCTTCCAAAGTATTAGAGCACATGATTTTCTGTTAGAGGATTTTATATAATAAAATATCATCCATCTGATAATCTCTTAATACTTGACAAATATTGGTGATTTAAGCTTCACAATTACCTATCAGCTGTATATTTAATAGATCAGAAGCTGAGGAAAGGAAATCATAACACACCTAGGACACAGTGAGGTATCCATATTCATATTAAAACTGGTAGTGCTGCCTGGGCTTCTTGAACCTTCAATTTGTTCACTATTCTTCATGACTTCTCTTAAAGAAACAGCTTGTTCTACCTAAAAAGCGGTTGCTATCAACATTTTAATTAATATACCAGTTTAGAAGTGGTTTTGGTTAATAGAATCATAACATGGGACTGTGGTCATGCTTTAGATCAACAACATATCACCAAAAGACAGGAAAAAGAAGTCCTCAGTTTTTGGCCAGGGTATTTATATTTGCCAGTACTGCTCAAATCAGTGCAAAACTGAAATCTGATCACAAAGCAAACTTCTCATTACAAATATATTGCTTTCTTGCTAGCTGAGTAACAACACTGGATGTTGTATGGAATCTGTTGCAACAGTGCCTGTATGGAAAACTGAATACAGGCCCAGAGGCAGGAGTTCCCCCAGATTGGTATCTTCAAATAAGAAAATTATATTTTCAGTTGCAACCATTCAAAAGATCTGCACTGAGTGAAGCAGTGCAGAATATGATCTAAAGCATATTATTTATCAATCAGAAAAAAAGTCATCAAAAAAAGGAAATTCAAAACTATTCATTGGTGTGATAAAACTGCATGGGATGTTTTTTGGTTTGGTTGTTGGTTTTTTTAATGTTACAGTCAAGAAGAGCACCTGAATTAAAACCTGTGGGCATTTTTTCTGTACAAGGGCTCAGGTGTCACACTGGTCCAGGATATTTGAAGGGTAATTCTCTTGTCCCAGCACTTAGTTACCTATAAGATTTCAGTTGGACTCAGTGTTGCCTATAGGAGAGACTGACCTCACTGCCGTATAAGATACCTCTGTGCAGGCTTGTAGGATACTCATATACAAGTTATCTATGAAATACATGCATATAGATCATGTCCTTTAAAAAAAAAAAAAAAAGTGCAGAGAAAGGTACTCAGTGAGAGTTTTCACATTGTGTGAATTCAGTTAATTTTTCCTTATAGCACCTCATAATTTTTCTGAACAGAGATCATTAATCATTCCAAATTGTGTACAAGTTTGTGTGATAGCTGTAAGACCACAAAACTCTGACCCTGGAGAAAATGAATTCCTAAAGGTGAAAAGCAAGTGTTTTCTTAATTAAGCCACCTAAGCTGCCTGGTTTTGCAAATATTTATTAACTCAATTCAGATGAAGTTAGATTAACACTTCTTGCTGCAGAGAAGGTTGTTTCACTGAACCATAAGTCCTTGTTTTCAAATCAATATTCAATCTTTTAACACAACAGCAAATTATTCTCCCCATCCATCTCCTGTGACAACTCTAATGAACGTAATATCTGGATGGTGATGTACAAACACTTTGTGAGTAGTTCATTTATAAAAATAGAGGTAGTATTTATTTATAATAGGCTGTTGGGGTTTGGGGTTTTTTCACTTTTTGAAGATGACTTAATATTCTTTTAAATTTGCTGCACGTAACTGAAACATAAGTGAACACGTAGATAACAGAACATTTGACATAATAAATTTGTAGGGTATATGAGCTTGGTATCACAAAGGCTTTCCCAGCCAATGCCTTTGTACTGTAGGACTAACAAGTGTTTTAGTATGAGTTGAAGAACAAAAGGTAGTTTGAAACTTGGCCAAGCTGGAGACTGAACCAGCTCAGAGTGTGACTTAGAGCAGGTCATGCCAGTTGTACCACCTAGAGTGGATCCGGGCGCTTGCCAGAGTGCTGTTGTGTGTTTTAAGCACCCACCTTCCGCCCCAAGATTAACCAGCACTGTTCTTTCTGATTTAAGGATGAGTGAGAATGAGTAAAGCATGTCCCAGATGGCCTATTAACAAGATGGAAGTTCAGACACTCTTGCTAACATATCAGGATTTGGCCTATATCACAATCCGTCATGAAGAGGGATTGGTTTTTTTAGTTCTGAAAGGAATAATAAGTGGCTTGAAGGCTGCATGCCAAGTACTTTGCTAAGTCAGAATCTGAATGTGGGAAATAAAAGCAAGAACCTCATGGTCTGAATCAGATTGTCTTTGACCTGCTGGAAAACAGAGTAATGCTTGCTGCAACCTGCCATGAAAAGTAGGAATTTATTTCAGACTCATTTCTCACCTTTGGTGTTGATTGATGCATTAGTTAGGACATGAGGAAGATGGAGGAGTGGAAAGGGAAGCTGTGAACTAAATCCATCCAAAAAGTATGTGCTCATTAGAGAGAAATGATCACTTTCTATGCTGTTCTCTTTTGTGGTGATGGAAATGGGACTCGTGGCAACAAAGTGAGGACTAGTAATAATGTTTATTGCTTAGTGAGAGGCTGGCATAACTAATTGAAAGGAAACAGATTAATCAGTTCTAGGGCTTAAGGAAAGTGATGAGAGGATATTTTCATGAACTGCTATTCAGTGCAATTCTATTTCATATTGAGTTAAAAAGCACATTTAAACTGTTACATATTCTAAAAGCCTCCACTGCAATAAAAAAGTAATGATTTTTGGCAAAGTACGTTATAGATCTCCTATATTCAACACAGGAAAGATTTGATTGCATTTCCTGCATTTTAATGTTACTTATATTGAAATGTTGAACTTCAGGAAAGAAGAATCACATATTTTGAGTTTTGCCACTGATTTTGCTGTACCTCATATCCCTTGTAAAGTATACATAATCATATGTCCCTGTCTCTGTAAAGTATAAAAAGGCTTTAAGAAAAACTCTTTTATGTCCATGTACATTGCCTCTGTAGTAAACCTTGGATCTTCATGATTTGAAAGCTATCATAAATGCTCAGCAAAAATGAATGTTTAAATGTGCTTTTTAACTCAATATGAAATAGAATTGCACTGGAAAGCCTGGAGTTACTTCACAGCAATCACTTCTATTCTGTTTAGGTTTTTGTATTGCTCCTGTGAGACCCTGGTTTGGAACTCTTCAGAGTTATTTTCATTTTAACTAAAATGTAAATGAACAGTCACATCAGACTGAATGAATTCCAGCCTGTGTAAAACTATCATAGCCAGGGAGTGTGATGTTTCTCTATTACAGAGATGACCCATGGGGCTATTCACAAAAGCTGGTCTAGTAAGACAGATCTCCTTGTAGTTCTTTCTCTGATAATGCAGACAAATAGGCTCTTGTTTTGGATTGTTGTTATCTAGAATAACCTGTCTCTATCAGGATCTGGAAAAATTATTCTCCCCGGGTAAATGTTAGCCTTTGAAAATAGTTGCCCTCCTCCCACTCCTTGTCCTCAGTATCAAAGTTTTTCCAAAATGGTACTTTATTCTTGTTTTTTGAAATGCCTGATTTTAATCACTATAAAATATTTATTAAAGAGAAATCATTGCCCTTAAACAGATTTCTGCTTTTTTTCAGGACAAACAAGCTGCTCTTTAAGGAATACCTATTTAGTGAAATAAACACTGCTTTGGGTTCACAGACCAGTAGGAATTTGTTTTTCTGTTATCAAAGTTGTTTATTTACTCAGTATGAGAAATAATGACACTTGTTTAGTGCTCTATAATAGATGCTCTTATACATCAAGTTTTGAAGAAAAGGGAGATTCACCTTCAGAAATAGTCCTTATATTAATATGTACATTGTTAATTATGGTAATCATATGAAAGTTGCAATGATACCTATCTGTATATTTATAAGTTCCTTTTGGTCTTTTCAATAACCATGTTGCAACCCTAAAAATTGTTCTGATCTTTGAAGACAGCATGACTTTATAGCTATAGTTTAAAAAAAAAAAAAAAAAAAGGTGCTTCTCTGGAATTGTGTATGTCTGCCTCTCTTCAGTTTTGTTCCATGCTCAATTTTGGTAAATCCTACTTTTTCTTTATTCTTTCCTAATCTAGAAATTGCCAGCTATGAAAAGCTTGTTAATTTCTGTTTGTAAAATGTTCTGCTGTAACTTGGATTAAATGCAGTGCAGCTGGGAGTAGTCAGGGCCAAACAATACATGGCATAAATTATCTCTATGTGGAGTGTCTGACTAGATAGCATAATCAACATGAGACTGACAAAACAACACAGTTGCACTGTTGTTGCTGACAACTTCATTATTTCTATGCTGTTCAGCTGGGTAATTTCCTTCTGAGGAACAGCAATATCTTCAGATATGTCTAATGGCCTGTATGTACTTTTATAAGCTTTCTGAAGATGGATGTGTCTGCACAAACTTAGTTGTTTGGGTTTTTTCTAATATGGAGAACAATTGCAGGAACCATTAGCAAAGAGCATTCTGCTCCATATTGTTTTTGCAGTAGGGCAGCATTTCCATCAAGCAGTGTTGGTGAGCACCTCTTCATATGCATGTGGATCACCTGGGGTAACAGCAGATGCTCTTTGATCCCTTGTTTCAAACAGTATTGGCTTTAAGGATCTGATGAACTTCTTATATTAAGGTATGTCTGTTTACCTTAACTTACACTCCAAATGGTCCCAAAAGACTAGTGTTTTGTGGCTCAGACACTCCAGACCTGATTCTATTCCACAGAATGCAGCCAGGGATTATTATTCTCAGGAATTTTCCAATTAAAAAGACTAGGAAAAATAAAAAAGCCACTTTGTCAAAAACAAATTGTACAAAAAACATGCCATCTTTAAAGAATTCTGACCAAACAGTTCTGGTTTCCTGCTAGTTCATCTAAAACCACACTCTGAAATATAAGCAACCAGGGTCCACAGCTCCAAGGCACCACTGCCATACAGGCTGCCACAAAGCTGGAGAACTGCTGGCCTCCAGTCCCTGCCTGGGGAAGTGGGAGTCTGCAAGCCCCAGGCACTGGTGTATCTGCCAGCTTCAGCCCTTCAGCAGAGCCTGTGGGTGTTGAAATCCAGGTTGTGCTGAGAGCACTGCAGATTAAGAACCACGGCTAAGCCAGGAAGCCTGGAGGAGCTGGGGCTGCCAAGTTCAGTTTCTTTTAGTCGCTTACATCACGGGTGTCTCAAATATTTCAAAACACTTGGGAAAATTGTTTCATTGGGAAATTTTCTAAACTTAGTCCAAACACAATTATTTTTTCTTCAGTCACAATTTCAGAATTTCTTGAGTTTGATCATATCTATGACCGATGAACTGGGAAATATTTGTCTTTTTTATGAATATACTGAATACTTTTGTGTCTCTGTGGATAATAGGTTATTTGCTATGGATTTGGATCAAGAACGCTGGCTAAAGGAACTAGTGAAACAGTAAGACTCAGATCAATGTCCTTGAGGAAACACAAGAAACCAGGGAATAGGACAGAGAATTAACAAATTGGCAAAAGGGTATGTGTGAAAGATGATAGGTAAACAAGGAGCCAGAGAGGCAGAAACTGCCAAAACCAGAGTTGGAATTTACTACAGTAGCTTATATGTATAAAAATTTGCAAGAAAGAATAAGTGTGGGGACAAAGAAAGATACACTTTTATAGTCTTGTTTGGCTTTTGGGGTTTTGTTGGTTTTGGGGTTTTTTTTACTTTTCCTACTATATAACTTTGGCTGTATGAAAAAAACACTCCAATATCTTGTTTCAAGGAGTAGAGTCACTTTAACCACCTTTCTAGCCATGGATTTCCAAAATGACAGAGCATACAGAAGCCAGACAGAGTTGGCCTGACCATGCTACTTTGGGAGGGAGGCTGGAGATCCCATTCCCAGGTATCTGATCTGCCTGGCTACACTGCTCGAACCCGGTCACAGCAGTGTGAGCCCAGTCACAACAGTGTACCGGACGTCAGATCTGATGTTTGAGCAATATTTGTTCTTTTAGGGGGACTGAACAGTCTAAAATACAGGTTTGTCTCTAATGATGATGACAGCTTTGCCATTGAGTGATTAGGAGGTAAAGTCAGGCTCCATGTGATGTCAAATTCCAAACGTTTGAGTGAGTTTCTTTGCTCGAAACTTCCCACCCAGTTTCCAGACTACTGGCCTGCCAAGCGTTTTTCACAAACTCAGTGTATGCATAACACTGAAACACAAGGTGATATAAAACGTAGGAACGTTACTTTCTGTGTATGGAGGACGTGCTTGCTACTGAAATACCACCTGCAATTAAGTGTTGGACACTCTGTGCTTGGGCCAATGCAATACCTGTGTGTGGCTGCTGCTCCCTGGACCACACCAGGCTCTGGAAGAACCGGGTGGATACTGCCATCTATTGCTTGGCGAAAGGAAAATGAATGTCTCCAGCTACCCTGAGATTGTACACAGAACAGCTCTGTGAGCTGCTCATCTTCCGCATGAGAACAGCCTTCCTCCCAGAAATGTTACCGGTGTCCAGAAGAATTTTCTAAATAGAATTAATGGCCAATACAATGTGCTGCCTGGCTGCTAAAATATCTGTGGTGTATAAAGCTGGGAACAATGCAGGGTAAACATTTTGGTAATGTGTCAGTTACTCAGCCAACTTGGGTGGCCTCTTTAAATGAAATGTACTGCTAAACATACATCTGCATAAAAATGTGCTGCTTTAGCAATAGTAATAATAAGAGCAGCTTGTGGAATCAGCTCATGATGTGTACTGAAGGTAGGTAAACTTTTAGAGTGATCAAACATGGAATGACAATTTGTCGCAATAGGTTAAGTAGTGTAAGTACACAAACAAAATATTCTGTTCAACTATGAAATATAGGCAAGTGAAATAATAAATGGCTGACATCTTTGGAATGGCTGACATCAATGGAATCATCAAAGGCTAAGAACGTGCAGGTTTCTATACAAGATCAGACTAATGGCTCTGCTTGCATGTGTTTTATCATAAACCCAGGTTTTAGTTTTCTGTAGGTCTTTTAGTCTTCTCCATTCCCAGAATTAGATGTAGGTGCCTCTCATACTTATTTGCACACATTCATTCATCATTTTTAGTAATTAATTACATGGTTTTATCATTCAGTAAATTTATGATTACTTCTCTTACCTTGCTGAGTGTTGTTTTATGTCTTATAGCTTTTGGACAGCTGAATAATGAATTTATATTCATATAACAGGAAGATTAGAAATATGTTTTCTGGATATAAACAATGTAATTGTCTTTCATAGAACTAGCTTGGGCAAGAAAACGCCTTTTACTATTCTACTAAATAATGTTTGGGTAGCAATAGAGAAGTACTAAGCATTACAAAAATTGAAATGGCAACTGCAAAAGGACTACTTTCCATCAAGAAAGAAAAGGGGAGAAGGGGGAATATTGACTCACAAAGAGAAACTGCTACAAAATGTTTAAGGATAAACTAGTTTCAGTAAACTCATTTTAGCTTTCCCCCTGAAAACAGCTGGAAATTGAGAATTCCCTCACAAGTGAGTTCCATAGATGGGGTCTATACAGACCAAAAAAACTTAATCATGGATTTTGACTCAGAAGAATCATTCCTATTCAGCACAGCACTGAAAATGGAATTTTTGTGCTTACATTTAATTTTAACTAATTTAGACATTTCAGATTTTCAGCATGCTTTTTTTCCAGATAGTATCCCAGTGTTAGAGAGGTATTCAGTGGTTTTCGAAAGATTTCCAATTTTCCTCCTGTTGGCAAGGAGCAGTGACCTCAGTCAGCTGTCCTGTAGCCTTCTGACTAATGATCCTTAGAAGCAGCAGAACAAAAGAGGGGATCCTATACACATATAGCCTGTGATTTTCACGGTATAGGAGAAGGAATGTTGTGCATAGCATATTGTCATAGCACTTTGTAATTCTCTGCTGCAGCAAAACATGCAGGTAGTTGCATCTGATATTCTTGTTATGTCTTTGAAATATATATATATGCATGTTTACATACATGCACATATATATAAAAACATGCATATGAGCATGTAGAAAATATCTCAAAAAATGATTTGGTCCATATCCAGACTGACTTTAAAAGTACAGAATAAGTTCAAGTCCCATGAGATACAAATGTCAGGCCCAGCCCAGCACTAGATTTTAGCTTCATCTACTTTGGCAAAAGGATGCTATTTGGTATGAGGTACAGTACCCTTAACTGAGTTTTGAAGGGTGGGAGAATCAGACTGGTCACCAGCTTTTTTTGGGGGAGGTTTCCAACATTTTCCAGAAATCAAGCATCAAGTCTGAATAAAGCCAGTGAAAATTTTTCAGCAGATTTTAACAGTAGCTCGGATATCCCTTTAAAAACAATTAAAAATATCTTTTCTGTAGATATTAATGATCACTGATCACAACAGACCCAGGAATTAGTGTGTTTAATTTTTTTTCTATTGCTAGATGTTACACAGGAGTGTTCTGGTTGCATGAATTTAACCAAGTGGACTGTCCAGGAAGAATAACGATTTTCTAGATTGTTGTTTATCTTTGTTTATTGTCTACACTATTTTAGAATTCTAAGGTTGTGCATGGTTATTCCCTATTCTGACTTTGTAACATTTTTGTGGGTTTCTGTGGGATCCGGCATTTGTGGGTTTTGCCCTATAGTAAAAAAAAATCTATTTTGAAAAATCACTGTTCTACTATTTTGGAAGCTCTTAGAGCAGACATTACAGGATCTGTTTTAGCTGAAATGTAGGCATCAATAAAATATGTTTTTCTTATTCATTTAATAGTCTTTTTTAAGCATAACCTGTTCAGGCTGGGAGCTCTCAAATGATCTTGCAGATGTCCCATAGCTATGGATATGGTTGCTGCTTTTGTTGCTATGATTGCAGACAGCTGTAGTGATAGCTTGCTTGAAGAAAGAAGAAACAATACATCACATGCAACATGCATTACTGGACTGAGTGTAGGACTGTGATTCTTTCCCTTTTTATTGGTTTAACATAAAACTAACTGCTTTAAGATGGCTGCATTAATGTCTTTTTGCTCATACTTCACGGCAAATTAATTACAATTGCAGTTTTGTTTACTCTGGCAGTAATTATTTTTTCTACTTGCACGCTGTGCTGCTGATCAATTTTAAGGGATACAACAAGCTAAAAGCATACAGAAGTCATGGCATCTTTGACTATGGAGGCAAGAGCTTTATATAGGAATTAGTTATTCCTATAGCTGCACAGGTAACTAGGATAGAGTTAAGGCACCAAACATTTTACCTGTGATACACCGCTATTTGCTTTAAATACTGTTTTGCTCTGAGATCTTACCAGTGATCTTGGACTTCAGTATTTGCTAGTAATAAGCTTTTTCATATCTGATCATTCATGCAGTATAAGGAAGAGGTTTACTCGTTCTGCCCAGAGGCTGAACCAGCAGAGACAGCAAAGCCAATGTGATTCATTGAATGAAGACAGTGGACAATTACCAGCAACTTGTTCACGTTTTGTCTTGGATAGCCTAAGCTGGTAAGTCAAATTTAACTCTTTAATGCATATATTCTTAATTAGGAGTTTCAAGTATAAAATTGTTCTTAAATATGTTTATGAAACACATAGTGTTGAGTGGTTTCTTGGCTGTTGTGTTTTCCTAAAATCAGAAAGATGCTTTTGCAGCTATGCTGTGTCTTGCCAGTGCACCTGTCTATACAGTGCAGCATATATGTGCCACATACAACAGACAGTGATCTATGATTTTGATATTTTTTCTCTCTCTGCAGTATGTTTTTAAAATGACATGAATATTAGGTCAGTATTTGCCAATTAAAAAAAAAAAAAAAAGCCTTTATAAGTAAGGGTAACTAACCTATATTAAATTTTAGTAGAATTTGACTTTCAAAGCACCCTGCTGTTGGGGAATAAAACAGTTACTTCAGGGCTTAGAAGCACAAGTAGAAATCCAATCACAAAGGTTAAACTGCAGTATGTGCAACATGAAATGTGTGTTGGAAGACTTTGATCACTGGTTTGGTACATGCTATAGCATGCTATAGTCACACAAAAAAGACTGGCTTGGTGGCTATTTCCAGGGTAGTACAGTAAGTGTTTCCTCAGAGAACTGCCATAAGACTTTCATTTTGTGTTTTTTTTAATTCTTGGAAATGCAAACTACAGTTAATTATGAGTAGTTATATGGTGAGCTGCTGTTGTTATTCTGTCTTGTTCTGCCTTTTACTGAGAAATCTTGTAACGTGCTGCTTGTTGTAGTTCTTGCCCTGCTGTGAGAATGCTGGTCAGATCACACAGGGCTACTCCAAACCATATTGAGATGTCCTTATCATTTAATTCTGACCTATGCTAGGTATGTGCAGAGGCTTCCATAGGTGAAAATCTCCAATGGGAGAGTTCTGGACATCACCTGTTTCTAAACTGTCTTTGATATACTGTAACAATTTCAGTTGTGACAACTGTATATCCTCAGGCTAAGTGCATTTCAGTGGGGGGATTTGTTACTTCAATCAAGACAATGCATGTTTCAGGGTTTCACTTGATCAGTGAGGTGAGGACATGGTTGTAAAAAACCCAAAACATGACTTAAAAAAGGAGCCTAAAACTGCTCTTACAAAATAGTTTATGTCTGTAAAAATAAAATACCAACATCCAGTAAAAAAGAGTAAGTTTTCAATCACAGAATCATGTGAATTGAGCTGTTTTCCTTATTTCTTATTATACATTTTACCCATGTTTTTGCCAGATCTCATTTTCATTGCTCTCTACAGCCTAATAAGATCACACTTCCAGAAAGTTTTCCAGAATATTCAGCTTACCTTTACCTTTTCATTTCATACCTTGTATGTGACTAGAAAACATGTTAAGTATGATTAATCTTTAGTAGCATCTTACTGTTTCAGTACGCTGGTAAAAATGCAGTTCATTTGTATTATATTATTCCAGCTATTGCTTTATTGTTCCACATTTATTCCATGCACTATTTCAGGATATTGATGGTTAGTATACAGGAAATGTTTCTGTGTTTCAAGTCATTTGTAATACAATGATTCTGTGTGGATAGTAAAGATGCCACCTGTTTTATTGTTGAATAGCTGCAATTTTTACAATGTTTACTTAGCTTCTCTATAGACTCACCTGCTCTTGACTTAAGAGAAACTTTCATGAGATTATAAAAGATTCTGTCCTCCTCTTACATTAATGTTAGTCTTGGGGATCTGCTCTGGCTGTGTACTGAAAAAGCTTCCATGCATTAATTGTTAGTATTCTTAGAAGCCATTGTTTAGATGGTTAGTAACACATTATAGTTTTCTCCTGAATCTATAAAGCCTGTTTCATTGACCAGATCAACGTGGGAAGGACTCTGGCAACCCCTAGGAACTGTAATAGTTGGAGTCAAGCTATGTTTAGATAGAGTCACTATGAACAGTAACCCCTGCTATGGGGAACAGGCCTGAGCAGACTTGGTATTAAACAGCTGCTAGGCGTTTCTGGGATGGAGGCATAGGCTAGCAGCCCAAAGATACCTAAATTTGCGTTGGTCCTGAGACTACACCAGCATCCTAGTGTGCTGTAACATATTTAGAGAACCTAGTTTCTTTTTACAGTGTACATATTGAAAGAGAGAGAACTGACATGCAAACTGAGTTTTGAATGTGTATTTGTAGATGTGTGACTAGAGCACCTCTACCAAACCCTCAGATTTCCAGGAAAACATCAAAAACTTGAGAGGTGCTTCTCCTTTACTTGATCAGGCTAATGTCTCCTCATAAAAGAAAATGTTACTGTCAAGATGTTCTCTGTAAAATGTTGGAATCTCTGAAAATAACTTCTCTACTTCTCAAGAAAAGCTTGAATTTGATGACTTTCAAGACATTCTGTGAAAGTCATCTGAGCAACAGAGTTTAAGATGATGGATACAAATAAACTTCCCACATTAATGGAGGCTGGAGAAGAGATTGGGTTTTTTTAGGAGTCAGGCTGGCAAAATTTCTTTTTAGCAATTATTTTAATCCTCAAGAGTATTGTCACAGTACTAATTCTATGAGCCAGAAGCTCTACAGCTTCTGTAAGAGTGACTTTAAATATAAATAAATGCCTCTTCACATCAACACCAAAAATCTCCAGCTAAGATCAGCTCTTCTTCAACGGCTGGCGTCTCCCCAGACAACTTAGGGATTTGAAGTCAACAAGCAGGTAGTTTGGTCTAGTGAGATGGAGGGAGGAATTTATCAGCCTAGGGATGACTGATAAAAGCAAAAGCCATGTTAGCTTTGATAGCGGGTATTAATAGGTATGAGAAGTGCTACTAAGTAGATATGCCTAATTTATTTAATGTAAACTTACTAAATGCCTACACAGTTTCTCAGTAAGTTTCCATACTGGCATACAGGCTTAATGAAGCTTGGAATCTCTCCATAGTGTCATATTGTGCAACTAAGAGGTGCTGAGCCTGTTGCTTTTCATATAAAAAAATTATAATTCTGATGCAAACACAGGGGAGTATTGTGAGCTAACTTTGAATTAAGTATTGGATGGGTCTACTCTTATTTTTTTGTCCTCATCTTGATGATGATTAGGTTTGTGTGGTAAATGCAAATTGTTCTCTCCCTCATGAGTTTACTACAAACTGTGTGGTATTTGGTATTCAATGACTGTACTCTTGAAATCAAATTATTTGGGGAAATTGAAACTTCCTTTACAAACATGTCTATGACATTTATTGGCCTATTTTAATCCATAATTTGGGACTGATTCTTGACCCATATTTTATTGATGAAAGAAGGAAATTCTCAAAAATGGAGGTAAGAGGAGAAACTTATGTGGGATATATGCTAATAAAAACTGTGGCAGTGTTACTCTAACTAACTGTGAATTAAATTATAATTATGATATATTGGTAAATTGCTGAGTTTCTTTAAAATACTAATAACTTGGAACAGTGGAAGTTGGGTAATCAGCTTTGGGGTTAATCAGCTATTTCTTAAGCTTATTTTTAACAAATATCTCAAAATAAACTGAACTGTTGAAGCTATGCTAAACAAAGACAGATGTGAATGAAATCTTTGGACCATTTTATTTCATGTTTATATTCCCAAATGGCTACATGGATGCATCTGTAAAACAAAAGGCTGTCTTCAAAGTTTGTCCAATATTAAAACTCAACACTTAGCAGCAACCTCCATACAGTAAAACCTAACCCACACTGATTCCAGCACGTGGTTCCAAATAATTTTGGCATGTCTGGAACACTTGTGAAATGGCATTGGTGAGCATAATTGTAGTGTTACGTTCTAGTCTGACATTATCAAGCAACTTCTCATGACAGAGACTTTGATTAAACATATCTTGCTATGTTCCTTGGTTTCCAGTCAGACTTTCTATCTAGTCTATGCAAACTTGCCATTCAGGGCAGAGAATAAAATGCTTTGTTTGAAGAGACACTGATTTCAGTTAGTCCTTGTAGGCGCTGCTGAAATGCATCTAATAATTAAAAAGCAGGATGAATTACTTGTGTGAGCCTCACACTACCTTTATTCCATAAGCTCAGAGAAAAGCAGTCCAAAATCATTGTAGTATTGTCTCTCCCTGAGTCCATTTCTTATCATATCCACTCTTCCACATTAGTTCCAGAGATGCAGCTCACATAATACCCTCCTGATAGCACACACCGTTGTTCTAATTTAACAAAGTATTCTCACCACATATGACAACTATGTTGACTTTGTCCCTCTTCATTCAGAGACTTGGTCTCTCTTTAATACCCCATGAGCTTGGAGAATATGTGAGATTACTTGTAATCAGATACTTTTGTGCTCAGGATGTCTGCTTCCCCACAATTTACAAATGAGAAAGGAAAATGTAGACAGCTTATGAGACCTGGGTGGTGTCTTTAATCATAGGGACCAATTCATGCCAACGAGCAGCCTCAACAGTAAAGAATGTTTAGTAAAGAATGCTTTTAGGATTGTAAATAGTTATTAGAGTCTGGTCCTGCGGTCTGATATGCTTAGATGCAGGCTGAGACCACAAGAACAGGAAGCTACAGGATTTGTATCATAGTACAAAAAATCTAAAGCTTATTTCCAGGAAAAGATAGTCTGAAAGGGTAGCCACATTTACTGTTACAACTGTGAGGTTGTCTAGAGAAATATTCTGTCTTATAAATGTATACACACTCTCGGCAGGAAAAAAGGAAACGTGAAGAAATTGTGCATTTTCGTCACGTTTTCACTTACAGAGATCCTGGGGATAGTTTCCCTGTACTTGCAGTCGGGTCAAATCTGATTCTTAGTTTCTCTTCAGACAGGCAAAATTATTCCCACATAAAGTGTTTCCAGAGAGTTAAATGTTAATTCAGTTTTTCCTAATATGGAAAAATTACTGTAATCATAGAGTATAGAAAGTATTCTTTAGTTATAAGATAATATGGAAACTCTATTGGGCTAGGTAGTCTTAGAGAGAGGAGGCAGTCCCTCTTGGAAAAGTTTGTAGTGTAAATGGATAGGGCAAACACAGAGCAGGATAAAGTTATACAATATAGAGACAAAACCAGTGCCTGTCCACTAACTGAGGAAAGAAACTACTCAGTATGAAACTGTAAACAACAACAGTTAGAATCACAGATTATTTTAACTGTAAAACATAGAGTGTAAGGCCTTTGTTTGCAATAACCTGGACACTAGTTGGCCACAGGTAGTTTAAATTAAAAATGCACATATGCCTCATTATGCCTACAACAGAGCCTAAACAGGCTTTCTGTGTTTCAGCTGTTATTTGCTAGAATATAATGCCTTAGGAGTCTTGGTCACAAAGCAGGTTCCCTCCCTGCTAAATGCTCTTCAAAACTCTAACAAAACCACATTCTCTGTAGCAACGGACTTTCATTTGGATGATAACATGTCAGCATTTAATGCAAATTAAATGTAAGTTCATGCATTATTTCTGTAGTAGCTTGTGATGGGTTCAGAGATGAAAAAGTATTTTGAATCCAGCCATACTTCCTGAGTGAGAAATACTGCTTTGAGTCTCTAGTGAAAGATAATCCACCCACCCAACTGAAAACGCCACATGCTTTTGGAGCACACAGTTTGCTAGCAGATAGTAATGTGGGATATAAAGCACATGTCTTGCCACAGTTGTGCTTGTGTCAAACTTAAATCACGACCAGTTAAAAAATTCAGTCCTGCATTGTGTTCTGTAACCAGTTAAATGTTTTTCCTCTCAATTGCTTCAGTTTTGTTTTAAGAAACCATTGTACTGACAAAACACAGATTACATACATGTTGTCCAAATTGTATAGTAACATTTACATTTGGGGGTAATTTTTTCTGACACCTGTGTTACCAGAACTCACTCTGTCAAAAGGCCATTCCCTTCATTAAATGAAACCCCTTCTCCTTATACAAATTAGCAAATAGTTCTGAAGTGGTCTGTTTCATTTTTCCATCCTTAATTCTCCTTCCCCATAGATATCCATGGGACTAATTCCATAAAGAGCAATTTGCAGTTGAAAAAGCCCAAAAACGTGCTTCTGAGTGTTCAAAACCTGTCTGTGTGAAAGTGATTTTTGCCATAGAAGTCTTGCAATGTGCATCTCAATGATACAGTTCTGATCAATGATGCTAGTGTAGCAAAAACTTGTTAAACAGCTGTTGTTTTTCTTCTAGAAACTACTAGCTGAAAATGACACAGCAAATGCATAACTTAAGTCTCCTCCAGACTAAAAAGAACAGCGTGCCATCCTCTCCAAATGCTGCAAAGCGGTTATATCGGAACCTGTCAGAGAAGCTTAAGGGGAGTCATACATCCTTCGATGAAGCATATTTCAGAGCTCGATCTGACCGGCTCAGTCTCCGTAAGACCTCAATGGTAATTACTTGATATTTATCAAATTGCCAATTTACTGTCCTATTAATCTCCTTATTCAATTTGCTTTTAATCTGTACAATTTTCATCATCTCACTTTGTTCCCTGACCGACGCTGTACGTTCTTCCCAGACATACCACTTATGGTTCTGTGTCAAAATAAAGTCTGACCTTCTTGAAGGCTAAAGAAAAGCTACCTTACTCAAGTGATGATGCTTTATTTTAGGAGTAAGGTCTTAACTTGGCATTAATGTGACAAAATGTAGATTAAATATATACACAGAAGTACTTCTCTTACAAGAAATGAAGAAAAAGTATTTTGAGAAAACTGAAGATGACTGTAATAGAAGTTCCCATTTTTCCAAACAACAGAGCAAGTGGAACTTACATGCTGTGACAGAAAAATGCAAGGTTGTTCACAGACTGTGGTGTGATGGTCACTAGATAAGACCATGGGAAAAGGAGATCACCCAAGAAGCAGTCTGGCCTGGGTGCCCTACCCCAGTTGCAGAACACAGCCGAGCACTCTGGTGCCAGTATAGGAAAGCATATAAGCACCTGCTGGATTTACCACTCACAAGTGCTCCTATTTATGCCAGTGCTGGTGAAGTTACACAACCTCCAGCAGATACATTTTGAAGCATGGACTGTGTCCTTGAAATAATAGCACAGTGTAAGTTCAGTGCAGAACAGAATCTTTTATATTTGCTGGAGGAAGATGAACCTACTGTTGATACTGCCAAAACAAAATAATTTCCCCTTTTCCATAAGTAGGAAGAACTGACACATCCTTCAACTTCTTCTCTGAGTTATTTCGAAGAGTTCCTCTCCACTTCTGAAGAGCCATGACTTATAACAGTGTCTGTGAATATGCCCGGAGACACCTCTTGGAACCATTACTCTGCTGCACTAAAGCAGATGCTTAGCCCAGTGCAGGTCTAAACTCTGAATATGGTTGGGCCAGATAATAAAAATATCACATTTTGTCAGAATAAAAAGCACACTCTAGACTCCTTTAACACACACAAATCTTTGTTATGTATGAGAAAATTCATATGAATCAATGCCAAAATTGAAAATAATTGTAAAGGCAATTCAATGATCCTATCTGCTAGGATCACTTCTTTCTGGAGGTCAGAGGACCCATGCATGCTCCATGGAAGAGCTAAGCTGAAACGTAGCTCTAGTGCATTGGAAAGTCAAGAGACTGTTGTGTCTCTCCTGTGAAGAAAGACTATGATCTGAAGATAGCAGGGGATCATGGCTCCTTCCTCTCAGCTCTGCCAGAGCCAATAGATTTTGTTTTACAGGAGAAGCCTGAAACTCAAACACGGCTTCATAGCTGAACAGCCTTTGCACAGGAGCCAACAGCTGTGCTTTGAGGCAGTGGGCTTCCAGATGCTTTCATTTTGTAGGGAACATTTGAGTTTGGGCCTCTAAGTATAAACTGTGGGAAAAGATTCTTTAGACGAATTTTTAGTCACTATCTTTCCTTGCCTTTTTTTTTTCAATTGCAAGCTTGTGTGTGACTAAGCAAGTGAAAGAGAGGAGGCTAAGCTAGTGCTGGGGACCATGCCAGAGCAGACTGACATGTAGACTGAATGAATGCCAGTCTGTTAGCATATATTCTGACCAGTGTTTCTCTAAATATACACTTAAAATTACATGTTCCTTCAAATATGGGGTCTTCTGTCATACTTAACTAATGAGAAGAGAAATTGCAAATGAGCATAGCCCAAAAATTGAGGAGCAGTGTACTGCTTCTGAGGCTCAAGTCCTCTGCTGTCCATAGAACTAATTACTTACAAACTCACTTCTCTCCCTTTTCAGTCCAGATCTGTCAGGCGGTGGGTGTGCCCATTCAATCAGTAATTGTGATTAGGAGACTCGATTTTACATTGTGATTTGGATGGGGGTTTAACGGGATGTAGACTTACTTGTCCTAACTTTGTTTCCCCCAACCCACTACGCTGTCATGGGACTGATGTAGCTTTTGTCACTGCTGACCCACAGCAAGCACAGGTACCTCTAGGTATTATCAGTCGGGGGGCTGAGCTGGTGTCCACAACAGTCAGTGAACAGACTCCCACTGAACTCAAAAGGCTTTGGTTCCCATTCTATCCGTTCTGCCTGTTGTTTTCATAGTTTTCCCTAGAAATAAATAGCAATGAAACCATCAGTGAAGGGATGGAAATATTCCAGGTCAAGTTGCTAGCTGATGTATTTTCTAATCATTGAATTTCTGTGCTACAGAGCTAAGTCAATGACTAAAATCATGTCTCCAGACAAGTGAACAACACTTGTTAGAATTTGTTTTCTTTCAGCTTTGGCTAGGGAAGAGTTTTCTTTCCATTCTCTCTTGCTGTGCAACACTTTCCATTCAGTAAATTGTTGTCTTGCTGCAGACATAGCAATGTCCTAAAATAGCTTTATTCTTGAACTCCTGTTTATCAAAACAAGTCTTTGCAGAAACTACTTTAACATTTTTTCCAACTCCAGTAGCACATAGTGGACTTTTTCAGTAAAACCTAGAGCAAATATCTTGAAAGGGGCACTTCATTTTAATTAAGCTACATAAGATTGCATTTCTAAACACTCCAGCACTGAATCACTTACTGGAACATGGTTATTACTTACTGCAAAGCAATACTGTGGTCCTTTTCAGTTTATACATTTGTGCATCAGAGTAACACCTAAATAAATTAATCACATAGCACAGCTGTCTAGCTAATGATTGGAGGCTGCAGGACTGAGTCAATGAAAAAGCAATGTAAAAACTGCCCCTAAACTTTACCTGATCACTTGTAAATGTGATTCAGTTTCTCTTTGAATTCAATGGTTTTGCCTTTTCAGAGCAGAAGAAAGTTATCTAGTAAATGTAAATGAAGGCAGAAATTAGAAGGATCTTGTTAGTATTTGTGACAATACCAGTTGGACTAAAATTGAACATGTGAGTCTAAAGATACTATGTCTTACCCCTCTTTGAATTTCTTACCCTCGGGCTGCAGATGTCTGAATAATGCTGCAATACTAGAGAGTCTTTTACACAGAATATGATCAACTTTTTGCAGAAAACTGTCTAATCTTCAAATATCTTTGAAGATATGCTGACGATATTTTCAAATACTCTGTTTTCTGTGTGAAAGCAAATAGTTGGGGAAAAGTTGGTCAGGTGTGTAGAATGTTTTTCTGGACTTGGAGAGCTGGGCTCGATGCAGGCTTCCAGATGGGACAATTTACTAGCATGACTGAAAATGTGGTAGATATTTTGCTGTCTCACCAGGATATTTTTTCACTGAAATAGATATAGCATGGTTAGATGCACACTGCTATGTGGATGAGGGATGCATACATGCCCATATCACAGTTCCCATGTTTTTATACTCTTTGAAGTTAGGAGACTTGCCAACATATTTCAGCCTATTGCTTGTGTCTGAATTGTTCATTTGGAAAAACTGATATTTGCGATTTGGTCTCATAATTGTTTGGATTGGATGAAGTAGCTTGTAAAATTCATGATCTGTTTCTTGTTTAAATCGGTGTAACTTTTTCAAACAGATTTCTAATGAAATAAAGAAATAGAATTTTTTTAAAAATTTTTTCCCATTCAGTGAAACATTCTTGCCAACAGATTAGCTGTCAAGAGCGTTTATGAGGAATTAACTTAAGCATGTGCTTAGATTCTGTTTAGCAATTTACTTAAGGCCAAAATTTCACAAATACTTTGGATATTTCATTTGGCAAGCAAAAGTCCAAAGATGCCTTTTCAAAGGCATCTAAACAGGTCTAAATCTTGATAAATTAATCCAAAAATAACAATTCAAATCAAAGTTTTAAAAATAGTTCTACAATAATCATTCAGGTAGGTAGAATCTGTTGTTAAAGTGTGCATGTATATATTTGAAAAGGGCCAAATGCTTTTGTCAGCCACATCATTGGGTTAATTTCAGCTGTAATGCTGAAGTTAGCCATCTTTTTTTTATTACGTAACAAGGATTTTTTTGTTTTTATATAACACAAGAAATTCCTGAGATGTATGACAAGATTTATTGAGTTTCACACAAAATTGGAATTAAAGCCAAATAATGGTATTGAGCACTTAGGGTAGCACTCTACAAATGCTAACTCATTTAATTTTTATGCACATACATAAAAGCAATTAAAAGAGAATGACTATTCTGATTTCAAAAAAGGGGGAAACGATGTATGTACCCAGTGCCACAGAAGTGGAAATGTAAACCGAGAAATACCTGGTTTCCTGTCCTAAGTGAGCACCACAAGCCTGTCATTGAGTGATATCATCAGCTGTACCTTTTTGTTCTGCTCTCAGATTGTTAGCTGGTGTTTCCCAAAAGAACTTAACTAAAAATGGAAACTAATGTAGTCATTCAGTTCAACCAATTCCCTTCGTAGTAAGCTCTTTATGAATTTACTGTTAAATAAGTAGATTTCCCTAGCTGTGACCAGTTACAAGAGTAATATGATTTTGCTTGTTTTCTGATTGGATCAAAAGCAGGCGCTTCTGAAGCATAATTACCCTTTATTTCCATAAACAACAGTATAAAGGAAGTTCCAAAATCAGTAGAAAACCAATTTGAAATGGGTGTGAACTGTGATGAAATTAATGCTTTTTAGAATGTTGATATATATTTTTGAAGAATTGGTGAATGTATTTTGCATTTCTAATAATTCATATGCAAAACCAGTCTATCGGTTCACAGTTCTGCATTCATAATAATGAACTTTCAAAGAGCAAAGGAGCACAGCTTTTTTTTTTTCCTCTTTAGGTGGAACATCAATGATCTATTTATATGAATTCTGAGTACATAGCACAGTGACATACAGCTGTTAAATGCATATCTTTGACTTGAGTGGGAGTTGGTGACATATAGCACATATCAGAATCATACCATTAATATAAATATTTTGTAATTATAATAAAAATTAATTAAAATTCTTTTAATTTCTAGCCAGAGCCCTTCATCCCTTCAGGGTAGGGGCAAAATGCCAGAATAAGAGTAAGATCTCTGATTTCAGGATGATAAGGTGTTATATAAGCAACACAGCAGATGTGTGGAGCTACTGGAATTAAAAGAAACATTGCTGCATTGCAGTAAAAATTTCTGTCATTTTTACCTTATAATAAGAGAAATATGTGCTGGCCTCTTTTCTAAAATTTGTTGGAGATGTGCCCTCTCTAATGACAGTATATATCCTTAAAGGCAATTTTTTGCCTTGAACAGTGGGGTGGATAAAGAATGATAAATATTGCTGCTTGCCATTCAACTTTTTCTGAGATTTTTTCTCTTACACCTAACACTGAAGTATGATCTAAGAATTTGATAATGAAATTAAATCTGAATCTTACAATCTAGAGAAGAATCTGAAAACAGGAATTTGACACAGACTCATTTTGATGAAGCACTTGTTTAAGTAGTGTCTTTTGTTCTGCATAGAAATCTACAGAAAAAATATTTCTCCAGCGTGAGTTATTTTCTGTACTTAGATGTCTAAAGGGTAGATTCTCAAGTCGGCACTACTCTCCTAGATTTGCATAGTTCATCTCACTCTTAGGTAGTCGTCTCATGTAAGTATCTCATTTGACTATATTGATAATTTTGGGTAAGGATCATCTTATGTACATCTGTCTTCTTGTTCTGCTGATCCCTAATATTCAGCATAGGTGGGATCCATATTAAAATTTTAAGATAACATCATCTTTGCCATTGCTTAGTGTGGTACCAATACTTCACATACAAAATGGTAGACCAGATCTCTCTCAGGTCTGAGAATTTCTGAAGACACTTTTAACTTCAAGCTCAACTGAAAAAAAAAATGTAGAACTGATCAAATTCCAAGCTGTGGACTCTAGTTTTCAGAACTGCTTGTAAACCATTAGTTTATGCATTTTAGGAGGAGACAAAAGATATTCCAGCAGATCAGTGCTCTGTCAGAAAGAGTTGCTTCACTGAGAGCAAAACTTGGACAAGTATATGCCAAATAAAACTGCATCAATTTAAAAAAGAAAATGAAGTTTTAATGTGGCTGAAATGTTAATTTCTAATCACAGAAGACGGTTTCAATTCAATATTTTTTTCATATCATAAAGAATACATTATTATATAAGAATTTTCTCTGTGTTTCCTCCATGTGGGTTTCAGGGCACGGGAAGTTAGTTTACATCATCTATCTGGATCGCTTGCTCTCTTAGGTATGCATTTCTTTAGTATGCCAGTTGGCACAATATGTCTACGTATATCTCAGTTCCTTTATGTGACCACATGCTGAGCTCTCCTTGCTTAGCTGGGCCTCTTGCTTCTACTAATTCATTCTTAAGAGGAAAAAAACCTATTGGGTAATTATGGCAATAGGACACTGGGAGAGAATTTAAAGAATCTTGGCAAATAACATGTCATTACTGTAGGCTCCAGAAGGATGTTCTCATAACAGAAACCTGCAGGCCATGCTACTCTCCTGCACCTGCTTCTCCTCAGCTCAATTAAGAAACTATATGTCTCTTTGTATTATAACATTCTTTTACCTCCTTGACATTGGTAAGGAAAAGGTTCAGTGGTTCTCCCTGCCTGAGAGTTTTTGGTTTTGGCTGCTTGTGTTCTCTGCTGTTCAGACACATCACTTTCTGGACATGCATGCTAGACAGTCAATTTTTTCAGTCTCACTTTTACTTCTTTATTTAAGGACTATATGTTTCAAAGCTTCTTCTAGTTACAAGTTAAATGCAAAAATGTGTGCATCTAGAAATGACTGAAGTGTTGGAATGAACAGCTATTACTAGCTCACACTGGAGCTGTGAAGTTTTTTTGCTCCAGAATTATCTTGTTTGATTTGGATTTTGATCACCTGAGTTTGTAGATTTTTACTTTAAATTTTGAGTTTGAAAAACTCAGTAGTCCAATACTCTGCCAAAATCATAGTCTTTCACCCAGTTGCACACTGAAAACATATAATATTGCTCATATAGTTTGATTACAGGACAGATGTCTAAATAAGTATGGGTTTGCTTTGTATGGGTTTGAATCTCACTTGAATCTTCCCACAGACCTGAAGCAAGTTCAAGCACACACAAGTCCAGAGGCAGACCAAGCTCAGTTTTGCTGCAAACAATTTCCATGTTTCTAGCTGAACCTAAGCTGGGGCTGGAGAATCAATATTTTATAGCAATCTCACAAAACACAAATTTTCTCAACGTATTTTTAAAACACTGACATTTGAATAGTTTTACTGAATTTCTGTTTTTATTGATACACAGAATTTCCAGTGCAATGAAGCTATGTTTGAGGCCGTAGAACAGCAAGATCTGGATGCTGTTCAGATTCTTCTTTATCAATACACACTGGAGGAACTGGACCTGAACACACCAAACAGTGAGGGACTAACCCCTTTGGATATTGCCATTCTGACAAACAACATCCCTATTGCTAGGACCCTTCTACATGTTGGAGCAAAGGAAAGCCCACACTGTAAGTAAAGAACACGAACTGACTTAGATAATTGTCTGTAGGAGATTAGACTTGCTGTTGTTTTGGAAAATTAATTACATTACACAAAAATTGCTTGTTTTATCATAATGAAGATTATACCAACAATAGTACCACACTGCTGGAGGACATTTGCAGCAATATCTGCTTGTTGAATGCATGCTCAGTAGATCTTTTTGGTTCTCTATGTCAGATACACCAACTGATGAATCAGGTTGAGCTTCTAATGTGATTAACACTGGGGCAGCTGAGTTAATATCAGTATTGAGAAAAAAAATCTTTCAAAACATGGAAACGAACTGAGTGATTCAAAGATCATGGTCTGAAATATGGAGTTTGTCATCAAAATTGAAGGGACGATGGGTTGTCTAGACTTTGGTTTATTTTGATTATCCTTTTGATTTTGGCTATGCTGCCTTCAGGAAACAGGTTGTGTTGAAATCTATTATTTCCATTACCCACAGACTCCTCACTCCTGGTCTTCAAATGGCCTAAAATCCCACTTAAATGAGAATTTCAAAGTTCTACAGAACCAGAAAAAATCTAAACACAAAACAGGCTTCTAACTTTACTGGAATACCAATATTGCTTATAACTACATATTGTAGTTATAAAACTCCTTTGTATTCCTTCATGGGCATTTTTATGCACAATTTGTGGGTTGGAGGGTGACTTACCAACCCAATTAATCAACCGTACACCATGACACAAACTCTGACGCCTTACTTGTGTCTAAAAATACACCAATGTATGCGAATTTGTTTTAAACTGTCAATGCCTATATTTAGGACATTCCCAGCAAGGCTATAATGAGACTGTGTTTGAGGGGTTCGGCCACTGCAGACTCTGCCATTAATTTGAAGTTAGTTAAATTAACAACATTTAGTGCTGGCATGTCAATCTCGGTGCTCCAGGAAATTGCACCTTGAGGCTACTAACATTGCCAGTTTTTTCACTGGAGAGTGTGTGTGCATGTGCGTGTGTGTGTTGAGTTTTTTTGCCAGACCCTCAGTGTTGGTACACCTTTATTGCTTTTCTATGTCCACAGCACTTATATTATCATTTATTCTGGCCTCCTTTAACCTTCCCTGGAGATTTTTGCATAGTGTAGCTGCTCAGTGAAAAGAGTTTTTTAGTTTTATATTTATTTGTTTATTTTTCTGTCATGGTTCATGACTGAGGCTTTAAAAAAAAGTGTGACAGCATTTAGAGTACATGATTGACTGCTGAAGCAACATTCATTAACCATGACAAATCTAGAGGAAAACACAGTCTTGAGTGTTCTAAACAGCAGTAAAAAAGACTAAACTAATTTTTCATTGACCTCATCTGTAAATAAATGCAGTCTGATGGCGAGCAGGGGCAATCATAAATTAGTATTCATTTCCTGTAATTAATGCAAACATGCCTATGAACACAGAGAATATGAATATATAACCACCTCATTTCCATTTCAAAATATACCCACCAAATTTCCACTTCACTTATCTTGATTTTTAGTTTTTCTGATTGAAATAATGGATGAAGCATTCTCAATAAAAAGCAAATGATTGTTTGGTTTGGGTTTTTTTACCTTAAGGGTTTACATTTGCTACTTGAGAGCAAAATACAAAAAAGTTATTTTCAGCAGTCAAAACAAAGGTTCACAGCATCTTTGTATGTGGCTTCATTCTTGTGGAACTGATAGCAGTCACTTTCTATTTTCTCTAGTCTTTCTGCTTTGCTTTCTGTACTTAACCAACCCTGTTAGAATGAAATCCATTCTGTTTCTATGATCTCAGGGCTGCAAGAACATGCTCCAGCAGACAGTGGGAGCATTTTCTTTTCTCTATGATGGGCAGTTGAACAAGGCTTCCCCAGGCTGAGTGGGAGGGGAGAGGATATCAAGGTAAAATTCTGACTCACCCCAATTTTGAGACAGGACACAAGCATCTCTTAATCTGATTGGAAGTGTATAGGGCAGATGCACAGATCTGGGAGACTGCAAGGTAGAGGAATTCCCTGTTCCAAGTGCACACCAAAAGCTTCCTACAGAGAAGACTCTTGCTCTTCCACTATATGAACCGTAGTGATCCAGCTGAAATCTCATTACAGTCCCTAACCTAATGCTGTAGAAAAGAGGATCTGGAGGACAGATAGCTTCCATCTGTATCACCTGGATTTCTGCCTGGAATAGGAACAACAGCAGATAAAGCAACAAAAAGTAAAACTATGATCTTCATTTCCACATGGAGCTCAGACTGTATAAATCCTTACAGGAACCAAGCATCTCTTAAAAACAAAGAAAGATCAGAGAGTACAGCATTTAAAATATTCATTTAGTTGGGGAGGAAGCAAAGTCCACTGTGTAATCTTTTCAGTTACTCTTATTCATCATATACTTCATTGTTTGGCTTGGCTTGTTCATGTGAACTCAAATAAAAATAAGATTAAATTGTCCAGTGGCTGATTGGACACATTTCCAAGGCCTGACAACTGTGGATCAGAATCTTGATTAAACAGATAGAGCCAGATCCTCAGTGAGAACTTGAACCAATGCCAAGTTTCAATCACCTGAAGTTCTGGCACATAAAATCTCCTTCCTCAGTCCTGTTGTGCTATCAGATGTGTTGCATGCTTATGGTAGGCATGGATCCAGGCAACCATATCGCCTTTGGCCTCCCAGTAAACAGGCAGTTCTGAGGATACCAGCAGATTCCAGTAAGCCTGGCCATATGTCTCTGATGTCCATATGAAGAATGATCAAACTTCAAGAAGGATGGCTTCAAGCCAGCTTCTGAAAGCAAAGTTGGGGGTTTTTTCCAGTCTTTTTTTGAGACACACATTCTTCAGAAACAATCTTTTGGATGTCAGAGGTGTTGAGTAATTCTTTGCTCTCCTCCTGTGGCTTTAGAGATCCCATGGCACTTTTCACATCAGTACATAGGGTTATTCTTAGACTCTGATAAACTTTGACTGTGATATTGTTATGAGAGACAGAGGGCAAAAGTTAAAATGAGAGGTTCAGACTGGATAAAACAAACACCTTTTTCACCATAAGGACAGTAAAGCAGTGGAACAGGTTGCCTAGAGTCGCTGTAAAGCCTCCATCCTGGGAAGTTTTCAAGACCAGACTGGGTAATGCCATCAGTAACTTGGTCTGACCTCATAGCTGATCCTGTTTGGAACAAGAAGGTTGGACTAGAGAAGGTCCTTTCCAATTGGATTTGTCCCATAATCCTATGATTCCAGTTTAGGAATAACACATTCATATGCGCAGACATCTTCCCTCATGTGGTTTTTTGATGTCAAAAACCTGTCAGAGTCTTGGTCCTTTATATGGTACAGTTTGATGTTTTCAGAAATGTCCACTGCTCGTGGCTTATCAAGTGAATGATTGGTGCATCCTGTGCAAGAGTCATGCTGTTCCTGTAAAAACCTTAGGGAAACCAAGAGCCTGGTTGTCCTTACATAGCAACTCCCCATCATTGCTAAGAGTAGCTGCTTGTGCTAGGGCAGTGTTTTCGGTAAATAGGGGCCTTTTAAATTAAGGCTATCTCAGAGCTCTTCCGCAAAAATACAAGACACCAGAGAAAAATTATTTTCTGTGATTTCAGAATTCCTTCTCCTGTACACTATTCCCTGCATATTGAACATCAGATCAGTGGTTGCATTTGCTTTCAGATTAAACACCTTTACAAGTCCTATTTTCTAAACTGCAAATAATTTGAACAATTTGAGGCTAAGAGCATTTCTGATTCACCACATTTCATTGTATAATCAAGGGGCTTAGGGTAGTCTTGTGGACTTGGGCTAAAATCAAACCTACTTCAGTTTGTAACCTATGCAATCTTCATTTTTACCTTTATGTAGCACGCAGTAGTTCATACAGGCAATCTGAACTGCTAAACATCAAATTAAAGTTTTTCTGAGTACTGGAGAAAACCAAAATGTCCATGTGTCAAGCTGCTCACTATCTGTCCAGTCTGTCAGAGGACTAATTATATAGTACATGGGCAAAACTGTGGCACAAAGAAAACCTGGAAAGAGATGCATTCTATACCAGCCATGGCCCTCAGGCACAAAACTCTCACTTTTAAATTTGCCGATTAGATGTCTCTTCGCCTGTAGAGATTTATATATTGTATGTGTTTATTACAATTTTCTATTTTTCTATGAAAGGTTATGATATTATGGCAAAGTAGGGGTTTCATAGAAACCAAATGCTTTATTATTTTAGTTTGGTTTTAGTATTCCATTAATTTAAAACATATATGCAATTTCAGTCTAATTAAGACATTTTAAAGCATATGAGAAACATTGGAAGATACAATCTGATCAATTTATTCATGTTGTTAATCCCATTCAAGTGGTCAGATCCTTAAGTGGTATAAATTGGCACTTGCTGACAAGATAACTACTGGAAGGCAGTATTTAGTGATGTCTGATATAAGGTCAAGGATTTGACCTTACCTGTGTTACACTGGAATGCGTAAGGCCAGAATTTTGTCACATAGGTCCACCAAGCAATTACTTACTTTTCCCTTTTCTTGGTAGTTGTTAACATGGAAAGCAGGTCAGTGCATCTGAGTACATTGGTCCAGGAAGCACAGCAGCGAGTTACTGAATTGTCTGCACAAGTGATGAATGAAGGCCTGGATACAGACAACGCAGAAAAAGAGAAGCAGCTAAAAGCATGGGAATGGAGATACAGGCTATACAAGCGCATGAAGTCAGGCTACGAGCATGCTAGTAAGTAGAAGAAAGTAGTTGCAAAATTCAAGACAAGCACTGCTATGAAGCAGATGAATGTTACAGTGGGAAAACTGAGGCATACAACTACATGGCCTTTCTAAGAATGAGAAGGAAATTGATGTTAGAGCAATAGAGGACCAAATATCTAAGAGCAACAATCACATAGCTCTACTTTAGGAATTAATGAGACCTCCAGACTCTTGGTTCAGGATCTAATGATTCTGTCCTGCTTATTTCTCTTTACATTTACTCCTGGATCTCAATTAATGTGCTCAGAGTTTAAACCAGGATGATTAGAAAAGAATATATAAATAGGGAGGAAGAGGGACTGGGGACATTGGCCTTTCTTCTGTTGTAATTTGATATTTATAAAAAAAATAATTATTCTGTTTTAGAAGAATGGAGTTCTAAACATTTGTTTGGAATTTTATTGTATACATAAAAGTTGTGAAAATTTAATCTTAATTTTGGCATCCATGTATAACATTTCATCAGTGCAGTCACAGATTGGGTCACTTTAAACAGTTGTGCAAGTGAGTCTGCACCCAAAGTAAATGTGAATTTGGGCCCATGGGAAGGAGTAAACAGGGCTGAATTGTTTCACGTGTAGATCTTTTAGCTGTATCCTATTCAATGAAATATAATCATTGCCATTAACATTTTTACAACCATCTTTAAATAAATGTACTTACAAATAATTTTCTCAAATTTATTGTATTCTAAGATTACTTCTTCAAGACAGATGTAGTGCTCCCCATATTAGATACTAAATACAGGAAATACAGCAGTAGTGTAAGTCAATATAATGATTTTTTAAATCAATCCCAGCAGTAAATTGTGACATTTTATGTTTGATTTCTGAACTGACTCTGATTGATATTCTGTGAATTAAGCTTTTTTAAAAAAAAAAAAAAGTTAAACCTCAACTGACAACTGTATTTTGGAACTACTACACTGAAACATTTGTGGAATTTGCAATTTCTGAATCACAATAATGTAAAAACATTTTCTGTTATTTGATAAATTTGAGTTTGTTAGTGAAACCATAAAGGTTTAATTAGCTCTTTGTGGTTTTGTCCTTTCTCCTCTCCTCCTACCCACCCCAAGAGATTTATAGGGGCTTTTCATTGACATAATTAGCATGAATCTGTTTTATTGGGTTACATATATGCAGGAAGATATTTTTAACCGAAAGGAGCCAAAAACCATGATAGAAACAAATGGTGTCTGCAGGATATTGTTAGCAGGGGCACTAATTAAAATGCTCAAAAGGCAGAGAACACAAACACCTACAACCCAAAGCTCACAATTGCAGGGTGATTTTCAGTGGGTTCTTTGAAGACTCAGAAACATTGTTTGAATAGGATTTGTTGTGCTGAAGAGCTGATGTTTTCTCTTCTCTCCCAGGAGCCCCTGAGGCGCCAACCAATGTCTGTCTCATGGTAACAAGCAGTACATCACTCACTGTCACCTTCCAAGAACCTCTGAGTGTCAACTCAGCTGTGGTGACCAAGTATAAAGGTACTGGATTTAGATATCTTTCATTTACCTTAACAATGTACAAAACTTTGAGGGCTAAGTGACAAAGGTATTTATCTACAAGAGCTTATATTACAATGCTAGTAATGTTTGAGTTTGTTTTCCCAGTTAATAGCTGTAGAAGTGGAATTTTCTTAAAAGATTCCCCAAAGACAAAATTTTTATTAAAAAAGAAAAATAAATTAACCAAAAGATTTCTCCATGAGTGCTTTGAAGAAGTTTGCTTGACTCACTGTGGTTAGGACATCGGCTCAATGACTGGGTTGAGATGAGCAGTTATAAAACACAAGCTAACTTTTGGTGCCTGTGGGCTTCTGAAACCATGTGTATCCTTGTAAATGCCAAACCCACACCATCATTCCTTAAAGGAATGCCTCTGGAAGCTGAAACTTTTGGCAGAGGCATCATACAGCCCAACTAATTAGCTATTCCAGGGCTGCCACATCATTCTTGGAAGAGCAATACGTTTGGGGTGGCACCAGTTAGTTGCAAAGTGGAATGAATAGGAAAATGCTTCCATCTGAATAGCGCTGTTGAATAGAAATGGTTTTAAAACAGAATTTCTGTTCCACAGAAAATTCCAACATTAAAAAAAAAAAAGTTTTATTGAAGATTAGAACAAAAATGAGAAATTTTAAAATTTCCTGTTTAAAGGAACTTCCAGGTTTTCTAAAATGTTTGGAACAGTAAGTTCTTCAGTGTTAAGTGCAGCAATCCACAGCCTCCATCTTCCAGTGGGAGCCCGAGCCCTTCCACAGGTCAAGGAACTGAAAGCACTGTTCTGAAGATCTGAGGCCTTCTTCGCCCAGCCCAGGGGAGTCAAGGAGGGGGGACCCTGAAAGTCCTCTTAGTTATTTCCCACTATGTTTCTCTTAATGTTTCCTGTTGTGTTTGTTTCTTTGTATTAATAACTAAAACTCATTTGAGAGGTACTTGAACCTTGTGTTTCCATACATATAGCAAGAACCATAATGGCTGTGTTGTGGGACAGTCTATTTCATGTTTCCATGTGTGCGTGTCACAGGGATTACTTCAACGGGGGAGATTCGGAAAGCCCCAGTCTATCAGGGGTCCAATAGCTCATGAAGCTCTTCTGACGGTGGGACATGCTGGTGCACAGGCTCCATGGGCAGCAAGCATAAGCACCCAAAGGACTGCATGAGTTTATTTTGGAAAAGGCAGATTCTCCCTTTCTTTCCTCCCCCTGCTTCTGGTCAGAGCTTCCAGTCATCACTGGCTATGCCCAATAAAAAAATTTTTTACAGCGCAAAAATAAAACCCAACCTCCCAGACATCGCTACAGCCATCAAAGTGATTCCATTCCTGATAGCCTCAGTAGAAGGGTAAATTACTGTATTACACCTAGTCAGCTGTGCAGTGCTGCAGGAAGTGTGATTTTCAAAAACATCAAAGCCCTTTAGAAGCCTAAATCTAATTTTCAGCAATGGGTTGGGTTGCCAGGAAACTAAATTTCATTTAAGGGCTTCCTACTGCCTGATTTACTTGTGAAAATGATACTTGGGCTCCTAAAACACTTAAGTTCTCTTGAAAATATCAGCCTGCTCTTTCTAATACACATATTTTAAACAACCTTGAAATATTGTCCACACTCTAACTATAATGATTGTTGATATTATCACAGTAAAGCAAATTCCCAAATAGAATTGGTTTTTAAAATAATTTTCTAAAGGTTGTAGTGTTTTTCTCTTCTGTATTCATTTGGGTTGAGTCTGTTTTGCACCATGTCACTTCTGTCTTCTTTTTGGTATTTAATTTAATTTAAAATTCAGAGAAATTTAATTCAACCTGACCTAACTTTCTAATCAGACTAGGTAGCATTGCCATTGTATTTTGAATTACCCTCATTGGTGATCATTTTATGCTTTATCAAGTTGACAGTTAATTTTGCCAGAATGTTCTTTTTAAATCCTTTATCCCAGGAGGCTTGCATATTTATGGTTAGATAAAAAGAAAGATCATTAATAGCTCCTTTTGGTGACTTTCGGGAATTAATTAAGCACTGGTTGTAGAATTGTTTATTACATTATGGAGTGAGATTCTTTGTGCTAGTTTGAGGGGTCATAAAATGAACCTTTCAAATGATCACTTGCAAGAATGATTAGAACCAGCTAGCAATTACTAGCCCTGAAAAGAGAGCTTGATAACATTGTGTGAGGATCTTTTCAGTCAGATATATGTAAACCTCCTATGCAGAAAACCATCTAAGCGTTTTGCTAATTCCTGGACAAAAATAAACTGTTAGGGTTTTTATTCCCTCAATACTTTACCATTTCTTTTTCTAAGCAAATTAAAATCCAGGAGCATTTGCAGCAGTGTTTAGGGAATACCTGCTCATTAACAGAAGCTAATAATGTTCTTTTCTCCGGACCTGAATTATAGGGGATAAAAATTGACATCAGTTTAGTTTAGTTCCCTAAAAACAGTGAGAACCTGCCAACTCCTTTTTTCTGTGTTTTTTTTTTTAAAAAAAAAAACGTATTTTTTCCAAAGCTTTATTTGCCCAAATGTCATTTAGAAACTGGGCTTGGAACATTATCTGTCTGCTGTTTTCCTGTGTGATCTTTTCCCTTGTTAGCTGTATAACTTACAAATAATAATACAGGAGAATAATACTTTGCACTCACTCTCTAACCACTAAAACCATCTCACTTCATTAGGAGATTTAATTTTAACCACACACGGTGAATGGGTATTGACTTTGGTGTCCCAGCTGGATGGCAGTTCAGTGACTGCATTCTGTTGAGCCATTTCTTTAAGGAGCCAGAGTATTCTTTACTTCCTCTCCTGGATTGTTGTTTAATGTTGCAGGCACCATCCTAATGGCTCCCTTCAGTTTCCCTCCAGAGAAGGCTACAGCGTGGTGGTGGCTGACATGAAATGATTCCTATGTATATTGTAACTTAGTAAAGTGTTTTGAGGCTGGAAGCAGACAGGCATGACATAAATCAATAACAATAGTAATAATCTGCTCCATGCTAGAAGAAAGATTCAAAGCCAGAGATACCTCACCCCAGCCAGTTTTAGGAAGGATGTGAAGCATCACTGTAATATTGAGAAGAAAACCCCCTGCCCTTGGCTAATCATGCCCTAAAGTCAAACTTCACATCCATCCTGGAAGTACTTAAGACCTGCTTTAGTTTTACATCTTTGAAAACACAATCACTACGTTCCACACTAACATACAAAATAACTTGCCACAGTTTGAAGCTGGGGTGGACCTTCTGTTTACACTGTCATATTGTTACTGCATGATGTAATATTATCCTAGAGCTACACTACTGTAGCTATCTGAATGCAAAAAATCCCAGCAGCAACATAATCCAGATAGGTACCACTTGACTCCTAGAAGCAGTCCCAATACAGCCAAGTGCTAAATGCTTGTGGGGCTTTTAAGAACTGTTGTCCTTCACTAATTAGCCTTTCTAGGGTTCACATGTTCCACACAAGACACACACATTAAGAAAGCATGGTTTTTTAAAGAACAAAATTATAAGTAATGGTAAGTAGTTTTGTTGCACTTATTTTCAGTGCATTTTAAACCTGATTATTATCCTGATTTGATGGTGAATAAGTACAGATAAACCTCCTCTTATTGCATATTTTTTTTTCATCCATTTCCCATCAGAAGTAGTCAAAATAATACTTGTGATCCCAAATTATAGGATAAGGAAGGAAAATGGACAAAGTGCTGATCATTACCTACTGGAAAGGATCACTATGCAATGGAAAATCTCTGTTTATATCTCATTTACAATTTTTAAACAAACATCTATATTCCCTTTTGGAGAAAAAATGAAACAGCTTGTATAACCAAAGTTAAGCTAATTTATTTAAGAGCCTGGAACTATTTATGTTTGAAGAGAGAGGAAGAAAGGAAAAAAATCTGAGCCATGTTTGATGTAGCAAACAGAGCTGATCTTCCCTCTGTTTGGATGTAGCTGTGGTTGTGGATGCCAAGTTATTTTCCAGATAGTGATACTAAGCTGTCCAGGCCACTTTAGCCCTTGTTACCTTTTCGTTTAGTTTGTTATTTTAGCAGAATATTTCATGGTTTTGGGACTGCCCAGCTGCCTTCTAGGATTTCTGTTGGATGGAGAGAAGATTTTTTTAATTTTCTATGTCAGTGTAGCTCTTAAAAAAAAAAAAAAGTCAGATTAGATCAGGAAAGAAGAAGTTATGTCTTGCTTAAATTTTGACAAAAAGTTGCTCCCTGCCTCCCTTCTTCCAAGTCAATTTGTTGTTCATTTCAGACTTTTTTACATGAGAATAATTTAAATTGTCTTTAAATCAGTGGTTCAGTCCTAGCTAGATATGCAGTAGCCACAGTGTGTTGCTATCTCAAGGCTGCATGGGATGGGTTAGTTACAGGCAAGTACCCTTTGGTGTTATCATTGCAAGACTCAACTAAAGGATGAACAGAGCTGCCTTTTCATTAAAGGTCAGCACCTGAGATCATGGGATGAGGAAACCTGCCAGGTTGGGCCTGTATGAGATATGTTCTGCAGCTCAAAAAAAATCTGTATTTGAGATTTTCAGTTGATATCTCACTGTTTCAATGGGAATTTTTCATTGAAAATTTCAGTGTGAAAAACCTCAAAGTTTTTACAAAACCTGTCTAGAAACTTTGTGTGATTCTACATGTTTTACTCTCAGGAGTAATCCTTTCACAACCAAATAATCATCATCTTGCATAGGCTTCTGCTTGTCCCTGTGAGCACGTACAAACAGCATATACCGTATGTTTTGTAATTATGCATTTGATTTGTCTATCAATAGTTGAATTACCATGTTTGATCAAGTTTGGAGTTGTTCCATAGCAGGCTTCCTGCAGTAATCCTTTCAGTACTGTACAGTGGGTTTGACTCCAGACAGATTTGGCTAGTCTAATAGGTAGAGCTTACACAGAGACCTAAGTACATATATATGTATGACATCTCCAGCTTTTTTTCCCGCTTTGGTGGCAACTAACTGTTCCCATATCAGAGTAGAACACAGCAAGCCTGTGCTTGCCTTGATTTCTAGAAGAACCCTGGTTATGGAAATGGATGCTTGTAGAAGTGAATCTTGGGTATGAAAATGTGATGCCTTAATATTAATACCTATGCATATTTCTAAAGTAGGAGCTATGTCACTGCTTGATCCTGTTCCAGTCTATAGTGGAATTAAGCAGCATTCTGCATTCAACTTGATCTTGAAACCCTTTTCAATTATTCAAAGTTTCTTTGTATATTTTGAAACTCATTCTTTCTTTCCTCAAAACAGTTCTTACTCCATAAAAAGGAAAGAGAATACATTTCTTTGTAAAACATTTGAATTTATCCTGCTGAATAGGTGTGGTCTGATATTTTTTACAGTAGTTCATTTATGGCATTTTATTAGGTCTCCTGGGCACTTTATTTGCACATTACATTTTGGTAGCTAACAGGACTGTGCAATTTGACTTCTATTTTTATGCCTAGCAAGTACAGAAATGTATAAATGTTAAAACAAACCTTTCTATTTCTAGCTCCTGTCAATGTCTGTAGTATGTGTTGGACTTAACATAAAATTTAAGAACCTCTATTTTTTGAGTTTGCTATGTATTTAAAACCACCTTTGAACATGGATCACATATTAAGTGATGATGCAATTAACTAATGTAGTTGATCAGACACACCAGTTACTCAATTCAGTCATTCTTTCCTCCTGCTTTGTGTTTTATAAGGATTCTGAACAGCAGCTCAAGATGAATGGCTATGAGAAAACCCAGACATACAGGCTCTGGTTTTGTCTGCCTTTGTTGTCTAAGAAAAAAGACTCATATCATGATGCTGCTGAATCTTAGACATTGCCTTACCTTTTACCTTTGTTTTGACTTACCAACATTAATAAGTGTTTTTAAAAATTATTTGAGTGTGGCTAAGCATTACAGCTTTCATTTCATAGGTACTGCATAGAAAAGGTGAATTTCTTATAATTAGTGGCAGGACTGGAACTCAAGACCTTCAGATTTCGTCTTGAAGGAGGTTTCTGATTTAGCAGATCTTTTGATTCATGGGTGTGGGAATGCTTCCTCACTGGAGACTTAAAACCAGAATGTCTTCAAAAGGATTGTGGCAAAGTTTCTCTGTTCAACACTTTGTCTGAAGTCTTCTCTGGTCCATCATGGACTTTTTTTGGGCCATTTACAAGCATAAAGGGTCTAAAACATAGCCAGTTTGCCTTTCCAACCAAAACCTGATACTCTTCTAGTAATTAGATCTGACCCACAGAAATGATAAATGAATGTTAATTTGGAATCAGGCCTTTGGATCTGCTTCAAGCTCCTACCTCATGTATTGAGCATAAATTGCAGGGTTTAGTTTTCATGCATGAGTGCCCAATTAGTTCACGCATGAACAGCCAATCAATTTATGCATGAGCACCCAATCAGCTCATGCATGAGCACCCATTTAATTTACTAATGAACACCCAGCTGGTTCACACATGAGCAGCCTATGAACTCATGTCTGAGCACCCAATGAGTTCACACATGAGCACCGGCTTAGCTCACACCCTGGTATTGTGTTGGGCATATATGGCAGATTTCAGTAGCCAGGGGCTACAGGTGTGGGAGGAGGTCAGGAGATGCCAGGTGCTGGTCACAACTGGCCCACCCAGCTCTAAATGTGATGGAAAACCCCATTGCTGAGTGTAACCTCATGGTGGAGACAAGGGAAGTTGGCAGTAGGAAAGGTGGGGGATAGGTGTTTGACTTGAGTTGAGCCTGGAAAAGGTGGTAGAAAGATGTTCACTTAAATTTTTGTTCAGTTGTATATGTTTTCTTTCTTCTCACTCTGAATGAGTGATTAGAAGTTTGTGTTAATTGGCAATAAATTAAATTAAATAAAAATTTCCCAAATCAAGACCGTTTTGCCTGCAATACCTGGCTGCAGTGCTAGGGAAAGGTGAAAGCTCTTTAAGCTACTGTAGGGATTAGTTTATAAAGAAAGAAAAGCCTTAAATATAATTAATTAACATCTATGCAGCTAAATCCCTCTTTAAAAATATATTACAGGAGAACCAAAGGAAAAGCAGTGGAATCCCATTAAACAGAATACTTGATTTAGCGTTTGTGTATTTACTTTCTTTGTTAACAGCGCTGTGCAGCATTCTGGTTTGTCTCGTACATTGCGATAGATTACTTTTTTGTTTGCATTTTCCCAACTGCTCATTATTAATTAGATGTTCATGTATTATGTTTTGGGAAGAAGCTGAGCCTAACCTATGCATGCTTCACACAAATGAGTAGTCCTTACTTTCATAAGCTTCCCCACCAGCTTTGGTTACACAGGTTACATGAGTAAAACGTACACTGGGAGTGGAAATCTGCAGAATTGGAGCCAAGCCTGTTATATACCTTCCTAGGATGTGAAGCCTTTGCGTAAGAACCCCATTTATTCTCCAATCCCTTTTCACAGTTCTAACATGTATTTTCTCCCACTTTTCTTTCCACAACCAGAATGGGATATGTTTGTCACTGCAGGGCTGAGACACAAATCTTGGCTGTTATTATAATCCATTGTAGCTTTTTAACCACTGGCCCACATTGGAAGGCAACATGCACCCACATGGCACATTTTCTTAGTTATTTATAAAATGTTAGTAAGAAATGTCATTTTCATGAACAGAAAGGAAAAAAGTTCCTTCTTGTACTGGAATGGCTGACCTTACTACAAACTGATAAAGAATTGTAAATACTTAGAAAACGCTAATTAAATACTTGAGAAAAAACAGTCAATAACCTTTTTATTTTCTCTTGGTGAGAATTTTATTACAATGCAATAAAAATAGTATCTTATAAATCATTTATATAATATAGATTTGCTATAATATGAAATAGTGAAACCATGATCAAGCAAAGATGTGTCTTTGGCACCCAGCCTGCTGTCATAATGCTTCCCATAAGCATCAAGACATAAAATAAGAGTATTCTGGCCTGGGTCAAAGGAACATCCAGAAACAGGGCCATGAGAAAGGTTATTTAACATCATCAGTTATTATTAGCAGGCATAACAGGTAAAGGAGCCCACAGCTGTTTGGGAAGAAGCTTTACTGCAAATAAAGTATTTGATTATTAAAAAAATTCTCTGAAACAAGTACCATGAAGATTTATAGGCAGGGAAGTTTCAAATGAAGATGTGCTCTCTAGGAAGTGTCTAGGAATGTTCTTCTTGGTACTGTTCTGACTGTTTTCCGATAAGAGGCCTTTAAATCCACCCATAGCTCTTTCACACTAAAACACAGCAGTGCTTTATTTACTTCAGGTGGACACAGTGCTGTTTGTTTGCATCTTTTTCATTCCTCTTCAGCCTTATTGATGTTTCTACTGACCCAGTGCAAAGAGCCTTGAATAAGCTTACAAATAAATGGAATAGTAGATAAGATCCAAAATAATGAACACTAGCATTTAGAGCAGTTAGGAGCTCAGGTTTTAATTTAAGTAGTACCTAGAGATCCTAGTACCAGGCCATGACTACACTTTACAACTTCTGTGTCTGCTCAGCAATATGTCTAAATCCCTTAGGCATTGTAGTAAATCCAAGTTAGAGTCCCTAAACAAGCAAACAAATTAAAAGTTCACCTGTCCCTTTTGTGGCTCGTATCATATTGTCCCTGTCTACAATCTTATTGAGCAGAATGCAACCAATTCCAGACTTTCTAAGTTAGTGTGCATTTATGGATGGATCATACCCTTCAGCAAAAAAAATCCATGGGAACAAACATAACCTCCTCAATGCCAAACATTTGGTTTTTTCCTAATGGAAGCACTATGCTGGGACCTCCGTCAGTACTCCCTACAGCTGGTATGACTTGTCTTTATCATTCTTTGGAAAATTTCTAAATGTGAGGGAAGCATGAACAGAGCCTGAACCCAAATCTGCAAAATTGGGTTCCTTTCTTAATTCAGGAGGAGCTGACCAAATAATGCAAACTATGTTCTCCATCTGAGCTGGTGATGCTGTATCCACCAACAAACTGATTCCTGCTTTTCACTAGTTTTCAATTCTCTTTACTTTTTTTATACTTCTAAATATTTGTTTAGGTACTTTCATCCTGATTTTATTCACACAAACAGCAGTGTTCAATATCCTTAAATCAAGCTGCTAAGATATTATGAGTGTAAATTATTAAAATTATTTCGTAAAGATCAGCAGGCAGAAGATGGTGTGACGTGGTTTCTGGTGTTAGTGCTCTCTTTCAGTTCTACATTTCAAAGGAAGCTATTGAACAATGCAATTATTGGTTTGGAGGCCCTTGGAAACACAAGCTAAGCTCTCAGTGTCCTTCAGCCTAGGGGCCTGGACATGGGAAGGAAGGGAAGGAGAGAGAATCCTTGCTGCTTAAGTCTGGGTTAAAAGTCATAGTGGCATAATGCTTTGCCCAAGGTCACAGCAAGTCAGTAGCAAATACAAGAATAAAACCCAGAATCCCAGCTCAGTACACTGTTTTGTAGACCCCATCAACTTAACAAGGTAGCTCATGTCCCTCGGTCTAATTAATCTACTCAGCAATTCAGTGAGTAATTTAAGTGCAAGCAAAAACAAATGCCAAGAGAAGTGACAAATTCTACTGTGGCTCAGGCTATTTACCTAACTCAGGAGAAGGTGCTTTCCCGAATGAATCTACAATAGGGTCAGGAGGTGTTTTGTGCCTTCACTTTGTCTCTTGTCTGTCTGCTGTCAATCCCTCTGATAAACTGTTTAAGGCATGCTCAGTATAACAGAAAGATAGCGAGTGGAAAAGAAACAGGTGAAAATAAACTTCTCCCTTTATTTTAAAGTGCATGAATTGGGTATTAAAAAAAAAAACCAAACCTTGGCCACAAGTAAGTTACATAACTTAAGCCAGTCTAAAATTATGTGCCAGCAATTTACATGAGTTTTATGTAACTGTTTATACTGCTGTTTATTTAAAAATTACTACTTATCTTGGCGACCGCAGCAACACATCGTGCATTTGCTAGCTCTGGAATACAGGGCACCTTCATTAAAACACATAGTCACCAATATATTAAACACACAAAAAACCCCTGCTCTGACATAACGTGAAGTGTCAGATGGAAAGCCGCAACAGCAAAGACATTCAGCGTTCACGACAAAGCAGCCCTTTGGCGTGTTCAGAACAGGACTGGAACATGCTCCATCCTTAATTCACCCAACAGCTTTCAGGTCCTTTACAGCACAGTTGGTACAGTCTACAAGACCAGCTCTTGTTCCTGGGCTCTTATAAAGGACCCTCTTCATCTTCAGGTTTTATACTTGAGCATTTTTATATTCAGCTTTTAAGGTGCTGAGGTTAGCTAGCCTTTTGTTCTTTCTTAAAGTCCCAAGTACTTTAGAGTTCCACAAATGGTTGATATTTTTTGTTTGCTACCAGAGCAGTCTGTCCCAGCACCCTCTCTCAGTAAGTAGGCAAAGATTTAGCAAAATCTTCATGAGGGGTTGCTTGTGCACAAAGTTGCATAATTTTTAGATCCAGGTTAATCACAAGGATAAGACCATGGATGTGTAGCTTTGTACTGGTACCAGAAAGAGCTATATATATCCCACATAGCCAGAAAATGGGAGCAACACTGGCCTAATAAATGTAATATAGGTCATAGGAGTTTGTCCCTTGTTGTTTGGGGGCCTTCTGAGTGAACTAGATGCTCTACCTCTCCTTGTCTTCATTTTCCCATCCATAAAATAGGAACACTGGTATTCACATCCTTCTAGAGGTTTAAAACCCAATGAATGAGTATAATAGAATATTTAGATGACTATTATGGTCATCTAAGGAAAAGCTGGCAATGTGTAACAGGAGATATAAACTTAAGTGATAAATGACTTAAGTTCATTTGCATTTCTTTAAAACTATATCATGTCATCCTCTTCTCACTTGAATCAGTAAAATCATGGGGGAAAAAAGTTTAAGATCAAAAGTCAGCAACAAATTCCAAAATTTGTTATGTGTTTCTTTATGACGGACATCATGAGTCAGAGAATGACATTCTGTCAAAAATAGCAATGCTTCAGTGTATCCTGTTGATATGTTTTCAGTACTGCTTTGAAACAAGGGGAAAAAGAAGGCATTATTCCAACACAGCTGTTCAAAAAATATTTATTTTTCAGTTAATGGAAATTTTTATTGAAATGGGGGGGGCAGGGTTTTTTCCAAATGTGAGGTTTTTAAATGCATATATATGAAAATTGAATTTTGAGTAACTTTGTATACACCATGTTGCTAGGTAAATGTCCTTTAAAAGAGTGGTTCTCAATCATAATGATTACCATAACCTGATCCACAAGCTAATATCATATTCCTATGTTTTCAACTTTTCAGTGACCACAGGGTAAGCTAAAAAAAAAAAGTGTAAAATGCTGGCATTACTTGGCTGTATAATGAGAAGCACAGCTGAGCCTCGGCCTAGCTGCAAGTGCAGACTGGGCTGGTTGAGGGGATCAGAGGGGTACACAGTCCTCCTCAGTACCTTGTGAAAAGACTAGTGGACTCGGTCACTCTCTCTAGTGAGTAGTTGTCCTTCAAGGGACTGGGAGATCACAGTGTCACCCAGCAAGTGGATGAGGCCTGCACATGGGGTTTCACTAACATGTGTTGGGGCAACAGTTTGCCGTAGAACATCAGAGCAAAGCTGTGGTTTATTATTTCAAAACCCACCTCCTTGGCTGTTCCTGAGATGGCTTTAAAAACTTTTCTCCCCTTGGTAACTCAGCTTCTTTCTCTGAACTCAGTGGTCCTTGATTATTCCTGAGAACAAACTGCCATGAAGTTGCTAGTCATAATACTAGTATCATGATGTTCCTGCTGTACACATGCTTGCAAATGTGTAGGATTGCAATCCTGTTTAGATTAAGACAGTTAATTCCTCTTCAGGCAGTGTGTTAAGATCTCTAAATATTAGGAGCACTTTTCTAAATGCCAGAATACAAGTGGAAGGGTTAAGAAGGAGACCCACATCAAGAATAGGGCTGCAATGTTTATTTGTGTAAGCTACCCAAATTTAAATATGCCTCTTGAACTACCAGTTTATGTTTGGGCAGTCTCCAGTCCATAGAACAGCTCAGTTTAGGAATTTGGGAAGCTCAAAAACAGCTTAAAGCCGCTTATTTCACCCTTGGTTTTTGTTTTGTGCTGCCTGAAGTGCAACCTTACCACTGCCCCTCATGCTGAGAAGCACAGTCAGACATGCCTGGGAATTTCAATGAAGACAGGATTTGTTGGCAGAATCTGTCTTGAGTGACACTATCTTGCTTAACATGAATCTCTGAAAAGAAAAACGGTATCTGAAGTAACTGCAAGCTGTTGATAACCTGTTCAGCAGTTCAAACAGGGTTTCTACAATTTATCCTTCTGGAAAACAGATGCATCTAAGTTTGCAGCGTGTATACAACATCCTCAATGATTTAATACAGTGGAGTTATAAACCCTGAAAATCATGGTTTACAATGGAAACTCTGACAGGCCATCAAGTTCAATGGTACTTGTAAGTATTCCTATAATTAAGTTGTCAACAAAAACCTACAACACAGTACCATAACAGTCTCTACATTTTCATACTAATGTACAGAGATAGCTTCCTCTAAAGGTGGCAGTAATTAGGTATTTAAAACCTATGAAAAACTAGAAAAATATACACTGAAAAAGTTCAAAGACAATAACAAAAGTGATATCCTTTTCATTGCAGCAAATACAAAAATGTTGCAGAACATGCTGTGCATTCACACACTGCAATCACAGAAAAGGAGCAATTAGGAGAGAAAGGAAAAATGAATTGTGCTATTGATACTTGGCTATTTTAGAAAAATGTGTTGGCAGTTAAATGTTGTATGTGCTGAGCAAAAAATTCTGTAAAGCCTTTTTCTTTTAATGTGAACATACCAGTATGACACAGCCAGAAGATGAAAATTCCACATGCTGAAATTAAAATACCTATATTCTCTGATCTATTCTAAATTACTGACTCCAGTACTAATAAATATGCAAATATTTTGTGAATTTTAAAGGGGAAGCTTTGGGTTGAATTCTGTACCTTGGTATAAATCCACAAAATTGATGGGATTCTCCCATGTCTACAGTAGAATAATTTAAGAGATTATTTTCACTATGCTTTTGATAGGTTTTCCTGGAAGTTTGAAGGTACCAGTTACTAAATCCCAGAGGTATGACTCCGGGATTAATCTCTAATCATGGTCTCTGTCATTAATAAAATATAATTTAAGAAAAAGAGCTTGTTTTCCTACCTGCAGCCATCAGTTCCCCACTTGTATATATTCTTTTTTTAAAATCATCTAGTAGTTTTTCATGGTCTGTTTGATACTACTTTACATGTATATTAATTTTTGCAAGCACTAAGAAAGAGTACTGACAGCAGGACTACTAATTTCATAACCCCTTAAGGAGGAATATGAGTCGTCCATACAAGCTGATGGGAGCGCTTCAGTGAAGGTTCCCATTGTAATTTAGGCTGCAGGGTGGGTTGGGAGGGATGTGTCAGCCCAGCGCCACTTAATTCACTTCAAAAGTGGATACAACTCAGTAGGTCCTTGTGGAGCTCTGTAGTTTCAGTGACCACAGCAGCATCTGGCTTGGGCAAGAGAGCCAGAACCCACTGAAACCAATGAAGAGACTCTAGTGGGTGTCAGATCTAGTGCGAGGAGGGTATTTCTATACAAATTAGCCAAGGCTAGATGATGAGAGTTTTGTGGACCTGTGGAGCCAAAAGGACTCTCTCTCTGCCCATGCTTACCTATGCAGATCCAATTGCAAAACAATAATTTTTGTAGGTTTGGATGTATGAACTGCCAAATGGCATTAGCAGGTCCAAATCCTCTACCTACTCTTTTCCACTACTTCACTTTCTTTAAAAGGAAATTGTTTAAATGAAGGTAAATGTTGACTGAATGTAATTTGGATTGCAGTGTATTTTTAAGCATTCTTTCCTGAAAAGCTTTTGAGCAATATTTTGCTTTTCTCTCTGATACACAGACATATAATTCAATTATTGTGTGAAGTTTTGCTAAACATTATTGTTAAACATAACTTTTAGTATCCACATGGAAAGGGAAACTGCTAGGAAACTGCTAGGAGAAAAGTTAACCTCTGAGTGATTCAAGTACTTTGATTTCTTTGCTTGGACTGGTATCTGATTTTATTTTCTCCTGCTATTTGTTTCCTAGTGGAATGGAGCTCTTCAGAAGACTTTTCTCCTTTGGTTGGTGAAATAATTATGGATAATCTTCAGTCTTCGAGGTGCACGATCACAGGTCTCAGAACGGTAAGTGCCAAATGACTCATTTAGATCTTGATGCCCCCTGCTGCCCCAGTGATACAAAGACACTGAGAATTTGCATCCATGCCTGTTGATAATAAGTGTAGAGTGCCTTTCTTCTAGCAACAAGTTCCAGTCATTAAGCGTCATATGTCTGGTATCCATAATCTGAAAGTCACAAAGGAATAGACAGACAGCATGAACTGTTTTATAAGTTGTCATGCTTAGGGGAGATCAGAAATGACTGGAGTGAAAGCTGTTGTTTTCTGGATCAGAGGATAATCTTAGTGCTGATCAAAGGCTCGTGAAAGATGTAGTCCTGACTCTGATGACCAATAGCTAAAATAACAGTTCTTCCTCTTCTACTTCTTCCAGGAACACACACATTGATGGCAATCATTTTCATTTTTGTTATTTATTTTTGTATAAATATTTTACACTGATAAGAACTGGGTCAGCAATGGGGAAAATTGGTCAATATCCATAAGGATTCTTAAGCAGAATAATTTTGACCATGTGTCTGAAAGTCTTTTTCCTATAGGTTGTTCAGGACTATTTGTGCAAACAAATTTTGATTCACAAAATACTTGCTGAAAATAAAGCTTGCCCAAAATACAACTATTTCCCCTGGAATCATCATGAGAGGGGCCCAATCCATCATCCACTGAGCTGGAGCCTTTCCACTGAATTCACTGCACACTGAATCAGGCCTACAAAGTTATAGCAGGCAGAAGTATGCATGTGACCCTTGGACAGTGCCCCAAAAGATGGGCTCTCAAAATGAATTAACTTTAAAGAGTAAGCAATGGGCTCAATATAAAACCCTCTACATAGAATAGAAAAAATATTGGGTTTTTCTAGCCTGTTATTTGAAGAAATCTTTGATTTGAAGCACACTGTCTTCCAGGGAGCTGAGCCACAGTATGTATTTACTCTGTTTCTCATTTTCTAACAGAAAAACAGAATAACTGTTCTTAAGTTAAAATCAAGCAAGCTTGCACAGTCATTTCCATAGGCACATATTAAGAACAGTTCTTACTGTGTGTTTGTCTATACTCTCCAAAGTATATAACATATAAAGTTAGACTTTCCAAAGTGCTCTCTATCAGCCTAGATTTATTCATCAAAATCTGTGATAAAGGTCTGACTGATTTCAGTCGCAGACAAACTAAGCTTCTTTCATCACTGTACTGGCAGGGAGACTGTTAAATATGACAGGAAAAAGGGGAGTCCCTATTCCCGAAGTCTGATTGTAAGAGTTCACAGGGTTTGGCTTTGGTAGAAGAGATTGTGGTTTGTCAGATGGAATTGGTGTGTTCTGTAAAACCTCAGCAGACCACCTGTCCCAAAATCTTGGTACTATGTGTCAATTTGTTATGGTGCATCAGTTGATGCCAATGGAATCTATTTCATTTTTTCAAAGAAATCATCTTTGGGAGTGACTGCTTTCCAGTTATTACAGCCAGGATTTTGAGTCAAGTGATAGTTTTGACTCCAGTTGTTTCCATTTGCAGGGCCAGAGGTATTATGTTCATGTTTCAGCATACAACATGAGAGGATGGGGACCTCCACGCAAATCTACTCCTGAATATGCCTCTCCTTCAAGTAGGTTGAGTTTGTCTACCCTCCTAATTTGATTAGTGATGTTGCTTTGTAAGAATTTCTCCTTCTTCAGAGAACAGAAAAAGAGAAATATTCTGGAGTTCATGATTTAATTGCCATGTCATCTAGGAGTGAAATAAATAAATAAAACTCCTTCCACCCCTCAAAAATAAACAAAACAATCATATATGTATAATTATTTGTCTTATCTTTTATCCTTCTCCAGTCTGTTGACAGAACGTTGTCATCTAGTCACTAACACTTAAGAAAAATTTGAAATATTTTGGCCTTCATTTCTCTTAATAGAGTTCTGCTGTATGAACCTCATTTATCGGTACATGAATGGATCAAAACCTGAATCTGAACTGATAGAATCAAAACACTTACATGTATCATATGTAGTTTTGTATTCTGCCTTGTAGCAGATGTAGATTCCTTTTAGTGGACCATTCTTATAGCACCCTGTATGTAAAATACTCTAGTGTGGACATGCATGTTGATAGGATCCAGCCTGTAAGCACTAAAATGTTCCTGACATGTCCAAAACCCTTCCTTCCTTTTCAAACCTATGACAGGTTTTCCCAGACTCCATTAGAACTATGATTTTTCATCTGTAATTTTTAATCTATTATAATCACATTGTATTGTTAGTTGCTTTGCCAGACTTAATGTTCACTGCCAAACCGGCTCAGCATATCACAGCTTCTTTTATATTGATTAATGCAGTAAAGAGGGACTTTTCATTTTATTGCATTAGCACTTGTTTTTATTAGGCTAATGTAACAATTTAATAACCTTGCATCCTAGTGTGAGAAAATAAAGCAAGCTGTACCTACTCTCAGTAGCCATAATGGAGAGGGTTGAATAAAGGAGACTCTTGCAGTACCATTGTCCCATTTTGCTTCAATTTTGCTCTTGTTTACCCCAGAGTAAAACCAGAACTAAGGTAAAGAAATATTCTGTTTGAGAACAAAAATGTGCTACAATCATGGGACAAAATTCTACTCTTGGCTATGTGGATACCTCACTACTACCGAGTTGTTTTGAATAACTTATTATCATGCAGCTACCTTGACTATAGCCAGGTAGAACTACACAGGATTTGGCCCCAAAAACCAAAAATTTACATCAGCTGATAGACTCTTTTACAGTAGCTGCTAGTTATTCAGCTAAATATCCCCAAAGAATGGGGCACTCCTGGCAAGATAGGTGGCATTTAAGACTGTAGCTTTGTATGATATGAACTTTTGCTTTGACCATATTGCATCGTCTTCCCTGTGTATTTCTTGTCCACTATTATTAACCTTCTAAAAACTGACAATATGTGCCAGTTCCAAAGCTTTGGGATGTAAGGGAAGTTTTCCTGCAGATTTCACTGGATCAACACAAAAACTATGCAGAGAATTAAGTTCATTTCCCATGTTTAGTGTCTCAGGGATTCTGGGCTTTAAAGTAGCAGAAAGTCCTCGACTTGCTGGCATTAGGGCCGTGTTGTCATGTGCAGCTGCTCAGAGCCCAATGAGGTCCCTGCTTCCCCCAGGGAGAGCAGTGCCATCCACGGGAGCACTACTGAAGTGCCTGGGACAATCACTGCGGGGTGTCTCTCTGAAAGGCAGCCAAGGTAACAAAAGGAGTCTTTTGGATTTCCCTGTAGGACAGCAGGAGCATCACTTGATATATATGGGATTTTTTGTGAGTTTATGACAAAGAGAACTGTTTCTTCATGGCTACATATGTGTTTTCTTTGTTGATGAACACAGAAGCATTAGGCAGACTCAGCTCACTGTATATAGATACCTGGCAAGATTGTGGTATTTTCATTAAGTGACACATGCTTAAGCTTTTCAGCAAGTGAGACCACCAGAGCCTAAATGTAAATTATTTCATTAAGTAATACTAACATCAGAATTTTAGCTTGAGAAACAAGATGTTGTCTATCACTGCAATTACTGGGGGCAGAACTTCTTTATCCATGTGACTGCCTTCACCACTGATTTTGAAAACTAGCAGATTTGTGCTTGGCAAGAAGGCAGCAACCTGAAATTACACCAGTGTTGCATAACAAAATATGGCCCTAAGCTAAAAATTAAATGTGAATACATTAATACTCTACAAAGTTGTCTGTAACGGCAGCCAGAAGAACATGCAAGGGAAATGAAAGCTTCAGGGCTTAATCCTGATCCATTCCAATCCCAGAGCATTAAAGGTTAGTGACATCCTTGGAGATGCATCCATGTAGCATGGCAGTGAATGCTTGCCACTGTCCTCCTGCTTCCCCCACGTACACAGTAGCAGCCTGGAAAGTGGCCTGTGTTGTGAAGCTGGTCTGTGAAATCATAGTAGGCAGTAACATTTCTAGGCTTATTCATTAGCGTGTGAGTGATGGACGATGAGGGAAGCTGGTCTAATTTCCATGTCATTTTTAAGGTAGTCAGCAGTCTGGAGGCTCAAAAAGTTTGGAAACCACTGGAATAGAGAAATCATGAGGTTGTTCGAAACTCTACCAGTTTGATGACACCAAAGCACTTTGAAATTGGTGAGTTCCAGTTGGTTCCTCTTGGCTGCTCACAGGAGACCTAAGAACTGGCCTCCCCACACAGAGCTATAAATGCAGCTGGCCCTTGATCTCTGCAGTAGCGTAGGACATGCAGGATAGCCACTCTGCAGCTGTTACAACTGCCCACAGGCTATCAGGATAGCAAATGTCTTCTCTTTCCACCCTTTCATGGGGCTTACTCTAGCTGCTATACTAAATGGCAGCAAATACATATTTATATCCCTGGCATAGTGAGACCATTGGAAGGAATGCTTGACTCCAAATTTGCACTAGAAACTAGATCTGTATATTTAGTGAGCGAGCAAACCGTTTGTTGGTGGCTGTGAACACATACATGGCCTCTATGCCAGCAAGATGGAAGCATGTCTGCCTTGCAGACAGATCTCTTATTACTTTGATTCACCATTACTTTGAGTCAGGAAACTGGTGCGATACTTTTTTCTCATTATAATGAAAGTATGAAAACAGTCAAGTCTGGAATTAAAAAGCTCCGCTCTGATACACACGGTTTCATCTTCCTATTTGTGATGAGATTGCCTGGTTTTTAAAATCAAGACTGAGATTGTAACTAGCAGCAAATGAGTGAAAACAAAGTCTTTCGTAGGTTGAAGGTATGTGAGACAGAAACCGCAGCTTCTTGCCTCACGAGTGCAGTGCTGAGCAGACCGTAGACTCTAGGGCAGGAATTGCCAGTGTTTGTTCAGGCCTCTGCTGGGAGCAGATTTTCAGAAGTGATTTTACTCAGAGCATGTTCCTCTGGCTACAGAGCTAGCTCTGGATGTAGGAAGATGTTCATTCTCTGCTTTGCAGTCAGTTTTCTATATAAATGTGGGAGAGTCATTGAGCCTCCTGGTGTCTCACCAAAAGGCAGAAGGAGTGGTAGCATGAGCTTAGTGAGGTACTGAGTGTCAGTACAGTACAGGCTGAGAGCAGCTCTGACACTACAGCAACAGAGGCCATTTATGTACTGAAGAGAAGTAGCCATTGTCTAGTCACTCACTACAGGAGCTTCTAAGAGCTAATTGTTCATAATCATTATGATTAATTACCTAGCTGGCAAAAGGCAACAGAAACTTACTGTAGAAGTAACAACAGCACACTTAAAAACAACTGCCATTTTTTCCTGCGTACCCAGATGTAAAACTTCTCTAAAGCTGAGAAGTATCAGAGGCAAGAAAATATTTTAAAACCTCCTGCTCCTTTGTGTTTCATTTCTGTTTATTTCCTTTGTTCAATAGACTGGAAAGACTGCAGTGGAAGAGAACCTCGGCACAAGGGACACACTGAGGCCCTGGAACGTCTCCTTCAGCAGGTTCGAGCAGCTCATCAGCATTATAATTGCAGAGGTAAGGATAAATATCTATGTGGTAGGGCACCGGCTGAAGCCTCTGTGGCGCCTGTAATTTTAGCAGTTTTCTAACTAGGTCATACCTTCTCATTCATCAGGAAAAGAAAGATATTAATATTGGCCCATCTGGAATCACTTTAGCGCACTATCTTGCTCTTAACCCTTGAAATTAGTTGGATGAAAACATCTGAAAGCTAGAATGCACACAAGCACAGACACACCCTTTCTCCCTCTGTATCCTACACACCTATTGATTTGGTTTTTTCCTACAAATAAGTTTCACACAGGATTCCACTAAAATGTTTCAAGGATCTCTCTCTTATTTTTTCATATAAAGAAATACTTTAGAGAGTTAACAACTGGTTTGGATCAAAAGAGAGGACTTGGCTGCCTCCAAATGGAAGACACAAAGTACTCTAGTGGATGTGATGCCAATCTATAATGAAAAATACTTGCACAATGCAGTGGGAAGATAAGATTGCTACATTTTCAAATAGAATGGATCAAAACTAGGAGAGAGTTCGAATCTCAGCCAGCTCTTTGCTCTTCATTCATGAGAAACAGACTGTGCCTTTAATAGCTCAAGAGCTAAGGCAACAGCTTGGCATTCTTTTTAAAGCATATATAAAAACTCCTGTTCTATACGGGTTGTTGAAAAGTACTATTTATTTTCTTAAAATAAACTTCTAACTGGAATAATGCTTCATTGCAAAGGAACTTATTTTAAACTGAAAAGTTGAACTACCATGAAGTTTTCATTTTTCTTCACCTAGTATGACTGTTATGTCAAGCTGCATCAATTGATTTAAAATCACAGAAATACTTAGGGCTAAAATCATCTGGCTGAAACATAAAGATGCAAATGTGCAAATATGTCACTATCACAATGATCCACAGTCTGCCACAACCCATTGTAACCATAGCAACTTAAACTACTCAGCTATGTTGCTTGGAAAGGAAAAGGAGATATTGCAAGAAAATGTTGTTTCTCTAATTAAAATTCATACAAGCATTATCACTTGCAGGTGGTCTTGGTACTGAAAATACAGATGATGTATTCCATATCTTACACAGATTTTTCATGCTATTAAGAATTCTTTTTTCCATGGTACAGTTTTTCCTCTCTGAAGTTAGCATATATCTCAGGTCTTTCAGGCCACCTTCCTAGTCAACAGGGAATAAGTGATGGAACATCTGAAAATATTCTTAGTATAAATTGTTTTACTGACATACCAGCCCAGAACAGAAGCAGTTATAAACAACATGCAGAAAATCCCTCCTTTTGAGAATCTTACACCAGTGCCTGGTTCTTAGAAAATTCCACTGCTCCAGAAATTAACCCCAGTCTCAAAGCAAAGCACAGACAACTCTGTTCTTGATTTCCTAACTGCTTTTCCTTAAATAATAAATAACAACAATATAGAAAATCTGTTTAGCTCAGAACATTTTCTTGCATGTCTGAAAGAGGATGTGGGAGCTTACATGTGGCAGTACTGCACTGTGGAGTCAGCTTGAGCAACACCCTTGCCTCCAACCAAATAAAAATCTCATAATTGCTTGTAATGCTAGCATTACACAGTAGTATATTTTGGATAAATCAGGATTGTAACATAACAGGAGAGCCTTTGGAACTTGCCTTAAATATATGACTGATGTCAATCCCTTGTATTTCAGTAATTTGGTAAACAATCAAGGCAAAGAGTTTGCAGAAAAAGTAAGAATTATGACATCACTTTGACTCTGAAATTTGGTTCTGGTACTTATCAACCTCAGTGAAATTTGAGGAGTTTGATCAAGGATCTCAGATAAGCTACTGTACATGACTGAAAAGCCCAAATAATGGCTTTCACTTCATATAATACAGAGGCCTGAGTTAGATTCTTAATTTATGTAAATTAGCATGATTTGATTGACATCGATAGAAGTCAGCATGGATATGCTGTTAAGCTGAGGACCTGCCCAGGCATTTATCCATTCTTTACCATGCTTCTCTTTCAGAGCATCATAGAATCATAGAAGGGTTTGGGTTGGAAGGGACCTGAAAGATCATCTAGTTCCAACCCTCCTGCCACAGGCAGGGACACCTTCCACTAGCCCAGGTTGCTCAAAGCCCTGTCCAACCTGGCTTTGAACCCTTCCAGGGAGGGGGCAGCCACAGCTTCTCTGGGCAACCTGTGCCAGTGTCTCACAACCCTCACAGGGAAGAACTTCATCCTTATATCTAATATAAATCTCCCCTCTTTCAGTTTAAAGCCATTATCCCTTGTTCTATCACTACATGCCCTTGTAAAAAGTCCCTCCCCACCTTTCCTGTAGCCCCCTTTAAGTACTGGAAGGCCACTCTAAGGTCTCCCCAGAGCCTTCTCTTCTCCAGGTTGAACACCCCCAACTCTCTCAGCCTGTCCTCACAGGGGAGGGGCTCCAGCCCCCTCATCATCCTCGTGGCCTCCTCTGGACCCACTCCAACATGTCTGTCTTACACTGGGGGCCCCAGAGCTGAACACAGCACTGCAGGTGGGGTCTCACAAGAGTGGAGTAGAGGGGGAGAATCCCCTCCCTCAACCTCCTGGCCACACTTTTTTTGATGCAGCCCATGATACGGTTGGCTTTCTGGGCTGCGAGTGCACATTGCCGGGTCACACTGAGCTTCCTGGCAAGCAACACCCCCAAGTCCTTCTCCACAGGGCTGCTCTCAATCCATTCTCCACCCAGCCTGTATCTTGGGACGCTTGGGATTGCCCCGAACCATGTGCAGAACCTTGCACTTGGCCTTGTTGGGACTTCATAAGGTTCACTCTTCTTTGATTATACATTAATACGGTAATCTCTGTTTTCCTCATTTGTTTTAGAGATGTCAGTAAATAGCTGGACACTGTTTGGAGAGTGTCCTTGAATCTGCTTACAACCACTGATTTTCTGTGGTTTATAAATGAGAGCAGAATCAAGCTCTGCACGAATTAAAGCTAGATGAAGATAGAGACAGGACTCAAACCTGGGGTCCTGGCACCTTGGCTTTTCACTAAGTGATTCCTCTGTGGGATATCACACTTATGCTGCTCAGACTGGCTGAAGGAGAGCGGAGGATGGTGCAAGGGCAGTGGAAAAAACTGAGGGTAATCGATCTAAAAGGTCTGAGATTATTTGAATAACATAGGCAAAAGCTTCCGAATACAGAGGAGCCAGAAGAGCAAGGCTGTGTGCTAGTGCACCAGCGTGAGCTGGGAGGGTTAAATTGCCTAGATTCCAGGCAGATCTCTTGCCCAAGTCTGCTCCTTCAGGCTTTGCACTGCAGCCTGCCTTTTGCCCTGTGCTTTGCATTGCAGGGGCTGAAGAAAACAAGCTTACAAAAATACCAGGAAGAATACATTGGAATGTACAGTGAGTTTAAGAGCTTTTGGAATTAGATCAGCTGTTGCTTTTGAACCTGCTCTGTGATATGATGAAATCTCCTAGGGAATTACTTAGGAAGCTTTGCTTTCATATGCTTAATCTTCTGGAAAACCCTGATGATTACAAACAACAGTCATCCATTTGTCTTCATAATATCATGCTACAGACTATCATAACTGAGTTACTACAATTGTATGTCCTGGCAAAACTTCAAATGTATTTTTTAAGTATTTTTTTCTTGTAGATCATTTTTTCTAAACAATCCTGAGTGGATTTAAGTAATTGTGGGATGCTTCATTAAGAAAGGAAGCCAACTCTTCAGTGAAATGCTCACCAGATATTTTCTTTCTGAAATTTGGTTGAAATGTATTTTACTAGACAAGGAAGAGGTGGAATAAAAATGTTCTAATTGTAATTTGATTCACAAGCAGAGCACATAGTTTTATTGCATTTAACAAAGAGAAGGATCTCTGATTTCACAGGCCAATTACAATGTTTAGATTATAATTATTGGTAAGAATATACAAAAACAGGCTTGCGAAACAAGCCATAGTTCAGGTAGGGAATTTAAAAAGTTACCATTTCAGCTGTTGAGCCTGACTTTGTAATCCAAAATATACCACCCAGTAATATGACTATCATGCCAGTAGCTTCTTCACGAGATACAGAATTTTCTTTTGAAAGACATCCCACACTGAGGTGAGGTAATACAGTATCTATCATGTTCTCAAGCTATTGAGGTGTCTGGCCACTACTTATGCCTCTAACTTCTCCATGCACATTATCACAGTGTCAGTTGTTTGCAATGCTAAAAATGTGCAGCTTTAAACTGAGTTTGAATTTGTCTGGAAGTTTCCAGATATTTCATGTATTTTCATAAGGTTGCACAACTAGTGAAAACTCTAAACCCCATTATATGCCCTCCATTAGGATTTCAGTAGGATCTAGCTCATCTTGTGCTAATTTGCTTCCTTATTCAGGGTCACCCTAAATGATGTTTAGCAGTTCCGCAGGCTGTCTGATTTGTGGGGCTAAGATCTCAGATAATTTTGCACTGAGGTAATTCCATTTACTTCACATCTGCCCCACTTGAGGAGAGGCACCCGCTTGTCTAGTGATAGGACAAAGAATTCCAGATGATCTTCCTCCTCGGAGAAATGGCACGGCATAGCAGACATTCCTCTACAGCAGAGACCCCAGATGCATACTAGCAGCCTGAGTATGGAACTTTGCTCTTATTCTTCCACAATGGACTCGTGTTGCTTTTAAGTATCTGTTGTATTTAAGTGAACTGCAAAGAAACATTTATATAAATATACCTTTGTAGTTAATTGTCTATTTCAATCCAGGGTTGAATTCTTCCGATCTAAATCTAATCACCAGAAATTCTCTAATTTCAGTCACTAATTGTTCACTCCTGTGTTTCTATGAAAAGAGCTTACAGCTCTACTGCTGTATCATTTATTAATATAAACTTATTTTGTTGTTACTGGTGTTCTTCTATAAAGGTTACTCTATGTTATTTATTAGTTAATTAAATAACAGACAAAGTTCCATTTCCTGTAGATCCAAATTATCCTCTAATCTCAGCTCCATGTTTTTTGGCTTCTAGACACACTATACTGTAAAACAAAAGCAAATAGCAATGTAGGAGAGTTTAGAATCTCCATCTAGTTTTACATTGTTTCTTTTGCTGTTGGCTTCCGCAAAGCTGTGGACTAAACCCAAACCACTGAAAAGCCCAATAACATATATTTCACTTGTAATGTGCCCTCTTATTTTAATGCTGCAGTCTCTGAGTGTTTTAAATAGAATTATGTTGCTTTGCCTTCAGCAATTTCCTCCTTCATTCCCTCCATCCTTAATATAGAAGAAAATAAAAATCACATAATTAGAATGAAATTTATATTCCTAAATTGGTCTTAACCTTGGAAGACGGAAGCAGTAAGACAGGAGTTTTCATGTAGCATTTGGTTTACATTACTATGATATACTGAAAAAGTTCACAGTAAAATAAAAATTATCTGAGGAGATATGAATAGAAAAAAAAATTTTTTAAAGGAAAAGAATACAAAGATCAGTTGCATCAAAGGAGTAGTCAGGGATTTGGATGAGTCTGTTAAAACTAAACTGAACAGCACATTGGAGAATATGCCATGGAGAACAAGTTTCCACTGGAAAGACAATGGATTTGATGATCTAATAAGTCTCATACATCTGAACTGTATGATTTCACCTCTAATAGAACCTTGTTCTCTTTGTACTTGCTGTTCAGCAGAGTGGTAATTATTGCTAACAATGTGTCTTCTTTCTGTGGTTTTCAATGTGCAAATTTATTCATCATTTAAAAATATGTTGAGCACTTCCACAGATGGGGTTTTGACAATAGCAAATTTAGATGTTCTTTAAATGTTCAAACTTAGAACTCACTAGGGAGACACAGATAGACACCTCCTATTCTGCACTGGAGGTAAGTGAGAAATATGTTACTCTGAAAACACCTAAGCAGAGTGATTAGCAGCTTTCAGCAAATAGTTCTTTATGAGTCATATTTTTTCCCCACTGGAGAAGGGCATCCCTCAAAATGTTTCATGCTTCAGTCTGGATGGGTATCCATGCTTTATCCGAATAAACAGTCAGATCGTGGAAAAGTGAGATGTAGTTTCACAGTTACATTTTTCTTTTTGTCTTTCTTTTCAGATCACAGTAAATATCGGAAGAATTAATTCTTTTTTTAAATTAAATGTTTCTGCTGTTTCTCTGACAACAGCATTAAACAGGAGGGACATTGCAAAAGACAATGCAAAAAAAAAAAACCCCAAAACAGCCCATTCCTTTTAAATGCCGTATGTGGACAACAACAACTGACAATACATTGTACATTATAGAGTCCTGCATGTTCCTGACTGCCATCTATTGGCACACCCTCTGAAGTCTGCTCACAGGTACACAGGTGGACACAGCTGTTTCACAGAGCTTGCAACTTCCAGTTCCCACTGGAAGATTTCTGGCTTACAAGGAAACTCAGGCCGTGCATGAGAGAAGGAAAGACATTAAGTCAAATTCATGAAAATGAAAAATAATACAATGTATAAAAATTTAACCACATTTTTTTAGAATATTGGGTGAATATTTGATTTTATTAAATTCTTCTGCTGAGAGAGCTGGTCCAGAGATCCTTGCAGGCACACAGCAGGTCTCAGCTTTGACATGAAGTGAACAAACAAGTCAAACACCTCTTCCTTGGATTCCAGATTCCTAGGGAGCAAATGTAACTGTGAAAGTTCTGAAGCAATACAGGTGACTGGAAATTATTCTGATACAGAAAAAGAATCCAAACAAAAGCACATGCATTTAATGTGATACAGAGAAAGACAAGGGACAATCTAGCTGTTTTCTTAAAGCCTTTACTTAAGACTGGTGATGCTGTGATGTTAGTGATTGCCAGGGCACCAATTATTCAGTACTTAGAAGGAATTACAGCACCCTAAAATGTTGACTGATGGTTTGAATCTCTTCTTGGTTTTTTGAGATGATTTGCAAAATTCACATCTATTCTGAACATTAAGAGTACGTAGTACTGGTTCAAGCTATTCTTTGCCTAGGAGCAAAACATTTTTACCAAATCTGAGTTTGCTGCAAGTAAGGAAATTGTTTGCAGTTGCCTATCACTAAAATAATGAAAATATAAGCAAAAGGTTGTATTTGAGCATGTTTCTAAATGTTGCCTTTTGAAAGGTATATAGTGGGCACTGACTGAAATTTAGTATTGTGCTTCAAAAGACAAAGGTTCTTTACGAGATACTAACTGAAATTTAAGTGCTGGGCTTGGTTTGCTTTTTATTTTCCATTTTAGAGAGTTCTAAATTACAGAATGCTGGTCGCAAGCAATCAGTTTCCAGAAGCCTGAAGCACCTTTTCCACTCATCGAACAAATTTGTGAAGACTCTGAAACGGTTTGTCATTCACTTTATCTCCCAAACGTTCTGAGTTTTAGCTAGCAGTTGTTGCTCTTATGCAATAGTGAAAAGCACCTTAGAAATGTATGTCAAGATTCCACTACCAATGAAACAGCAATCAATCAGAACGAACTTGATAAATTTGCATACATGTAAGACTGGTGCAGCTGATAGGAAAATAATGCTCCAGTTCCTACTGAAATCAATAGAATCTTTTCATTGTTACTGTTGGAAATATATTTGAATTGTAATGAGTGAAATATTCTGTGAAAACACAAAGTGCAGTTACTGTGGTATTTTGGAAGTACTGCCTCTGTTGCTGCTCAGTAATGAAATGGTATTTATTTCATTCATAATATAAAATGCAGAGCTCAGATAACATGTTTTGATAGTCTATTGGCAACAAGCAACACATCAAGAATTCTCTAACATCTTTAGCTAGGTTTGCAACTCAGTGTGACTCAAACAACCCTCAGCCTTGATAATTTGTTTTAGCAAATGGAAGTTTCTTATGCTGGATTATTTCTTCTTTCATTGCCAGGAGTGTTCAGTTTGCTTTTTCTTCTTTGTATTTTGATAAGAGTTTGATTCTTTCAGAAGAGCTCTCCAGAGTCTTTAAATTCCCTAAGGCAACTACTTAACGTATGTAACTAATTGCAAGGGTAAATATTGAAAGGAATGATCTCTATAAACAGTTTTGCAGATATGCTGGCCAAATTACACTCAATTACACTAATGTAAATCCATAATAACCTGCCTGATTTCAATTCAGTTACTTCAGATTTACTCTGAAGTAAACGAGGGTAGAACTAAGCCCGTTAATGATAAAAAGTTTTAGTAAAATTTCTGATTTCTAAAGGGCATAAAGCCTCTATTTTATACTGTTTACTCTGACAAAATCCTTACTAAAACTGATGTCAGTGGCTTGCATAGATTCATAATTTCTTAGATTCTTGTAGTCTCACATCATCTAAAACTGTAAGCTTCCCAAATATTTTTCAGAATTCACTGGCTGAAGTTGCCAGTGATCTATATAAGTTGCATGATCTATATAACACAGAAGTTATGACCAGATGATTCGATTTGTCTCCTCAGAACTTAACATCTATGATTCTTTGACTAAAATTTGGCATGGACGTGAGTAGAAATGAAAGGTGTTTGACAATGTTTCCTTCTTTCTTTAGGGGACTCTACTTATCTGTTATATTTTTTTACAAAGACAATTTATTAGTAACCAATGAAGATCAAATCCCAATTGTGGAAATTGATGACTCTCACAGTAGTTCAGTTATGCAGGATTTCCTGTGGTTCACAAAGGTAACAGGAGCCTAATTTCATATATTGCTTCTACGGATTTGTTGCTAGCAATGCATAGGCCTTAGCTCTTCATTCTGAATTTTTGAAATGATGTCAATAAAAAGCTAAATGATGAAGTGCTTTACCTTCACTCATGTTAAAATGCAAAACACTTATATGGGTTAAATTCTGACTGGGTCGCTGACAGTGGCACAATTACTCTTTTAAATGTATGATCCTACATAAGTGACTGCTACTTGGGTACATAAAGGTTTTATGAATATTTAGAGGAAGAGTCTAAAGGAATAACTAAAAGGTTTAATGTTGGTATTATGGTTATGCCATCATTCAAGGTATCTTCACACTATTTTTTATACCCCAAAGAACAGTAAATCAATTTTACACAATAATCCAAAGAGCAATTGAAGTAGGTGCATGATGTTTACAAAGAAACTTCTGTGTCCGATTCAGTATCTGTTTCATGTTTATATAGGCAATACATTGCCATCCACAGAAACTCAAAATGAGCAATATCCACTGATTTTTCCTAGTCCAAAATGCTTTTAATTTCATTTCTGTTTTTATAAATGCCGAGAACAAAAACTGATTGAACTGTATATATTTTTGCAGTTGTCTTGCATGTGGGATGATATCAGATGGCTGAGGCAGAATATGTCTGTATCCGTGTCCTCATCAACAGCACTTCAAGCCAGGCAAAAGATGCTTTCAGCAGCAGCACAGCTACAGGTTGGTTGCATTGCGTATTTCTAGCTATTAACTTGGTGACTTTCTGATCTCTAAGGGATAGTACTGCCAGCTGTCCTATGGTTCACCACTCCCCACTGGCCTGTTCTTTGGAGCAGCGTTATCATCTACAATAAAATGAGCCACTGAGCCTCTCTTGCCAGCTGGAAGGAAGAAGTTACATTAAAAGTAGGAAAAAGAAAGGAAAGAAACGAAAGTGGCAGACAAAGAAACAAACAGATATGAACCAGTGAATAATGATCACAGATAAACCTGCGGGTTTGCAGATTGGGAATTCAAGAGTTATAATCCTAATATTTGCTGCTCAAAAGCCTCTTAGAAAGCCTATTCATTATTAATTATTAATATATTAATAAAGGATTTAAACTCTGGGTAAGATTTAGCACTCCCTTGTGCTACATGGGAACCTGCAGCAGTAGGTAGCTTCTGTCCCCAACAGGAAGGACAAATAGACTGCGGAAGTTGCCAAAATAGCACTCTTGATTCACCCATAACTTACAAACTGCTCAAGTACAGCTTCTAGGGCAGAACTACACTGTTTGACAAGCAGGATGGCTATGCTGTTGTGGATTGTCAGCAGGGAAATAAAAATGAATCTTTCATTAAGTTATTAACTGAGCCGCCAAAATTCTTAAGGTGAAAATGTACCTTTGTGCAAAGAACCAGTCAGAGGCCTATTCAGACCCTTAAAAACAGAGACTAAGAGAGATTAAGTGGTGCATAGATCTTGTGCTGACCCCTCAGCGCAGTGGTGAGGACAGCAGCACTACATGGACTATTCATATCATGTTAAGGTGTAGCAGTGACTCTCAGGACAGTTCCGTTCCAACATGTGCTACAGATACAATCTGAGTGGTACTGAACAGGTCACTTAATCCTTCTGTGACTCAGTCCACTATTTGTTATGCAAATAATAATTACACTTTCTCCAGCAGAACATTTTGACATTTATTGTAATGCTTCTGAAGAATGGATTTCATGATAACATGAAATCTCTAGCTGAAAGACAGACATTTTCATAAAATACTTACTTTTGTGGCAAAATACATTTTCAAAAACGTGTGCATGATTCTTGCAGAAAAGTATATCCAGGCCTCACTTTCTTCTACCTTTTGTTAGAATAAAGTCACCAAAGCTTCCCAGAAAAATCTATGGTACAGTCATGGAATTAATGAAGATCTTCATATTGGTTGGCTCATGTATTAGCCATACGGCCATCCCTCGTTATTGCCAGTCAATGCAATAAGCTAGGTTTTATAGCAGCTATGAAAGCCAGATACTTTGTGGCCATTATTAAGAATATCCATGTGGGGTTTATTTTACATCTTTTGGCAAAGCATGCTGTACAGGAGAGTAGCCTTCCTGGGCAACCACCTGTCTTGACTGATTTCCCCAAAGTATCCCGAAATATATGGAATGCCAGTCTCCTGTACCTTTATTGGAGGACCACCTGTGTTAAGCAGCAGCTGTTTGTCAGTCCTTTGAGCTGTCACTAGGGAAAGTTTTAACTATATCTGCTGAATGTTCCCTCTGGTGTGGTTAGCTCAGCTTAGGTAGCACATATTCCTTTGGTTAGCTCAGTTTCATTCCCTCTGTGCAGATTGTCTTTAACAGAGCATTGCTAGTATGCACGGACTGCACTTTGAGATAACCAAGGTTCCTAGTACATTGTGCTATTATTTGCTACCAGAGATGTTAAGAGCAGAGCTTGAAGCACAGAGATATACCAAATGTGTCCATGTGGTATATTGCTCTGTTGAATTTCTGGCAAATTTATTGTCCTTAACATTTGTTCTGTTAGCTTGGTCCCCCGATCAACGGAGGGATTGTCACCGATCTGCCAACATCTAACAGTGTGTGTGGCCTAATGGGATCCACCAATGGAAGGATCTCAATAAAGTTTATATGGTTGAATACATTTTATTGAGGTAGTTAATAGACTGACTCCACAAGAATTTAGGACAGAATGGAAAGATCAGTGACAACACAGCTGCTAAGGGACCAGATCAGTGGATTCAGAGACAACAGGGACTGTAATTTTGCCTGTTCTTACTGCTAGACAACTAAAGCAAACAAAACACAAGTGATGGGGTGCCAAGCTAAGTAGACACAAAACTTTCTTAGTATATGAATTAGTCACATCTTCATATTAGTAGGTACACCCTTTCTCTGTGCTGGAATGTCATTCAGAATATACAGTCAGTGACAGTAACGTTTGTTTTCATCTAGGCACATTCATAGGTTGCAGTGATTAATGTGACAACTAAATGGTTAACACCTACCTGCAATCATGTGTCCCACCTGTGGACACATGGATAATACAAAATGTATACTCAAGACATCCAGTGCTAATCAGTTATGCAGGGTAACCTCAAAAGACAGAACAGTTAAAAAAAGAAGGGAGGTGTTGTATAGACATCAACAGTATGCCCTGGAGAGGGATGCATAAAGCTAAAATAGCTAAGTTATACCACATAAAGAACAGTCACTGTGCTGACTACCTAGAGTTTATAAACAATTTAATAATACAGTTTATAAGTAAATATTGCCTGCTAAGTACAGATAAATAATTTCAGGATAACCTATCCATTTACAATGTCATTAAGTTAACGTATAGCACTTCCCTAAACATACAATGTGCTATATTGTAAATTCAAGTTTTCATTTTAAACTACCCCCATCCCTACCCAGCTTACTGTAGACCTCTTGAAAAGTCACAAAGTAATGAGCATATTTTAAATGTTAGGCATTTTTCTTTAAGACATCTGGGAATCTCTTCAGTGGCTGGTCACTGGATTGAGTGTGTTTGCACCTATAAGCAGATGCCTTACTGTGTGAGAAAAGGGATTTTGACCAAAATATGTATTTTATGTGGAGTCTTTTAAAATTACTTTTCTTTAATCCTCACATATTTTCCTGGAGAGCTTTGCCCTGCTAGTTTGTTAGTTTCTGCTGGTTTTGTCTAGCACATTCTTAGTATCTGAAGGAAAAGGAAAAGGGTCCGTGTCTCTTCAAATCCTTCTGTGTTCCTTCACAAACACACTCCACAGTTTAACTCCAGATTTATTTACATTCAACATAGATATGAGGGCCTCTTGCTTTTCTTGCTGAAAATAATCTGAATAATTTTAAAATGGAGAACAGAAAATGGAGATTATCATTAATGACCCTAAGAGAAAACATTTGAAGTGTCTATTATGAATGATTTGGGGGCAGGGGAAGAATTTTGTATCATCTCTGACATTTGGTTAAGGGGAGGTTAAGAGAGCACCTAGCTCTTCTGTAAATGCAAATCAGAAGGGCTTCATTGATACCGAAGGAATCACCACTAGAACAACATTGAGTGCTTTTGAGAAGTGCATCCTTTATCTTTACCTGACTGGGCAAAGATAGGAAGTTCTGTCCAAATAAGTGATTTTGCAGTGTTTCCTTTTACAAAGTCATGGGGTCATAATAGTCTTTCTGATGTTCTCCATTAAATGTTGGACTAAACACTGCTGGGCCATATACATCAGAGGATCCACAATTCAATCCACAAACACAACTTCGGGAAAAACTTTTCCTTTTGCCAGTTGAATGATACGACTGTAGGACAAGTCTTTGAGAAACACTTTGTGTCTAGTTTTTCTTGAAGTCAATAGGACTGATGTCAGTGAGCACAAAGTTATGTTTCAAAAAATACCACTCTCTTGATATGCAATAAATAACTTTCATTCTATAATTTGCTTGTTTTCTAGAATTTGCTGGGAACTCACAACTTAGGCAGAGTTTTTTATGAGCCAATCAAGGATCGACATGGCAATATGCTGATAGTTACTATAAGAGAAGTGGAGAGTCTTTATTCATTTTTTAATGGCAAATGGATGCAGGTATCCAAACTACAAAGCCAGAGGAAATCCCTTTCAACTCCAGAGGAGCCAACAGCATTAGACATCTTGCTTATAACAATCCAGGTAGTGCTTTGCTTCTCTTACTCCATGTTATTTGCTTTTGTAAAGTCTGTGCCAGAGTCCTGATTTTTGGAAGAGTCTTGTAGAATTTTAGGCCTTAATCCAGTGCCCAATAAAATTAATGGCAAGGCTCCCGTTGAAAGCAAAGACTTATATTACTTCCAGTGGGTCTGGGATCAGATCCTTAATATGTAAAATATCCATGAGATTCTAAAGAAATTACTTCAAAGTCCTAGCAGAGAATAGTAGTTTCTATCAGTTTCGGGAAACCATGCTATAGAATTCTGTAGCAAGGGATATAAAAACCTTTAAAATTCTCTGGGATGTTCTTAAGCACCTATACAGACACTTACATTTTCTACACTCCATAAGATTTTTCCATCCAACCTTGAACACTAAATCTAGGTTTAAAACTTTACTGTTCTACTTAATAAACTTGTTCTGTGGGGTTCAGAGTTCCTTGGAGCCTGGTATAGTTGCTAAAGAATTCTTTACTGACCACAACCCTTCTTTAATTTCTGCCTAACATGCCCCCAGACTTCAAAATTAGAAAAATACCAAGGTAAGGATTGATCTTGGAAGTTGCTTTGCATAGTCAGATCAGTTAATATCATTGAGAGTCATGGGTTTTCAGCCCTTCAAGCATCAGGGTATCTGCAAACTCATGTTAAACATAGATAGTTCACATAAAGATTAATACATGTTTTCTGTAGGTAACAGCAACCTATTTGTCACAAAATGTAAGCAGCCAATCTCTCTAAAACTCAATTGCATAGTTACCCAAAATGCTACAAGACAAGTCATTGTCTTAGTCCCTTCTTTAGCACCCTCAACTAGACGATGACTGCTGTGATTAATTTTTGAATTAGAGGCACTTTCTTGAGCAGAGACTCTGCTTTTCGTACCGGAAACTGACAGGCAATCAAAATACACATTACCAGGTTTTAGGAACGTTAAAAAATTTCCAAAAGACAATAAAACTTACCTGATCTATGTTAGATTTAATGTATTAAAATGTGTTAAAGGTGTAGAAAAATGTCAATCTGGGCAAAAGTTTTATATTAGGAAACCCAAAATACAGGCCTGATCAGATTTCCACAGAGATCCTAGTGGAAAAAATGTTCCCCTAATGGTTTACACATTCCTATCTAATGCCCACCCTTTCTTCTATTACTTGTTTAATCATCGAATGGGTATTTTGTTCATGAAGTGCTTGTGAAAATGAGGGTCTAATTGCATTGGTCAGAGCCAAGCATAGCACTAGCAGATAATTTGATGGTTCCAAGAGTAAAGGCATAAGGCCAGCTGTCTAATCCTCACCCACTGCAGAAGCACACATTTCTCAGGATGGCAGCAGACATCATTTTTAGGGTAGTTTTGGGGAACTGCTATACATAGCCTTGAAAATGTCTCCTGGCTTCAGCAAATACACCATCATTATTAATTCCTTCTAAGCTCTATTTGTTAATAAAGATATTTGTTCAGAAAACACCGCCATTAATTAAATTTTGCAAACCACCAACCCCCATGGTCGTAGAGATCTTCCTGTTGACAGCAGGTGATACAGAACAGGTTTTTGAGAGATGTAAGTTGGGACTCCACAGGGATTTCTTTGGTGACAGTACGGGCTTACACAGCCCCTCTCCTCCACCTTCCCCAGGTGATAGTTTTTTCCCAATGCTGCTCTGCTACACACCAAACGTCAGCCAGGGAACTGCTCTGGCTGAAAAATGACTGCTCCTTTTTCCGAGTTGTTTTTCAGCTGAATCAGTTCCCCAACCCAGCTCACTGCTGAAATGATCAGACAGGAGTGCAGAGGTGGGTGTTATTTAAGCTAGTTTAAATACTACACTTGTAGAAGATTGAAACCTCAGTTTTTTAGAACCAATCCCTGCATGACGTGGAGAGCTTAGAGAACCTGTGTATGGCTTTAAGTAAAAAGCTGTCGAAGTGCATCCAAACTACCAGAGATTATTTATATGCTTAAGCATGTGCTTAAATGCTTTGCGAATTGGGAACACTGTTGAAACAAAAAGACGGCTGTAAAAACATTTGTTTCTTTTTGATCCCAAATTCTTCCGCTTATGTGGAAAAAAAATGAGATTTTTATGTAGGACTGTTTCTCTTAAAACAGGACATACTTTCCTATCACAAACGAAGTCAGCAACGCCTCCCTCCCGGCTTGTATCTGGGTTACCTTAAACTCTGCAGTTCTGTGGATCAAATCAAAGTGCTTGTGTTGCAGAAGTTGCCTAATATCCTGTGTCATGTTAAAATCCGAGACAACAGCAATGTCTCCAAGTAAGTGAATATGTACATATTTACACACACATATGTAGAGAGAGAACATTTGTTTTAAGTTTGAAACAACTGATCAAATTTAAATGCTAAGGCAATTTTTGCCGTTGCAAAATTGTAGGTGCCAGCAAAGTTTGGCTCAGGTGTGTACCACCCCAGAGATCAGCGCTGAACTAAACGGGTGCACCTGTGTGTTTCCAGCAAGCTGAAGGCCTATCCAGAACACATGCGTATGAGCCCACTGGTTTCTAAGGACAGTGTTCTCTGGTTGCTCAAATTCTGCACAGTGGTAATGATCTTCCATATATCCGTTAGGAAGACCATAGCCTGCAGCCCTGATTCGGCCTCCAGTGAATTCAATGTCACCCTTTTTATTGATTTTCACTCACCATGGGGTGTTGGAGCAGGTGATTTTTCTGTGTATTCTCTTATGCAATATCTGGTTTCTCGCTCTAATGCACAGCAAGCATACAGCAATTGAAAACACATATTCGGACAAACGCTATCAGCCATTGAACTGTTGTGCTCTGGGAAAGCCATCTTCCTCTTCATCCATTGCTTCCCTTATCTATCGGGCAAGTGCACTTATTTGTACTGCCTAGTCCTTGCCTAGTGGGCAACACATTTTCCTGGCTTTTCTGGAGCTTTTTAATCCTATATCATTTCAGCAACCAGCTGATAATTTTGCATATGGAAAAAGGAGCTGGATATCTATATGGGTAACAAGGATATCCAGAATGTAGTAGTTAATAGTAACAAAGATTTTGGAAGGAATATAAAGCCTAGTGCTTCAGAGTTTATAATAATCTCTGACTCTTGAATTTTAAGATCAGATCTTTATTTAGGAGCAAACTGTACCACATCTATTACTCATCTTGTAGTGGCGTTTCCTGTACATTTTTTTCTTGAATGTTTGGTGCTGGCTGTTTTTCAAGACCGAATACTGGGCAGGGTGAATTAAGGATTTGATCCAGAAAGATGATTCCCATGTTTATCAGGTCTAGAATGGATATATGTCAAGCAAACCAGGAAGTTCTTTGGCTCCAGTGAGTATAAGAGAGTCTGTCACAGAAATTAAACTTCCTGCTAATTGTCACTGTTGTCATTTCCAATGTATGCTTTTTAAAATATTGTGGTAGATAGGGAATTATGTGAAGAAGAAAACCTGGATTGAGAAGCCTTAGTGAAATATTTCAAAGGCAGTTGGACTTCCAGAGGTTTGCAAGGAATGTTCAGCCTGATGTACATGTGCTAGAAAAATTAAACTTTTCAAAGTTAGAATTTTAACCACAAACAATCAAGATTGCACAAGTTTAGAATGTTTTGCTATATGAGGATTAAACTATCAACAGATCCCAAATGCACATACATTGAATTCCTGCTTGTGCACTGAACTTTTGTTATATTTCTAATTTTAACTTGACTCAACATACAGAGATGAGTGGGAATGGATCCAAACACTTTCTGGCTCAGAATCTGTGGAAAGTATGGATCATACTTCAGACTGCCCTACTCAATTGTTCTTGTATGAGCTCCAGATGGCAGTGAAAGCTCTCCTTAAACAGATCAATCTACCTCTGCATCAGGTATTTTCCTTTGTGGTATTTATCACCTTTTTAAAAACTGATTCTTAAGAACACTAAAAGCTACAAACTGTGTAACTTGCAGGTAGGGATTAAACGTTAATGGTCGCAAGAAAAGAAAAGCTGAGAAGTATTGTATTCCATTATTCTAAGTGTGTGTAGAGGAACATCTTCAATAAAACAGTTATTTTCCTGCATACTTGAACATATAAGGTTTAAGAGACAAATCTTCAATTAGCTCCTATTTTTGCATCTGTTAGTATATTTGTGCAACTTCAGGCAGGTGCAAATAAGCACTTTTGCACGAAACTAGTAGTTGCAAGCACCTTTAACCAGCTGGCAAAGAAAAACAAGTATTTTTCCAGGTGGGCAGGGCAATTGACTGTTCTTTTGGAGGTAGTGAGGGTGTAGGAAAGTCCTGCTGAAGACACACACAGATAAACGTTGCACTTCTAAAACACATAGTACCAGACCTCCAGATTGCTGTGGGTGAGGAGAGGTATCTGGCTTCTGGCTTTACATTTAGGTACAAGAAATGCATATGTGAATAAATAAAGTCAGGGAGGATAATCTATGATGTGAAAGATCCATGAAAAAATAAGCTAAGGAGTTTGTTTCTTGTTTACATGAATTCCATTTTATTTTGGTCTACAAGGGTAAAGAGGGCTTAAAGTAGAAGTAAATCATCTTTATATTCACTTCAAGGTCTATTTGTGCAGCTAGAAAGATGTGGCCTTAAAATAAATTAATCTGGTTCTACATTTCTTGATTTTGAAAGGTTTAGGTTTTGCTTTTAAAAAGAAATCCATCAGTGCTGCACCTTCTAGCCGGGGAAGAGCCAAGTACGACTCAAGTAAATCCAAAATTGAGACAGATGGTGTGTGCTGCCTTGTGGGCAGTCACTCTAATTCAATAGGGCTCTGTACAGGTCTCTATGCTAGTGTATTTTCTTGGAGGTTATAGCTTTTGTGCTTGTCTTTTTTTTTTGAGCTAGGGACTAAAATATTTAAATCAATGTGCAATATGTTCCTTAGGCTGCAGCTCAGCCAAGCATTTAAGCTCATCTATTCTGCATGAGAGAGAGACATAAACATGACCTTGCAGTTAAACACAGTTGTAAATGTTTTGATGACTCAGGACCAAACTTCTATGTTAATGAATTGAATTTTTAATTCAACAGATTTATTTATGTATTTTTATTATTTTTGTGGTAAGCAGAATCATGGACAGTGACACTGGTGCATACCCAGGGTAAAATGCAGTGCTTGCACACAGCAGCTCTACAGCAGCCTCAGGCCAACTCCTGTGTGTGCCATTTTCTCTTGCTGCAGCACTTGTTAAACCTTTTCAGTGCTGTGTTGAGGGAGAGCTGCATATTTCTCTTAACCAACCCTAAATTGAATCTTAAAGGTTTTTAATTGAATCCATTTTCATGTTTTCACATAATTATGCAATCATAATCTTGAAAAGCACATGGCATGTGATCATTTTCTGCCTAATAAGAAACATAAATGTTGTTTTCAGGGGGGTTGTGCCTGTGTGTTGTTTTAATGTGGAACATTGCAGCTTTAAATCTTTATTTTATGTAGTGACATGAACCCACATTTAGCCCCCCCCTCCAAATATTTATGTTTTATAAAAATTCCGAGCTTGATGTTGTGCAAATTTTCTTTAATGTTTTATATCATTTGGGGTGTTGTTTATATAAGTGCCATGTTGTAATTCTCTCCTATTTCTTCCCCCGCGCGTGTCCCTCTACAGGCTAAGCACTTCCGTCTGTATACACAGGAGGTGTTGGAACTGGGTCACAATGTCTCCTTTCTTCTCCTGCTCCCCGCCTCAGACGACGTCTGCACTGCCCCAGGACAGAATAATCCTTACACCCCACACTCAGGATTTCTTAACCTCCCTCTTCAGATGTTTGAACTTGGTATAGTAGCTTGCTTCACCTAGAAATATTAACCCAGTCTCCTTATAATAAAATCACAAAGTTGTATCTGTTTTCCCCCTTGTCCCAGTGGAGAGTCAATAAATCACATGATGGCTTTGGCAACAACACTACCTATAACTGTGTACAAGTTATAGAGAGAGCAGAGCAGTTAAAGCATATACTGTAGCAATCGTTATTGAAATGCAAAGCATAGAGCAAAGTCCACAGTTATCCAGTATGTGTCTATAAGCTTATTTGGATGATGTTCTTTAAAAAACAGAACCAAAAAATTACACACAACATAGCAAGGCTGGAGTGTGAAAGGAGATGCAAAAAAACCCCATCTCTCTAAGTAGTCACACAAATAATCACCAGTTTTGTAGAAGAGAATTTTTGCAGTTCCCGATTGCAGATGGTCCTGCTTAAGGTCTGACTCCCTCACACCTTTGTGAAAGGTCTGACTGGAGTTTCCCATGTGAGGGTCATCTTTTCCTTCTGATTCCTGGAAAAATGCAGGAGAGTCAGTCCTGTTGCTGTGGTGCAGGAAAAGCCTGTTGTGAAAAATGCCAAAGCACTGGACTTGAATCTATTTCTGTAGGGAGCACATCCTGTGCTGTTGCAGATTCAGCCCTCTTGTTCCACTGCATTGCTGACTGGGTAAGAATTCCCCAAAACAGAGTTTTCCAGCTGTCTCACAGAAGGCATAAGACGCTTTAGCTTCAAGGTCCTCTAGTCCTCATTTCTTCTTCTTTGGTCCACAGAGAAAAGAAAGGTTCCACATAAAAGCAGCTCATAAAGACTTAATAGCTCTTTTTAGAAAGAATATTGTAAGTATGGGGACTGCTGAGCCTTACAGGAGCCTTAGTCTCCTGTTTCCTTCTGGCCTGTAAAACCAGATATCTTTCTTTCCTCTGCCTTGGAGAAGAGAGAAAGATATGAGCCAAAACTGATGGAGTCAGTACACAAGGACCCACTACAGAATAAGTCTCAAGTGGCAACTGTGTCCTCAGTGATACCTCTCTTAGGTGTTTATGTGGCACCAGTACCAGCACCACCCTATTTCCTACGTATCATTGCTAAGTGCTGCTAGAGTCACTAATGTAGAAGAACGATGATTGGATGTTAATGGAGGATCTTACCAAGACTCCATTTCTGTAGTCACAATAGATCCGTGACCTACAATAATCCAGCAACACAAATTTCATTTGGATCGTGCAGGGATATACAATTGTTTTATGCCCCATCAGCCAGAGCACACAAAGTGGTGCCTGTGACAACTCTGGGTTTTTATGCTGGTTGTGGGAGGACAGATGACAGCTGAGCTGCCATAAAATTATGAGTGGTACAGACAGACAATACATGAGCTGGTGTAGTCTGCCAAGGAAAAGTAACCCCTTCAAAAGAAAGCTAACGTAATTGAACTAGAAGAGTTAGTTCAGTGCTTTGGGTCATATGGCCACGGCTGTAGTGCCCTAAAGCCAGACTTACTATCTTCTTGACACGCAACCCTGAAGCCGACAGTTAGACTCTGTGTACTGAGCATGTCATTTCTCCCTATGAGAGGTGACTGCTGCATTCACTGTGCAAATTAATGTATGAAGCAAATTCATCTCTGCTGAAATTAATCTCCACGCCAGAGGTTTTGCAGACTATTTAACTCTCATTATGTGGTACAAAGGCCAGGGGCAGGAGTCATTCTCACTTCTGGGACACAGTTTGCATCAGGCTGACAAAGCAACAGACACTGAAGGGGATGATGTACAGATAAACATGCACCAGAGTGATCTCAAACAGCATTCTGGGTGCAGACCTCTCTGTTTAGCAATGTTGCTGCAGTGGGAAAGCTGTTCATGGTGGAGAAAACAGTATGGAAAGCTGCATTTTACTTTTAAGGGTATTTTTTTAAGTAAGCAATCATCTGGCCAAAGGCAGATGACATTTCTATGTGACTTATTATATATGTATCCCTGATGTTCTATAAAGTGACTGTGATTCACATCTCAAATATTAGAAGCTTCCATTCCCCATTAGCTGGTGGCTACCAACTATATAATTGCATAACCACAAAAGACTATGTTGAAGTAACATTTGTTAAAGTAACATTAAAGGGTCTGACTTAAAACCACAAAGGCTAGAAACTTCAGCACTGAAGCTGAAACCGCGGCTGTAATTCACTCAAGAGTCCACCACATATGGCATATATACTGTAAGACCACACACTATTCAGCCTAGATCCCTGCAATATCTAGGCATCATTGAGAAACCAGAAGGTAGAATCCTTTCTTTCCTTGTTTTTTGTGGGATTTCTATGTTTAGATTAGGCCTTTATTGTTATGCTAATGATGTTTCTGTGATTGGATTTCTTAGTTTGAGAAATTCTTCTCAATTATTCTTATCATGTTTTTTATAAGGGATAAGTAGACGTGACACTGTTTTTATTTCTTTTTTAATATTTATGATAAGAACATATGCAATTTACACTTGAAACACCCTGAAAAATATCATGTCACAATCCAGAAAAGTAGCAGTTATAAGTCAACTGGCATTCACTGCTATAACAAGATCATGCTGCATGCCTGCATTTATTGAATCACCAATGAATAGAGAAGTATTTCTGAAAACTTGTTCTCCCTCAGCAAGTTTCAGTATGTCTGTACTGCAGTTTGTAGAGATAACTGGTAAGTTTTGCCTTTCAGGTTCTGGAATAAGGTAGCTTTAAGAGGCCAGGTAAATTAACATTTGTGAAGCTCCATGGCACTGTAGCTGTTCTGCCTCTGTTACCTAGTTACCTCTTTTACAGGTAGCTCAGATAGCTCTGTGCTACTCCAAAGTTAAACGACACAAAGCAAGAGGTCATGTCTGAACTTTCTGTGCTACGTTTCTGCATGAGAGTTCAGAGGATGATATGTGATAACACCTAAAAGTTTTAATTGTTTTACCCAAACTGTGATATCACTGAAATGCTTTTACTGCTGAGCGATTTACATTTAAGTTACTGATTTAAGCTAGCCTAGCCCAAGAGAAAGTTATCATCCTTTGAAATGATATTTTCTTTCTGAAACACTCAATTAAAAAAAAAGATTAATTCCATTTTCCAGTCATGTCACTACTTTCTTGATAAAAGAAATTATGATCTATAAAAGCCTCAGAAACAGCCTTTCTGATTAAAGCTATCAAGGGCAAGAAAGCCTCTGGAGTTGCATACTAAGGACCTGATTAGCCTTTCACTTAGATATAAATTAGAAATGACTCTTTTGAAATCAGTGAAGTTACAGAGTAAATCCAGTGTAAATGAGAGAAGAATTAGAGCCTGTAATATTTATTTCTAGCTTAAAGTAACCCATCCAGAGTAAGTAATTATATTTAATAAAATTTGTGTTCTGAAAGCTAAGGATTTCATATTTCATAACCAGAACATAACAATGTTTCCTTTGCACTTGGTCTTTTCACAGTTCATTTTTGCTGTTACAAGGAAAAATTTATAAGCCTGTATTGCCGCCTTTCTGCTGTCATAGAGCTGGACTCTCTGAAAACCCAGCAATCCCTAAGGGAAGCAATTTCAGACAGTGAAGTCGCTGCAGCCAAACAAAGACACCAGCAAGTTATAGACTACATACAGGTAATAGTCTGTTTCTGGCTATTCCAAGGAGATTTTAAGGTGGCTTTCTTAAAAATTGCATGGGGCTGTAATTTGAAATCTAAATGGAGAATTATTCACAGACATCATAAAAAGAGTAGTTGTATCAAAAGTGCAATTCTGTTTTTATGAAATTCAAACCCAGAACATGATTTCCTTAGTTGTTGCTTTTATACAAGGATTTTTATGGGTAAAATCAAATGACAGTTATACTAGACTGTTATAAAGAAATGTGTCAGTCTGCTTGTAAAACTTGCTCCCATCTAATGCGAGGTAGGCTAGTACTGTGCTTGGGCATTCGTGTAACCATTTTTCTCTGTCTTTGTGAATTGAGGACATTTTTCACCGTGATAAGTTGCCAGTTAAACACATTAAAATGAAAATTCAGACTAGGTTGTGGAGACAATCTTCATCAATGATATCACAGTGAAGAAAGCAGCTCTGCATTTAAGATGGCAAGCTAGCCCCAACAGCATCTTGTAAGTCTGTCCAGCACCATGCAGTGATATTGCTTCAGTCCCCCAAATATTATCAGACTTGTCTAATTTGCTTATTCTCTGTCTCTCACACTGATTTTCCCATACTGTTCCCAGATCAGGACTTTACCTACTCAACTCAGGGATCTTTGAACTACACCTCATTGTGCAGCATGGCAAGGCCTGTCCTTTTGCAAACCATTTTGGCAATTGGTTATTTATAGATAAAACTCAAGACCTTTGCAGACTGCACCTATGGACACAGTTGATCTGTCTGTCTACAGGGGAGGTGCAGATAAGTTTACAGCTCTATATTCTTAATATTCAAGCAACCTTCTGTTGGCATAGGAGCCAAGACAACCATTTATCCCATTGATAATATGTTTGGCTCTCCACAATTATGAAGGAGATGATAATATTTCTGTTACTCTTTGCTCTGAATTCAGATCCCCTTTGCCTTGTCCACTTTGGAGCAACCTGCAGGGGAGCAGAGAGGAATGTTCCATTGTACTTTCACCACTCAATCATCTCCTTCCACCTCATCTTCCCATTCTCACACTCAGAAAATCTAGCTTTTTCCCAGGGTGCAGGAGAATTTGGAAAATGTCTATCTTTCACAGCAAAAATAAGTACGTATGTATTAATATGCATGTGCTGTATAGACAGTTCTGTATTCTTCTTCTCCAAAGTGTTTGTGTCACATATATACATTGGGAAAACATGGCAGAACATTTTAAACTTCAGTGTTTTGTGCTGAATTATTGTGACAGTGTATTAGCCTTGTCAGGTTTCCTCTCAAATGAAAACCAGCTGTATTCCACCTATTGGCAAAAATATCTCAGCCCACCACATACCGCAATCTTCAGTGGTGACCACAAAACCGCAAGAGCATTTGTGTGATCCTAGATCTAAGACAGTGTTGAAGTCACTACACAAACCAAACATTGTAAAGAGCAAAGGAGTCTATATAAATGCAGTTCTGAAAAGGAGTCAGAGGGCATCTGAAAAGTAAAAATTTAAAAAAAAAAACCAAAAACCCAACAAAAACAGCAGATAAGGTACTTGGAGTCTTTACCAGAATGTTACACAGCAAGAAATCTACAGACACTGAAACTACAACTGAAGTTAAGCTGTAATTTATATAGCGTAATGTTTCAAATGTTCCTAAATTGTAAAAGAACCACAGTTCATTAAAATGACTGGTCCATTGTCCCAGGAGACACTGCAGAATGTCATCAGGGAGAAAACTGACAGGATTTGCATTTTATTAATCTTCATGCAGTATGATTTTTGTTTGGGGTTGAGGGAAGATCACAGAAAGGAAATACAAAAACTCCAAAATCAAGTAGGTGAGAAGTTTGCTAACTGGCATTCTCTTCATGGAGCTACACAGAAGTCTTGAAATGACATAGGATTATGAATTAATCTCTGAACCATTTGATATTCTTATCAGGGTATATTCTTAGCTCAATTAACTCAGTGGCAAGGCTTGCACTGACATCATTGGAATCGGGATTTCACCTTTATATAAAAATGGCCATACTAGGTCAAAAGAAAGATCCATCTATCCAGATATCCTGTCTCCAAAACAGCTCATCAAGAACTGCCCTAGCTAATCTGGCATCTACAGTATCCTTTGGCAATAAATTTCACACTTTGAATGCACATTTTGTGAAGAAGTCTCTCCAGCTAAGAGTATGTGCTGGAGAACTCGTCTTAGAATATATCAGTCTGCAGATTCCTTTTCACTGATCCCTCTGTTACTTCCCTATTTGATAATACTCACTGCACCCAGTACCGCTCACTTTTGCCTATGCATTTACTGACCCCAGGCTCTCATTCTGCATTCTTGAAGAATGTAGCTTGTGTAACTGCAAAGCAGTTTCCCTCAAACACTGCAATATTAATATGAAGGCTCACTTATTTAAATGCAGAATCTTCTGTAGGAAGAGAAGTACAATGAAGGTTCTAGAAAGGATACTGCAGCAGAAGGATATTATACCCACAGCTACTGTCCTTTGCTGGTTGCAGCAACATTTGCTCAGTCATCAAAGATCTCGAATTGCTTGAAGATGTTAAAGGTGTTCCATTATCAAAAGACTCTCAAGACCCACATTAAATAGCATCTTTCTTCTCTGCCTAGATACTTAAAGCTATATCCTGCTATTGATTTAGGCACTTGTCTCTTATTGCCATCAACAGGCATGTGTTAGAACTGTCTTAGTGTAGATTTATACTATTAAAATATATGCAGACCAAAATTATGATAAGGGGGAAACCTGCAGTCTGGTGCATAGCGGTGCTTCAAACCTCCATGTATGGGTATTCTTCTACACGTATGTATATTCTTTCTCTGTTAAAAACTAGGTTTCATCTGAGCACTCTTCTTTTGAACATAATCCTGGGCTTGCAAGGATGCTCAGCAAGTCTTGCTTTTGTTCCAGTACAGAATGAAACCAGCTTTCAAATGTGCTACAAAATTTATCACATTTTTTACTCCATCAAAGACAATTTTTGTTTCCTTTCCATGTCAGAGTTTAGGCCTGGATTCACCCCTCCTAACTACAGGTTCCTAACTGAGGTACCTAATTTGAGAGCCTGGTGGCCCCAGGCAGCCTCTGTAGTGGTGGAGGAGAACAAGCACCTAACCAAAGGCAGTTCAGACCACCTAAATCTGAATCGTCCTGTCAGGGGATCCTTCTTCTCTCTGTTGGCAGTGACTACACACCTACTTGGGCACTTGAAGAAACTACACACTTAGGTAAATTAATAGACAGACTAAACTGTACTTTTTCAATATTCTTTTCTCTACAGCAAATTGATGAGATCTGGAGGGACATGAGATGGATCACAGAAGCACTGCAGTATGCAAGATACAAGCAGCCAGCAGCTGGCCTACCCATAAAGAAGCTTGTGGATCTTTCAGAAGAACACTCTCAAAAGAAAATCAGTTCAACCTCTTCACATCTAGATTGTCTCCCTTCACCTCCCCCTTCACCTGAGGCTAGAATCCAGAGGAGAAAAGCTGTGAGTGGTAAGAGAATTTTTCTGTGTTCATCAAGCAAAATCTTTCAACCCACTTTTAATTAAAACAGTTCTTGTATGTCTTTTATAAAAGGAATTAATTTTTTTCCATACCTGCCATGGTATTTTAACAGTCATTTTACCAGTCATTTGCGACTCAATATCCTGAGATCCCTCTACCATCTTTACAATCATTTTGTGCTTTCAACTACTCAGAATAATCGCTCATCATCAGGCACCTTTGTCACCTCACTGTTCCAGATCATTTAATGAAGAGATTGGAAGGGACAAGTGCTATCACTGCCATCTCCATGATGTTCAGAATTAGAAAATCCATCCATAGTGAAAGCTGACTACTTCATTTGTTGTCTACACCAACAATCTGCTATTAATATATGGAGAGAGCTTTCTCTTTATCCCAATTACAGCTTCATTGCTTCAGAACCTGTGGTAAAGAACCTTGTCAAAAGCTCTTCAGAAATCTAAGGATGCCTGCGTATTAATTGTGCACATGTTCATAATCAATTCTTCACCATAGTTCTAATAATTTGTCCGGAATCTAAGTCAAACTTTTCCATAGTTTCCATTTGTCACCTTCTGTTTCTCTGATACTACAGCCATTTTCTATCCATGCTTTGACTGTTCCTCTGCTTTGGAGCAATTCTTTCTTACACTCTTCTTTGTTTTGATAGAGCAAATTCTAGTGCAAATAGTCCAGTTTGATTTAACAGTGATTTTCACATACCTCAGTGTTCTTAGTGTTTTAGACAAGCACTTTAAAACCCAGAATTACACAAATAAGTACCCACCTCATTGACCATATTGCTTCTCTGAACAGCTGGAGAATTAAACTGATGAAAGAAATGGATCACAGCAAATAAAGATGAAGCAAATTAAACAGTAACACCTAATTTGCTAACAGAATAAGGACTTTGGAAAAAAATGTAAACCATCATTCTGCTGAGCTGTCTTTTAAGCAACAAGTAAATAAAACAGTAGAAACAAAAGCAACAGATGCTATGTTAAACAATTGCCATGACCATTTTGGTAATAATAATTTGTTTTTTCAAATTGTCAGTTCCATACAGTTAAGAAAAATGAATAAATCTACTCTGATTAGATTAGGTTAAAAGAAAATAAACCCAAAGCCAATGGTGCTTTGATTTGCTCCATTACACAGTGGTGTTCTTTCTCAGCATCTCTCTCTGAGCTAATTTTTCTCCCTGCATTACAGACTATGAATGCAGAATAATCCTTAGCTTTGGCACCATGTAACCTAGAGCATTATCTTGTCCTGCATGGGCTTGATTCATTATTGCTGTGCTATATGGTAATTTACACTAGGTCAAAGTGAATAGTCAGCACTGTATAAAATCTACGTTTTCTTCCTTGGATCTAATATAAACTATCCAGGGCAGTGGAGCATCAATCCATTCTATCACATATGCCACTATTTATTATGTTATTGATCCTTCTACAGCCAAAAGACAGCAGTGATTTCGGTGCCAGTGTGAGTTTTGCTCAACAAATTCACATCTGCCCTGATGGGCAAATGGGTAGTTTTTGTTCATCTACCTCCGTGTCTTGCCTCAAGCCTCTTAACGCACACACACATACAGTTGCACCCTACTCACAGTTACAGAGGTATAAATCTGAAGTAACTCAACTGACATCTTTAATAAAAACAGAACCCTGATTAGAGTTTTTCTCTTTCCCAAATCTCCATCTCTATGAAATTTGGTGAAAACAAGATAAAAAGAAAACGGATCCTTTGAGAACGTAGTCCCAATTCAAATTCTCATTCTTCCCTGTACTTAACAGAATAAATTATTCTTTTTTGGTTTTCCTAATTCTACCACCACCTCACTAATGCATCTGTAAATCCTCCCTGACTACTGTCTTTGCTGTCACCTAGGCCCATGGACAGTTCCACAGAGGAAACACACATACATTGTCAGAATTGTAGATTTGATTCTGAATTAAAAAAAAATAAAATAAAATAACAAAACACAACATAAATGACAGGTAAGTAAGTTCTCTCCTGTGCTTGTCTTCTTAGTGTTAATCAGTTCTCTTTGCAGATTCTCAGCCCTGCTCAGATGAAGAAGGCTGCTCGGAAGTATTCCTTCCAACTGACAGCGACTATGACTCCAGTGATGCATTAAGCCCCAGAGAATTAGACCTGATTTACTCCTCCTCACATGACATAGCCCAGCAGGCAGGCAGTGGCCTGGGTGGCAGTGCACCTGATGTTCTCCAAGTCCACGACATGAAGCCGTGCCTAACATTGAAAGAAGGCCTGACAGAGTGTAGTGCCTTTGATACTAACGCTGAATGTTGCACAGAGTCTATGAGCAATCTAACAATGTCAGGGCTTACATCGAAAAGCATAGACAAGTCCTCTAGCTCCAAGCAGCCATTGAGCTTTTTAGGGAAAAAGCTAGGGAAACATCAACATTACAACTACTTCAGCCGGCATCATCGCTGGCTGCGTGTGCACAGCGAGACACAGTCTGGCTCTCTGTCTGAAGGCGTGTATACTCAGCATCTCATGAGATCTTCAGATTTGTCTCAAGAACCTACCTCCAGTGAGCAGTTAAAGATTTCCATTGATGGGTCTCGGAGCACTTTCTTGCCTCATGCATCCAGCCTTCCAGAAGATGGGAAAGGCAAGTATGAGGAATCAAGGCAGAATGTCCACAGGATACACGTGGAGCCTTATAAAACAACACTTCTGGATGAGGAGGGCAAGTCCTGGGCAACGAGCACACAGTCTGTAGAACACAGGGATGTGCACAGTGCTATGCAACAGATAACGGGTCCAGATGACCAGTCGGGTTCTGCTGTCTCAGAAGTCTTCAGCAGCACACTTTAACCCCAGGCTCCTGCCTTGCTTCCCACTGCTCTGCATTGTGCTCATACTTTCAAAACCACTTGTAAAGATCCAGTTCCTGAAATGGCAACTCATGCCACTCGAAAGAATCCTTATCTTTTGACTTCATCACCAGATTTCTGGTCTTACAGGGGTATCTGTCATGATGCAAGCATATTATTGGCATCTGCAGTTTTGCAGATAGAGTCGTAACAGTCACCACATACAGAACGATCTGTGGCTGCAAATCTTGCAGTTCTCTCGATTTCCATGTTTCTCTGAGCATGCAAAATTTTAAGCATGAGTGGTTCTGCCTGCAAGTTAGCAGAAACTGTAACATCCTTGGTGTCCTCATGTTAGGACTGTGTCCTAAACTTCTATTAACCTCTTTTGCACCATTTCCTAAAAATTTTTCTACTTCTCAGCTGTCTTGAATGGATTTAGGTTGCATATAACTAAAGCACTAACTGGTCTAGTAACAAAGTTAACGCAGAGTTTTTCTAGTCACAGCGAAATGAAAATCCTTTCAATATCTATAAAATGCAGTCAACACCATCTCTGAATGCTGTCAGAGCCTGACATAATTATCACAATGGGGTTTTTTTCAGGAGCTTAGATTTCAAATTATCTGAGTAGCAAGTTATTTTAAAAGCTTAGGAGGTGAACCTTTGAGGTCAAAAGCAGGCAGAATGAGGCCAAGTTCTGAAGAAATAATACGCAGGGTCGAAGTGAGATTGAAGCAAAGCTTGGTCTCTTCTTCTGCCCACCACACAAGAGTGCATTTCTTTATGTTGGCAGCACTCTCATACACCCATTGGAAAGACATGCCCCTACTTTTGTTCCTGAATATTCACTGTAAACTTCAAGTGTATTTGATCACCATGTCTGAAACTGGGATATTCTGGCAATTCAGATTAGGGAAATTTGGGGTGCAGTTTGAATCTAAGATTTTTTATTTGGGCCACCAATAAATATTAATATCATAAGGCGGGTAGGAGGTGGTGTTTTAGCATGCTGTATTTCTCTAAAGGCAGATCACAGTGAGTCATGGTTTTGTCTTCTGCAACCAGAATAGGACTTATAGTACTACAGAAGATGATCTCAAAAATGAAATCTATATTAATGAGAACCATAACATTTGAGTTGCTAAGAAATGAACTAATGTGGAGAGAAACCCCAGCTGTTGCACAAGCTTTAATTTTTCTTAAACAGTTCTTGAAGTTTAATTTTATAGGCCACATTCCTGCTGGTTAAATTCCCTCACTCCATGTTTGCGCAGCCTTCTACCTTTCAATTTTTCAGCCTCCAGGTGGATACATTCTAAGGCTTCCAATAAAGAGATTTGAGTTAAATAGTTGAGTTTACAAGTCCTTGAGGTAAAGGTAAGGATTTGGGCCCATGATCTGTGGTCCTTATTAAAATAGCACTTCCATAACCCCAGTGCTATTAAAATCCCTGTGAACTCAATCCATAAATTCAAAAATAAATGTTATTCACTATTTTATGCCTGGTCAGTATGTGGAAGCCAAGAAGAGTCTTTGCAGTGATATAAGGGCAAAAACTTTCTATAAGGGATTTACATTTGTAACTTCTCTTTTTGCAAGAGGGAAGTTAACTTTTTGCACCAAAAATATTCATTCATTACTTGATCCAAAGCTCAGTGAGGATGGAAAGACTTCCATTCACTTCCACAGGGTTTGAATGAGACCCACACTGAAAATTCCTGTGGGTGAGAAGATGCGGGGGGGAGCAGAAGTGTCAGTGCCAATTTGCAGCTAGAAGGACACACACTGTATGTTTTATGCCACATGGAACTGCATGGGGAAAACCTGACTCACACTCCATAGAACCAAACAGTGATGTTTTACTGTCACTGACAGCAGTAACAGCTTGTTACATTAGATTATGTTCATTAGCAGAAGGCTTTTCACCAGGGAGAGCCGGAACAATGTAATGCTCATATTCGGAAGTCAAAATAATTTACATTGTTTTCCAGCATACAGCACCTAGCCCAGGCTCCCCTAATCTGTTTAGCCTCTAAGTAAAACTGCCATAAAACTGTCTATTAAAGAATAAAAATAACAATATGCTGAGGCCATATGTTTTTGCAGGAAGTGACGAGATAAAACAAGATGTTACTAAATGAAACCCACCTTGCTTTGCTTTGGGTCCTCAGGAATGGTGAGGCAAGAAGCAGCAAAATCTACAGCAGAACAGGTACACACTGCTGGTTAGATAAGGATGTAAAAATCTCTTGTTATCTACTCCTGCTGCTGGACTTTTTCAGTAGTCATGTATCTAATAAAGCACTAGATTCTTTACTGGTAGAAAGGGCTTGACTTCATCATAATCTTCTGTGCTAGGATGGAATTTGGCTCTGGGAGTGCAAATGCCAGCCACAATCTACCCCATCTTGATTTTTAACCTTGTTATATGGAAGTAGTGTTTACGTGATGGCCAACGGGGCTTGCTTCCTTGATCCCATTACCTCCAAACTGAGGTTCTTCCACATAAATAGTCAAAGTAGTAACTGATAGTTCTAAATACTTCTGATTATAAAGCACTGAATTATCTTTTGGTAGAAATCCATGTTCTTTGCTCAAAATTGCTATCCCTACCTATTTGGTGGGTGACTCAGTAAAGCAGCTCCTTAAAAGAATAGTAATTAACACTAAGAGATAAATAAATAGTAGAAAGCGGTGCCTTTCAGGTACTGTCATAATACTAATAGTAGTACTAATCATAATACTTCTGGGATTCTCTTAGGAAAATCACTCCCACATTTCACAGGCAACTATAGCAATTCAGAAGAATCCTGCAAAATACAGCACTGTTATCCTCACTCCATAGAGGCATGAGTGACTCTTCTGAGTAGAGCTTATAGTAAAGGCTCACAGTCAGGAATCAAATTAAAATTAGGAACTCAGACCTTTGCTTTAATTACTAGGAACCCTTTCTCCAGGTTGAGCTAGAGTGCCCCTCCAAGGATTCTTGCACAGAAATGGGAAATGCTGTGGCTCAGAGCCCACAGCATACTAGAATTTCATTAGCCAGCAGACAGCTCATTCAAATGAGTCCGTACCCACTTCTATCAGCTGAAGCTCTGCTCTAAAATGGGTACTTGGGCTTTGCAAACTTCTAGATATCTCTCTCTCCTACTGACGTATCTTGCCACAGAACCTTTATCCTGCATTTTCCAGGGAGTATACTTTCACCTGGGCTGAACTCAGTCTCTCCTATTTCTAGGCACGACATGGACTAGCCAGAAAAGAATATAGTGCTAATAGTATGACTCTACAGAAAAAAACCAACAACGTGGACCATACTTCCTATGGTCTAAAACTTTCCTGTTTCTGCTGGTAGGAAGCGAGATATAGATAAATGGCAAGGTTTATACTCAAAATTCCTTGCATCCGCAAGAAGGCAGTCTGCCCACGGACAGTCTGCCTCAAGAAACCTGTGGCTCAAGCATTTATTTCCCATGCTTGTATTATTTTTTCTTTGCCTTTAGATATTAACAATTGGATTTTCTACACAGTAAGAGCACACACAGAGAAATATAGAAATTAGTATTTTTAAATATAGACATTAAAGGGGGAGGGGGAAGATGGAATATTTTATCCTGAACGTTTATGTTTAGAGTGTTTTGGAAAGAGATGGTGCATCTTTAAATTCTCTATGGTATAAAGAAATGCATTAAGTTGCTGGTCAACTCTTTTAAGGTGTTTAAATGCATGGCTCATGACTGTTATGTAAAACTTCAATACAGCCTTACAAACAACAAGGGTATAGTGTATTTGAAAATATGGTATACAACTTGGAAACTTACTCTGAATTTCTCTGAGGTGTTGAACTTTGCCATTAGCAAAAAGTATTTTTAGTAAAGAGGCCTTGAAATTTCAGACAACGGAGATTTCTTCAGGTGGGTCTCTGATTTTTCCACTACAGAAAAACATTAAATAGCTAGAATACTTTATTTGTAAGTATAATTTATCTTTTGATTCCATGAAGTAACATTCATAAGGCTAAATCATGCCCAGAAGTGAGAAGTAGAGCTGTTGCCCAGTAGATTCTCTGCAAAAACCAAGGGCAACGTTGCCCAGGGTGGGCTGCACATCACACTCTGGCAGCGTGCTTTGCCCAGGAGTTCACCCCTCTTTTGTGCAGACACCAACTACAGCCCTCTCTTCTGCTAAGTAAGCATCTGCAAAGTCATTAGGAGTCACTCTGTTGATGTGACTGGGCTTTAGAGCAGGCCCCATACATTGTTGAATGCTGTACAGACCCTACCAGCTCAGAGACCATCTCCCCTGGGTGCTGATGTTTGTGAGCTCTTACCCAGCTAGCTGTCTCATACTGGGCTTTTGGGGTGAAAGAGCCAGGCTAGAATAGCTTCCTCAGCACCCTGGGCAAGATTTAGCCTTTAAACCAGTCATCCTATGATAGGATAATATGTTACTAAGCTTGTCTGTCACTAGGCTATAGAAAAGCTCCTATTTTCCTGTCAAATAGTAAGAATAGATTTTCAATGTTTATTGTTATTTTCATTTTCTTCCTTGGAAAAGCTACATGAAATTCATCTAACAGTAGAGAAAGTGATTGGTGTAGCACTAACCTACCTTATTACTGTGAACTGTAGTAATTTATTGAGCAGATTTTAAGCTAAACGCATGGACTGTTTGTGTTTTACTTCATATAAAGGTCAGTTTGGGGCCAATCCTGCTGTCCTTGGACCTCATTCCAGGCTCTTTTGCACCAGTGTAAATCAAGAGTAGTTCCACTGAAGCCGAGTCAGGTATTACCTTGTATAAATCGGGATACCTCCACTTGCTCACAAGGCTGGCTCCGTGTCCGCTGACGGTCTGGATCAGTGGAGTCATCATGAAAACAACACATTTATGCTGGTGTAAAAAATGATATGTGTAAGGAAGACAAAAGGGTTTTTATCTCATGGAATATTCCCCTAGAGGTCACAGGGACTGTTGTCAGAGCCGGGCTCAGAGAGCGAGCCCACCATGCTGCTGTGTTACCAGTTGTACTGGGGGGAAATACGGACTGCATAATGTATTGCTACATTTTATAATAGGGACCAAATTTCTCTCCCATGTTATGCAAATGAATCCCCTACTGAATGCAATGGGAGTTCCAGTTATTTTGCCGATCAAAATGAAGACTGTTTAGGGTTATTGGGGACTTGGGGGAGGGGAAGAGGGGTTGTTTGTTTTTTTCCCCTCAGAGAAAAAGTAATTTAAGTGAAATGTGCAAGGCAGTGTTTAATTGCTTCCTGCCTTGTTTGTACATAGCAATTTGGCTGTTTATTGGTTGTCTTTGTTCAGATTTTTATTGTAACTTGTTGCTATATATGCAACCAAGCGTATGTTAAAGTTTAAACTTTGGTACGTAATAATGCACAATTTTATGTGCTTTAAAACTTTGTAAATATATAGATGAACAATGTATGCTGTGCTAACTGTGATCTTGGGACTTGACACAACAATATTTTCATGCATATGTACCTGCAAATGGTTTGAAAATAGCAAAATATATATTGAGGATGGCCATGAGCCAAGAGTAAATGAGTGCCGTATGACTCATGCTTCTTTAATAATTCCTGAAAGAGGCATGTATAGTACATAAAATAGACAATAAAAATAATTTTCAAGACTACAAATATTTTTTATAACTTCAGATATTAAATACTATTTTAGAAAAAAGATTGGTTGGTAAAAGAAATCTTAGGTTTATTCAAGTGAATCATTGTCATAAAAATGTTCTTAACATAGATTTTTTTGTTTGATCTAATATCATAGAAACCTAGCTCTTTTAAGATTTAGAAGACTTGAAGTTCTCTTGCATTCTTACAATGCCTGTGATCTTCTAAAATTATGTACTTCAAGACTTCTCCCACATTAACAAAAAAATGCTAGTGTATACATTCACATAATCCTAAATACCATGTGTAGTTGCGTATAATCTTTAAACTGTATTTTTTTGAAACATGTTATAGGGGACCATCATCAAGTACCCACATATGTGAGCCTTACAATCCATGGAAATCTGCATGTAGTTTGTGTTTTTCCCTGAATTCTCTTATTTTTATTGGAAAGTGACTTTTCTAAGACCAAGCTTTCAAATATGGTCTCCAAATTTTGATTTTGGTCTACATATTCAGAAATCAAAATGAAATAGGCATGGCTTCCAGAGTTTGTGGGTAAAAATAACCTCCCTCCCATCAAAGTCAACAGAAATTGAAATTCAATTTATATAAACGTAAATGCCTTAATACAGAAGTGCTTTCTGGGTAGTCAGATTTGAAGTGGCATCTTTCTAACGTGTGTTTCCCAACTGCAGCAGTTGCTAGCATACAAGCATCTTTGCATCAAAGCACTGAACAGCCTAGAACTCTCGCAGGCTGACAGACTGAGCCCTCTTTCCCCACGCCTGGGGGCTGTCGTACGGGCTCTGCAGCCTTCAGCTGTGTATTTACAATGACAGCCAGACAGGATCTGCTGTGCATTTCTGGTGTGAATCCGTGTTTGCAAGCCACGTTGTAAACATACTGTACTGTGGGGATGTATAATCTTCTTGTAGTCGAGAAACACCCCAGATATTACCTACTGCGGGAATTACCTTATAAAAGTGAAACACACTCTTCTGCTGTGATTCCTCTGTTTTTCACATACTCTTGTACACAGAAAAGCATGACAGCATTTCTAATGTAGTAAAAAATTGAGTTACTGTGTGTAAGCAAGAGAAGTAAGAACAACTCCATTTTGAATGCTGAAGTAAAACTGGAAAGATTCTGCTTTGGGTCACTGTTTACCTTGTTTCAAAGACAGACAGGTTGCTAAATGTATTTTAACTACCGTACTGTCTGAGCCTCTCAACGCTCCATGCGCTGTTCTCCCTTTTGTACAGATAATGCCATAATTGGAATAAGTGACATGCCCAAGGTCACACACAGAGCTTGTGACAGAGCAGGAACACAATTTTCTGGCTAACATCCTTACAACACCATCAGTCGATTATCCATAGCTTGCGCACAAGTATATATGGTAACGTAAATGTTGACAAATGTCTGTACTTAGGCCACGACATGCCAACTCTTTGCAAGCTTCAGAATAACAGCATCTTACTGGAGTATCTGTGGTTATTTCACACATGGAAAATATTTTAACCAAAATGCAGCCAAAGTGAAGTTAAGCAGCAGAACAAAATAATTCTTAAAATGTAAGATAAAACATGACTGTCAGCCATTTCTGCTTCCTTGATTTTTAATTTCAAAACATTGAGATTGTTAGCACATTTACTAAGTAAGTAAAAGAAAAAAACCAAATGCAAGTAATTAGTCATGTACAGTAACCTAAGAAATTAACTAGAAAAAACACTGCAAGACAAAGAAGGATTTCTGTGTGCATGTACTTAAATTACTTCGGTGCATTTTTGCATGTACCACGCATTTTTTAGGGCCTGGTTGTTCATATGTTTTGCTTGCCCCAAACTGAGGTTTCTTCTTTATATAAGAAGATAAGTAGGTGAACGCTGCAATTCTTACAGACCTTTATAACAAGTTTGCCATGGTTTCTTGAAGGACAGTGCTGTTTTATAATTGCCTCTGTGTTCTATGCTGTTTTACTGAAATGCTTTTAAACCAACTGGAAAGAAGTTAACAAACTCTTACAGGCATGTTTTTGACTTGTTACTCTGACAGCAAAAGATAACCATTTTGCTGTTCCATTCAAATGTATTAACTTATATAAACTGTCATCTCTCTGAGCAAACTATTAACTTATTTTTTAACTCTGTCTTTAAATAAAAGCTTTGGGTTTGATTGGGGTTTTTTGTTTGTTTTGCAAACACACAAAAAATCTTTATTAATAAGCTTCACTGTTCTCTTCCCCAGACTGCTATTTTCAAACTCTCTTTTCAAACAAATATATGTTCATTTAGAAAAGGGTTATTAAAATGTTTCTAGTTTCTTAGAGTTTTTAGTTAATATTAATTAATCAGTCCTAATTAATCAGTAGGACTTCTTCTCCTTACCTGTGTGAATAACAGATCTAATTATTCTGATTTTTCAGTTCATCTCTATTATAGCAAACATGCAGGAAAAAAATTCAGGTTGAATCCTCTGGTCTGCTGCTCACATACACACTCAGTTTACAAAGAAAAAATCGTAAACTGAGCAGAAATTTTTGAGCTTTATAAACTAATATTAAAGTCAATTTAAAGACAAAACAGCCTTTTATACCAGTAAATATAAAAGCTTTGTTTTGGAAATACCAAAATAAAATTACTGAATTTAGTGATATGGGCATTTTTTTGACTGAATCAATGCAATATTTTGAAAATAAATTATTTTAAAATTTCAACCAAATTTGATTTTTCAGGGGAAAAAAAAGGCAACGCCAAAATGTTTTGTCCAGCACTGTTTGTAATCACTTTTTGAAAATCCTGAAGCACATTTCATGTGTGGATGCCTTTATTAAGTGGTGATAAATAACTCTGTAACAGATTCAAACACCCTTCTGTAAGAACTGCCAACATCTGCCACTGCTGTTGATTTCAGTGGTACTTGGGAGTGCTCCTTACTTCTGAAAATCAGGTATTTTGTTTAAGTGCTTAGTATTAGTCACACATGTATGAGAACGTGGCTCCGGTTCCCCTCAGCTGTGATCATTTCTGGACCACAAAATATTTTGCCACCTACATGGGGGTTCCTCACAAGAACCTGCATGGCCTTTGCCTTTTCCCATATTGCTTTTTAAAATGTTTGAGAAAGTTTCGAAAAGGTCGCTTTTTTTTGCTTATCTCCTTTTTTTCCTGAAATGGTTGCAGAAGGGAGCTACATCAGATCTTGGGCTTGAATAGTTTAACGTCTGATTCTCATGGCTGTAGATGCTTTGATCCCACCCACCCCCACCCCCCTCCCGAAGGATTTTTTCAAGCTTTCTTCTGGGGCACACTTGCTCCTTCCCCCTTCTGTGCCTTGTGGTTTCATTCTGATCCCCTGCTCTCTCGTGGCTCCATCCTGATCCCTCTCTTCCTCGAGTCTGAGTCACAAGAGCAATAACCCTGCCTGCTTCGACCTACTCAGTGCCTCAGCTGTTAGGGTAAAGCCCACGCTCCCAAGGGACTCACGTTTGAGTACAACCCCAGGATTGTCAGGGCTCTGGCTGGCAGTGCTGCCGAGGGGACAGTCTAAGGCTCTATTTTAATCTTCTGGAGTCCGGCCAAACACTGGAATGGAGCTGCCAGCACGAGGGGGGCCCTCCTGCTCACTGCGCCTGACCTCCCATCAGGAGAGGTGCTGGTGTGTTCCTTCTCAAACTACTAGGGCTCTTTCATTGCGCCTGACCTCCCATCATGAGTGCTACCAGGGATCCAGCTTCGACTACTGGGGGCTTAACCCTGGCACAGGTCCAGCACACGAGCTACACGCTGCTTGTCTCCAGATGTAAGATGCACCAAGTGTAAATTCACGCGCCACAGGCTCAGCTGGAGGCGGCTGTTTCAGGTACTTTGTAAAAGCAGCCATGGAGCGCCGCTGACTCCTTGCCCTGTCTTAAGAGGTGGACATACCCCTGCACGGTTTTCAGCTGCTCCTTATCTTTTTATTTGGGTGTAGCCAGCATTTCCCACGCATCCATGGTCCTAGCCACAGTCCATACTCCAGCAGCTGCCTCTGTAGCTTGACTATAGATACACACTCCTGTCTCGAGTGGCATCAGCTCCACAGCCTGTCCCCACAGACAGTAATTAGGTAAATAAGACCCAGCTGTGCCACGGGCCTCGGGGAGGAAGCCTGCAAACAACTGCGAAGCACAGAGTACGCCCTACCCTCTCTCAGATGCCCAGAGATGTGAATTTTACAAAAGACTGCTTCAGAGGTCAGTAGTTCAGCTAAGTCATGATGGGTTTTGCTGCTCAGCTTTGCAGATCTCTCCTTCAATAGAGGCAGCAAAGGCAGCAGTGGTCTCCTCCTGCCCTGGACTGCTGGTTTGCCCAGAGCGCCAGGACATCAGCCAAAGTCCGTCCTGCGCACCAAGAGCTTTTCCCTGATGCCAACAAGCTCTGAGCTGGGATCTTGTTTATTAGCAACCTCCTGTCCTATTTTTTTACATTTGCTGCATATCATAAATAACCACATCACCCTCCACGCCAATCTAACACCCCTTGCAACTATCAGGATTTTTTGTTGAAAGAAAAAAATATTTTTACCAGCCTAAGTCAGTATGTATTTATTAACTTCCTTAGTTTGTTAGTAAATACACCCATGGGTCAGCGCTAGGGGGTCACGCAGGTTTACACCTCAGGAGCCCGAAGCTCCCGACGCAGCTGTGGTGACAGGAGGCAGTGGCGGGAAAAACCTCTGTCCTGCGGAGGGGCAGGTGGGACTCTAGGTACCAGCCGCAGGTTGACACTGCCCTGTGCCCCTCGCCTTTGCTGCCCGAGAGTCCCGTCTGTGCCCGGTTTGGGGACCGGGCCGGGGCACGCTGCCTGCACGGCCCGACCCTGCCCGTGCGCCCCGCGCGCTGCCCGCGCACGGCCGGCCGGGGCCGCGCTGCCCGCCGCGCCTCTCCTCACCTCACCTCACGCCCGCCCAAAATGGCGTCCCACGGGAGCCGCGCGGCGCCCTCTCCTGGGCAGCCTGAGGTAATGGTGGCCGCAAGGCTTGGCTTGGGGTGCCCTAATGTGCTCTACGGGCTTCGCGGGGCAGGGGAGGAATTAGCCAAGGACCCATAAACGAGTGGGATGAAAAAAACCCTCCGGTGTTTTCCACAGCCCCTGGGCCCGTAGCTGCGATGTTACAGCAGGTCCATGCTCCAGATATAGCACCTGCGTTGCTAAAGCTCAGCCTGTGTGGATTGCTTACTCTGCGTCAACCATCGAGGGCCACTGCTGCCGCCTCTCAGGTATTTATCGTTTTCGGGGCTCTGAGGTGACTGGAGGCCTCCCGAGGGTGATGGGGGCAGTGACACAGGTGAGGTGGTGCAGGCATGCCTTCGCCTCACCAACACAGAGTCGTGGCTGGTCTGAACCTGCCCAGCTGCAACCTGCAGCCATCACCACCCTTAAACTTACTATACACAGATCTTCATCGTGCCTTAGAAAAGCTGTAAGGGTTTTCAAATCAAAAGAGATTGAAAAGCCATGCTCTAAGTCACTAGGAAACACCTGATGGGTGAAAACATCCAGGTGTAGGTCCACATGGATAAGGCATTCCAACAACCAAGGGCAGCTTGTGTGTCATCCACGCTGATGAGTATCTGGAAGACGGTTTGCACATGCATTCTTGGCAAAGTTAAACTCATAAAGATTACTCTGTTTGAATGATTGCATCACCACAGGTTTCTGAGTGACTCCAAACTCAAGATGCATATTTTAAATCTCCCCTGCTGTTGCTGATAATTTGTTCCATATTTACCATATTACTTAGTACTTGCAAATGGGTTTTTTTTTAGAACGTAAATGTTAATTAAATTAGATAGCCGTAGCCACAGCAGGCCAAACTCATCTCTGGCCCTTAATGTCATTGCAATCCATGGTTTTAACATTCGGGATGAATTTAGCGCTATTGACTTTCCCCCTACATTAATCTATTGTACTTGAAAAGAAACGGAGCTTTCTCTTCTCTCTAAGCTCAGATGGTAATTACTTCTGTGTTGAGCTTCATGCTGGCATTGGGTCCTAACGGTTTTCGAAGGATGAGGCTACTGAAACTGTATTGCTTGTTAAAATATCAGTGTGTGATAAATATATACAATTCTGGACTTACTCAATGACCAGTTCTTACATCTGCATCTGTCAACGTAGGATTTGTGTAAGAACGTAGGTAAAATAAAAGGCTTAACGCAACAAGCTTTTAAAACCACATTTACACAGCTGGAGTTTTTATGGTAATATTTTTCCTTAAAGTAAATCAGTGAACTCCCACAATATCAGAAAAAGGGGTGTTACTGTAAAAGCCATCAGAGGAACTTGGGGGCAACTCAGAGAAAAATTCTCTCATGCACAGTCTCCTCCGTTCTGTAGCGATTGCATCCAGTGTCCAGTATGGCATTTTTAAAATCCATTGAATAAAATTATATTTAAGGCAATGTAGTTACCGTTCATGAATACAATATTCTTTACGCGCTTGTTGATAGCTTTCACTTTGGAGCAAGTATGATGTAAATGAGATCCATGCTGTTGGGCCCACTAATGTGCAAGCTGATGAGAGGTCCATTGTTTTTGTGACAGATAGCTTTATTATTTCACTTTCAACATGTTCTACATTATTTGCTAAATCAGTTTATAGAAAATCAGCTCAACAAAAACTGAGAAAAAATATTTTATTTTTGGCAATTAATTTTAAAAAAACCCTGAAGATTCATTTCAGCATCCACTGAAGCCATGAAAGCTGCAGACAATGCAGCTGTACTGAGCATGAGCTACCTGATTACATTCCAAGTAGGCAGTATTCTAGTTTTCAGCTTTCATGTTAAAAATCTCATTTGAAGTGAGAAACTAACGTCTTTCACTGGTATTTTTCTTGCTAAATGTCTCCTCTACTTGTGGTTTAACCAATTATTTTAACTTTAATTCTTTGCCAAATGACCAGATTTACCACATACAGATCCACATTAATACATTTTAATACAAGTAGTAAAGTATTTCATCCTGTTCTGGTAGTCAGACTTCAGAAAGGTTCAGAAGGATCAGTAGGGATTTACAGAATGATTCAGGGATTGGAAAACATACCTTAGAGCAAGATACCTAGGCAACTCTTTCTAGTTCATTTAACCAAGGGGTGACTAAGAGCTATTAGCTCCTGTTCAGTATGTATGTTCATGAGAAGGATGCTTCAAATTGTAAAGGTGTCCTAACATTGAAAAGAAACTGCACTGTGAGACCCAGTGTCTGGGTACTGGAGCAGTTTTGAGTAGAAAAAGGGAGTGCAGTTAACTTGGAGAAACTTGCTGAAGATTGACTTGCTCTTTGCACTGAACTGCCTCTCTAAATTCACATTTCTTATTGGATGTGGAAAAAAAATCCAAAACAACCAAATTATTTGCCTCACAATACCTTTTGTTAAGCAAAGAAAAGCAAAAAATGTGACTTATGATGAACCCTAAAATTGTATTTAATACATGTGCCATAAGATACATATGCCACAGCATGTATTCCCATGAAAAATTTTAGGAGGAGCAGTGCTCGCAAAATAGTTTGTATTTGGCCCTATGCATGCATTATTCATGCGCACACATCATTTCTGTGAAAGTTGAGAGAAATGAATAAAGATGAAGTCATTAAAAGAAAAATCAATTCAGGTGGTCACACTTCAGCCCAATTTGTGTGCCCAAGGTCTGTTTTGAGGGTTTTTAAGGCTATGTGCAAAATCACCAGAAAAACTGAAGAATGGATTGAACTTTGCCTGTGGAAAATGTCTCTTGTATTGGGGCATTCTTCAAATTAAAAAATACCTGTTGAATAGTTTTTCATGCTGGGTGTTACACGATAGCAATTCCCCTCTTTAATGTGAAATTTGTGGAAATTTCTTTATAACTTCACCATGTACATTTGGTGTACATATTTTCAGCATAATTTAGCTAGTCCTGCTGGTGTAACAGTTAATGTCTCCCATGCTTTAATTCATACAGGAATTATTTTGGTCTACATTGTTAAGTGGTCTAAATAGCCTGCATGTTAGCAGCCACTGAAATGAAGCATAGTTTTAGACTCCCCGTGACACTTAGCAGTT